>NC_077229.1:377358923-378559548 GCF_027887165.1 Monodelphis domestica | reverse complement strand
ATTCATTCATATTGAAAACAATAGAAAGTATAGAAATAGAATGGTCTTTCCTAAAAATAACAAACAGTATTTATCTAAAACCATCAGCCAACATCATCTGCAATGGGGATAAACTAGATGCATAACCAATAACATCAGGAGGGAAACAAGGATGCATTATCACCGCTATTATTTAACATTGTACAAGAAACACTAGCAGTAGCAATTAGAGAAGAAAACTAAATAGAAGGTATTAAAATTGGCAATGAAGAGAGCAAGCTATCAATCTTTGAGAATGATATGATGGTCTAGTTAAAGAATCCTAGAGAATCAACCAAAAAGCTAGTTGAAATAATCAACAACTTTAGCAAATTTGTAGGATACAAAATAAACCCGCATAAGTCATAAGCATTTCTATATATCTCCAACATATCTCAACAGCAAGAACTGGAAAGAGAAATTCCATTTAAAATCATCCTAGATAATATAAAATATGTAGGAATCTATCTGCTGAGACAAACACAGGAACTTTATGAACACAACTACAAAACACTCTCCACACAATTAAAACTGGAAAAACATTAACTGCTCATAGGTGGGATGAGCTAACATAATAAAATGACCATCCTACCAAAATTTATGAACTTATTTAGTGCCATAACAATCAAACTACCAAAAAACTTCTTTACTGAATTAGAAAAACCATAATGAAGTTCATTTGGAAGAACAATAGATCAAGGATATCCAGGGAAATAATTATAATAGAAATGCAAAGAAAGGTGACCTTGTAGTACCAGATCTCAAACTATACTATAAAGCAGTGGTCATCGGAACAATTTGGTACTGGCTAAGAGACAGAAAGGAGGATCAGTGGAACAAACTGGGAGCAAGCGACCTCAGCAAGACAGTATACGATAAACCCAAAGATCCCAGCTTTTGGGACAAAAATCCACTATTTGATGAAAACTGCTGGGAAAATTGGAATACAGTGTGGGAGAGATTAGGTTTGGATCAACATCTCACACCCTACACAAAGATAAACTCATAATGGACGAAGGACTGAAACATAAAAAAGGAAATTATATGTAAATTATGTGAACACAGAATAATATACATGTCAGACCTTTGGGAAAGGAAAGATTTTAAAAGCAAGCAACACTTAGAAAAAGTCACAAAATATAAAATAAATAATTTTGATTACATCAAATTAAAAAGCTTTTATACAAACAAAACCAATGTAACCAAAATTAGAAGGGAAGTAAAGTGGGAAACAATCTTCATAACAAAAACCTTAGACAATGGTCTAATTACTGAGATTTACAAAAAACTGACCTGAACAGAAAATTTGATGCCCAAGCACAGAATTCAAGAGAATGATCAAAAGGAATAATAAAGTGGAGGAATTCCATGTGAACTTTAATGATCTCCAGGAAATGAAGCAGAGTGAAAGGAGCAGAACCAGGAGAACATTATACACAGAGATGGATACACTGTGGTACAATCCTGGATGAATCTATGAGAAAAAACCACTATCCACATTCAGAGGAAAAACTGTGGGAGAAGAAACACAGAAGAAAAACAAGTGTTTGATTACATGGGTTGAGGGGGATATGATTGGGGATGTAAACCCTAAATGAACATCCTAGTGCAAACATCAACATCATGGAAATATATTCTGATTAAGGACACATGTAATACACAGTGGCATTGCAGATGGGAAATAGGAAGGGAGGGGGAGGTGAGGGAGAAATGGAATATAATTTTTGTAACCAAGGAATAATTTTTGAAATTGACCAAATTAAATTTAAAAAAAAAATTGATACTTAGTATCAGTTACAAGGTAGAAGAGCTGCTTTGATTAGGCAATTGTGATTAAGTGACTTCTGTAAACCTTAAAATTCCTTAGACTTATAAATGTCCCGGTGTAAAAATTAAAATTAGTTTCTCTGCTAAAAGTATTATATTTTTATGGGGCTTATTAAAAATTAAGAAATAAAGAAATATTAATTAAGAAAGCACATGCCTAGGCACAGTCACTTACTGTACATCTTGCCTGGTAGGTAGAGAGCTGCTTGTGCTTAGAAGCAGAAGTAGAGAGAGGGGAGAAGTAGGCAGAGAGTCAGTTTAAATACAAATTATATTCCCACACTCAGGTGAGGACTCAAGGTGATATTATAGGGAATTCTGGGAACTACCAAAGACTTCTGGGAATTGAAGTCTGGGGTTCAAATCTCCATTTTACAATCCCCCCAAATGATCATTATTGTGAAGTTTCTCCAAAAAGTATCATAAAAACATAATCAACTTAAAAATTACAATAATTTGAAGATAAGAGGAAAAAAGAACAAAACCAATAATCTAGACACATTGACAAAAAGCCAATTAGAGGACAGTCCGCTTTGGCATGAAAGTATAGATAAAACTAAATGTTCAATCAACCACACCCAAAGTTCATTCTTGATCTTCTAGTGTAGCTTGTGGTCTGGAGGCATCTTCATGGTGTCTTCTCCAAACAGACCAGTTTTCTAGATTTGGAGAGGTAGCATGTTTCTTAACCTAAAATTTTTCTTAAAAGGAATTTAAACTTTGCAAATAAAAATAATAATATTTTTGCATTCCCCTGTGAAGAGGGTGATTGAAAAACACAGGGATCATTTAGGGATACATGGCTGAGTTATAAGGTATATGAATCAATTGGCAAAGGAAATTTAAAAGACATCAGAAAAATCCAAATTAAAAAAAAAACATCCTGAATGAAAATATAGACTATCATAGTCTTATGTGTAAAATTCCATGTAAAGGAAAAGTAAATCTATAACAGGTTTTAATCAGAGCCCAATTAAAATGATCTAAGCAATGATGCATTTACCCAGTCAGAAGCCAGGACTATAGAAACTAGTTTGCCACACTATGAAAGACAGAAATGGGACTAGATTATAGGAGCCAGGTTAGGAGCCGAGTTTGGGATACTCATCTATAAGTATTTTCACAAAGATTGTGGGTACAAGGAAGACCTACGTCTTAATGTATGTGAAGCGTCACAACCTTGAGTCTTCACACTAGGTTCCAGTCCTTTGTATTGGCTTGGAAGTGCATCAATCCTTCCTTGATTGATTTCTTTGGCCCTGTGCAATGCCCTTTTTGTATATCTTGTTCTAGAATCAGCCAGTATCATTATGTAAAGTCCCATAAATTTTTAAAACAATTAGTGGTATCATTTTTATAGTCTCAAGCTTTTGGGGGCATGCATTGACATTATAGCAAATGTATTTTAAACTTATATAACTGCAAAATCAAAAAGTTAAAAAAAATTTAATACTAGTGACATGTACTTCAAATTTAAAAGAGGAGAGAAAAAATAAAAAATCTGAAATAGTATTTTGCACATGCAAGAAAAATATAAAAAAAGAGTTTTAAAAATAAAAATTTAGCTTATAATCATTGACACACTGTGTCAGCCAAGATAATATAGAATACAGTGCTTTCTCACCAAAAATGAGATCCATTTCCTCTTCATATCTGGCCATGATCCACTGTGAGTACAAGCAAATGAATTTTACAAGTAAGAGTTTTTTTTTTTTAATAAAGAACAGTAGTATAAATATGTAGGTGTCAATATCACCCAAATTCTCAATAGTCCAGTTAATTACAATAAAAAACAAACCCACTATCATATTTCACATAAATTGCTATATGGCATTTTTAAAAGCCTATGAATGGATGGATATTTGTCACAATTTTTACAAAAGTAACAAATCTTTAAATCTTGCTAAACATATATTTAAACAAAGTAAAACTTATTTTGGGTCTAGAACATCATCAAGAAATCTAGATACCATTCTGGTGGAAGTAAAGTAGTGAGCTTAAGAGTTATAAATGAGTGATACTCCTTTTTGGGGGGTGGGTTCAAGGGGTACAATGACCTGGGATTAACTTCCCAGCTTCCATTCACATTTTTTATAAATGCAGGAGTTGGGATTATAATTGTATTTCACTTCATCTAGTAAAATAGGCCTTACCTGATGTTAGGGGAAGGCAAAATGACCAGAGATTGTTAAGAGAAATTCTAAAAATTGTTTCTAAAATACCCTTAAAATCAATTTGAGATATTAAGCTCATTAAATTTTCCAAAGGTTGTTATACCAATTTTCTGACGGAATCCATCTATCCTTTATGTGACAATTTACAAAGTCAAAAATAGAAAAGCTGTTTTTATATGGGCCTACTCAATAATTTTTATTCAGTATGGTTATAGGGGAAAAGCAATATAATTTAACAGTAGTTAAAACCTACTACATTAAACTGATTCAGTGTAACAGAAGAGTATTGAATGCAGTAATATATGAACTTAAAATCACAAAGTTAAACCTTAAACAAAACAATCAATAAAATGTAATAGAATACAGAGAATTTTTATAAAACATTGGAGTCTAAAATGCCTTAAAATATAACCTCCAGTCTCTTTAAAGTTCCTTGTTTTTTTATCCATTTAGATGCCTATTGTCAGAAGGCAGAAAATTGGTAAGGGGTAGGCAATGGGGGTTAAATGACCTGCCCAAGGTCACACCGCCAGGAAGTGTCTGAGGCCAGATTTCAACTAAGGACCTCCTGTCTCTAGGCCTGGCTCTTAATTCACTGATCCTCTCATTTGCCCGCCTATAGTAAGGGTGGGTTTTTGGAATCTCAAATTTGGCTAAAGAGTTGCAGGGAGTTGAACATTTCCCCCGACTCCCAGGTGAACAAAGTGAAAGAATCAATACAGTTAAAAGATAACCTTTTAAAGTAGTCATGCTTATAAGTTCAAAAGTCTCTTCCTTCTCTTCTTTCTACCCCTCTGCTATCCCTTTCCCCTTGCCATGTGGAGGCTAATCATAGCCTAAAGAAAAATCACCCTGTTTTTTACCAGCTGGTTTTTGATCCTGAAGAAATTGGGTCTGTTACCAGCAGTCTCGGTCCTGGGTCTGGGCCTGGGGCGATAAGCCATTTGGGTTAGAGGCCAGTTTTGGCTGGGCTGGGTGATCTGAATCCAACAGGTCCAGATTGCAGGCAACAGGAACCGGGCTGAGAAAAGCTGGGACCAGGTGAGCAATATTGAATCAAGAAAGTTCAAAGCAGATGGCTGTAAGCAGGAGCTGACCAAAGGCAAGCAGGATCCAGCCAGCTTATCAAGATGCTTTTCTGAAAAGCCTTGGAGAAACTTGGCTTAAAAAAATCTAGGCAGTAGGTATTAAAGACTGAACTTAGTAAAGATATAGGAAAGTTAAGAAGATTGAGGGTATTTTGTCACAACCAACGTGTTTAGCCAACTGTTAAAATTAAAATTAGTTTCTCTGCTAAAAGTATTATATTTTTATGAGTCTTATTAAAGATTAAGAAATAAAGAAAATACAAATTAAGAAAGCAGTTGCCTAGGAACAGCCATTTATTCTACATCTTGCCTGCTATATACAGAGCTGCGTGTGCTTAGAAGCAGAAGTAGAGAGAGGGGCGAAGTAGGCGGAGAGTCAGTTTAAATACAAATTGTATTCCCGCACTCAGGTAAGGACTCAGGGTGATATAATAGGGAATTCTGGGAACTAACAAGGACTTCTGGGAAGTCTTGGGTTCAAATCTCCATTTTACACAAGTCTCACACAGCTAAGGAACACTCTGAGGTCAGATTTGAGGGCAAATTTGAGGACAAATTATATCTTTTTATGATTTTGAATTATTTCTTACTTTCAGTGACTTTGATGGTGAGAGTATTCCTCTCCAGGCCTTCAGTAACTGAGATCCTTGAAGATTCCAGGACATTTGCATGCATAAAAGTCATTGCCAGATTGGTACCATAGGAATTACTTTCCATGATAATAGTTATAAAATATAGGGGAAGGGACATCAAAAGAAGTTCTGTCCCTCCCAGAGCTTTTTAGAGATCTTGCCCTTTATTAGCAAGTGGTCAGCAGTGGTTGTTGGTGTAGATGAGAAATTTGTACTTATTTTCAAGAAAGATGGTTTCTATTAGGAGTGGCTAACAAGTCTTAACTGATAGCAGGGCAGATGATTTCAGACTTGGATTCAAATTCCTAAATTATTTCCATTATGAACTGTGTAAAAGTAGTGCTATAGTTGGTGGTATTGTTTTTATTAATGTGGGTCCTGGTTCCTCTGGCCTCTTCCTTGGGGTAAATTGTTGCTTCACCTGAATTTTTATGAAAAACTTATAGATTGATTAGTAATATGTCTTATTAGCAAAAGACTGATAGTTCTAATATCCAAGAAATTACTCAAGAATATTTGGGACATCTACTATAGTCCTTCCCATAGAATACACAAGTACCTAATGTTGATGGTGAAATGGAGGGAAAAGGTAGAGAAAGGATGGTAGCTGGGGTTGCCCCCCTTCTCCTACTGGGAAATTGGCACACTATTATTCATACACTACTAAAGATTCCCTCTAAAAAATGGTATAGAAGCACAGGCTGATGTGTATATATTTTTGTATTGTTTTGGGGAGGTACCTAAGCCATTTGTGTAATATGCTATTCATTTTTCCACATCTAACCCTTATCCAAGAATATTCCTTCCTTCTGGAATCTTCTCTATCTAGAACCCTTATGTATTAGAAATTTTCATCTACCATGCAACCTTGCCATAATCTGTGCCATCATGGATAAAAAAAAAAAAATACAGAACTACCTCTTTAAGACTCCTTCCTTCCTCATAAAATACATCATTACCTTCTCTATATCTTGATAAACTATGTTTGGAGGGTAAATCAGTGGCCCTATAAGAAAGAATTGAGGAATTGATTAAGGATTTAGTATAGACCAAGTATCAGGACAATATGAAACACTATCTAAATCATTGATAAATATTCTTTCTTCCCCTTTCTTTTTTTTTTTAAACATTATTTTATTTGGTCATTTCCAAACATTATTCATTGGAAACAAAAACCATTTCCTTTTCCTCCCCCCCACCTCTCCCATAGCCAGCGCATGATTCCAATGGGTATCACATGTGTTCTTGACTCAAACACATTTCTGTGTTGTTGGTATTTGCTATAGAGTGTTCATTTAGAGTCTCTCCTCAGTCATATCCCCTCCACCCCTATAGTCAAGCAGTTGCTTTTCATCAGTGTTTTTACTTTCACAGTTTATCCTCTCCTTGTGGATAGTGTTTTTTAGATGCCTGCGGATTGTTCAGGGACATTGCATTGTCCCTAATGGAGAAGTCCATTACCTTCGATTGTACCACAGAGTATTGGTCTCTGTGTACAATGATCTTCCTGGCTCTCCTCGTTTCACTCTGCATCATTTCCTGGAGGTTGTTCCGGAATCCATGGAATTCCTCCACTTTATTATTCCTTTTAGCACAATAGTATTCCATCACCAACATATACCACATTTTGTTCAGCCATTCCCCAATTGAAGGGCATCCGCTCGTTTTCCAATTTTTGGCCACCACAAAGAGTGCAGCTATGAATATTCTTGTACAAGTTTTTTTTTTCCTTATTATCCCTTTGTGGTACAAACCCAGCAGTGCTATGGCTGTATCAAAGGGCAGACAGTCTTTTATCACCCTTTGGGCATAGTTAATATTCTTCCAATTGTTCAAGTATAGTTTTAGTTGTGTGGAGAGTGTTTTGTAGTTGTGTTCATATAGTTCCTGTGTTTGTCTCGGGAGATAGATTCCTAAGTATATTATTCTATCAAAGGTGATTTTGAATGGGATTTCTCTTTCTAGTTCTTGCTGCTAAGCTGATTTGGAAATATATAGCAATGCTGATGACTTATGTGGGTTTATTTTGTATCCTGCAACTTTGCTAAAGTTGTTGATTATTTCGATTAGCTTTTTGGTTGAATCTCTAGGATTCTTTAAGTAGACCATCATGTCATCCGCAAAGAGTGATATCTTGGTCTCCTCCTTGCCTATTTTAATGCCTTCAATTACTTTTTATTCTCTAATTGCTACTGCTAGTGTTTCTAATACAATGTCAAATAGTAGAGGTGATAATGGGCATCCTTGTTTCACTCCTGATCTTATTGGGAATGCATCTAGTTTATCCCCGTTGCAGATGATATTAGTTGATGGTTTTAGATATATACTGTTTATTATTTTTAGGAATGACCCTTCTTTTCCTATGCTTTCTAGTGTTTTTAATAGGAATGTGTATTGTATTCTATCAAAGGCTTTTTCTGCGTCTATTGAAATAATCAAGTGATTTTTGTTGGTTTGGTTGTTGATGTGGTCAATTATGTGGATGGTTTTCCTAATATTGAACCAGCCCTGCATTCCTGGTATAAATCCTACTTGATCATGGTGAATGACTCTTCTGATCACTTGCTGGAGTCTTTTTGTTAGTATCCTATTTAAGATTTTTGCATCTATATTCATTAAGGAGATTGGTCTATAATTTTCTTTCTCTGTTTTTGGCCTTCCTGGCTTTGGGATCAGAACCATGTTTGTGTCATGAAAGGAATTTGGAATAACTCTCTCTTTGCTTATTATGTCAAATAGTTTGTATAGTATTGGGGTTAGCTGTTCGTTGAATGTTTGATAGAATTTAATGGTGAATCCATCAGGTCCTGGGGATTTTTTCTTAGGAAATTATTTGATGGCCTGTTGGATTTCTTTTTCTGATATGGGATTATTTAAGAAATATATTTCTTCTTCTGTTAATATAGGCAATTTATATTTTTGTAAATATTCATCCATATCACCTAGGTTGGTATATTTATTGCCATATAGTTGGGCAAAGTAGTTTTTAACGGTTGCCTTAATTTCCTCTTCATTGGAGGTGAGGTCCCCCTTTTCATCCTTGATGCTGTTAATTTGCCTTTCTTCTTTCATTTTTTTAAATTAGATTGACCAGTACTTTGTCTATTTTGTCTGTTTTTTCAAAGTACCAACTTCTAGTCTTGTTTCTTAGTGCAATAGTTCTATCACTTTTGATTTTATTAATTTCTCCTTTAATTTTTAGAACCTCTAGTTTGTATTTCTTCTGGGGGTTTTTAATTTGCTTGTTTTCAAGTTTTTTGATTTACATTTCCAATTTATTGATCTCTGCCCTCCCTAATTTGTTAATATATACACTCAGGGATATGAATTTTCCTCTAAGTACTGCCTTGGCTGCATCCCATAAGGTTTGAAAGGAAGTCTCACCATTGTCATTTTCCTCTATGAAATTATTAATTGTTTCTATGATTTCTTCTCTAACTAACCGATTTTGGAGTATCATATTATTTAATTTCCAATTAATTTTTGATTTGGCTCTCCATGTACCCTTACTGATCAATATTTTTATTGCTTTATGATCTGAAAAGTTTGCATTTATTTTTTCTGCTTTCCTGCAATTGAGTGCCATGTTTCTGTGACCTAGTGTGTGATCTATTTTTGTGAATGTTCCATGTGGTGCTGAGAAGAAGGTGTATTCCTTTTTGTCCCTATTTATTTTTCTCCATATGTCTATTAACTCTAATTTTTCTAAGATTTCATTCACCTCTTTTACCTCTTTCTTGTTTATTTTTTGGTTTGATTTATCTAAATTTGATAGTGGTTGGTTCAAGTCTCCCACTAATATGGTTTTTCTGTCTATTTCCTCCTTCAATTCTTCTACTTTCTTCTTTAGAAATTTGGATGCTATTCCGTTTGGTGCATACATGTTGATTAGTGATATTTCCTCATTGTCTATATTTGCTTTTAACAGAATATATTTACCTTCCCTATCATTTTTGATCAGGTCTATTTTTGCTTTGGCTTTTTCATATATCATGATTGCAACTCCTGCCTTCTTTCTATCAGTTGAGGCCCAAAAGGTCTTACTCCATCCTTTAATTCTAACCTTTTGAGTATCAACCCGCCTCATATGCGTTTCTTGAAGACAACATATGGTAGGGTTTTGGGTTCTAATCCAATCTGCTATTTGTCTACGTTTTATGGGTGAGTTCATCCCATTCACGTTCAAAGTTATGATTGTTACTTGTGGATTTGCGGGCATTTTGATATCTTCCCCTAGTTCTGACCTTTCTTCATTACTTTAGGTCAGTCCCCCTAATCTCTTGCCTTGGTATGCTTCCCTTTCTAGCCCCTCCCTTTTCATGCTCCCTTCCCTTCCCCCTTCTCCTTCCCTTCCTTTTTATACTCTCTACACCCCCCCTTAATTTCCCTTTCTTTCATACCTTGTTGGAAAAGATAAGAATTCAGGATCCCACTGGATCTAGATGTTCTTCCCTCTCAGAATTGATTTCACTGAAAGATTTATTTAATACCACTTCATGCTCTCTTCCTCTCCTTCTCATATGAGAGATCTTCCCCTCCCCCTTCCCATGTGTATATTTGTATGGGAAAGATTATTCTATTTAGTTCCCCCCCATTTCTTAAAGTAAATCTTAATATTGTCGATGCTTACCCCCCTCCCTTTTCCTTTCTTTGCCCCCCTTTCACCAAATCTTGATACCCCAATCTTTCCCTATGCATAATTCTTCTAACTACTCTTATGGTGCATACAATTTTTGAGAGTTACACAATAGATTTTCCCCACATATTAATATATATAATTTGATATAAATGTAGTCCTTATAGAAGTGAGTTTGACTTAAAGAAAAAGATAAGATTTATCTCCTTTTCCCTTTCTTTCATATTTACCTTTTCATGTTTCTCTTGCTTTCTGTGATTGGATATCAAAATTTCCACTAAGTTCTGGTCTTTTCTTAGCAAATGCTTGGAAATCTTCTATTTTGTTGAATGCCCATACTTTCCCCTGGAAGTATATAGTCAGTTTTGCTGAGTAGCTTATTCTTGGTTGGAGACCCAGCTCTCTTGCCTTTCTAAATATCGTGTTCCATGCTTTGTGGTTTCTTAGTGTGTTAGCCACTAAGTCATGTGTGATTCTTATGGGAGCACCCCTATATCTGAAGCTCCTCTTCTTGGCTTCTTGTAGGATTTTCTCCTTTTCTTGGAAGCTCTTGAATTTGGCAATTACATTCCTAGGGGTTGTCTTTGTGGATTTAATATAGAGGGTGTTCTATGAACCCTTTCTATTTCTATTTTGCCCCCTTGCTCCAGAACATGTGGGCAATTTTCTTCTATAATCTCCTTTAGTATAGCATCTATATTTTTGTTTATCTCTGGTTTTTCGGGCAGACCAATAATTCTCACTTTGTCTCTTTTTCCTCTGTTTTCCAGGTGTGTGACCTTTTCAGTGAGATATTTTGTGTTTTCTTCTAATTCATTAATTTTTTGGCTTTGCTTTATTAAATCTTGCTGTTTTGCATGTTCACTGTCTTCCAGTTGCTTAATTCTGGTCGTTAGGGACTGATTTTGCTTTTCAGCTTTGTCTGACCTTCTATTAGATGCTTTCAGCTCTTTCTCCAATTGTGAAGTCTTGTCTATCAGACTGCTGATCTCTTTTTCCCATTTTTCTTTCCAGAAGGTTTCCATCTTTTGGGTAAGCTCCAATTTGACTTCTTCCAGAGCTTGTGGATAATTTCCATTTTGTGAGGCATGTTTTGATTTTGTTTGGTTTTCATCCTCTTTCTCTTCTTTTCCTTGGGTACTCTCACCATAAAAGTTTTCAATAGTCACTTTTTCCCTTTCTTCCTGGAGGCTTGATTTTGGGCCATGTGAGCCATCTTTTTGGTGGTTTTATTCCCCTTTCCTTTTTGGTCTGGGGTCTGAGTGGTATGGGCGGGTTTTCTGTGAATTTAGGTTGCCTCAGAGTAGTGCTTCTCAGCCTCTGAGATTTCTTAGAGTGAAGACCCCTGTGCTTAGCAAGGCTGCCCTTTTGCTCAGCTCAGCCTCTCAGAGCGGCTTCCCCTCTGCTCAGAGCAGGATTTTCCCATGAAACTGCCCTGAAAGGTCATTTCCTTGAAGTATTTAGATCCCAACGACCCTGGTGTGCCCCCCCCCACCACAGAGATGCTCTTCACTCACTTGCTGTCCCCATGAGCTCTCTGATACCTTACTCTGGTTTGTTGGGGGGTAGGGGTTTAGAGGTTGCTCAGTTCACGTTTTTGTGCAGGCTTTTCCTCCTCATTATAGTGTGGAAATGTTCAAGCCCCACGTACCTATGTTTCTATGGGGTACTGGAGAGTCCCTCTGTTTTTCCAAAGGTGATTTTTATGCTCATTTGAGGTAGGCTATTTCTTTCGGTGCTGGGGAGAGGAAGCGATTCACGTCTAGATTGCAGCCATGTTAACCCTGAAGTGCTTCCTTCCTCTTTCTACCAGTTCTATGTATCATAATGTACATGATCAGAATCCTATTTATTTGAATTATTCTTCTATCAGAGATCTATTTTTCTTGGATTACTTCCTTCCTCCTCTCCTTATGTTCTCTTTTACATATTTTTAATACTAATGGCTAATTTGTATTTTCCCTGGTAAATGCTGTCACCAAAAAGTAGTTGTCATGGGCAAAGAAAAATGAATGCCCTCCAAAATCTATATTTAAATAATTCAATGATTACTGATTTCTTTAAAGTATTTCCTCACTCCACTGACACTCAGATCTCCTGTATGAGATGACTTTAAAATTTTATATATTTTTAAAAAATCATCATCCTATGAACAACAAAATAATTAACATTGCCTAATATATTTAAATTGATCTTGTGGTGATAAGCATTTTTTTTGTTTTTCTGAACTTTTAATTTAATTGGTCAAAGGAACCAAAACAAAACAGCAACTGGATAGAAATGTATAATCTTAGTAGTTTGGGAGACACTGATAGGTTGAATCACTTATCCAGAGTAACACTGAAAACTGTGGAAAGGAAACAAGAATGACAGTTTGTGGGGGAAGGGGCCAACTGGGAGTGACAGTTGGGTCTTGTGACTAGCACTTCCTTCCTGCTGGGTTGGATTTGCTGCCTGGTGTTGGAGTGGAGAGGAGCTTGTTCAGCACTGTCTGGTGTTGTGTTCCACCTCTTCTTGGTTCAGCCCGAAGATTCAGGCCCAATCACCTCTGAAAGTTAGACCTGTTCTTGTTTCCTTTCTGTCTACTGCTAAGATTCTGAATTAGACAAAGCAGGAGTGATATAGAGTAGACAGGAGTGGGAGAATCTCTACGCCAGCCTCTGAGCCTGGCCTCAACTCTGAAGTTGAGGAAAAACTCCAATCCCAACTGGTTATTAAACTTTATATTATTTGAATTCTCAGTCAGATAAGTGGACTATCTTTTCTGGTCATAGAGGGAGCTGCACTTCAGTTCAGTCATTCAACGACAAACAGTCCTCATCAGACCCCTGCTGCTTCCTCTTAGCAGGGGGCATCTACCTCCCTTGCCTCACCAAGCAATATACTCTCTCTCCCATCTTTCCTAAATATCCCCATACAAACCTCCCATCATCCCCCGTTTTCCAATCCTCCATTTCTTTTCCCAATAACTATTACAGTGTAGATCTTATGGTGATAAACATATTTTTGTTTTTCTGAACATTTAATTTAATTGGTCAAAGGAACCAAAACAAAACAGCAACTGGTTAGAAATGTATAATCTTAGTAGTTTGGGTGACACTGATAGGTTGAATCACTTATCCAGAGTAACACTGACAACACATATAAGACTTAGGAGTCTGAGCAAGTTCTTCTGGGTGCTGAGGTCTGTCTTCTCTCCTCCCTATGATATTACCTCTACCTTAGAGGCAGTAGGTCTATTCATAAACTTTCTCTTTGTGAGTCCCAATGAAAACTCATATTTGTATGAAATCTAACTCAACAAATTATTCTCAAACCAGGTCCTTCTCTGTTCTATATTTCTGACTGTCACCACTATCTTCCTAGATATTTAGACTCAACCACTCAAAATCATCTATGATTCTTCTCTTGCCTAGGTCTCATTTCTAACTTCATTCAAATATTATCTAAGCCTTGTCATTATCAGTGCCAACTTTCCAATGTTCATCTGACAGTCAGTCTTTCTTTTCTCCTTATTTCTTTCCATGTATACACAAAATAACATATATTTGTATACATACACAAATTTATATATATGTTATGTTACCTCAACTAGAGCTGCACATATTATATATAATAAAATATATTATATATCCATTTTCATATAAATATATTTCTAGGCATATTATAATGTATATATATATATATATAAAGGTTACATATAAAATTTTTAGCAATGTGTCATATATGATAACTGATAAATTGTTATATTAAACTCTTCTTAATTTGCATTTTGCCCTACATCATTGCCCCTTTCAGTTCTTTCTTCTTATTTCATTTCTTATTATTTTATGTGGGGAAAAATATTAAGTCCTTAACATAGAATATGGGGACCCTGTAAAACAACTCCTACTTCCTTATCTTTCTTTTTCATTCTATTCCTCTCAAAGGACTTTGAGTCTCAAGGAAACAGGATTAGCAGCTATTTGTCAGCATCATCCATGAGTTTTCATAGTGTCCTTATAGTCAAGAAATATAAGCTACTTAATAGTACAGGCAGGTGAATTTTGAACTTGTTAATTGACTTAATGTAATAATTATTGTTAAATGGAATGATGTCATCTATGAGGTAGGAATATAGTAGAATGCCCCAGAAATAAAACTGTGTTTCATACATCTAAATATATCATTAAATTATTTTTGTCAAGAAAACATAACTGAAATAATTTTTGAGCCTTTAATGGATAAATAATATTTCATGTGAAAATTTAATTGAAATTTAAGTAGCTTAAAAGAAAAGGTAGAGTGAATAAAGAAATTCTGAATTTTAATAATAATAATAATCTGCCAAGGAATTATAAAATTAAATGCAAATCAAAGTAAAAATAAAGATAATTAAAATCAATAAAATGGAAAGTGATGTAAGATTTGGAGGTCTGACCTTATATTAATATGAGATATAAACTTAAACAGGAGTTTAGACAGAGAGGTTAGAAATCCCAATCCAGTTTAACTCAATTCATAGAATATAAGAGTTACAAGAAATATCCAAGGTCATTTATCTAGTCCAACTTGAATAAGAATATGTAATTTTCTATAACTTTTGTAAAACCAGATCTTGCCATGGGCCCTGATATTTTTTGGGTATTGACCCTTATTAATTATTTGTATTGGTGTTACTAATAGTTGTCACTGATGTGGACAGGCTCTTGAGTTTGATTGTTGAGAAAAAATGGCTGCTCAGGCCAGTTATTTAAAACCCTATTTATTATAACTATTAAAATTGGTATAAAAGAGAAAGTGAAAGGAAGGATAGATATTGATAATAGATAGATAGATAGATAGATAGATAGATAGATAGAGGGATAGATAAATTCCAAATAAATTCCTATCAATCTTTCCTGCAAGGGAATTCTTCATGATCACTAAGGGTGATCCTTCTAATTCTACACTATCTAACTAAATTCCCCCCAAAAGATTTTTCTATTCCAAAACTAAAAATACGAACGTATAAACAAAGAGGAATAAGTCAGATTTTCTTTCCTACTTCTCAGAAAAAGCAGCTTGTTAACATTCTCACAGATTTCTCCACTCAAGCAACTCACTCTTCTCTGCCACCTACTGGGGCCAGTAATAATATTGAACCCACTACTTTCCTTTCCTGGTCTGCTAGGATGGGTTCAAGAGATAAATCCACCAGACATTCTCCAAACTCACAGAGCAGGGTTTTTGGACAACTTTCCTTGAATCAGGATAGTCCAAAGAGTGAGTCATTGGTTCAAGTGTCTTTCCCAAGGCTCCTTGAGAAAATTCCATTCTGAGTTAAAGAAATACAACTCACTCAACTCTCTCTTAGCCATCTATCAGTAAATTTTGTTAATTAACCCTATTTCCTACTTAACTCTTAACTAACAAATATTCTACTTCAACCCTCTACCCTCTAAGACCTTCTCCCTTAACCTTTGTCTAAATCAATGAACTGTTATATAATCTGAATATGAAAGTTGACAATTACTAGAGCATGACAACACAGTAAGAACCACTGGTCCTCTCTTTTCAGCTGAGCCCTTTTTTAAAAATTTTCTTTAATTAGAATATAAGCACTTTGAAAGCAAAATTTGTCTTACATTTCTGTTTATATTACCAAAAATGAGCATAGTTCCTTGCATATAACAATTATTAAATGTATTTTATCCATTTATTAATTACAGATAAATGTTCATCTGTTCCTGCTTAAAAACCTTTAAAGAAAGGAAGCCCATTTAAAAATCAATAGATTCTTTCACCATTGAGCAGCTCTAATTGTTAAGAAGCTTAAGTCATAACTTAATTTGGTCCTTTAGATTAAGACAAAATTAATTTAATTCCTATTCCCTTTGGCAATCAAATATGTAAGTCCTTTTCCATGTACTAATATTTATTGTTTCTTATCAAGGCTAATCTACTTAAAGAAATTTAAAGTCTTATTGAATCCACTGACAACTAAGTTCATAGCATATGAAATAAATGTGTGATGGGCCTAATTCAGAGAATTTTAAACATTTATATAATTATATATTTATTTATTTTTCCATAATCCACTCAAGTTTACCAACTGAATTTCTTTCAGGAATGAAGTTAGTTCAAGAATAAGGCAGAGATGTCAGATAACTCTTCCTTCCTTGAGGAAATGGAAATAAGTGTTCTTTTGTGTAATCCTAGCAATCTGATAGATATTTATTCTTCTTTACTTTAGAGTACTGGTATTAATAAAATTATGGATAAATAAATTGTGTAATATCAGTGGTGATTTTTTGGATTAATTACCACAAATAGACCAATGTCACACAATCAATGCCATTAATACTTAAAGTTATTGTTTATAATTTTTGAATGAAACTATCCTAAATTGTTATCTAAATACTTGTCTCTCACTAAAAGCATTATTTTCATTCTTTCTCATATCTATCCTTCACTACTTATCTTCTTTCCAATATATTTTCTTTCTTACATTACTGTTAATTAGAATTTAAATTGTTGTTGTTCCCTTGTTTTAGTCATATCCAAGTTCTTATGACTGTATTTGATGTTTTCTTGGCAAAGATACTGGAATTGTTTGCCACTTCCTTTTCCAGATAATTTTAGAGATGAGGAAAATGAGGTCAACCAAGGTAAGTGACTTTTCCAGGGTAACATAGCTAGTAAATGTCTGAGGCCAAATTTCAACTCAGGTCTTTCTGACTCTGTACCTGATATTCTACATATCATAGTAACATAATTTAAATTTCCAATGATGAAATGTTAAAAGATAAATAAGTTTCTATGCATTAATGATCTAACATAAGTCCCCACTTTATGGCATTTTAAGTTTTTTGGATGCTTCTTCAGTCCTCTGTCAGAGTGGTTGTTCATTGTATTGATCAGTTTTCTTATTTTGGAAGGGTGCTTATTTTTATACAATTACAATATATTTTATACTATTCCATTCTCTTTGCTTTACATCATTCATATGGGTCTTCCCAGTTTTTTTTCTGAAATCACCAATTTCTTTTTTTAAAAACAAAATAGGTTTTTTCATTACATTTAAATGACACAATTTGCCCACTCATTCCTTCAAATTCAATTTTATTCATTTATTGAGCACCTACAATGTGTCTGGCACTTCAAAAGTCACAGTGGATACTATTAAAAGAAATTAAGTTTCCTCAAAGAAGTGTCATTCTGTCACAGGAAATAACAGGTAGACATATAAAATAAGTATTAAATATAGCACACTAAATACAAGATGACTAGAAAGGTTTTAGCTCCTCAAAGGATCAAGAAAGTCCTTATGTATAAATTGTGGCTGAGCTAAATTTTGAACTGTAAGAAATTGAAGGGGGGAGGGAATGCATTCATGAAAAGACTTGTTCTTAAGCAAAAAGAAAAGTAGTGATGCTGCTTCTGAAAAATCATCAAGTAGGACAGTTTAAATAGAACTTAGGATTTATGATAGGAAATAATGTTTGCATCTTGAAAGGTATTATAGAACCAGGTTATTCAAGACTTTAAATGGCAGAGACAGATTTGCATATTATTCTTAAAGCAATAGGAGATCATGGGGATATTTTAACCCTGGAAGTGACAGTGACATTATTATATTATGTTCTCTCTCTCTCTCTCTCTCTCTCTCTCTCTCTCTCTCTCTCTCTCTCTCTCTCTCTCTCTCTAAATTATAGTTTTGGTAACTGTTTGGTTTATATGCTTGAAGAGACAGGTGATCTGTGAAATATTCCAAGAAGGAGATTTTTAACAAGCACCAGGGAAAAAAATTAAAAGTTTAATCTAGGCCATTACTATATAAGGATAATGAAGATCGGTATAGATTTCTAAGATGCTGTGAAAATAGAATCAGTAAGGTTTTCCAAATGATTAAATATAGTTAGGATAAAGGAGTGAGGAATCAGAGGTGACATTAATACTTTGGCCTTTATTCACCAGAAAATGTGGAGGCCCTTGAGAAAAATAAGATAATAAGAAAGATGAAATTTAAAGGGAGGAGAATGATTTCTTTTTGAATCCATATTGAGTTTGAAATGCACATACAGCAATAATTTGAAATTTTGACCTTAGATAGTGAGGGCCTCAAAGCCTCTTCTCTTATATCATTGGCCCTCACCAAAAGATCAAGTAGTCAAGTAAGACTGAGCACAGGACAGCCCCTAGATCACTGATATATTTTTTATTTAATTTACCCCACTTCTAACTTTGTTAGCAATCAAAATTCTGTTCTTTACTTTATGTTTAGCAGACTAGAACCAGCCCCAGGATGACGACTATAAGATTTAAAATAGTGAATCCCATAAACAGTAGTGAGTTAAAATGGTGGAAGATATAAATTGTGATAGATAAAAAAGAAAGTGAGTAAATTTGACCACAGAATATATGTTTCACTACAGTGTCTTGGCTTTTAAATCAAATATAAGGTGGTTGCCAGGGAAATATTCCCAATTATTCAAATACCCAAGTCAACTGGGTTTTTTTAATTAATACAAATGTGGAATTAAAGAAAAGAGAGAAAGAGAGAAAAAGGAAATAAGTATGAAGGGCCTTAAGCCAACATGGCCTAGACCTGAGTCTTAAGAGAGAGAGATCAGTCAGTCAGTCTTTTAACACTCACCACAAGGTCTGCCTAAGCAAAGATTCTAGTGACACGAGGCCAGCATCATCTCAGCTGCTTTCACCAGCTCCCTCCTCCATCTGAATGTTTCAGAATCAGTCCTTCCTCAATCTGAATGTTTCAGAATGATGTCCAGCTCTTCTCTGAGCTCTTATTTTTAAGGGCAAAATCTCCTATGTCACCTCCCCTAAGTTCTTCCATCTACTAATCACTGTAGATGTTTTCCAAAAAACAGCCCATTTTGAATTCACAGCTGAGTAGATTAATCTCTTTAGTAAGTCAGAAAAAAATGCTGCTGTGTCGACTAATTTCATTAAGAGAAAACCTCTGAGTAAGTTTTCACCTTTTAGGTCTAAGTAGTTTACAAGTTGCCCCACATTTATAGGCACCTAGCATCCCATTGTATCAATTCCATAAACAGGCATGGCTCAAAGAACTCCTTTCCTTTATAAGTATGGTTTTCAAGTACTTTCATTGTTTAGCAAGGAGTTTTCTGCCCTAAAGCAGTCTTAAGTATGGGTGGAATCGAGGTCCTCTCATAGCAAGGAGTTTTCTCCCCTAAAGCAGTCTTAAGTAGGGGTGGAGTAGGGATACTCCCATAGCAAGGAGTTTTCACATTCAAGTAGAGTTCTCACTATCTGGTAGGGAATTATTTCAAGTAGGGAATTGGAGGATTCCTCAATGTGGAGTAAAATTTTTAACATTCATAAGTCTGTGAAATTTTAAGGTTTACACTACATATCCTGAAAGTACATGTTTGGATTTCATAACCCAATTACTCTATTTATACTCCTGCAGCTGAGCTAACTCACCAGATTATTAGTACAAATACATAGCAAAGGATGATGTTAGTTTTCTTTTAAATATTAGAGAATGAGAAATATTGGGCCCATTAGAGGCAATTCCTTCAGGTGAGATGCTGACATCAAGTAGTCTATAATTGAGTCTTCAGTATCTCAGTATTTATGTGTGAAGTACCATGATAAATATTAGAGATACAATGAAAGGATAAATAATTCTAAACAAACAACACACAATTTAAAAAAAATAGTCTTTCCTCTCAGAAAGAGCAAAGTCTAATAAAGTAGATAATTTAATAAAAAATACAAATTAGATATAAAAAAGATAAATTTGAGGACTGAAGTACTAATCTTGGGAGGAAGGCACTTTTTAAATTGTTTTTTTTTCCAGATTGAGTTGTTGCAAATTTTAATCATCATTTTCTGATATTTTGCAACCTATGCTCTTTCCATCTCTCCATCTCCACTCCCCCTATAATATGGTAGATGATATGATATGGGTTGTCCATTTGTTATCATGTAATACATATTTCTATGTTCTTCACATTGTGAAAAGATATGTATTGCCTACACTAGAGAAAATTTAATGTAGGAAATAAAGTGACCAATCCGCATGGAGGTTTCATTAGTACTTATAAAAGTGCAGAGCCAAAGTTATTGAAATTAATGAATGCTGAAGAAGGCTTCTTGTAGAAGATGGGACTTTAGCTGATATTTGAAAAGAATCCAGAAAAAATAAGGTAGAGTTGTGGATGGAGAAAGTGTTCCATGGATGTGGACAGGCAGTGAAGATGTTTGTTTTTACATATTAAATGGCACATCTTATGAACAAGAAGAATATCAAAGTCATTAGTTTTCAAAGGATGTGACTTAGGAAGCAAAGATATAAGAAGAATGGAAAGGTAAGAAAGGGCAAGTTATAAAGAGTTTTGAAAATCAAAATAACATTTATTTGACACTAGAGGTAACAAATGGGCCACTGGAGTTTATTAAATGGGGACAGTAATATGCCCAGACCTGCCTTGAAATCCTGGTACTGCCACTGTGCACTTCCAACCCTGGTATAACTCCCATGATGAGGGATTATAAGAATATGGTTGCTATGTTAGATAAGAGAAGGGGACATATACAAAAGATATCATGAAGGTGAAAATGATAGAACTTGGCCACTGATTGACTATGAAGAATTAGAGAGAGTGAGGAGTCTAGGATGATATGTACGTTGTAAATCTGGGAGACTGGAAGAAGGATGGCACACTTGATAATAATAGGGAATAAAAGAAAAGGGTAGGAATTGGTCATAAAGATGTGGAGTTATATTAAGTTTAAGATGCCTATGCTATTTCTGGTTTTCAATGTCTGAAAAATATTTGGAGAAGTTAGGTCAGATATTCAGAGAGCTATTAGGACTGAAATAAAACTGAAAGTCAACTGATTGTTGAAACCATAAAAGCTAATAGGATTTTCAAATCATTTATAATAGAAGAAAAGAAGGAAGCTCAGGATAGACCTCTGAGGGATTGCAAATAGTAGTGAACATGATATGGATGATCATTCAGCAAAGGAGGCAAAGGAGAGAAGATAGATATGCAAGAGAAAATCCAAAAGATAGCAGTGAAGTTGTAGAAAAGAGATTACCTTGAGGAAAATAGTGATTGACAGTGTCAAATGTGTAGAGAAGACAAGAAGAAAGAGGATTGGGAAAAGGTCATTAGAATGGGCAATTGACACATAATTAGTAACTTTGAAGGTATCAGTTTCAGTTGATTTATGAGGTTGCAAAGTGTTATGAAGAGATAAAAAAAGATGTAGACACCAATTATAGACAAGTCTCTTAAGGAATTAAGCCAAAATAGGTGGAAAGAAATAGGGCAAGTAATTTAAAGCTGCTTGCCTCAGCTTCCTCATTTGTAAAATATCTTGGAGAAGGAAATGGCAAACCATTTCCTGATCTCTGCCTAGAAAACCTCATATAGGGTGGGTCATGAAGAGTCAGAAATAACTGAAAAATAATGACTAAACAACTAAACCCATTACCCTTCCTCCCTTCAAATAGGTATGCTTTGCTCTTTGTAAGAACACAATACAATTATTCTATGCCTTCAGAATAGTCATGTTAAAATAAATCAACTTTTCAAGATCAATAAAAGCAGCAATTTCCTCAAAATCTATCAATATGCATGATTCTTAGTTCATTCAAGAAATGATGGTGCATTGAGTAGTAACACTATTGCAAAAAATATTCAATGAGATAAACTTAACAGGGCACTGTACTTTATCAAAGGGGCAGGGAAGCATAAAATTTTTTTAATTGATGGATTTTTCTGATGTGGAAGTTATCTCATGTTCCTAAGTATTTCATATTCAGCTTTTAAATATATTTTTTTTAGAAATTGAAAAACATGTAGCAATTTGATTTCATAACCACATTTATGAAATTACACAGAAGTTGCTATTCTCTTGGGTTTAATTAAATTGTGTTTTTCCTTCTTTCCATGATGGAGGAAGCTGTGCCCTTTGGCTCAGTGTCATTCATGTAAAAGAATCTTTCACAATTTCTGCCTTCATATGCCTTGGCCAGTTCATCACTTAAGAATGACATATGGTGCAACGCCTCCTTCATTTCCCAATGGGGGGCTGTTTTTGCAGCCCCAGCAGGAAAATTGTATACCTGACAGAAAGGTTTGGCTGAGGCACAAAAGTATAAACTGTGCTCTTGGGGTGAGCAAAGTGAAGTAAGTGACATGACAATGTAATACCATCAGGAAAAAAAAATCATGGTAGGTCAGCTGGGACAAGTAAATAGGCAAATAAAAATATCAGCACTAATGGTCAGAATAAATTTTCAATGAGCCTACAGAAAATGAATTAATGTCTGACTTTTTCATGTATAAAAACAAATCATATACTATAACCCATAGAACATTAAAAATAAAATAATACTAATTTAATTAAGATTTACCAAAATGCCATTTTTATCTGCACATCATTGAAGAGTGTGATTATGAGGTAATACTTTTACTAACAACAATAATGACATAATGATCATGTTTAATAATATAGACTTATGTCTTATCTAAGAGTTTTACCAAGCGTTTGATTAACAAACATGTCATTGGTATTGAGGCACTCGTATCTAAATATAATTCCAACAATCCTCATTTAAGAGAAGGTGGTGGGGATGATCTCACTAGTGAGTTCAGAGTATAAACCCTACATAGCTGAATATCTTGGAACTTGCCATTCATGACACTTGGAAAATTTGGGAATCAAGAATGGCCAGAAAAGGCAGTGGAGAATTTAAATGTGTGTGTGTGTGTGTGTGTGTGTGTGTGTGTGTATTTCTCTGAGAAAAAGACATGGAATTTGAGAGCTGAATTGCAGCAAGGAGGCCATTGGACTCATATAGTGACAGAGACCATGAAACCCAGCATAGAGAATGGCTTCAGCATACCATATGCTCTACTTTATTGAGAACAAAGGACCAATCTGTATTTGTGTAAAGAAGTTATCTTCACTTTGTAAAAATTACAAGGAAGATGCAGAAAAGTTTTCTATTTCCAGTCATGTACTGCCCCCCATTCTCAATCTCTACCATTTGTCAAATCTATGTGAATTCCAGGAACTAAAGGCCTCTCACTTTATACTCACTGGATGTGATTAGAGTCTATCTAGGCAGTGCACAGCTTTCAGAACTGACCATAGAGCTTATGTGGAGATAATTATAAAGTCAATATAAAGGAACAACCTAAAACATAGTGAAAAAATTACCAATGAAGACAAAGTATGTATCAGTCATGAAATGGAAGAGAAGGTGGGGAGAGAAAACCTTTTGAGCCTTCCTTATGGTTCTCCTTTCTCCCTTTAATTTTTTTCCTAGATATATCTTAATATCTGTTTCAATCTTATGAAAGCCTCATGAGAAGATAACAGCTTTAAGCTATAATTAATGCTCATTTTCTCACTATGAAGGTAAGAAATAACCATTTTAAGATCATTACCTTCTTGCTATTCATTTTTTTTAACTCTTACCTTCAGATTTAGAATCAATACTATTTATTGGTTATTTATTGGTTCCACAGCAAAAGAGAGGTAAGGAACAAGACAAATGTGAAAAGTGACTTGCCCAGGATCACACTGCTGGAAAGTGTCCAAGTTCAGATTTGAACCCAGTTTCTCCTCACTTCAGACCTACCACTCTATCCATTGTGCTACCTAGGTGACATGTGCACCCAAAAGTAACATCTACTAAAAGGGATCTCCAGAAATAGCAATTTATCTGGCCTTTATAAGGCATAAGGTAACAAGGAACAGGATTAGTAAAAATGACATATTTTTCCTAAAAGCAATCCAACAGCCAGAAAAAGTTGTAGATGCTAAGTTAGAAAGAATCTGAGGAGCCAACAAGTCTAATTGCCTCATTTTAAAAGTTAATAAATTGATATCTCAAGGCATTACATATTCTCAAGTCACAAGGTATAAAGTTGAGTCTCTCTAACTCCCAAATCACTACTCTGTCCTTTATATCAGTGATGGAGAAACTTTTTGGACATTTTTAGGGACCCTGTGCCATGCCCCACCAACCTCCACAGATTGGATGTCAGTAGCAGCCCCCCATTGCATACCATATCTCACCCAAACTGCTTGCCCCACCCCCTGACTACCTGCACTGCCCCACCCACCCATGTGTTTGGGTGTGGGCCTGGAGGGAGGGACCAAGCTCCAGTGCCCCAAATCCTTCCCTTGTGTTTGGAGGGTGGGGCCAGGCTACCATCCCAGGGCCAGTTGCACCCCTTGGCTCCTGGGGAGGAGGGCCATGGCTGTCACCACTGCTCAGCTGGGGAAGGTTGATGGGTGGGAAGGAGGGGCCAAGTCCAGCTGTGCTCAGCCCCTGTGATAATGGAGAGAGGCTAGAATGCCTCAACACCTGCATTCAGAGGTGGGGCCAGGCTCCTATCTGGCAAAGCCAGGGGTCTACATGTGCCATCTTTGGCACGTGTGCCATAGGTTCATCATCATAGCTCTATGCCATATTTCCTTGCCTTCCTTTCTATCATCTATGTGATTGAAACTTTTTTGTAATTAGTACCTGTATGGGAAAATATACTATTTCACTTAGAAGATACATGCTTAGTATCTTGAATTATTAATGTTCCAGGATGTAGTAGATGACTATGGCATCATCTATATCTGATCAGCTCTACGTTCCACAGCACCTGCTTCAGCTACTTCCATAGCCTTTAGAACAATCATGGACAGGTTTGGGTTCTGTCACTTACTCTTAACTTGGTATAGTTTGTCTGCTGAAATGATTTATCAGGGTATGGTTGCTACACATACTATAATTTCTTAGAGCCACAGGTGAGGGTTGAATGAGATGGACATCAAAGGTAGATGATCAATTTAAAAACGGTTCAACAAGTCCTCATACCAAAGATAATAGTTCTCCCTAAATACCTCAGGAAAAAGGAATTGCCAGGAAGTTTATGTCAGACAGTGACTGGCTAAAAGAATGTATTTTTGCCAATGTAAATATGTTAACTCACCGAATAAAAGGTAAAAGAAAAGGAAAATATAATAAAATAGTTTATAATTCTTGTAATCTCATGCTTCACCCTATTTTCACTTTTCTAGGATTATGTTTTCTCCCTAACTTGTATCCTTAGTTTTCATTTGTACCTTTTCCTCCTAATACTGAGGAATAAACCCAACTCTAGTCGTCTAGAATTTTCCCAAGTAAGGGACGGACACAAAGAGACATTAACTAGATATAGAAAAGATTATTTTATATTTCATTACCAGAGAAAAGATGATGTTAGATCAGGTAGTGAAAATAGTTTTGAAAGATAGTTCAAATTCCGATTCAAATTCTTACTAGTTATGTAACCTTGGGCAAATCTCTTGATAAATCCATGATTCATGTTTTTCATCTGTAGGACAGCAATCATTACAGCACCTTACTACCTGGGTTTCTGTAAGGAGAAAACATTACACATGTATGGTGCCTCACAGACACTAAAGTGCTACCTACATTCTAATCATTATTAATATGAAAAATAATATTAAGAAATAAAAACTCACAAAAGAAATTATTCTCAAAGACATCTGAAGTATATATCAGAGGAGTTATGGAGAAGGAAGGCAGGAAATTTTTGTCCATGGCAAATACAGTTATAGAACAGGTATTTAATACATTTTCTTATACAGGATTCATATACACAGAGCTCTTTAAATGCTATTAATAAATTCATTATTCCAAGGATATTCATTAAATACTTAATATCTGCCGAGGTCTGTGATAATTACTAAAGACATAAAGAAAACTAAACACATTCTTAACTCCAAGGAGTTTATATCATAATTGACGAGACAACAGATAAATGTTTTAAGCATATATGGAAGATGTACAAAATGAAAAATTTGTTTTGAGATAGAAAATACAAATTAATAGCTAGTAGGAATTAGTGGAGGGTCAGGGAAGGCTTCATGTTAAAGGAAGCATGGGAAGTGAATCTTGAAAAAAAAAAAAACAAAACAATCAAAGAGACAAAAATATGTTAGGATGTCTTGAATAGAGAGCAGCCAGTGTGTGAAGATATGAAGAAAGAAGGTGGAGTATCATATTTGTGGAAATGCAAAAAAGACAATATATATATTATATGTTATATATAAACAGTATAACGGACTTATAGATTGTATGGGAATAATAATGCTTAGCTTTAAATGTCATCTAGATGACTTTACATTTAATCCTAAAACTAATAGAGAACCATTGCAATTTATTGAGTAGGGAAATGAAATGATCAGACTCATATTTTAGGAAAATTACTTTAGTACCTATGTGGAAGACAAATTAGAGCAGGAAGAAAATTGAGCAGAAAAAAGACTAGTTCAATAGAGAATTGAGGAGAAATTCAACTTGCAATAGCTATAAAGGTAGACAAATAAAGATTTACTTATGATGCTGTAGAAATAGAAATCATTAAATTTGTCAATTGAGTGGATGCATGGAGAGAGAATGAATAATCAAATAAAAAACAAAGATTGTAAACTTATGTTGCTGGCATTGTGCTGCTCTCAACAGTAATGAAAGTTTTTTTTTTTTTTAATAAATGCTGAATGATCATCTTTTCTTCCAAACTTCTCCTCTTAACTTTCCTTTGAATATTGAGAGCACTACCACCCTGCCAGTCACTCAGGCTTACAACATAGCTGTCACCATCAATTCCTCTCTCTCGTCCCCGATATCCAATTTCTGGCAAGTCCTTTCAATTTTTCTTTGGAAATATTTTTCTCTAGACCTTTTTTTTTTCTTCTTGCCCTGCCATTTCCTTAGTATGGCTCTCACTAACTGAACTCTGAACTATCTAATGCCTTCTGGTTAGTCTTCACACTTCAAATATGTCCAGACTACAGTCTACTCCTACTTAATTATGAAAGAAATCTTGTCACCCTCCTTTTGAGCTTTTTTTTTTGAGCTTTTGAGCCTTCATAATCCACCTTCTTCCCACTATCCTAGTATTCTTACATATTGGAGTAAGTAAAACATGTACTTTCTGATTCAGTGTCGCTGGCATCCTTGCTACTCTTAGTATATCACACTTCATTCCCTGACTCTCCATTTTGTCTTTCTCCCCTATCTGAAATTTCTCATCTTTGCTTCATGGCAAAGTCTCAGCTAAAATCTCACCTACCTCAAGAAGTCTTTTCTTTGACGTTAGTGGCTTCTCTCTGCGGTTATCTACAAATTATCCTATATAAATCAGGTTTGTATATAAATGTTTGCTTGTTATGTTCCCCATTGTGTAATTATTTTTGTCTTTCTTCATATCCCTAGCACTTAGCATAACACCTTGGGTAAATGAAAGTCAAATTCCCTTTTATGAATTTCCATATTAGCTAGCTTTATATTAGGCACAACCAAACGTCATAGTAGATCTTTTAAATCTATTTTTCTGTGACTTAGTGCATTCAAACTGTAACTTACAACTAGGTAATAATTAAATGTTAAGAGAAAAATAGGACTCAATAATTACATGTAAGACACTCTAGGTTTAACTTACAAAGTAATTCTCAATTTTTGTACAGTATTTTTAAATGATTATATTTTGTTTAAAAACTAAATTCCTAAGTCCTGATGAGCCATCTATAGAAAAGTATCAGAGGAGATTAATTGGAAATAGGGAAGCTATACTTGATATCTCCATATACTGATGTTTAGAAGACTTAAAAATCATTGCCCTGTTACTGTTATCAATTTATTTTACAATCAAAACAAATGATTTCAAGATTGTGGTCCTGTTTTTTTCTCCTCTAAAATATAGGATTGTATGGCATAATCCTTAAGCAATCTTTTGGCATCAATATTCTACAATACTTGATTGGCTAGGGAAACAAGAGCAGAAGAAAGAAGAAAGCTGGCTGATTAAACATGTTGTTTAGAGAAAAGTTAGAAAGGGGAAAAAAGCAGAATGTTTTTTTTTCTAGGAATAATAATAATAATAATAGCAATAATAAATATTCAAATTAAAATAGAGCTTTTATGTTTATAAACAGTTTTCCAAAAATAAAAAGACTAGATACATTCAAGATATTGAGGTTTCATAAACTTGTGATAAACAATATCTGATTAAAATAATATATAAGTTTTAGAATTTGCAATAGCTAATAATACACTTATACAAAATAAAAAATTTTTAAATGTTACATGTTAGTGTTAGGCTCTTTTAGATCATCTGGGAAAGTGATTGATCTAATATATTTGAATTATGAGGTCCCTGACCAGTATGTACTCTGGAAAACCTATGTCTATAATGCCTAAAGCTATTCTGCCTATATTTGTGAAAGGGATCTCCAACTCTCTACAAATACCCATGTTAACAATAACATGGATCTTATAATGATGGAACTTTATTTTAACCCACTGATTATGCCAATAACACATAAAACATCTTTCCAAGACAGCGAGAAGAACCAGAGATATAAAATTGAAAGAATTATTCCACTTTTGTCCAGTTCTTGGTGTCATATGGCTTTTAAAGATGAGATTAACTCTCCCCTGCCCATTTTTAGATTTAATCCTCAGAAGCATATACACCCCACTTACACTTGAGTGGGGGAGGTCTGTGACCCATGTGTACAATAGAGGATGACAAATCAGAATTGACTGACTGACCCCTGGGCAGTTCTAAGTAAAGCATTAGCTGTAATTGGTACACGTAAAAATGGAAGGAAGTCACAAGAAGTAAGAAAAGGAATGGTCTTTAAAAATGCCAAGAACTTCCTGTGAAGGGGTCTTTGGTCTTCAACTTGACCTTGGAGGAGCTCTGATTGAGGATCTATTTTCCTTAGAACTACCATGTGGGGTGAGTGAACAAAAGACTGACTCCTCTCCTAGATTTTCTGAAGGGACTAGCCTCAGAAGAGACTTGCCCTCTTTAGAGAGGCTTCCTGCATCCCCAGATCCTCCACACAAGGCTGAAAACCTTCCTCCCAAGGACTAATTAGCCCTACCTGGGTTGAATCAGAGGTCAGAGCAAAATATTTAGTGTGTTAGGTTAGATATCTTAGCCTATCCTCTGTCAGATATCTTACTTCACTCTTTCTATGTTTTATAAATAAATTGCTAAAAATATGATCTTGGAATTGATCAAAATTCCTGGTGACCCTACTCTTGAATAATCGAGTCTAACCTTTTATTAACCCCTTACATTTCTGCCCCTTATAGACTGAAAGGAATATTCCTCCCATTTAAGTCTAGTGACATTTTTATTTGAAGACAGCTTTTCTGAAGAGTGACCAGAGAATCAAAAAATAAAATAAAAAGGTGTCTCCAGGTCCAGTTTCTCCTGCATTGGTGCCTGGGAAGCAGTGATCTAAGACACAAGTTTTCCCATCTTACATTAAGAAGAAAAAGCAAACCCCCCACCCCCAAAAAAGAAACACATTCACACATACACACACATCACAGAGAGGACAAAGTCTCTTTTATTTTGATTTTTCTCCTAAGGGTTCCACAGAAACAATTGCAAGTGCCAGGTAAGCCAAGCCGGACTTCTCAACTCAATTGAAAGGGGGCAAACAGGTGGGCTGGCAGCTGACTTCTCACTGTCAGATTCTTCCTACTTTGACTTTATTGCCACTCAGTTATTAGTCTAGATTTGCTACAAACTGCTTAATGTCACAGAGTCTTTATTCCCTCAGCCCCAGGACTTTTCTGCTTTCTTTTGCAAGGTGGAAAAATCAGCACCAAATCTTCTCCAAAGCTAGATCTGAGTGTCACATGCCTTAGATCATATGATTGCTTTGACCTCTCTAGACAAAGTGCTTCTCCATGTCTAAGGTCATTGACTTCAAGATCACGAAAACTACCAGGCACTCCCAAAGAACAAGAAAAATTTGGAGCCTGAGGCATTCTTGGAATTTTTTTTCCCTCTTGCCTCTAACTTTTCATTCACTTTTATTTTTTTAACCTTATTTTTTATCTTTAAATCAATACTGTGTATTGATAAAGTTAAGTGACTTACCCAGGGTCACACAACTGGGAAGTGTCTGAGGTCAGATTTGAACCTAGGATATCCCATCTCTAGGCCTGGCTCTCAATCTACTGAGCTATCTAGCTGCCCCCTCTCCTTCATTTTTAGAGAGATGCTTCACATAAAACATTTCTATGAGTTCATAAATGAATGTAAAATAATAAAAAGGAACTTACAGTAAACTCTACATGGTAATCCCATCCATTGTATATCTCAAAGTCTTTTGAAGTCCTAAATTCCTGACCCCCAACTCAGATAATTATTGGTACTCTTTTTCCCTTCTTTCCCCTCTTTTGAAAAGAAATGTATTTGGCAGCTATTAGATAATACCTTCAAATTCTGGTGAATCTTTCTTACTCCTACACACACAAACACACACAACTCTTCCCTTTATGTCAGTGCTTTTCTTCCCAACCCTCTGTAGTCAGTCATCTTGGACACAGAAACAATTGCTACAGACCAATAAGCAGTTTCTTGCAGCCTCTCAGCAAGGGGCCAGGGTTCTAAAGGAAGCATTCTTCTGACAAGACTCTATACCCTGCAATGTCATATAATTGAATGGAAAAAATAGTATCAAATTGGCCAAGTACTATTTCATTAACACTTCTTATATATTTTTTTGATTAATTAAGCAAATTAAAACTTTTGGTTATTCAACTTCTGGAAGGTTTTTTAAGTATTTTTCATGGAAATATGTCTAGATTATTCTATTTCAGTGGTTTTGTGTATCTAGCTAATTAAAACAAAAAAGCAAATAAGTAAAATTAGCATACTTTTTTCTTTTTTCTTTTACGATATGAAAGTTGATTAGTTGAATGTTATTTAGTCTCATCTAGTTTCATAAGTCAGGTCAGTAATAACCCTGCCTCCCTCAAAATATATACATATATTCAGAGGCATATATACACATATATTGTAAGTTTAAAGTATATGTATACATAGTGTGTATATGTACACTATATATATATACACATCCATATGTGTATTATGCATGTACTCAAGAGAGTTCCTTTCAGATAATGTTATTTTTCTGAGTCAAACATCTCAAGAATCTATAATGAATGATGAATTGAATGAATGAAGATGAAATTGAAATGCAATGAACATACATCCTTATGATGTTAAAAACCTTTATAATTGTATGATGGGGAGAAAAGGTTAGGAAATAGTTTATTTGCAAAAATCTAGATGTTTTCTGTGATCCCCAGTTCAACATAAATCACTAGTATAATATAATTGCCTGATGCTAAGGAATGGTGTTTTAGGCTCAGTACACAATTTAGGAAGGGCATTCACTTAATGACAAAGATCCAGTTAATGCAGACTATGTCATTTAAAATCCAGACAAAGTGGAGATAGTTATTCTGGAAAAGAGAAGGCTTTATTTGGGTAGGGGTAGATGTTGGCACTAAATATTTTTTTACATTTTGAAGAGTTGTCATGTGGAATAGTAGTCAGCATTTTTCTGATTGTCATAAGGGAAGAACTAGGAACAATGAGGAGAAATTACAAGGAGGCCAATTTAGGCTTAAGGAAAACGTTGTGAACAGAACTATCCAAAGTGGAAAGGACTGTCTCTGGAGGTAATTGGTCACTAGGGTTGTATAGCAAAGATTGGATGACCCCTTGTTGAGTGAGTTATAAGAGGGATTCTCATTTAGGATTATGTTTTCTCAATTGTCTTGGAGAAATATTTTAACTCAAAAACTACTTTTGTGTTTTGATAAAAGGAATGCAATACCTCAGGAATATCCAGTATTGTTTACAAAAGACCATTCAAAGGTAATATACCTTTTATGCAGTAAGTACTTATAAGATCCTAGTATCACATTTTATTTAAAGTAGATAAACTATGTTTATTTATTAATTGATCTGAATTTCTCCATAAAACCTTTAAGGGACAGGAGAGAACTAAGGAATCCAGATAGACTTTTGGAACCAGCCAGAATAAAAATATTCTTTTATTTCATGCCATGATGTGTTTGTCTCTGGATTCTAAATCTTATTTGCTTAAACTGTGCTCCAAAATGAACAATTATATATGGGATTTTTTTTCCTTCGAGTTTCCACACATCTACTTAGTCAAGTCAAATAATTAATATTGATTGAGAAGAGAATATAAATTTCTTTCAAGTAGAGGTTGAATAGTCTCATGATCAGAATATTGTTGAAGGGAACAGCATTAAGGTATAGATTTTACTAGATTTTTTTGTGGTCCATTAATTTCCAAAATTCTCAGATTAATTTTTAAATCCTATTTTCTTTTTTGTTGTTGTTTTGGCTTGTTTTTGTTGTTTTGTTTTGTTTCCTTTTTTGTGTGATTGTGTGTGTCTGTGTGTATGTCTGTGTGTATGTGTGTATCTGTAGGTGAGTGGGTGACAATTGTATAAATGGGGATTTTGAACCTTTGACTTCATTCCCCAGAAGTCCTTGGTATTTCCCAGAATTCCCTACAATCTCTCCTGTGTCTCCATGTTGGCATAATCACATTAATGGTATTTAACTGGTGGTAACTCTGCCCACGGGTTCTCTTGGGCATGATATAGAATGTGTGGTGATGGTGGTAAGGTGGGGAAATTTTGAAAACTGGCTAACTAGTGTGAAGGATAATTTTATCATTGTGACCATTATTGGTCACCATAGATATCCCAAATAATAAAAAAAAATATCCAAGTCAGTATGGAAATTTATGGTGATATAATTATTATAGTGGGAAAAAAATTAAGAAGAAGGGAGAAGGAAAGGGTGTAGGATTTCTCCTGCCTGGCTTGTGATGAACAGGAAGATTAGAGGCTCTAGAAGGTAAGGTTTTGGGGAGTAAAAGAGGAAGGAATCAGCCTGAGCTCCAAGAAGGCTCAGCCAAGATGCCTGAACCTGAATTAGCTCAAGGGCAAACTCACCACCAAAACCCAGACAAATAGCTGCCACCATGCCAAGATGTTGGAACGTTTGGTATGCTGCCAGTCAGAGACGCCTCTACTGGAAAAGAGGCCGAAGAGAGGAAGTGACGTGCCCTATATAGATGGTTTTATGTCACTTTTCTGTGTTCATCTGTAGCAATGTTAGCTTAGCTTGACTTAGAACAGCCCAGGAGTCTGTCCGCTGTTTCTGCACATGTCTGTTGAAGGTCATTTTCTCAGATACTTTATCCTTGAGTATGGGTGCAGACATTCCTGACCTTGTTAAACTAAGTGGGATAGGGAAATGTAGAGTTCCCAAGACCTGATTCTGTTAAACCAAGTATCTTCATTGTTACTAATCAGGAAATAGCTAAATCAGATCTTCTAAAGTATGGTCTGAATAGCGTGGAGTAGTTTTAAAATTCACACCAGCTATGGGCACGCGATTTTTATTTTGTATCCTCTTTATTCCTTGATTTCATCTGATCCTTAATAAGCCTGACAAAAATAGAATATTCTTATTATTAGAGATATAAATTTAATTTTTACACAATGGGTGTGAGTATAGGAGTGGGCATAGGTAAGTGAGAGATAAATGTCAGATAAACATAGGGGATGATAATTTAAATGAATAAAATACTGTACAAATCTGTTTATATTTTCCATTAGTTCTTCCACTGATGCCTAAGGCATTCAACCTTGTGTTGAGATATAGATATTATGAGGATTCTTCTGTTCTCTTGTTGTGAATGTAGACTGCTGTAAGAGAAAGCCAAACATAGTGATCTATTGCCACTGACAAGTGCTTATAATATTCTGTGAGAACAAAATAAGGATTTAAAAACAAAGTTAGGATATTATAACCTCAGAAACAAAATGAACACTTTATCTTTTCAAAATGTCTTCTCTCCCAAATAGATACCAAAAATAAAAAGACATTTTAAGCATTTCTGAAAACCTTTGTTCTTAGAAAAATGAAATAGCCTGTGTGGTCAAGTCGTCTCATAGAAGTTATCATTTGTGACATCATTCTTTAGAACATTAAAAGTTACACATAGAAGATAGATCATTTATCCAGACTATAGAATGATAATCTTAAGCGGTTTTAGATTGTATCTAGAAGCCAAAAATTTTGAAATACTAAAATGATACTTGATAGCCATTGTCTCTTATGTTCACATGTCACATCACATGTTGATGTATAACATTTCAAAATTATTTTGAAAATGAAGTGAGTTTATATAAGCAAAGTTTGGATATTAATTATATTACTTTCTCTCTATGTATCTTTGTGTTTTATCTCTTTTTGCCTGTCCCTTTGTCTTTGTCTCAGTCTCTTTATCTCTCCAAAGTCCTTTAAAATTAAGATAAATGGATTATGAAATAATAGGAAATAAAACTTTTGAAATAATTTAGATTCAAACATAACATAATTTAAAAATAATTTTATTAAAACTGCAAAAAACTGGAAAATCCATAAAATTATATATTATTTACATTTAGTATTTACATTTAACAAATGTTAAAATAATGCCACCAAGATGAATGCCATAAATTCAACAAAATAAAAGCAAACCATTTTTAGGGAATAAAATAGGATAAATAGTTATCTATTTCCATTTTTCCTTATAACATTCTGTCAGATTTCCTTAGTCTTCATTGTTCAACTTTGATTTTGGAGTGAAAAGTCTGAGATTCACCTCTTAGTCCTGGCACTTAGCAGCTGCACAGCTCTGGGCAAGTCATTTAACCTTTCTCTGGCTTCATACACAAAATAGATATATCAATATTTGAAACATCTACATTTCAGAGATGTTTTAAGAATATTTTATGCCTGATATCCACTGGCAAATAGTGACCTCTCAGGGAATGTGGAAATATGTAAATAAAGTGAATAATATGTCTATATCCTTTGAAACAAAGTTTCAGCTTCTAGGCTAAAACTCCATGAAAATCACTAAGTAAAAAAAATTTCTCATCTACACCCAAAATACTTATGACTTTTCATGATAACAAAAAAGGGATGGGGGCATAGTTGTCCATAGACTGACGTATGATTACATTTAATTTTGTTCTTGGTTAAAATTAGTTTTATTGATGCCCTTATCAAGTATCCTTCAATTGTTTCAGGAAAAGTAAAAAAGAGGCATTTTTGCCTTTGTGGACTGATAGATAATTACTACCTTTGAAATCATATAAAATTATCTTACTAGCTCTCAAAATTGGATCACCGATTCCTGGTAGCAGAGTTTCCTGCTGGACATGGAGTCAAGAGCATTGGGCTCCATCTCAGGTAGTACTACTACTTACTATCTTGTTACCTTTAGTTAAGTGCTTGTCCTTTCTGATTGCCAGCATCCTCAATGTGAGAAATGAAAGGAACTATAATAAATGACCAGTGGAGTTCATTCTACCTCCAAATCTATGATTGTTCATCCCCAAGAAGTCCTTGGGAAAATAAAGAAGCATAGTAAAGGCAGTTGGAAGGTGAAATTAATAGAAAGGGCCGGTAGTACAGAATATTTAAGTTTAAATTTGAGCAAAGACTCTTATTAGATTTGTGGCCCAAGGCAATTCAGTTAACCTCTGCTTATTCTAGTTTTCTCCTTTGTACAATGTAGATGAGATATCTGAATACTGTAACACAGGGTCTGATACATATTAAGTATTACAAATATATTAGATTACTATTATTACTATTGCTACCACCACCACAACCTCCACTACTACCAACACTATTACCAAATACCACTACCACTACTCCTCTTCTCCTCCTATTACTACTAACACAACCACTACCAAAACTATTACCACTACCACTACTACTATCACTACTATGGTCAGGTTCAGCACCATATTTCTTTGATAGCTAGATTCAGTGATATTTTTGCTCCAATATATCAAATCATGAAGGGGAAACAGTAAATCCTTAATATCCATAGCTCTGGACAATTGAATATCCTAGTTGATTGAGGAGAAGCTAAGAAATTTTTCATTCAAGTCAGAGAGGAACAATGAAGAGGAAATTGTCAATTGCTTATTGAAGTACAGCTATTTAGACTTTTCTCCTCCTTTTTATTGTTTTTCTGAAATGAAGAAAACAGAAATAAAGGACTAAACTGACTTTCTCAGACTTCTGACAACTGAAGCATCTAAAGTCAAGCCAGGTCAAAACAGGAGACAAATCTCCTGTTTTCTACCTTAGGTAATAATACAACCTTCGTCAGAACAGTAAATGTTTCTATTCACAGATCAAACATTCAAAGTGTGAAGCAATGAAATGTGACAAGTTTGTCCTCAGTACACTGATTATGATGCAGAAAGTTAAGCCTCAGGGGAATCTTTCAACAACTCTATAAGAATAAAAGAGCCCCCCCCTCCATCGTTTTCAATCACAGTTTCTATAAACAGATAGATTTTCCTTTTTTTGTGTGTATTGACTGATTCATTCTCTTTTGTGCCACTTTATCTAGGAAGGAAGGAAGAAAACAAGCAGTTATTATGTAACACTGTTAAGTATTTTACAAATATTTCTTTTGATCTTCACAACAACAAACTGGGAGGTAGCTAATATTATTATCCCTATTTCAAATTTGTGAGAAATGAGACAGACAGACATTAAATAACTAACTGGTTTACAACACAGCTAATCATTGCCAAGAGACACATTTCAAGTTTTTCCTAAACTCATAATTCTATATGCTGTGTCACTGCATTGCCTCCCAAAGTAGATAGAAATAGCACAGGCTAGGACATTTTCATAATGTTGGGTTACTTGTTGGGCCAAACAAGAAATAATTTGAGATAATTGCTGGTTTCCAATTATATTTCTCACAATTATCAATATTTTAATAGATTAGCCATCTCACTGGTATAAGTGTTCCCTCCATTGGTGAAGATACCTACACACTTCCTTTTGATATATTCTTGTTCAAATCTGCAAAAAATCTTCTATTAAACTTCCATTATTTCTTTTTTAAAGCCTAACCTAATATCTTAGAATAAGTACTATATTTTTATTCCAGGGCAAAAGACTGTAAAGACTAGGGTTTAAAATAATTGCCCAGAGTCACACAGCTAGGAAGTGTCTGAGTACAAATTTGAACTCAGGATCTCCTGCCTCTAGGCCTAGGTCTCAATCATTTGAGCCATCTCTAGCTGCCTCCACATTCATTAATTCTTAAGGAATTGTTGCATTCTATTATATTCAGTTCAATCAATGAGCCTCTATTATCTTCCATCTTATATAGTTATAATTAAAATACACATACACATATATATGCAAATAGTCACTTAGAGTGCACATTGATTTCTTCTTCAACAGAATAATTTATCTTAATATTTTCATAATTTCATCCTTGGAAAATGTCTATAGATTCTTAGCCAAGAGGATTGGCATAAAAATTTGTCCCTATTTCCACTGCTTGTGGAATTAAGAGGATAAGGTTAGAAGTGGAATGAGAATTTTAAGAAAATTAATTCTTACACTTCATTTTGCAGACAAGTAAACTTTAACCATGGAAATGGGGTCATTTGCCCAGAGGTACCTAAATGATAGGCATATAAGGCAGAATTTAAATCTAATTCATCCAAAAACCAAATCTGATGCTCTATACAACAAGTTTTGTTACCTCTTGTTTCCATGAAATTTAATGAAAGTTCTCATAATCTTCACAACCAATTTTTCTCTTTTGTAAAAAATCACAACCAGCATAATGTTATTATTTATGCCATATTATAAAGAATGGCATTTATGCTTTTAATAAATTTATTAATTTTAATTTTTTTGAAAAAAAATTGAGTTCAGGATTATCTTCTTCCAACCCTACACTTAGTGAAAAGGTAGGGGGGAATGTGATATTAATTATACATGTCAAATGATGCAAAATGTTTTTTTTTATATTAGTCATTTTCTAAAAAGGGAAGAAAAAACGTTTTAAAAGCCCTTACCCATAGACTTCATCAATTCTCTTTTTGGAGGTGGACAGCATTTTTCATCTTATATATTTTCTATATATTTTAAACCCCTAAGATTATTGTATTGATCAGAATAGTTGATCATCAACATATCATTATATTATGTTGTTATTATGTACAATGTTCTTCTGGGTCCAATCATTTTGCTTTTCATCAGTTCTTATAAGTCTTTCAAGGTTTTTCTGAAACCATCCAGTTTATCATTTATTATAGCACAATAATAGAATGACACTTAGAGGCAGTTGTTGCTCATTAGTTAAGAGCAGTAGGGTTGAATTCAGGACATCCTGGTTTCAAATCCAGCCTCAGACACTTCCTAGCTGAATGATTCTGGGCAAGCCACATAACCTCTGACAGCCTTATTAAAGGATCTACTAGATCCACTACAGAAGGAAATGGCAAACTACACCATCTTTGTCAAGAGAACACCATGGATAGCTATGGTCCATGAAGTCTTGATGAATTGTACATCACTGAATGACTCAACAATATCATTTAGATTAAGTTGGATCAAGTAGGTGTTAACTTCTCCACTTTTCATAAAGAGAAAATTCTCCTGATAGGTGACATACTCCATCATTACCATCTCATATCTCTTTTCTGTGTCTGTAAATTATTCTGAATATAATTTTTACTTTGGGAGTTTTTTGGTTATTTTTTCATTATCGATAAAATTTCTACAAACTCATCATCCATGGCTTCTCTGACTTGGTCAGTGCTGGTCTGCCAACAGAATTTTGATTTTTCAGTTTGGATTTTCTCTATTGATCATTACCTTTGTTTTCCCTATTTGTTTTACATTATTTTTTCTGTTCAAGACTTTGACAAGTGATACTTCTATCTGGTCCCAACTGTGTAATTGATTTGTAATGTGTTGCAATGATGTCAAAACCATCACCAACTGCCTTTTATATCAGAGGTGTCAAATATGTTTCTGACTACACTAGCACATCCGGTCAGAATAAGTATCAAATATAATTTGGAAATGTTTAAAAAATAATTAAAAACAAGTTCAATTGCTCCTAAAAGATTCCATTAGTAACATTTAATGGCCCCCAGTTTGGATATGACATTTCTTTAGATTATAATTACTATAAGTTTTTTTTGTAGAACATAGTATTAATTAACTTAAAGAATAGAATTCTTAAATATTTAAACTATGTGCCATGTCTTGAACCTAGTGTACTAGCTTAGAATATTTTGTTATTATGAAAGGCTTTCTTTTATTGTTAATAATTGTCAACTTTGAATGAAAGAATCTATAAACAATGCTTTCTTCTATATTATTGACACTTTCATGTGGACGTCTGTACCTTCCAAAGTTAACAAAAATTAGAATGATCTATGATAATGAATATAATGAAAAATCATTAAACTTCTATGTAATATTGACTAATGACCCATAAGCACTTGAGAAAAAAGTGGTATTTAAAATTCCATTTGGTATTTACCACTTAAAAATAGTAAAAACAAACAAAAAAAAATTCATGGATCTTGTTCAAGAACTTTCCATTAAAAAGTATCCTAGAAAAAATAAAATCATTATTTTGTATGTTATTTGTTTATGCTACATTCACCTGTCATTCTCATTATAACTTATTGTTCTCAATGTGAAGATGGAAAATGCAGGTGTTAAGATTGATTCATTCATTGACTAACAGTTATGGATTTGAGGAAATGAAAATATTTTAAAATTCAAACTAAAAAGATAAAAATATTGTGGTAAACAATTGAAAACAAGCAAAAGCATTGGAAATATTGCATTTTTATATTTTTAAAAATATTGTTTCACATTCACTAGTAAGATAGTCATAGACTTCTCCTAATAACTGTTAAATGAGTAGGCATGACCAAATAAAGTTGAAAGTGACTATTATATACTTCACCTAGAAACCATTTCTCACCTCTGGTTTTTCTTCAGTAATATTTGAAAATCTTTTATTTCATCGAATATCCATTTTTCCCCTTACAAATCATGCTCAAGTTTGCTGAGTAAGTGGTTCTTGATTTAAATCCCAGCTCCTTCACTCTCTGGAATATCATATTCCAGGACCTCCAATGTTTTAAAATACAAATTGCTAAGCCTTGTGTTATGCTGACTTTGGCTTCATGATATCTGAATTGTTTCTTTTTGATTGTTTGCAACATTTGTCATTGAACTGATAATTTTTATTATCATTTTGAGATCTCTTTCAGGATGTGATTGATGAATTCTTTCAATTTAGATTTTGTCTCCTAGTTATAGAATATCAGGACAGTTTTCCTTTATGATTTCTTCAAAGATGATGTCTAAGTTTTTTCTTCTTTATTATGGCCTTTAAGTAGTCCAGTAATTCTCAAATTATCTCTCCTGGCTTTACTTTCCAGGTTAATTGTGTCTCCTGTGAGATATTTTACATTTTCTTCTACGTTTTGTTATTTTGAATTTCTTTGATTACTTCTTGGGGTGTATGGGGTGCTCAGGGAGGGGTAGTATCTCTGCTATGGAGGGCTTGTCGTGCCCTCCTAGGGCAGCTCTCCAGCCTCTGACCCCCACCTGACACCCAGCACTCACTTGTGGCTCCCAGTAGCTGCTAGCATGTGGCAGCAGCCACACCCCAGGCAACAGCTTCAACAGGCCGGCCAAACTTTGTGAGGGTAGCCATCGGGTGGTAGACCCCTGGTGAACCAGGGCTTTTCTCACCCAGCATATGAAGACTGCTTTGGCTGAACAGACGGAAGAAACCAATAAGAAGGTTCAAAGGTTGAGATTGTGATGCAGCAAAGCACTGTGGAGTGCTTAGAGCGTGTTGGAGCACAAAGGACAACACGGCTATCCAATGCAGCTGAGGAAGTCTCCAGGTGTAACAATTTTTCGTGCCACTGGACCCAGGCTTCCAACGCCGAGAGAGGGGGACTATCTCTGTGCATCGACTTTTCCACTTAAATCTCCTTCACGCACAAGTATCTTTGTGCACACTCATCTATCCTAACCCCATCCACCCTCTTGAAGACCTGCAGCAATGGGGAAGTGACGACACAACAGGTGGAGGTGACCACTGGCAGTTGTAGTCACGATCCTGCACATAGGTGGCCCACGGACCAGTGGTCTCTAGGCCCTGTGGGCAACAGGGACATTCGGCAGCATCCTGGGCAACTGAGCAGCCCTCTCTAGGACAGCACTGCTCCCCCTAATCAAGGGTGGGGACTAGAAAAAGGTGTCCCAAACATTGCCTGCCCTACAAACACCCGGTCAGCACACCCCGGCTGGTGGGTCATCCCTTTAAGGGTTGAAATCAAAGAAAAATACAAAGAAACTCCTACTAGGAGCATGGAACATCAGGACATTACCTGATAGAGAGAATACCCAAAGACCTGAGAGAAGAACAGCTCTAATTGGTAAAGAACTGGCGCGATATAACATCGACATCGCAGCCTTAAGCGAAACACGCTTACCAGAAGAGGGATCACTCAGTGAACCCACCACTGGATACACCTTCTTCTGGAAAGGTAGAGCCTCAAATGAAGACAAAATCCACGGTGTTGGCCTGGCTATCAAGACCAGTTTGCTCAAGCAGCTGCCAGACTTGCCTGTGGGCATCAGTGAGAGGCTCATGAAGATCTGTTTGCCTCTCAGCAAAGACAGGTATGCCACAATCATCAGTGCATATGCCCCAACACTGACCAGCACAGAGGAGACCATCAAGCAGTTCTATTCCGACCTGAGTGCCATCCTGCACTCAGTGCCCACAAATGACAAGCTGATACTACTGGGAGACTTCAAAGCCTGCATTGGCCAAGACCATGAAAGATGGAAAGGAGTACTTGGCAAACACGGGTGGGCAAAATGAACAACAACGGCCTACTGCTACTCAGCAAATGCTCAGAGTAAGAACTCACCATCAAGAACACTGTGTTCAGAATGGCCAACAAATATAAAACAATGTGGATGCACCCAAGATCAGAACAGTGGCATCTCATTGACTACATCATTGTACGCCGGCGAAACATCCAGGATGTACAGATCACCAGAGCCATGAGAGGAGCTGAATGTTGGACAGACCACCAATTGGTTAGAGTGACTCTTCAAATGCTCATTGCGCATCGCCATCCAAAACCCACCCAGACAGTTTGCGCATTTTACAACATGAGTCATCTTAGAGATCCATCTTATTTGCAAACATTCCAGTACTGCCTGGACGACAAGCTGTCTGCCAAGGGACCACTCACTGAAAGCTCAACCGAGAAATGAAACCAGTTCAGAGAGGCAGTGAAGGAAACATCAAAGGCAGTCCTAGGCCCAAAACAACGCAACCACCGGGACTGGTTCGATGAGAACAACACTGCTATTGAAGACCTATTGAACAAGAAGAACAAAGCCTTTATGGAGTGGCAAAATAACCCAAACTCTGCTCCTAAAAAGGACAGATTCAAGTCTCTCCAAGCCACGGCACAGTGTGAGATCAGGAAGATGCAAGACCGATGGTGGGAAAAAAAGGCAGAAGAAATCCAGCGGTTTGCTGATATGAAAAACTACAAACAATTTTTCAGTGCCCTCAAGACTGTCTATGGGCCATTAAAACCCAACACCACTCCCTTGCTATCCTCTGACGGTGACACTCTCATAAAAGATAAAAAAAGGCATCAGCAACAGGTGGAAAGAACACTTCAGTCAGCTTCTCAACTGACCATCTTCAATCGACCAAAGCGCCCTTTATCTGGATCTCCCAAAACCGCACCATTGAACAACTTGACGTCCCTGCTTCAATAGAGGAAGTCCAAAAAGCCATTAAACAAATGAGTACAGGCAAGGCACCAGGTAAAGACGGGATCCCAACCGAGGTGTACAAGGCCTTAAATGGAAAGGCTCTCCAGGCATTCCACATAGTGCTGACCAGCATATGGGAAGAGGAAGACATGCCCCCAGAACTCAGAGATACCTTCAGCATAGCGCTATACAAGAACAAAGGCTCACGAGCAGCCTGTGACAACTACAGAGGCTTCTCACTACTCTCCACTGCCAGAAAGATCCTTGCCCGTGTTATACTCAACAGACTCCTGTCATCTGTTTCAGAGCAGAACCTGCCTGAATCACAATGTGGCTTCTGACCAGATCGCAGCACCACTGACATGGGCTTCACTGTGAGGCAAATGCAGGAAAAATGCCTTGAGCATAACCTGAGTCTCTTAATTGTCTTTGTAGACCTGATGAAGGCATTTGACACAGTGAACAGGGACACATTGTGGGTGATCCTCAGCAAGCTCGGTTGCCCAGTAAAATTCATCAAACTGATCCAGCTCTTTCATGTCGACATGACAGGGGAAGTCCTATCTGGTAGAGAGACTTCTAATCACTTCAACATCTCCAATGGTGTAAAACAAGGCTGTGTCCTCACTCCGGTACTATTCAACCTATTTTTCACCCAAGTATTATGACATGCTATGATGGATCTAGACCTGGACATCTACATCAAATACCAACTGGATAGCACACTATTTGACCTTCGCCGCCTGACTGCAAAAACAAAGACAACAGAGAGACTCATCCTGGAAGCTCTCTTTGCAGATGACTGTGCTCTCATGACCCACCAAGAAAATCATCTCCAAACCATTGTGGACAGGTTCTCTAGAGCAACAAAACTGTTTGGCCTGACTATTAGCCTCAGCAAAACAGAGGTACTGTTCCAACCTGCGCCAGGGAGGCCAACGAACCAGCCGTGCATTACAAACAATGGCACGCAGCTTTCTAACATCAACACTTTCAAGTACTTGGGCAGCACCATCGCCAACGACGAGTCCCTAGACCACAAGATCAATGCCAGGATCCAAAAGGCCAGCCAGGCACTTGGGCGGCTGCGATGCAAACTCCTCCAACACAGAGGTATTAGCACTGAGACGAAGCTCACAGTGTATAACGCAGTGGTCCTCAGCTCGCTCCTGTACGGTTGTGAGACATGGACACGGTACAGAAAGCACATGAAGCAGTTGGAGCAATTCCACCAATGCTCCCTCCAGTCAATCATGAGGATCTGATGGCAGGACCGAATCACCAACCAGGAAGTCCTCGACAGAGCCAACTCCACCAGCATCAAAGTCATCATCCTCAAAACCCAGCTACGATGGTCTGGACACATCATCGGCATGGAACCACAGCGAATACCAAGACAGGTATTCTATGGTGAACTGTCAGCTGGACTCAGGAAACAAGGCCGACCAAAGAAAAGATTCAAGGATCAGCTAAAGTCCAACTTGAAGTGGGCTGGCATCACACCAAAGCAACTAGAACTCACTACCTCTGACAGAAGCAGCTGGCGAACCCACATTCACCATGCCGCCCCCACCTTTGAAGATGAGCAAAGTTGACGTCTTGCCGCTGCATGTGAATGCCGACACCAGGCCACAGCCGCACCTCCAGTAACAACTGGTGTCCCATGCCCCATGTGCCACAAACTTTGAGCCTCAGCCTTTGGACTCCAAAGCCACATGAGGGTACACCATAGATGAAACTGCACAAAGACAATAGTCATACTCGATCACCGAGAGACTACCACTAGACTAGATTATTTCTTATTGTCTAATATAGTCCTTAGTATATACTTTTCTAATACCAATTTTTAATACTTTTTGAGTTCCTCCTTTAATTCTTTTTGGGCTTGAGAACAGTTAATATTTTCTTGGAGGATTTATATCCAGCAGTATTGACTATGTTTTCTTTTTTCTGAATTTGAGTCTACCCTGTCACTAAAATAACTTTCTATGTTGCTTCTTTATTGTTGTGGTTGTTTGCTCATTTTCTTGCATTTTTTTGTTGTTGTTCTTTTAGTTTACTTAAAAAATATTGCTAAATTTGGGCTCTGTATCCCTGGTAAAGGGAACACTGATCCAGGCTTTATGTACTCTGTGCAGTTTTCTTCAGAGACCAATGTAAACCTTAAAATTTCACAGACTTATGAATGTTAAAAATTTTACTCCACATTGAGGAATCCTCCAATTCCCTACTTGAAATAATTCCCTACCAGATAGTAAGAACTCTACTTGAATGTGAAAACTCCTTGCTATGGGAGTATCCCTACTCCACCCCTACTTAAGACTGCTTTAGGGGAGAAAACTCCTTGCTATAGGAGGACCTCGATTCCACCCATACTTAAGACTGCTTTAGGGCAGAAAACTCCTTGCTAAACAATGAAAGTACTTGAAAACCATACTTATAAAGGAAAGGAGTTCTTTGAGCCATGCTTGTTTTTGGAATTGGTACAATGGGATGCTAGGTGCCTATAAATGTGGGGAAACTTGTAAACTACTTAGACCTAAAAGGAGAAAACTTACTCAGAGGTTTTCTCTTAATGAAATTAGTCGACACAGCAGCATTTTTTTTCTGACTTACTAAAGAGATTAATCTACTCAGCTGTGAATTCAAAATGGGCTGTCTTTTGGAAAACATCTACAGTGATTGGTAGATGGAAGAACTTAGGGGAGGTGACATAGGAGATTTTGCCCTTAAAATAAGAGCTCAGAGAAGAGCTGGACGTCATTCTGAAACATTCAGATTGAGGAAGGACTGATTCTGAAACGTTCAGATGGAGGAGGGAGCTGGTGAAAGCAGCTGAGATGATGCTGGCCTGGTGTCACTAGAATCCTTAGCTTAGGCAGCTTAGGCAGACCTTGTGGTGAGTGTTAAAAGACTGACTGACTGATCTCTCTCTTTTAAGACTCAGGTTTAGGTCATGTTGGCTTAAGGCCCTTCATACTTATTTCCTTTTTCTCTCTTTCTCTTTTTTCTTTAATTCCACATTTGTATTAATTAAAATATCTATAAAATCCAGTTGACTTGGGTATTTGTATAATTGGGAATATTTCCCTGGCGACCACCTTATATTTGATTTAAAAGCCAAGACACTGTAGTGAAACATATTTTCTGTGGTCAAATTTACTCACCCTCTCTTATATCTATCACAATTTATATCTTCCACCATTTTAACTCACTACAGTTTAAGACCTCAACCATTTTAAATCTTACACCAGGTATCTAATTTCAGTTCATCTAAGGTAATGTAAGGAGAAATGTGTTTAATATTCTTCTGGCCTGCGCTCTGATCTATGAGGAATCCCAAACACTCTTTTACCCTGTAGAATTGTGACCAGAGAGCCTTTTACTCTATGACTTCAAGTGCTGGTGTATACCAGTGCTCCTCCTCATCCTGAGACCATGCTCCAGGACTGTAACCTGATTCTGCATATAAGCAATGCAACAAGAATCTCATACTCAGAGCTAATGAACAGACCCCTGTAATCTCCTGAGTATTCCAAACTCCACCATGCCATCTGTGGCTGGGAGTTCTTGAAGCCTTTGCTGCTGCTTTAGTTGTGTCCAAAGCCTGTCACTTCAATGGGGCCCCTGGGTACTCTGCCATCTACCACCACTCTGGTATAGTAGATCCTTAATGCTAACCTTTTAAGTTATTTTTGGGTTACTTACTTCAACTTGTCTTTTTGTAGATTCTGGTGCTCCAGAGTTCATTTTGAGGAATTATATCATTGTTTTTGGAGCATAATTTGGTAGAAATCAGATGGGTCAGGTTACTTTTTTGGCCATCTTGGCTCCACACCTCTCTATTCTTACTGATTGTAGGACTTTTATTATTGTAAATATGAACTATGCATTTCTAATCTTTTTCTCACTCCTGATTCTTTCTTACTTGTTTAAACATTTTTTTAATCCTATTTAATCCTTGCAGAGGTGCTATGTTTTTTTTCTCTTTTACTCATAAACATGTTTCCTCTCTGCTACATTAAAAACTTATTGAGTAAGGTGTCCTCTTAGAATTTCCTCATTATGATATTGTGAAATGAGACCCCTCACCTTAGAAAAAAGCTACTGGATAGAAAAACTGTTCAAGATCTCTCACTGCTAACTGATGACTCATGGTGACAGAATAGCATTTGGGATAACAAAGATTTCTTTACTTTTTACTGAGTAATGTGTATGTTTTACTGGCAAGAATGACACGAAGCCTTTAATATATTTATAATATTTTTCAAATAACTTGCCCAGACAGCACAAAATGAACTTACAGAGAAAAGAATGACACTCATTTTGATTTCCTACTGATCTTTTATGCTTTATTTCCTAATCTAATGTGTATTCTCATGTATGAAATGGAGGGGATGAACTAAAGAATTTCTTCTGTATCTTTTAATGTATGGTTCTGTAAATCACTGACTGGTATCATTGAGGGAAAACAAAAGCAAACTAGTTTGGGATACTGAATTTAGGCGCAACATCATGTTATAATAATTAGCTTGTTTTAAAACTATAGATGGGAGTGAGAGATAGCTATGGTTCACAAGAGACCTTCTTCTTTGCCATAGGGAATTAATTTGGATAACAATTTGGTTTTCATTATAATAGTTCAGAGCCTCAATTTAGGAAAAGATTTTCACATATAGGGAGAGGTCAGAGCCTCTATCTAACTTCACAATTATATCCATCTCTAGTAAATCTCAGAGCCTTTTGGTATTTGAGGTAAATTCAGTTTTCTAGAAATGAATATATAATTTAATATTTAATAAATAGCTCATTGTTTCATTGAATGAGAAGTTGTAGAAAGAGATTTTTTTCATTTTTTTCCAGAGATTTACCTCAATACAAGTCATTTGCTCCAAGAGATTTATAGAAGTGATACCCCCCCCTCCTAGTATGATGCTTGTCTATTATAACTTAGGGCTACTGTTGCTTTTCAAGGGTATTCAGAAATGTCATGATAAATTTACTCTCTCAAAATTAATGCAGTTTGAACTAGCTTGAAATTTATTAATGACTTCTAAGTATGAACAACTTTCATCACCTGATCTAAACATATTCGGTGTTACATTAGTATGGTCCTAGAAGGACTGACTATTCTTTAGGATTGACTAGTCTAAGGCTTGATTTATTGGACAGCCAACTTATCATTTACTTTAAATGTGGATAGATTAATACTTTACCCTAACATAGAAAAGACTTAGACAAGCTGTAGACTTTTCATAACAGGCCAACTAGGATAATGAAAAGATAAAGAGCCCTTGAAAAATGAAGATTTATTTAAGGAACTTTTTCCCCATAGGAAAAAAAAATATTGGTGGGGAATAGGATATAATAGCTATCTTCAAGAACTTGGAGGCATTATACTTGGTCTTCTTGGTCCTAAGGGGAAGAATAGGAAAAACAATCATTGAAAGTTCAAAGCTGTCAAATTAGACTTGAAGAATGAAATACAGATTGAATAACTAAAAGGAAAAGAAAGGAAACTCTCCCTTACTTTTTATTTCCTCACTTAGTAGACCTATCCATTTCCCTGGAATGGGCTTCCTCCAGATACAGTGGGTACCCTTTCAATGGGAATATTCAAGCAAGTGCTTCTTAATGATTTGTGAAAGAGATACTTGTTCAGATATGCAGTGCATTAGATGGCCTGAGGTCCCTTTCAGTAATTAGGTTCTTTGTTTCTGTGGGACTTACAAAGATGACTTACATTTCCATTTCAATTTCTCTGTAATATAGCATGTAGATATGTCTGTAAGAACATGTAGGTTGTGCCAGATTTGGTCCTTTGCTGATCCTCAGTGGACTGTAGCAGCATAGAAGAAATAGAGATGTTATTTCAGGACCATTTTTTCTCTGAATAATTTCTACTTTACTTCTAAGGAATGGCAGGATGGCCACATAGGTGTCTTCTTTCCTAAATATAGTCCTATGCCAATAACTGTTAATATACTTTCCTGCTCTAAAACCTGAGAATTGTCCAAATGTCCCAAGGTACTCTGCCAGAAATGGACTTGAAGGAAGCTCTTTTGTTTCACAATAGATTTCTTAATCATTCCACAATGCCTCTAAAGTGAAAGTGATAATTATTCTCGGGAATTTTCTAAGTATAAATGAACTTCAAAAATTAAGTCAGAAAGCATCCCTTTCTCAAAATGAAGCTTATTTTGTTAAGTGTTCAATAATCATAAAGAGATTTTTAAAGTTTTCATACATGAAAGAAAAAGCTGAGAAGCAAATAGGGGCTTTGAAGGATATGAATCTGAATGTGAAAGACTGACCCTGGAATGAAACATTATTCTATTATTGCCCCAAATCATACTGCTGACAAAAATACAAAGTCATGGAACTGAATGGTCATTTAAAACTAGTGAAATTTATTTTTCCACCATGAAGGCAACTTTTCTGTCTTTACAAACTCACTGTTACTTAATATTGACATTGCTTCATATTTTAATGACATTTGACCTAAAGATTTTTTCCATTGAGGGAAAAATCTTTTATTTCATTATTTTACTAAATTACCCAGTGGCTGGCCCCCATTTGTCAGCCCTCTAATTCCCTATGTGAAATGAAAATGATCAAATTTTAAGTTACTCTCCTCTGCAGACAAATCTCACTAACATAAAAGAAAATAAAATTTAAAGATCAGATCTATGAATGACATAAATTTTAGAGATAAAGGAATTATTGGAGATAATCTTGTTCAATCTTCTTATTTTACAGATTAGTAAACTGAGGTATAGTTGATCTCAATAGTAGCTTATAATGATACAAATAGTTAATTTAGTAACCAAGAAAGTGATAGAAACTATATTTCTCACAATTAGTCTAGCAATAAAGAGTTACTTTTCAATAATTTATTTAATCTTAAACTTCAAAATGTAGCAACGTGTCTTTAGTACTAAAATAGATAGCTCTTTTGTAATGGATGAGACAACTAACTGCTAAACCAAGTTACCATTACTAAATCTGATGAGATATTAATAAAACTATTCAATGCAAAGATATTTCTGATGAGATATTGGTAAAACTATTCAATGTAAAGATTAAACCCTCTGGGAATAACCTGATACCTAAAAATCTCTTTTTCTACAAATTTCATGAACAGCTCTTTTCTCTGTCCAGTCTTAAAATACAAGATGCTTTATTTCTAAATTCTGGAAAAAGTAAGAGTCTGACTGAGTCACAAGCCAGTTGATGTCAGGAGCCTCTCATGGGCTTTTATGGTTAATGTAAGGGTATTTACAAATTATAACTATAAAAGAAAAATACTGGGAAATAATCTTCTGAGTCAAATTGACTTTATCATAAGAGCTGCAAATCCTAGTCAGTAGCTAGACATGCAAAAAACAAATTTCTTAAAGAAACATGTCAAAAGATTGATTTTTAGCTCTATCATATTGAATGTACTTGAAACAATCTGCACTGCTTATATTTACATGATTCCTCCCCTCTTTTTTTTTCTTTGTCTTTTTACATCCATTTTGTCCACCTGGTATGATCTAGAACTTTCCCTTTTAAAACTACCTCTTCAGATTCAGACTGAGTGAGGTAGCCTAAAACAGATTATTAAGAGTCAGAGGACTCAGCAATGGTTTAATTACTTAGCAGCTCTATGACTTTGGACAAGTTATTTTGTCATCTTTCTTGGGCTATTTCCTTATCTGAAAAATGAATCTGTCAGACCTCTAGATGGCCTCTAATGTTCCTTCTGAGTCTAACTCTACAATACAGTAATCTTAATGTCTTCCATAGTATCTCAAAACTACACAAACATACACACACACACACATACATACACACGGGAAATCATCTATCACTCACTGGAATTTCCTATATCTTTCAAATATTAAGTACTTTTCCTATAATTATTCAATTAAAAACTAATTTAGATTGTTTATCAGTCATAATTGTTCAACTTGATGAAATATACATTTTCTTGTCAAGGCACAAATGAAAATTTCAAATCCCTTACTATGTACCAAAAATGATTTTTTCTAAAGTTTAAGAATAAAATACAAAAGGCAGTGTAATCTTTAAGAACTTTGCATTGTAGTGGGAGGAGGCAAAGATCATAAGAGAGTGAGAATCAAAGAAGGATAACATGGTTTGGAAATACACAGGAATGGTGTGAAAAATGTATATATGACAAGTCTTTATTCCAAAAAACAATGGTAGCATTAATCCTAATACTATTCACATGGAAAGAAGTAGAAAATGGATTGGGAGTATGGCATATTCTTGATGAATAATTGGATTATTTTCTGAGCTTTGGTATCAGACATAAAGAGTTAGTTTATTCAGATTACCTGGTTTGCCAAGCAGGACTTAATGGACTCAGAATTTTGGTTCTAACAAGTGCTATGAAGAGGAATCTGAAATAAAAATTTCTGGAAGGAAAATAACGAACACTGGCACTGTCAACCTGGGACCAATCCTCCAGCCTCCATCAAGTTTTGGAAAGGAAACACAAAGTATGACATCAGAACCCTGGTACTTCATCAGATCCCAGATTACATCTATTTTAGTCTGTATTTTTGTATCTTCAGGAGATATGCTAAGAGTAATAAAACTTATACCACTTTATCATAAAATTCCCTATTATTTAAGAGTATATCTTAGTTGCTGGTATTCCATATGATGGTTTCTTTTTTACTTTTCAATTTCTAGAATTACATGCTTTCTCCTGTAAAAATTAAAAATTTAATCTCTAATAATGAAATATAGTTCAAGAGATTTATTAATGGTCATTAGAAATCAAGGAATAAATAAGATACAAAATAAAGACCACTTGCCCATGGCTGATCAGGCAGTTCAAACACCTACCTTACCATCACCATGCTCAGAACCAGAAGTAAAGAGGTGGGACCCTTCACATCCTTGCCTAATATCTCCTGTCTACAGGAAGTATATAACAACAGGAAGTCAGTGGGTTCCTGTGAACTGTAGTTCTTTTTTTAGGGCAACAGATTTTCAATTATACATTCCCCTCCCTGAGATCCGTGGAAGACTAGTATCTCCAATGGATCTTGTTAACATAACCAACTTTGAAATTACAATAATTTGAGGATAAGAGGAAAAGAGAACAAAACCAATGATTTCTAGGTGCATTGACAAAAAGCCAGTTGGGTAGCAGTTCCCTTCAGCATAAGAGTATACATACAAAACAAATGCATTCAATCCCACACAGTTCAAATCACCACATCCCAATGTTCACTCTGGATCTTCTGGTGCAGCTTGTGGTCTGTGGGGGCATCTTCATGGTGCCTTCTCCAAACATTTCACTTTCTGGATTCAGAGAGACAGCATGTTTTTATAACCTAAAATTATTCTCAAAAAGAATTTAAAATTTCCTATTTAGAATAATTATACATTCCTTCCTGAGGAGGATGTTGAAAAACACAGGGATCACTTAGGAATACATGACTGACTTATGAGGTGTATGAGTCAATTGGCAGGAGAAATAAAAACCATAAAAATCCAAATAAAAAAGATAACTTGTGAATGAAATATAGACTATCAAAGTCTTATGTGTAAAAATTTTAAGTAAAGAAAAATAAACCTGGGTCCTTGAATCAGAACCCAATTAATATGATTTAAGCAATTATGCATTTACCCAATCAGTAGCCAGGACTATAGAAATTTTGTCACACCATGAAATTCAGAAAAGGGAATAGATTATAGGAGCCAGGTAGGAGCCAAATTTGAGATACTTGGTATAATGTGGGACAAGGAAGACCTACCTTTAATACATGATAAACAGCTGCAACCTCAAACCCTGAACAAGTTCAAGTCCTCTTGTCTTGACACAAAATTTTCATCAATCCCATAAGGGTTAGTTGGTCTCCTTGACCTTTTGCTCAATTGGCACTATACAGTTTCACTTTGTGCTTCTTTAGCACTGTGCAATGGCTCCTCTTTTTGTATTCTCTTGTCCTGGAATCAGACAGAATCATTAAGGAAAGTCCCATAATTTTTTAAACAATCAATGGCATCATTTTTATAGTTTCAAGCTTTTTGGGTATGCATTAACATTATAGCAAATATATTTTAAACTTATATTACTGTAAAATAAAAAAGCAATGAAAATATTATCACCAAAAAAATAAGATCCATTTCCTTTTTAACTTAACCACTGTGTGAGTACAAAGGATTTTCAAAATAAAACAGTAATACAGTAGATAATTCATATTCAAAGGAGTACTAAAGTCCCCAAATTCACAATAGCCCAGTTAATTACAATAGCAAACAAAGCCACTATCATATTTCATATAAGTTGTTGTATGACAAAAAAATCCTCTATGAACTAATGGATATTTGTCACAATTTTTACAGATGTAGCAAATCTTTCAATCGACAAATATATTTTTAAACAAAGTGGAACTTATTTGGGTCTAGAACAGCACCAAGAAATCTAGATTGTTCTGGTGGAAGTAAATTAAACTGAAGAGTTTTGCCGGAGCACTTTTTGGCTTCCTGCTTCATAGAAACACCTTGGTAGGAACATGTCTTTGTTTCTCTACCTTTAATACAACATTCTTTATAATATAAATATAAAAAATAATCATCCATTCAGAAACCAGTAGTTAATTAAAATTATTTCTGAAGACCTATTAGAATTACCATTTAAATTCTTAGCTCATTAAATTCTCCAAAGGTTGTTAGCCAGTTTGAGTCCATCCATCATCTATGTGGCACAACAAATGCAAAATGGAAGAAAACGTTGTTTATGGGCTTTACAATATTTTGTTCAGTATAGTTATAGGGGAAAGGTAACAGAATATATTTAATAGTTAAAATACAGTAGATTAAACTGATTCAGTGTAACAAAATAGTATTGAATATATATACATATATATATAAACTTAAAACTACAAAATTAAATCTTAAGACAATCAGCAAAATACAGAGACTTTCATTAAAAATAATGGAGTCTGAAAAGGCTTAAAATTTCATCTCCAGAGCCATTAAAGTTACTTTTACTAATATTCAGATGCATATTGTCAGCACTGTGGGATCTCCCATAGGGATGGTGAACATGAGTTTTGGGAATCTCAAACTGGGCAGGCCCAAAAGGCAAAAAGTTTCAGGGAGATGAATTTCTCCCCTGAATGTCAGGTAAGATAAATAAAAGGATCAATGCACTCATGAATGGTAGAAGCTGTTTGAAATAGGAAATGTACTGTTCTTTCATAGAATATGTCATTCTTCTAATCAACTTCATGTTTGGAAGAATCTCTTCCTTCTCCTCATTCCCCCTGAGGTAAAATGCTAGTTTCCTCAGAGGGAGTTAGGAGGCTAATCATTACCTAAGGAATATAAACCCCATTGTTTTTGTATGTATTTTACTATCTGCCCTGAGGAGCAGCTCTAAGAATGCCTAGCTTCTCAGTTGCAGAAATCAGCAACAGCAGTAGGGATTGGGGAACCTGAGATCAGGAGAAGGATTTCTGAAGGCCAGGGCCTGGGGCCTAGGGCTTGGTGAGCAATCTGGGTTGAGAAGATTAGGAGGAAACAGTATCAGCAATGCCAGAGTCAGCAGCAAGGAATGAGGAATGAAGGACTCAAGGACTTGACCGAGAGAAGTAGCTTATCTCTTTTTCACTAAGAGTCCCCTAGTTAAAAGTAGCCTGGGCAGTAGGGAGAGCAAGCAACTGGCAAAAAGTAGGAAAAGAAAAATGCAGCAGCTCCAAAGAGAGTTGGAGTTTGTGAGGGTGGGTGGGGTGGTTAAAAAGCCTTGGGAGAGGAAACATGGCTTAAAAAAATTAACTAGGCTATCTTAAAAAAATGAGAGAGTTTCTTGCCCCTTTTTGTCACCAACTGTAAAAATTAAAATCTCAATAATAAAATATTATATTTATGGAGGTTTATTAAAGATCATTAGAAATCAAGAAATAAAGAAGATACCACATAAAGACCACATGCCCATGGCTGATCAGCCAGTTTAAACACCCACCTTACCACCACTAAGCTCAGGACCAGAAGTAAAGCAGTGAGATCTTCCACATCCCTGCCTAATATCCCCTATCTACAGAAAGTACATAAAGAAAGGAAGTCAGTGGGGTCCTGAGAAATGTGGTTCTTTTTTAGGGTAACAGATTTTCAATTATACATTCCCCCTGAGAGCCGAGGAATTATATACTCCTCAATCCTAGTATTTTTGCCACTCTTCCATATTTAGACATTATCTTCATTATTCCAGAAGGCTGACACTTCTCAGGACACAGATTTTGCTTACATCTGACTCTGGAGTTCTCTGACAGGCCAAAACAGCCAGGCCTCTACCTATTTATGTACTCATTATAAAGGTGAATCTCATTTTACAATAATCCAATAATCAATGTCACTGAATTTATCATTAAATATTGATACTCACTTCTCTTCAATGAGATATAAATTTTTTGACAAGTAGAAAAGCTGAGCATATTTTAATACTATTTACCAGGAATAGTAATGTTCATATTTATACCTCCTAGAAATATTCAAACAAAAGACTCATTTCCTTCATTGGTATATTCTTTCTTTTAAGTTTATTTATTTATTTTTAAACCCATACCTTCCATCTTGGAATCAATACTGTGTATTAGTTCCAAGGAAGACAAATGGTAAGGGCTAGGCAATGGGGGTTAAGTGACTTGCCCAGAGTTACACAGCTGGGAAGTGTCTGAGGTCAAATTTGAACCTAGGACCTCCTGTCTCTAGGCCTGGTTCTCAATCCACTGAGCCACTATTAATTTAATTAATTAATTTAGAATATTTTTCCATGGTTACATGATTCATGTTCTCTCCCTTCCCTCCTCCCACCTCCATCTGTAGTAATTCCACTGAGTTTTCTATGTATCATTGATCAAGACCTATTTCCATAAAATTAATATATATATATATATATATATATATTAGGGTGATCACTTAGAGTCTACATGTCCAATCATATCCCCATTGAACCATGTGATCAAAAAGTTATTTTGCTTCTGTGTTGCTTCTCCCACAGTTCTTTCTCTGACTATGGATAGTGTTCTTTCTCATAAGTCCTTCAGAATTGTCCTGGATCATTGCATTACTGCTAGTAGAAAAGCATCCATTACATTCAATAATGCATGGCTAAATTCTTGATGGGGTTTCAATTGCATGACTTTCCTCATCTTTGTACCTCATAGGTTCAAATATAAGCAAAGAAAAACAGCACATTTTTGCATCTCTCATATCATTTAACATCTTACAGAGAAAGTAATCTGCAGAAATAACTTTATGCAGGAGAGAAAAAAATTATTTAAACATAAAACTTCTAATATAAGTTCTAAGGAAGGGAAGATAATTTACAACCAGAGGAGAGGAAATTGGGAAAAACTTCATATTAGAGGTGACTTTTGAACTTAATGAATAATCAATCAATTAAAATGAATTGGTTCCAAGCATTGTGCTTAGGATTGGAGACCAAAAATAAACAATTAAGATAATCCTAGCCTTTAAGAGGCATGCATTGTAATTAGGGAAGATAGCTCACAGAGAAAGTTATAAAGGAAAAAGAGGTTGGGAAGTGTCTAGGAATTGAGGTGGAGGCATGGTTTCCATCAAGATAGTAGTCCTTACCAGAGTTCAGACAGTGAAAAGATTAAAGAAAAAAGTAAAGATCATCAGAATATTCACAGCAAAAGAAGTATTATACATCTAAAAGGAAAATTGGGAAGAATTTGGGAGTGGCATGGTTTGTGAAAGAAATTACCACAATACAATACAAGATAAGCAGTTCAATGGAGACAGGAAAGTCAGGGAGAGTAAATGATCAAATTTGGATGGCATGTGACTTATATGATGAAAAACGGTCTGAAACTGATAATGTTTTACTATAGAAAGTCATGAATACTGGAAAAAGGCTTGCCTTTTTCTTGCCACTGATTCATTAAAGTGTTAGTAATTAGGAACACATGGGTTTAACCTCTGACAATTGCTAGACATGTGAGCTTAGAAAAGTTACTCAATTTATTTGGGTCAATTTTCTCATTTATAATATGTGGATATTAATAAAACCTGCATTTTCTATTTCATATTTATATTAAGAGACTCAAATGAGATAAAATGCTTCTCCAACTTTAAAGTTGTGTTTTTTAAACTTTTAATATGTCAGTTATTATTAAATTATAATCTCCTTGAGAGAAGAGACCTGATCTTAATTAACTTTGTATCTCTCCAAGCACTTACTAGAGTGCTTTGCACATAACCTGCACTTAATACATGTTTGTACATATGCATCAGTGGGGTCAAAGACAATAAATGGATGTATGAATAAATTAAAGAATGAAATTTCAACATTTGAAAGTTACAAAGGAAAAAAAATCTAGTATGCAGAATAGAATTTCTAATTCTTTTTAAATTTAGAAATTTGGAGTCGGAGTAGCCTATTAAATGTCTTCAACTTTGCCCTGTCTAAAATGGCTAATGTCTACTTAATAAATAGCTTCGTTAAAAACATGTGCTTCATAAATCAAAATATTTTAATCAGCATAATGATTAAATATAAAGATAAAATAAAATTTCTTCAAACTTATATGTTTGCTTTGTAACTCAGTCTGAGTAAATATTTTATATAATCTATTTTAAGTTTATTTTGAATTCAATTTTGAATTTATTTTTAATTTAACAAAATTAATTTTAAAAATATATATTTATTTTCACATTTTGAGCTTGTAGACAACTAGGCCAACTTGTAAACCTTAAAATTTCTTAGAATTATGAATGTTGGAAATTTCCCCATTGGGAAATTTCATACTGGAAAAAATTTCCTACTGATAGTAAGAACTCTATTGGAATGTGAAACCCCTTGGCATGGGAGGATCCTTCTCCTCCCTACTTAAGACTATGTTAGGACAGAAACCTTTTGCTAAACAATGGAAAGGGTTTTGACCTATGCTTAAGCATAAAACAGGAAGTTCTTTGAGTCATGATTGATTTTAGAATTGAAACAATAGAGATACTTGGAATGACAGAACCAGGTCTTGGAAAATACAATCTCCACCCTACTTACAAGGGCTTCAGCAAAGATCAAGATTTAATTATTTGAGAATATGACCTTCAACAGACATGTGCAAAGGGGTCAGACCTCTGGGCGGTCCTGGGTTAAGGTAGAGCCACCATTGGCACAGGGGAGACATCGACAGTGATTGGTAGATGTGAGAATTGAGGGGAGGGAACTAGAGATTGTTTCCTTAAAGATAGCAGGGGTCTGAGAGTGGAAGGAGGTGGCTCTGAAGGAGGACTGAGGAGGTTGCTCTGTTAGAGGACGGAGGAGGTTTTGCTCTGAGAGGTTTGGCTCTGGAGGAGTCTGAGAGGAGAGAGGTCCTGGAGGGAGAGCTCCTGGAGAGGTCTGAGAGGAGGGCTTGCTCTGAAGGAGGCTGGAGGTGGAGGCCCCTGAGACTGTTTCTCCATTTTGGTCACGTGAGTGATAGGGACTGATCTCTTTTCTTTGCCTCAGCTATCTAAGGGCTTGGGCCTTTGGCCCAGCCTAAGCAGAGGGTATATTTAAGCCCTATTCCCTTCTTCTCTCCCCTTTCTCTCTCTCTCTCTCTCTCTCTCTCTCTCTCTCTCTCTCTCTCTCTCTCTCTCTCTCTCTCTAATACCTTTCTTCCTCCTGTTTGTAATTAAAAACTCCATAAAAGGTTGACTGCTGACTTGAGTTTTCATTTAGGAATTACATAGCTGAATTCCTTGGGGACATTAAATTAATATATATCAGTCTTTTAAAGTGATTTCCATGTCACAAACTAAATCCCCAGTTTTTTTTTTAATGTGAACTGATTTCAATTTAAACTTCTCCATTCTTATTCACTATCTAATTACATATTTTATCTTTTAACTCAAGAGTGAGTTTAAATTGATCTATTCAATTACATCTTGTTATTTTGGGTCATTCATTCCAACTTAACAAATTTCCATTTTATTTTCACTAGCTGTATATATGTGTGTGACTTTAAAATGTTCAAATGTACCTTCAATACATTCATCTCAGTAACTAATGAAACTGAAAAAGAACAGGACCCTTCGGTCCTTTGGCATGCTGTAGAGATCTTAACCTTGATTAATACCAAGTCACTGATTGATAATTTAGGAGCAATTGTTGCTACTCATCTATTTAACTGTATTATTATTTAATCCAATTTCTCCATTTTTCCAAAAAGAATAGATTGTCTTTGTCAAATACCTTGCTAAAACCAGAATATACTTTATCTTTATCATTCTTCACTATCCAACATTAAACATATCCCAAATTGAACTTTTTCCAAAATCCATCTATTTTTAGACTACTTTTTTGATGACATCTTACCTCATCATACAATATCTCTCACACTTTATCACATTACATACCTTATTTAATTACTTAGATGTGACCATCTTTATTTCTTTCTTACTATTGCGATAGCATTCATCTCCCAATGAGCTGTTACTTAACTCTTTTAATTCCTTTCTACACTCAACTGCCAAATAAACATTTTTCATTAATTTGTGGATATATATGAATATATATATATATACACATATATATTAGGTAAATAGGTGAATATAAAAACATATAGTTAAACAAAATATTACTTAAGTGACTATATGTGTGTATATGTATAATATAATAGTTATATGTAATTATAATATACAATACTAAATATATGTGTGGGTATATATACATATATGAAACATGTATATGTATGTATATATATATATATATATATTTCATATATATATCATTCTAAATGCTTCAGTCATCTCTAATTGAGTGTGTTTCATCATCAGATCTCTGGAATCATGAATGGTTGTTCTTTGAGCTTTCAAAGTTATTTATATTTACAATGTTGTTATAAAAATTCTCCTAGGTCTTGTGGAAGAGGAGGAAATTCAGAGTCTTTTTTTGATAATGCAAAGAGCCTGGAATTGATGAAAGAAAAAATCACAGCTTTACCTCTGGGGGATGGGCAAAGGGATCTTGGAATTCTAGAAGAAATGAATTGAGAAAGACAGTTGGACTCTAAATCTGAGACACTCTCTCTCTCTCTGGCTCTGAGACACTTGGAACCTGTATCTTTGGGTTTTGAGACATCTAAGGAGAAGGTACAGTATTTGACTGTGTCTAGACTCCAAGGAACCTCCCTTTTCACTGACTACTGATACCTATCACCCCAAAACCTCCTAGAAGTAGACAGTGATTGAGAAAGAAGGAAAGTCTACAAGAAGAAATCACAGTATCCTCTCCTGAACTGAGGCTTATGCTGGGCAGAGCTAAAAGTCAGGGTTTACCACCTTGAGCCCCTCAGGGGCTTGATGTTTTTGAGTTTGTCACCCCAACTTTGGGAGAAAGGGGTTTAAATAGTTAGGTAACCCTTTTCCCCTCTTTCCTTTACCTCAATTCACCCCCTTTTCTTCTAATAAACCTTGTTTATTGCCTCAGTAGAATAAACTTATGATTTTATTAACTGGCCTGAAGACTGAATGAGGGACATTTTAAACTGAATTAGGAGTGAAGTGACCTCTCTTCATTTAAGAGGAGGGCCTTGCTGAACAGCAAAAAAGTGATAGAGGGAAATAATCTGTCAGGCTGGGTGAGGGGCCATATTTAAGGAAGGTTGAAGGGGAAACAAAACATACTCACCCTCCTACTTCTGGATCAACTTTAACAATAGAGATACCTCCTTTGCCTTGCCTTGAGGGGTAGAGCACTCTCTTCTCTCTCTCTTATTCTTTACCAACAGAAAAATACCCTCTATTACAGTCTGCTCATTAAATTAATAGATATATAATTTATAATATATGACACATATATTATGTTAATAGAACAATATGATTATTATGTTATTTTGATTATTATGGTTATTAAGTTATTAAAATTAGATTATATTAATAAAATAATATATAAATTTTCTTGATTCTGATCCACTATGAATGAGTTCACATGTCAAATGGAAAAATTGTCCAATTAACATATGAAGACTTCAACTGATAAGGAACCACTGATCAAATTTAGCAGTCTCCAGAATAGTTGTAAAAGTTCAATAGTTTATTAGGGTCTGTGAGATTTAAAATGGTTGAGGTCTTAAACTGTAGTGATTAAAATAGTGGAAGATATAAATTGTGATAGATATAAGAGAGGGTGAGTAAATTTGACCACAGAAATATGTTTCACTACAGTGTTTTGGGTTTAAAATCAAATATAAGGTGGTCTCCAGGGAAATATTCCCAATTATTCAAATACCCAAGTCAATTGGGTTTTATAGAGATTTTAATTAACAATACAATGAGTAATCAAAGAAAGAGAGAGAGAGTAAGAAAGGAATAAGTATGAAGGGCCTCAAGCCAATATGGCCTAGACCTGAGTCTTAAAAGAAAAATCAGTCAGTTTTTTAGCACTCACCACAAGGTCTGACTAAACAAGGATACTAGTGACACCAGGCCAGCTTCCTTCCTCAAAGAGTCTTCCAGCCAGAGATTGTTTCAAAGGGCCTCTCTCAAGAGCCTCCAGAGCTCCTACCACAGAGGGACAGAGCCCCTCAGAGGAGTTCCTCAAGGAGCTCTCCTTCAGATTGAGATTTTCTCCAAGAACACTTCTCCTCAAAGAGATCTATCTCCAAGGAAAGAGCCCTCAAGCATCAGACATTAAGGAAATGAGTCTCTCAGAATGAGATCCTCCAGAATGAGAATCAGAAATCAAGATCCCTGAATGAGATCCAAGCTCTTATTTTAAGGGCAAACTCTCCTCTGTCATCTCCCCTAAGTCCTTACATCTACCAATCACTGTAGATGTTTCTAAAGGACCTCCCATTTTGAATTCAAAGCTGAGTAGTTTTAATCTCTTTAGTAAGTCAGAAAAAAATGCTGCTTTGTTGACAAATTTCATTAAGAAAAAACCTCTGAATAAGTTATCACCCTTTTAGATTTAAGTAGTTTACAAGTTGCCCCACCTATATGGGTACCTAGCATCCCATTGTATCAATTTTAAAAACAGGCATGACTCAAAGAACTTCCTGTCCTTTCCATAAACATGGGTCAAATCACATTCATTGTTCAGCAAGGAGTTTTCTGTCCTAAAGCAGTCTTAAGTAGGGTGGAGTAGGGATATTCCCAAGGCAATGAGTTTTCACATTCAAGTAGAATTCTCACTATCTGCTAGGGAATTTTTTAAGTAGAAGATTCCCTAATGGGGAAATTTCCAACATTCATAAGTCTGAGAAATTTTAAGGTTAAAATCCCTCTGATGATCATGGGAGACTAGTCTCCCCATTGATCAATTAACATAATAAATTTTGTAGTTCCAAATGCACTTCTACCTATAGATATACACAATATTCAGTTTTCTAAGAGAAATTAGAATAGTGAGAGAGGAAATAGAAAAGAAAAGAAAGCAAAACCAATGTTTTGCTAGGTGCATTAACAGAAAGCCAAATTAGGGGCAGTCCCTTTTGGCATGAATGTGTACATTTACAATAAATGTTCAATCAAAGTTCAGGTCAATTAATTATATACAAAGTTTATTCTTGATCTTCTTGATGAAGTGTAGATTTTCAGCATCTTTCTGCAACAGTTCATTCTCTGGATATAAAAGTTTCAAGCTTCTTTCTTGAAGAACTTTTCTCGAGCAAAATCAAATCTTGAATTTTTTTTTGTAAAAGTACAATCTTAAACAAAAAATCAAAATTCTTGGATTTTTATAAAAATACAATCTCAAACAAAAAATTCAAAAATTCTTAGATTTTAAATTAAAATACAATCCCCCTGAAGTAGGCATTAAAAAACATCAAGTTTTAGCTTAGAATGCAATGTTCAGTTATGGGGGTGTATGAGTCAATTATCAAAAGAAGAGAAAAATAATCAAAAACATAAGGAAAAATTCAAAATAGGCCCTTGTATAGGTCCAATATAAAGTAATTTCTATCCCACAAGTCTGTAGGACAGAATGCAGTAATATTTCACTTAGCCATTTGTAGCGAAGACTACAGGAAGTTGCCATAATATAGGAAGAAAAGAATTAGAATTCTATTTTGATAGGGAAGCTTCATTCCCTCATCTGATTTTTTTTGTCATTCTAAGGGATATAGGGAGCCAGCATGATAGTCAAACTTTGTACTTGTATGAGTACTTCGTAAAGAGTGTAGATACAAGGAAGTCCTAAGACTTAACATATGTCAAGAGTCGCAACCTCGAGTCTCACATTAGTATTTCATGTGTGCTCTTTTTTGGCACTATTCAGGTTAAGTCTGTGCTCCTTATTTTTTATCCCATTTTCTGGATTCAGATATAACATTAATCACAGTCCTATAATATTTTATCAATAAATGGCAGGTTCCCATAGTTTAAATCTTTTAGGTATATATTGATATTATAGCAAGAATATATATTAACTTCTATTACTGCAGGGAAAATATTAATATTAATTATGTTTATTGTTTATTATGTTATTTTATGTTATTTTTTATGTTAATTCAGTAGAAAAATGAGAAAAAATCAAATATTCTAATCAAAATAAGAAAAGAAAAAAAAAATAAGAAAAAGTCAGTAATTCAATGTGTTCTAAAAAAACAGCATCCATTTGTCTACGGATTATTATCTCCAATTCATATGATAGGATAGAGTCAATCAGTCTCAGCAGAAGATGCTTTCTTCACATGTTAGCAGTGAATCCAAGAGTCCTTTTCTCCAATATTTATGGATGTTGGAGTAGTTAACAATATTTGGAATGGTCCTTCCCACAAAGGCTGAGGTGCTCCAGTACACTTGGAATTTTTGATATAAACTTTATCTCCTGGATTCAGGTCATGCAGAGAAAAATCTAGTGGTCCAGCTTGTACTGTAGCTGCGGATTCATGAAGTTCACGTAGTTTGTGCTAAAACTCCTGTATATAGGAAGAAATAGTAATATCTCCCCCTAAGAGCGATGTATAAGCTGGGGAGAAATGCTTAGCCTGTATAGGGGGATGTCCAAAAAGCATCTCAAATGGTGAAATATGTAAGTCTCCTCTAGGCCTGCTTCTAAGATAAAATAGGGCCAGAGGGAGATAATGTGCATAATTTGCCAATCATAGTTTAAAGTTCTTTGCTCATCCTCTCTACTTGGCCTGAGCTCTGGGGATGATATGGAACAGGAAATTTGGGAGCTATTCCCAAGTAAGAATATATCTGATTTAGAACAGAATCAGTAAAATGACTACCCCTATCAGAATCAATACGTGCTGGCAGGCCAAAACGAGGAATAATTTCCTTTAAAAGTATCTTTGCAACAAAATCCGCCGTGGCTCAGGTCGCAGGAAATGCTTCTGGCCATCTGGTTAGTTAATTTACAATTACTAGACAACATTTATAAAGTCCAGCCTTTGGCATCGTTATGAAATCTATCTGTAGATGTTCAAAAGTTGTGTAAACCAGAGGACATCTAGCAAAGGCTTTTCCACGAAATGCAAGTTGGTTATATGCCTGGCAGGTAGAGCAGGCTGAACACACTTTAGAGGCTATGGTAGTTATACCAGGGGTTATCCATACTCTCTTAACAGAGTCTACGATGCCCTGGGTGCCAAAATGACCATTTTTATGAATAGATTGTCATATTTGGTTATAGAAACTTCTAGGGAGCAGGGTTTTCCTTCAGATGACACCCACACTCCATTAATCTGTTTTGCTTTGAATTTATGTTTCCATTTTTCCACTTCCTTTTCATTATAGGAAAGTGGTAAATTTAAATCATTAGTAGTTGTTAATGTTAAAATTAATTCAGGCCCTTCTATGGCTGCTGGCTTTGTAGCGGCTTTTGCTTGATCATTTCCTCTAGAGACAGGGCCAGTGCCACCTGTATGGGCAGAACAATGAACTACAGGTAGGGCATCAGGAAGCTGGAGAGCAGAAAGAACTTCATTAATAATTTCTGCATTAGCTTTAGATTTTCCAGCTGAGGTTAAAAATCCTCTTTGGAGCCATAGCATTCCGACTAAGTGACAAATGCCAAAAGCATATCTAGAATCCATATAAATTGTTGCCTTTTTATCCTTGGCAATTATACAAGCTTGCTTCAGAGCTATGCGTTCTGCTCCTTGAGCGCTAATGTTAGAAGGTAGTGAAGCTGACCATTCAGTGGCAAATTCTGAGACTACAGCAGCTCCAGTGTGTGAGATTTAAAATGGTTGAAGTCTTAAACTGTAGTGATTAAAATAGTAGAAGATATAAATTGTGATAGATATAAGAGAGGGTGAGTAAATTTAACCCCAGAAATATGTTTCACTACAGGGTCTTGGGTTTTAAAATCAAATATAAGGTGGTCTCCAGGGAAATATTCCCAATTATTCAAATACCCAAGTCAATTGGGTCTTTTAGAGATTTTAATTAACAATACAATGAGTAATCAAAGAAAGAGAGAGTAAGAAAGGAATAAGTATGAAGGGCCTCAAGCCAATATGGCCTAGACCTGAGTCTTAAAGAGAAATCAGTCAGTTTTTTAACACTCACCACAAGGTCTGACTAACCAAGTATACTAGTGACACCAGGCCAGCATACTTCCTCAAAGAGTCTTCCAACCAGAGATTGTTTCAAAGGGCCTCTCTCAAGAGCCTTCAGAGCTCCTACCACAGAGGGACAGAGCCCCTCAGAGGAGCTCCTCAAGGAGCTCTCCTTCAGAATGAGATCCTCCAGAATGAGAATCAGAAATCGAGATTCTTTTCTCTTCTCTGAGCTCTTATTTTTAAGGGCAAAATCTCCTCTGTTACCTCCCCTAAGTCCTTACATCTACCAATCACTGTAGATGTATCTAAAGGACCACCCATTTTGAATTCATAGCTGAGTAGTTTTAATCTCTTTAGTAATCAGGAAAAAATTCTGCTGTGTCAACAAATTTCATTAGAAAAAACCTCTGAATAAGTTATCACCCTTTTAGGTTTAAGTAGTTTACAAGTTGCTCCACCTTTATAGGTACTTAGTACCCCATTGTATAAATTCTAAAACAGTCATGACTCAAAGAACTTCCTGTCCCTTCCATAAGCATGGATCAAAGTACTTCCATTGTTCTCAAGGAGCTCTCTGTCCTAAAGCAGTCCCAAGTAGGGTGCAGTAGGGATATTCCCAAGGCAAGGAGCCCCCACACTCAAGTAGAGTTCTCACTATCTGCTAGGGAATTTTTTAAAGTAGAAGATTCCCCAATGGGGGAAACCCCTAACATTCATAAGTCTGAGAAATTTTGAGGTTTACAATTGTAAAGTATGCCATCCCTCATAAAAGAGGAACCATCGGTAAATAAAATCAGATCTGCATTGTCTATGGGAGTGTCCAAGAGATTATCTCGAGGCTTTTCTGCCATGGCCACTAATGTTTCACAATTGTGTAATGGTTCTCCTGAAGTTGGTAAATCTGGAAGTAAGGGGGCAGGTTTAAGAGTTTTAAAAGTTTTAAATGTTTTAAAGTAATGTTTCACTATTTAATAGGGTTATTTCATATCTTGTAATTCTCTGATCTGAGAATGCCTGTGTTCTATGTTTTGTCAACAATGCTTCTACCTTATGTGGGCACATTATTGTTAAAGGACATCCAAATACTAAATCAACAGTTTTTGTTACTAGTAAGTCTATAGCAGCTACTCCTCTAAGACATGGTGGTGCTCCTGCTGCTACTGGGTCTAGTTTAGCAGAATAATAAGCATTTGGGCGCTGAGAAGGTCCCAAAGTCTGAGTTAACATGCCAGAAGCTACTCCTCTTCGCTCATGCACATACAAAGTAAATGGCTTGTTGTAATCTGGGATGCCTAGAGCAGGGATAGACATGATAGCCTTTTATAGATCTGATAGAGCTGACAAGTGTTCAGGATCTAATTTGAGGGGCTCAGGAACCGAATCCTTTGTTAATGCTATAAGGGGTTTAGTAATTTCTCCATAGCAAGGAATCCATTGTCTGCAAAACCCTGTTGCTCCCAAAATTGCTCTCAACTGTTTCTTAGTAGTAGGAGTTCTTAAATTTTGAATATTCTCAATTCGTTTTGGAGAAATATAATGAGCACCCGCAGTCAAGATGAATCCCAAATATTCTACATTAGGGAGACACCACTGAACTTTATCCTTTGAGATTTTATGTCCTCTTCTGTACAATTCCAAAAGAAGGTGTTTGCTATCTTCTTGACATGTTTTTGCGTCTGTTGAAGCCAAGAGTAGATCATCTACATATATGATTAATTTACTATTTTTAAATGTTATATTGTCTGTGTCTTGGCTCAAAATTTGCTCAAATAAACTCGGACTTTCCACATAACTCTGTGGTAGCCGACTCCATGAATATTGTGAGCCCTTCCAGGTAAAAGCAAAAATATGCCTGGAGTTCTCATGTATAGGTATGGAAAAGAAAGCTGAACACAAGTCTACTACTGTAAAGTATGTAGCTGTGCTAAGAATAGAGGAAATAATAGTATTTATGTTAGAAACTTAGGAGTGTCTCTTTATAACGTGATTATTCACTGCCCTCAGATCCTGTACAAATCTATAGAGGTGCTTGCCATCGGGCCCTCTTTTTGGTTTTTTAACTGGCAGGATGGGCGTGTTGTATTCAGATTTGCAAGGGATTATTATTCCCTGTTCTATTAATGAGTAATACCCTCAATTGCCTCCTTTGAGAGGGGATACTGAGGGATGGAAGGAGGTGGGCTAGATTTAGTTTTTATCTGCACAGGAACAGCAGATTTAAGTAAGCCTACATCAGAAGAAGATGTGGACCAAAGAGACTCCGGTATATCCTTAGGTATTTCAAAAATGGAAGGCTCTTTTGCCTCCTTGTTTTCTGAGATAAGTACAGGGAGTAAATTTAAAGATTCCTCTGGTACTTCCAATGATAAAGAATCATCTGGTGAACAAGTTATTGTGGCTCTGAGTTTGCATAGAAGGTCTCTCCCCAGCAAATTTAAAGGGGAGTCAGGCATTAAAAGAAAGGAATGTTGTACCTCTAGGGGTCCTACAGACACCATTCTAGGGGCAAGTTTTTCAACTCTTTGAGGTATTCCTGATACTCCCATTACACTTTGTGAATCAACGAAATAACAATTTAAATTTGGTACATTCTTCAATACAGACCTGGTATCTCCAGTGTCTAATAGACAATCATAATAAGTGTTACCTACCTTTAAGGTAACATGGGGTTCATTAGTATGGGGAGGGCAGTGGATAGGGACAACGGGTAGTAGGATATCAGGGTCTGGAAAATCAAAGGTTGTATCCTCTGATTCCTGTGCCCCAGCCCCCCCCCCCCCCCGCCCCCGACACCATCATTGTGTTTGGGATATTCCTTGGGCACCAAGAAATATATTTATGAAACATATATATGAAACATATTTCTGCAGTCAAATTTACTCACCCTCTCTTATATCTATCACAATTTATATCTTCCACTATTTTAATCACTACAGTTTAGGACCTCACAGTTTATGGCAGGTCTCAGTTTTCCCACCTCCACTCCAACAACTATCATTTTCTATTTTGGTCATATTAGCCAATCTGTTAGGTATGAGTTGATATCTCAGAGTTCTAATTTGAATTTCTCTAATCAAAGTTGATTTGGAGCATTTTTCCCCTTATAACTATAGATAACTGCCTGGTCATATTCTTTGGCCATTTATTAATTGGGGAATATTTGGCATTCCTGTGAACTTGAATTAATTCCCTACATATTTGAGAAATGAGGCTTTTGTCAGAGACACTTGTTATACATTTTTTCCAGTTTTTTTTTCTTTCTAACCTTCTTTGCATTAGTTTTGTTTGTACAACTCCTCCTAAATTTATTGTAATCAGAATATCAATTTCTCTTTGTTAAAGTTAAATTTAGGGTTGAGACTGAATAAAATTTTTTTGTGGTCACCAGGGATTTAAATTCTAAATACCAATGAAATACTCAAGTCAGAATGGAATTTTATGGTGGTTTATTTACAATAGAAGGAAGAAATTAAGAATGAGGAAGAGAGAAAAGGAAGAAGATCTGCTCTGGCCTGGTCTGAGCCAGGGGGAGTTCAGAGGCCACAGCCAAGGGGCCTTCCCAGAAGTTTAAATCTAGCTCGGCTTCCAGGCAGGAGGCCTTCTCCAAGATGAGGGGACTCCTTGGAGGCTAGGGCCTCCAGAAAACACCAAGGAAAAGGGGAATAAGCCTTAACATTTACCACATGGTCTTCTCAGGGCAGTAGTCTGAGTTCCCATGCTCCAGCCTTCCAAACTAAGTTCCACCTCCAAAGTCCCTCTCACAAGAAGTGAAGTGAAATATAAAGGCAGTTCTTTATATTACTTCCTGTGTTTCACATATACCAATGGTGGCTTAAATTTTGCTTTGGACAGCCCAGGGGGTCAGTCAGTTGTTTCTGATTTGTCACATGCTACCATAGCAATCATAGACCTTCCTTCCCCATAGTTAATCCTTAAGTGGGGGCGTATACATTTCTGGTTGCTAAAATTCTAAAGACTAAGCAGGGTGGAGTAAATCTAAAATTCACATCTTTTCATAATGTTCTCTGTGACTTCTAATTTCTTAAAGTCTTCCATTATCCATCAAACTATTCTATGTTCTCCCAATTTTCATGGCTTTGCTCTCTATTTTTAGAACAAATAACTATTTAAATTTGATTTTGGCATAAAATGTGAGATGTTGATCTATGCCTAATTTCTGCCACACTGGTTTCCAATTTTACCAGTAGTTTTTGCCAAACATTGAGGTCTTTGTAAAGAACAAGCTCTGTTGAGTGATAGAAATTTGAAACAGATTGTAAAGGTTGAAACATGAGTGAAAAGACAGTGAATAGATGCAATAGCTGTATATAGCTTTTTCTAGATGTATGATTGATAAAAGGGATGAAAGTTTTAAGATAAAAATTTGACAGCTTGATATGTTCTAATGAGATGTTATTCAAATTAATTATATTTCAAGGCAGGAGAAATAAGGAATTAACCAGGGCAAAGGGAAAAATGGAAGGAAGAAAAGAACTAAGGGAGAGAGACAGAAAAACAGAAAGAGGGAAGGAGAGGAGGGGAAAAGCACAAATTTTTAGAAAAATTAAAGATTTTGTACTTGATTCAGATATTTGAAAGAATTTCCCTATAGCCTCACATCAAAATTTTTCTTTTTCAAATGTCCCTATCATACCTTTTATTATTCTTAGTTTCTGCACATCCTTATTCTCTTCTATTAGGTAGTGAACACTTTGAGGACAAAGACTGATATATTTTTCATCTTCATAGGTTCCTTCCCCAGTACAGCATCTTATATTAAGTTGAAAATTACTTAATAATGTTTGTTGAATAGAATTAACTGGACAGAGAGAAGTTGGAAACCTGTGCTATTTTCTTCAGGAAGATCTGAGTGGAAGTTATGGCATGATAGTAAAGGAAACATGACATTTAGCCTTAACTTTATGGAAAGAAATTATTACAAGTGTAGTCAAGGCCTAGTGTCCTAGAGTACTAATATTGACAGTGGTGTTAAACAAAATTGCTACAGTTTTCTCTTTAATGAAGTATTCGCTAAACCAAAAATGTCTTGATCCCTCTCATTATACCCAAAGGCATATGACACTGTTAGAGACTATTTTTCAATCTACATAAATAGATTAATGGTTCATGGAAGGAGATAAAAAAGAGGTATAAAAATGGAGGAAGACATAAACATAAGACAGAGATACAATCATAGATTCACAATTTAGAGGAGAGCTTAGAGATCAGTCATTTCAATACTGATTTTTTACAGATGAGGAAACTGAGGACTAGAAAAATAAAGTGCCTTACCCAAAGTAACACAGGTAAGAAATGTCAAGACTTAGTTTCTAAAATAGTCTAATTTTAACTTGAGTGTTCTCTTTGATCCACCATTACTGCAAACAAAAGAAATATCCACTGTTTATATTTATAAATTTAAAAAATTTTAAAGTAGCAAATGTTTTCCTAGGCAGTAAAATTTTGTCATAAATCAATTCATTTCCTATTAACAAGCAACTTGAAAACACTTTTTTGGAATGTTTATGAATAGTTAATTTTGGGCAAATGAGGTGATCTTTAAATGATTTTGCATGTTTCTAAAACATGGGAAAGAAAATATTTCCTAAATTCATTGAATGAGGTCAGACCAATATCAAATAATTTTCACATTTCTCCAACTTGAATTATTTCTGTGCAGACTCAAATTTATTTGTATGAGAAGTGAAGGTTTACTTGTCTTTATAACCAACTGATATTCAAAAGTAACTCATCAGATGACTTTTATGAGCTCCAACAGCCTCTGGGGACATTCTTATGTGTTGTACATCAAAGGACATCATGGTATTTTATTTAGTTAGCTGGGATTTTTTTTTCCCTATTCTTTAAAATCAGAGTATTGCCTGTGGTTGAATATATAAAATTTAAATCATACTGCAACTTTTTTTTAACCAGTCAGCCTTCCTTAGGGAAAGACAACCAGTACATACTCAATGTATCAAGAAAAACAAAGAAAAAAAATTAGTTCTTAAAAAAATGTGCACTGATTTTACTGAGTCAGAATCTGGGGAAAAGCACAGGTCAGCTCTGTTCTCAGAAAGAAGGTTTTTTTCAATTTAATTTAATCCTCTTTAATAAAAGGTAAGACTGGGAAGAGTCTTATATGGTTGGGATGTTTATGATTTTACTGTTTAATGAGTTCCAAAGAATATTGTTCAGGCTTTAATAAATGCTTCATATTTATAACCTACTTGACTTTCAATAACAGCACATTCTGTTCTTGGGGAATTTCTGAATCATTAGATCATTCAGTGCCTAAACCTCCTGACACTTGTAAAAGTAGAGCTAGTTCTAGGGGGAAATAGCTGTTATATGAAGAAATTAGATTTTTCCAAAGGGTTTTACTTTGCATAATATATAATAGTGTAAGTGAGCATAGAATACCATTGCTCTTCATTTTTACATATATTTTCCCAGTTATTTAAATTCATTTCAAATGCCACATCTTCCCAGATTGCCTTGTGGTTGTTAAGAATGGAGGAAAAGTAACTTTCTTCTCCACACTTTTCATATGTCATCCCTCTATATGCACACATTTCTTCAATTTGTTTTTTATACAACCATAAAACATAATGATATGTGTTTGCATCATATTCCCAACCAGACTATAAGCTACAGGGACTATATCTTATCTAAACCAAATACTCTTATATATTAAGTATGTGAGCATTTTTTTCTTTAAGGAAACAGTTTAGTTAAAATTCTATAATATCTAAAGTTGTCTACAATGTGGACCTGGGAACCTACAAGAAGTCAAAGCTGTGCTCTTGCTAAAGAAATTGTGGTCAGGTAAAATGGATTCTCAACTATGATGGGTATTTTGTTCCCATCTAATTTAAATTTTGAAGTTTCCCTCTGAGACAATTGGAATTTAGGTTCCATTTTGGAATTCCATGATGTCTTCTTGGTGATTTTTAAGTAAGTTGTGAAGGCTGGAATTATTGGATGGGACAGATAGGAAGGCAACTCATTTAGTATATTGACTGAAACAAAAGTGGCCAAAGAATCAGGTTTCAGGACCCCAAAAAAGTGGAATGACATTTGTGTTTCTTTTTCTTCCTGAATTAAACCTGAACTGCAAAAAAGACTTTATAATTAATTTCATTCCAAAAAGTCAATGGCAAATAAAAATGGAAATTGACACTTTGTTACATGAATTTTTTTAGGAGTCAGATGTGTTTTTTAATTTAATTTTTTCCCAGATTCCATATAGGTTCAATGAAAATAATTGTTTTCTGACATTTTGTGATCCATGTTCTCTCCTTTCTGCCTACCACTCTTCTCTCCCGAAGATGGCAGATAATATGATATGCAGATATGCAATCATGAAATCCATTTCTATGTTTGTCTTGTGAAAGAAGATATATCTCTTATACTAGAGACAATTCATGAAGGAAATAGCATGAAGAAAGGCATACTTCAATCTACATTGTCTCTGTCAGAGAGGTTTTGTAGAAGAGCAAATGATAGCATATTATACTTAGTGTAGAGACTGAGAAAAGAGAAGAAATTAGTGGGACTTTTGCTATAAAAGGGAGAAGAAAAGTAGCATAATAGTTTGAAGCAGTAGAATAATTAAAGCAATTTATTTGAGAATAGGTAAACCTGACAATAACCAGGTCAGAGGGAACCAATAGAGAGGATAAAAATCTGAGGAATGCTCAAATAACCATACTTTTAAGTTCTCTATAATGTTTGCCTTTTATCATGCCCATTTTTCCATGAAATGTTTGCTTGATAATACCAATTTTGTTGAAGATATCCCTTGTCTTTTCTATTCTATTGTTTTCTTCTCTTTATTTTCTATTTCTCATTCTGTTTGACCACTGTTAAGTTTTTAATGCTTTCAACAATGAAATATTAACCTACTTTCTCTTAGTGTGTTTAAACTCCAATTCTTTTCAAAAGAATTATTTTTACTCAATTAAAGATTGCTACATAATGATATAATACTTAAAATTAATTACCTAGATTTTTATATTAGAAGCATGATTTGACAGATAGAGAAAATTCCAGCTCTCCCACACATACAGTCCCAAATATACAAAAAAAGTATGAGAGCTGTTAAAATGAAAAAATTCCAAATAGTTATAAAAGCAAAACCCTTCACCCAATCTAGGACTACACAAAAATTAAACTGAACATCATTGTAACTGGAAAAGTGATCCTGCCAGGAAAGCTTAAATAGTTTAACTAAACATACTTTAAAAACAACTATTATCTGATGATAACACTGTAATCAAGTCTCAAGCCTACACTATATTAATTTTTAGGTATTCTGGAATAGAAAATCCCACTATACCCTGACTAGGAGACCATGGTTGGCGATATCTTAGGAAATTAAGAACAAGGTTAAATAATTCTTAATTACCCTCACCAATAATATGAAAGAGCAATACCAGAGAGATCCTAAAACTGACATATTTTGAAGGTGGAAACAAGAGAACAATATACAGTAGGAGTCAAGACACATCCAAAAAAGGTAATGAGAGAAGAAGAAAATAACTCCACAACAAATAATCATAAGTCAAGTATTTCCCCCCTAAAAGGACTCTAGAAGTTCCTGGGGGGAAGAAATTAAATACAAGTGAAAATATTACAAGAGAAACATTAGATCTAGAATAAAAAATAGTTTAAGACAATAAGTATAAAATCTTTTCCAAGTTTTGGACTTTCTGACTATTTGGAGTAAAGAGACTCCAAGATACAATAAAAGTGTAAAAAAGTAGAATGCAAACACATATATTAATACTTGATTATTTTACCCACTCTTTTCTCTTCCCTCTTGTTAAAGAGATTGTTGAAGATTGAAGAGGTACAGGGGATAAGGAAGGTTTTGTAACAGGGAATGGAGGAGTTGAAGGGATAGAGCTGGTGAGGTAAAGGGACAATGATAACCCCTGTTGACAGGCTATCTTTGAAAAATGGGGTTCCTGAGAAATGGGCCAACTATGATAACTTGAGGGGATGTCTTCTCTATTGATTGATATTGAAGATACCCCAGAGCAGTTAAGCACAGACTTCCTTTGAGGTACAAGCCTCCTCCCAGACCAAGGTTTCCTTGCAGGGGTCTGACAAGGACCATTTATGGTTGAATGGCTGTCCTTAGGTTCAACTCCCTTTATGTCCCCCTGAAATTATAGTCCTCTTATCTGACTGTGGGTTATTTAACTCAAGATTAATTTAATTACAAGTTTGGATTGGAAAGCTATCAGGGTAGAGGGATTAAGAATTTCCCTATACTTTTCCCCAGATGGGGTTTGAGTTTCTCTCAGCTTTTGAGCTGAATCCAAGCCTCACAAGCTGGTGGAGGGTTTCTTTTATTCCTGTCTATGCTAATCTGTGCTAAAAGTTCAAAGTATTTAGCAATAGACAGCAAAAGGAAGGAAAGGTTTTGACCTTCAGAGCTGGTTTGGCCATGTAAAAAAATATCATTATTTAAATTGCAAAGTTTAAATTCCTTTTGAGAAGAATTTTAGGTAAAGAAGATGCTACCTCTCTGAATCCAGAACTGAACTGTTGGAGAAGCCACCATGAAGAAGCCTCCAGACCACAAGTTGCACAAAATTGAACTTTGGGTGTGGTTGATTGAACATTTATTTGTATGTATACTTTTATGCCAAAGGGGACTGCCCCCTAACGGCTTTTTGTCAATGTGTTCAGCAATTATTGGCTTTATTCTTTTTTTCTCTTATCCTCACACTATTGTAATCTTTTAAGTTTATTATGTTTTTATGATCCTTTTGGGGAAAAATTAATTTTTCCAAAAATGATCACACACGGGTATGTAAAAAATAGACTCAAATACAGGACTACAATCCCCATGAGCCTTTGTTCCACTTCCCCAGAATGCCTTGTAATCTCACCTGGGCCGAGATTGAGAAGGTATTTAAGCTGATTCAAAGGCTTTTGAGAGGTCTCTCTCTTGGCTCTTTTGGACTTCCGTTTTGGAGCAGAGGCATCTCTTCTATGATGTGAGGTTATTTTGTCTAGGCCTCTGGCCTAGGCACATGTTTCTTACTTGTATATTCTTTAATCCTTAATCCTTAATAAACCTCTACAAAATATAATACTCCTTGCAGAGAGAAACTAATTTCTACCTGCCTTAGTCTCCCCAATATTCCTAAATTTTAATCTTTACAGCCTATCTCTTTGGACTGATGCCCCTAAAGACCAACCTTATAGTTCAAACCACTACCCTTAAATCCTTTTATTTGATGACATGATCACAGGGATCCAGGTAGAGCAAACAGTTGGGAAAATCCAGGAATAGAGGTACTTCTCTCCAGATAAAGAGAGAGAGTGCTCCTTCCAGTCCAAGGACTAGGAAAGAGAGACCTTTGAGAGCATCTGTCATTCTCCAAATCCCCCTCCCCCCACCAACTGTCATTGCTGTCCATCAATTTCACTTTAACCTTGCAACTGCAGTTTGATTCAACTCGGTGGCAGAAAGTCCAGAGCTTGATTCACTTTTCCTTTGCACATTCTATACCAATATATGCCACCTTTTCACCATTTTATTCCTTTATTTATTAAATCATTCATACCTATGCACTTTATTTAAATTAACTCTTTCTAACTGCCCAAATAATTATAAGATTATTAGGTATAAGTCTTTCCATATAGTGATATAAAAACTTAAAACTTTTAAAGTGCCTTTAAAAATACCTCATTCATGTTTACCTTTATATGCTTCTGTTGTCTTCTTTTTTAATGTCAAATTTTCTTTTCCACTCTTATCTTTTCCTTAAAAATGACTGAGATTCCTCAATTTATTTTTCCCCTACAGGATTATAGTCATTTTTTTCTGGGTAGGTAATTCTTAGTTGTAATCCTACTTCCTTTACCTTCCAGAATAATATACTAAGCCCTCATATTCTTTGTGGTCATAGATGCTAAATCTTATATGATACTGAATGAATCCACATTATTTAAATTATTTCTTTCTGAATATATGAAATATTTTTTCCTTTACCTGTGACCTCTGGAATTCAAGTATAATATTCTTGACAATTTTCATTTGGTGATTTCTTTAGTGGGGAAAATTTATCTTAAAAATAAGCAATTTAGATGAATAAAGTCAAATCTTTCAAGTCAAGGTATTTAGGTTTATTGGAAGAGGGCCAAGTCCTCCAAGAAAGACAAACTTCTGGGTCTCACAATAGCTGCAGGTAGACTAGGGCTACTGGAAGAGCTGCCTTTTATAATCTTAGCATAAGATTCTGAGTATTTCCATACAAATACAGAGGTTTATCATAAGACAGAATATCATTTTCTTTTTTTTAATTTTTAAAGTTCATTTAATTAATTTATTTGTCAATTTTCCCAATGATTACATGATTCTTGTTCTTTCCTTTCACTCCTCCTACCCCCCTTCCATAGCCAACAAGCAATTCCACTGGGTTTTACATGTGTCATTGATCAATACCTATTTCCTTATTATTAATATTTGCATTAGGGTGATAACTTAGAACCTACATAGCCAATCATATTCCCATTGAACCATGTAATCAAGCAGTTGTTTTTCTTCTATGTTTCTACTCCCACAATTCTTTCTCTGGATGTGGATAGCATTCTTTCTTATAAGTCATTCAGAATTGTCCTAGATCATTCATTGCACTGTAGCTATGCAATGTTGCAGAGAAGTCCATTATATTCAGTTGTGACTCAGTGTATCAGTGTCTGTGTATAATATTCTCTTGGTTCTTCTTCTTTTACTGGGCATCAGGCTGTTCTAGTTCATATAGAATTCCTCCAGCAGAACATCATTTTCATGTCTTATTAGGGAACAGTTACCCAACAAAAAGTTGATTGGTTAATTCATTTAGGAAACCCCATATTTGTCTTAAGGTTAGATCACATAGGCAGTACCCCTTATTTGGTGAGATACATCTGATCATTACCTCAGAATCACTTCATCAAGGGGGAGAAGGATGTTATTTGGGACTTATTCAAAAAAGGGAAGGGTGCAGGTATTTTTACTATATCTGGACATGAAACTTAAAAGTCATCAAAATGAAGCAGGATCTTGTGATTAGGAAGGTGTTTGCCCTGAAACTAAGAAGGGTGGGGTTGCCTGAAAACCCCAGTTAGTTTGAACTTTAACTAAAATATTCATTAGAAATACTATTGAAATCATGAATTCTATTAATTACAATCAGGATTATCATGACTTATACTGATTTCTAAGAATCACACTATTGATTATCTCAAAACTGTCACTAACAATAAAATCTAATCAAGTATAAAGGGATTCGGTTCTGGTCTTCCAGGACACTTTCAAGAGGTGATTGGCAGATTTTTTAAGTTTGTACTCTGTACTCTGGTGCTACATAGCTTCCTTTATAATTAATTAAAATATGATGCCTAATCTTTTTTTATTATGGTTTGCAAAAAGACCAATAATTCTTCATTATTTCTCAATATATATTCTTATTCAATTGCTTTGTGATGTCATATTTTACTTTTTCCTATTAATTTTTCCTTTTTATCTTAGTTTTATTGTTGTTGTTAAAGCCTCATGGTGTTACCAGTTTCCATTTGGACAATTCTACTTTTTAAGGAATTATTTTCTTCAGTGATATTTTGTACCTATGACTAACCTATGAATCCCTTTACTTTTCTATATTCTTCTCCTTTATAACACCAATTTTTCTCCTAAAGAGTTTACTTATTTACTTTTTCCAATTTCTTCTTTTAAATATTTTTTTACTTCTTCCAGGAGTTCTTTTGGGACCTCTGAAGAATCTGCATTTTTCTTTTAGCTTTTCACTGAAGATGTTTTAATCCATTATCTTCTTCTGTGTTGCATCTTGAATTTCCCTCATCATATTAGCTTTTTATGTTTGGACTTCCCCTTATTTTTCTACACTTAGTAAATGTAAAAAAAGTACACTTAGTAAAAAAAAAAAACAACCTGGAATATTCTATTTCTTCCTTTTGAATTTTTGTTGATATCAAGAAATAGTTATAGGAATTCTGTCTAGGTTTGCTTGGCACATAGTATATCTCTACAAGATGTTTTATCTTTGACCAAGAAGCTCTGGAACTTGTGAAAATTACATTTGTGTATGAATTAATCAGCAAGTTGATGACTCAATCAGTAAATATTGACTAAGCCATTATTATATGCCAGATGCTGTGCTAAATATTGAACATAAAAATCTCAGCTTGAACCATACCCTCCATACTATGAGCATAAATTCTAATGAGTTGAGATGGGTGTGGGAAGAGAATGCAATGAATATAATCAAAATAAGGAAAGGTAAATTAAGTACTTATTAATGGTTTACTTTATAACCAGTACTCAGCTAATTACTGAACACATAAAGAAAGGCCAAAACACACACACACACACACACACACACACACACACACACACACACACAGAAGGCAATCTGAGAGGTGAAGTTATTTGTAGATGGAAGAGGCAGGCAACAATGATACTGATTAAATAGAATTTTAGCTGAAATTCAAAGGGAGACAAGTAAATCACAGATAGAGATAAAGGGATCAAGTATTTCAGGCATAAGAAAAAATCTGTGCCAGGACACGGAGGCTGAAGATGAAGGTAAGTATTCAAACAGATTTGAGTAGACCATTGTCATTGGATTGTTGAGTGCATGAGGATGATTAAAGTATAAAGTATGAGCCTTGAAAATTAAGGAGGGAACTGGCTATGAGCAGAATTGTACAACATTAGAGTTTATATTTGATCTTAGATATAATATAGAGCCACTGCTCTTCATAGAGCTGGGAATGACATGGACATATCTCCACTTTAGAAAAGTTACATTGGTAGCTATCTTTAAAATAGATTGGAATGGGGAGAAATTCGCTGCACAGAGGGCAGATAGCAGGTGAAATAATGCAATTATGAAGTAATAAAATTAATTTTCATTATGTAAGTATAAAGAAGAAGACATATGACTTTCTGTAGATAGCACAATGTGACTTCTATTAATCTCACCTTTTCCCATTGCTCCTAAAACTTAACAGTGTAATGTATAAAGAGATTATAGAGGATTGAGGAGGAACAGGGGATAAGGAAGGTTTTGTAACAGGGAATAGAGGAGTTGTAGGGAGAGAGGGAATGTGGCTACTGTTAAGGTAAAAGGAGAGAGACACCACCTACTGAGAGGATATCTTTGAAAATTGGGTTTACCTAAAAATGGACCAAGTATGATAGCCTGAGGGGATATCTTCTCAATTGACTGATTTTGAAGATACCCCAGAGCTGGTAAGCATGGAACCCTCTGAGGCACAAGCCTCCCCCGAGACCAAGGTTGCCCAGAAGGGGTCTGATGTGAACTGTTTATGGTTGAATGGCCATCCTGAGGTTCATCTCCCTCTATGTCCCCTGAAATGATACTCCTCTTATCTGACTGTGGTTTTATTAAATAAAGATGAATTTTACTAACAAGTTTGGATTGGAAGGCATCAGCATAGAGGGACTAAGATTTCCCTATACTTTTCCCCGGATGGAGTTTTAGTCTTTCTCAGCTTTTGAGCTGAGGCCAGGCCTCACAGGCTGGTGGAGGGTTTCTTTTATTCCCGTCTATGCTAATCTGTGGTAGCTTTCTTAAGTTCAAAGTCTTTAGCAGTGGACAGTAAGAGGAAGAAAAGGTTCTGACCTTCCTCTGTGCAGCGAATTTCTCCCCATTCCAATCTATTTTAAAGATAGCTACAAATGTAACTTTTCTAAAGTGGAGATATGTCCATGTCATTCCCAGCTCTATGAAGAGCAGTGGCTCTTCAGTGGTTGGGCCTGTCTCCTTGGGCTGATGCCTGTAAAGACCAGCCTTAGAGTTCAAACTTTAATCCTTTTGTTAGATGACAAGATAACAGGAATCCAGGTAGAGCACAGAGTTGGGAAAGATTTAGGAATAGTACTTCTAACCTGAAACAGGGAGAGAGGTTCCTTCTAGTCTGAGGGTCAGGAAAAGGAGAGACCCCCTTGGAGACCAACTGGCACTCTCCCAGACCCCTCCCCAGAACAATTGTCATTCTTATCAATATCAGTCCAAAACTTGCTTGTTTTCCTTTCCACAACAGACATATTATATTAAAATTTAATGAAATACAACATACCTGTTTTCCTTTTTCTTTTCTTTTTATTGATCAGTGATTCTTATAGTCACCCTAAAAGATATATTGTTAAATTGTTTATTATATCAAAATTTGAATCATCTAAATATATATGTATATGTTACAAATATATATGTATATATAATATTTACTGTGGCTTTGCTTTAATAATTCTAGTGAATTCAATTTCACATTTTTCATTAAAGTTGAATTTGCTTCATGATGCTATTTGAAGTACTGTGGCTATTCATTTTATTTTTCTGACATAGTATTCAATAGATTAAAGGGGCTTATCCTTGCTTCCTTCATTGTTGTTCCTTTTGTTGAGAAAAAGGACTTTCCCTATGATTTCTTTTTTCCTCTTTTGAGTGTTATTCTTTTATTATTTTAGTTCCTATATTTCTAGATGTCATGAAGTAATGAGAGAAAACTGAATTTATATAACATTTCTCATTAAGGTATCTTGTCAAATGTGCCTCTCCCCCATTCTTTTAGCATTATGTAATTCCTGTAGAGTTACATCATATTTCTTTTATTCTGGTGGATTTCCAATTAACATTCATGAATCAAAAATCATGTTTGGATAGGCACTTCTGAAACACATGCAGAAAACACCTGTCTTTTTCATATCTACACAGGGCAGTATCATATTAAAAAATTTAGCATCTTGATTTTATGTTCTTTTGAACTGATTATCCTAATGTTTCTTTCCAAGTAACATTTATAAATTGTTTTTTTCAGGGATTAGGTAAATTTAAAAGGTTTGTTAAAAGTCTGTTGGTTAACAAAACACAGTAATGCAAATCCAATGGAATAAAAGTATATAGAATTTTATTAGAGTGGCATAGTTTAAATATAATTTTATTCTAATTATAAATTATATCTTTAAAAAATTAAAAAGACAAAATTCATTTGTTTCAAATTATATGTGTAAAAGAAAACTTGAACTTCCAATTTATGTTATAATTATACTTTTCAAAATATATCTATATTATACTTCTTTAGAAACTGTTAAGATCTTTTTTATACAGATATATTTTATGACAAATTTCAAATGCCCATTTAAAATACTTTTAAACCATCTATTTCACTGTGGTCTACTTTTTTCTCCTCTTTTTCATACAGATTGTTAGGGAATGATGTGTTCAATAGATTTCAGAAAGCACAAGTTATTCTCCTTCCCTATAAAATCATCTGTTCCAATAATGCCAATGCACTGACCTACTTTCTATATGACCATAGCATTCTCAGGAAAAAATCTAGCCAGTAGCATCTATATTATCTATATTCACTGCAGAAAACAAATACAGGTTCAAATCTACCTCTCTTTTTGATCTAGAAAATCTGAGTTTTGTGTACCAGTAGCATAGATATATATGATAAAGAGCTTTGTAATTTCTATCTTTAGACTATTATAATTATATGATTATAAATTAAAAGTCCATTGAATGAATTCTATTTTTTCATATGTGACCAAGCTAAGATGCTTCTCATGTTAAATACTGTACCATTTCTTATACATGTGTTTAATATGTGTGAATGCTAATATAACAACCCTTGCTTCTACTCTGCGACCATCTTAGCCTGGAAGATCCAACTCGCATTTTAATGTCCAAATTACTTTAAAAATTTTGGATATATAGATTCCATTCTCTCTTTGACATATTCTGAGAAGAAAATTAATATGAAATATTGAAACAAATTCAATGTTGGGAAAATATATTATGAGTCCTCTATAGAGTCAGATGATTAGTTATCATGATTCAATTCAAAATACCTTAGTTGTGTTATCAATTAAATTTCTATAATCCTCAATTTTTTCATGTGAAAAATGAGATCATAGGAACCACTCCTTAATAATTAATAGACATAAAGTCTATTGACATAAGAAACTCAATGTGTGGAAATTCCATCTAGCAAAATAGGTTGATATCTTCTTTTCAACAGCTTTTTCCAAGTGTTTGTGATATTAAGAAGTATAACATTTTCTCATTTCTCAAAGTCTTTGTCAAAAGCAGGCTTTAAACTAAGGTGTTCCTAATTCCAGGCCTTCCAGGTAATAGTAAGTAATAATTATATTTTATTTATATATACTAAATTTATAGATGCTAAATTGCTTCTTCATAGGATGAGAGAATCATTGATATAGAGTGGGTAGGGAGTGTACACAATATCTAATTCAAATACCTTATTATATATATGGGAAAACAGAATCTTGAAATGTGTAATTTTTAGGATTATTGTGAGGAAATCATTTTATGTAGTTCTAAAATATCTTATGGATATTATTCATATTCCCTGAATTAACCATTTCTCTATTCTCAAAAATAGTAGTCACTAAGAGCTATAAGAGTTAAGATGTTTGCCGAAACTTAATAGTTTTTAATGGAATTTTATTGTTTTGTAAAACTACCTGTGAGAAGCAACCTTTAATCATATTTCACCAGAAAGAATTCTTTTACTGAGTTTTCATGATATATGGGTTCAAAATAATGTTCATAAGAAGTGTAAGATATGTATTTTAAAAGTCTAAAGAGAAGAAATATTTATTAATTCTCCAGAAACTCATATTCATTGACAATATTGTGCTGAATCAATAAGACTCTAGAAAGCTATAGAGCTTGGTTGATGAAAAACTTTTTCACACAAAAGAGATCTGTCTATTGAACCATTTACAAGAGAGAAACATAAATAAATAATGCTTATTGACCAGATTATGGAATATAGCTGGAGAATAACCATAGAGTTAGTCCATCCATGAGAAAATTTTGTATATAAATATGTTTAAATATATACACATATATAATACATATTTGCATTAACACATATTAAACACATAGATAAGAAATTGGGTAAAGAATTTAACATGAGCAGGATCTTAGCTAGGTTACATATAAAAAATAGGAAGCATTTAAGGAACTTTTACTTTAGAATCATAGCATTGTAATAGGAAATTAAGGTAATTATTAAGAAGCATTTTGCCCAATTATGTGGCAAAAAAATATGGCAAAATCTAGGGGAAATGGATGAATATTTATAAAAATATAAATTGCTTAGATTAACAGAAAAGGAAATAGAATACTTAAATAATACCATATTAGAAAAAGAAATTGATCAAAACAACTCTGAGGTATCACCTCACACCTAAAATACTGACTAACATGACAGCAACTGAAAGTAATGAATGCTGGAGGGGATGTGGCAAAATGGGGACATTAACATATTGCTGTTGGAGTTGTGAATTGATCCAACCATTCTGGAAGGCAATTGGAAATTATGTCCTAAGGGTGCTAAAAGCCAGTCTGCCCTTTGATCCAGCCATAGCACTGCTGGGTTTTTATCCAAAAGAGATAATAAGGAAAAAGACTTGTACAAGAATATTCATAGCTGTGTTCTTTGTCATGGCAAAAAATTGGAAAATGAGGGGATGCACTCCAACTGGGGAATGGCTGAACAAATTGTGGTATCTGTTGTTGATAGAATACTATTGTGCTCAAAGGAATGATAAAGTGGAAGAATTCCAAGGGGACTGGAATGGCCTCCAGGAACTGATGCAGAGCAAAAGAAACAGAACCAGGAGAACACTGGACACAGAGACCAATACACTGTGGTATAATCAAATGTAATAGACTTCTCCATTAGTGGCAATGCAGTGATCCTGACCAACCCAGAGGGATCTATGAGGAAAAACATTATACATATTCAGAGGAAAAACTGTGGGAGTAGAAACACAGAAGAAAAATAAATACTTGAATACATGGGTTGAGGGGATATGGCTGGGGATGTAGACTCTAAATGAACATCCTAATGCAAATACCAACAACATGGAAATAGGTTCTGATCAAAGACACATGTAATACCCAATGAAATTGCATGTCAGCTGTGGAATGGATAGGGGGAAGGGAGGAAGGAAATAATGTGATTCTTGTAACCAAGGAATAATGTACTAAATTGACTAACTTAATTTAAAAAATAAAGAATACATATAGCAAAAAAAGAAAAGAAAAGAAAAAGAAATTGAACAAGCTATCAAAGAACTCCCTAAGAACAATTCCCCAGGGTCAGAAGGATTCACAAGTGAATTCTATCAATCATTTAAAGAAAAACTAATCCCAATATTATACAAACAATTTGACAAAATAAGCAAAGAAATAGTTCTGCCAAATTCCTTTTAGGAGATAAATATGGTACTGATCCCAAAGCTAGACAGACCAAAAACAGGGAAAGAAAACTACAGACCAATCTCCTTAATGAACATATATGCAAAAATTTTAAACAGAATACTACAAAAAAGAATCTAGCAAATGATCACGAGAATTATCCACTATGATCAGGTAGGATTTATATCAGGAATGCAAGGATGGTTTAATATTAGGAAAACCATCCACACAATTGATCATATCAACAACTGAAGCAACAAGAATCACATGATTATCTAAATAGATGCAGAAAAAGTCATTGATAAAATACAACACTCATTCCTATTGTAAACACTAGAAAATATAGGAATAGAAGAGCCTTTCCTTAAAATAATAAACAGTATATATGTAAAACCATCAGCAAGTACCATCTGTAATGAGAATAAATTAGAAACCTTCCTATTGAGATCAGAAGTGAAGTAAGGATGCCCACGATCACTTCTATTATTTAACATCATACTAGAATCACTAATAGTGGAAATTTGAGAAGACAAAGAAATTTAAGGGATGAAGATAGGCAATCAGGAGACCAAACTATTACTCTGCAGAAGATGTGATGGTTTACTTAAAGAATCCTAGAGAATCAACTAAAAAGCTAGTAGAAATAATCAACAACTTTAGCAAAGTTGCAAGATATAAAATAAACCCACATAAATCATCATCATTTCTATATATCTATATTAGAGATAAGCTGAAGGCAAACTAAGAGCAAACTAGAATCAATGTCATGATTTCAGTCTAATCTATGTGTATGTAATTTCTAAAACTATCAAAACAATATTTACTAAACTGAAGTAAATATAATTAATGGAAATATTGTCATATCAACATGCTCACTAATGCTGATAGAGTCAGGTTTTGTTTAATACTCTCAATCTTCAACAATGACTCCCTCTTGTTTTCACACCTGGGAGAATTAAAGACTTTCCAGGTTGCTCTGACTCTCAGGGGATTGGCTCATGCATAGAAAGTGTCTGATAATTCCTAGGATTGATGAAATTCCCACAGTTACTCAATATAAGAATCTTAGAAATCACAGCTGCTTCCTAAAGATACTAATCATATAAGTGTCCAGGTTATAGATATGATAACAGAAACTATTCAGAGAGGTAGAATATGGAATAGCCAATGAAACTAATTGGAGTGGTATATAAATAAATAGCCCACTCCTAAATTGTTTTTCCTGGCTCAGTTCTTGAAACCATTGATCTCTGGGAAGGCTTAGAGGAGGACTGCTGCTAGGATCAAACATGAATTTGGAAATCTTCCTGAAACATCTAAGGCCAGCCTATTCTCTGGCCTCTTTATTCTGCCCTAAGTCTATTTTGATTTATCTACCCTAGGCTCTCTGCAGGACTCCTTCTTGGATTCATAAGTTTGGTCAGGGAGTTTAGAAGTGATTCGTTTATTTCCTTAAATATTTTGTTCACTTCTAAGGTCTTATCAGATAGTCAATTTCTAAGTCCCAAAGCATATCTGTGAAGGAATCTTGGAAATGCTCTATTCATACTGCTATCATTCCACAATCTTCTACAGGCAACTTTTAATGATTCAAATCACCATTTATAAAAAAATAAAAAAATAAAAAAATAAAGGCAGTACTTGAAAACAGAAACTGCTGAGGAGCCATACTTTCCAGATAAAATGTATCATGTAATAATAATATAATTAGAAATGTATTTATTATTTGGACTAATAAACCCTCTGGGATTTCCCAGACCTACATAAGGACACGGATATGTTTAAATTAAATATTTTTAGGAACCCTATATTTAACACTGATCATTACAATATAAATATGTGTATGTATTTTAATTGTATGTCTTTAGGCTTTCTTTTCATTTAATATTAAATATTCAATGTCAAAATTAAGGAAACCTAAAAATTGGCAATTCAAATATATTCATGTATTTTCTATTAGTAACAATTAAGAATTTGAATTTCTAGATTTAAACTTTAAATATCTCTTTTATCATATCTTTACTAAGGGATAGTGTTAATCAGCTACTAATAAAGTATCCATATGGGCTTTGTTCTTTCATATTTTAGAGCCTAAGCATTCCCTATGTAAGATTAAAATTTAGGGGGGAAACTGAGACAGATAGAAATTAATTTCTCTCTGCAAGGAGTATTATATTTTTAAGGGTTTATTTAAGATAAGGAATTTAGGAAAATACAAGTAAGAAAGGCACGTGCTAGGTGGGCCAAGAGGCCCAAATCAATTTTCACTCACATCATGAGAGGCGTCTGCTTGCCAGCAGAGACAGGAAGAGAAGAGACCCCACCATAGGTGGAGACCCTTTAAATAATAATTTGCTCTTGGCCCAGGTGAGAATTCAGAAGGCATTCTGGGAAGTGAGCAAGGACTTCTGGGGACTGGAGTCCTGAATTCAAGTCTCCAATTTTACACCTATATGTATGTATATATATATATACATATATATGTACTATATCTATTAAACATCAAGGAAAGGTATTCTGGGAGCTATTTTGGCATAATTATATGTATTTCTTTTCCCATTTACTTTGTGATTTAGTCCGTAGATCATGATTTTTATAACCTTTATACAACTATCCCATTTTCATTCAATTTTATATTTAGGCTCTTAAAATTAATCCATCCATAATCCCACAAAATTAAAATTAATCCATAATCCCACAAAATTATCAATCCATGCTTTAACTTAATATCTTTTTAACATTGTTTCTTCTCTAAAAGTAAATCATTTCTGTTGATATTATCTGGCTTCATTTTCAAAATGACACTCTTCTATAATTAAGAGGATTTTAAAATATACTACCTTTGGAAATTGAGTGGTCCAAGCACTCCATCAAGTAGTAGTCAAATGTAAATCCTCACATTTCCCTCAGTTTTTCACAATTTCTCCAAAGCAATAGCACAAATATACAAAAGATGCTAGGATTTTTGGGTAAGGGAAACACAAGGGGAAAAACATATACAAATCGACTTTATTGTTTTGAATCGGAAAAGAATAAGGGCTTAGGGGCTTACTTGTGCTTTTTCTTATTTAAAAACTAATTAACTATGCTACCTAGGTTACTAAACTAAAAGAACTTAACAAAATACCCAAATATCACAGCAGGAGTCCAAAACCAGTTAGAGTCAGGATCTGTTGTGTTAGATGTTCAATCAAGGTCTGATGCCCAAGTGAGACTGAATGCTGTCAGCAGCTAGCTACAGGAACCCTTCCTCAGTTCAACACAGGGAAATCCTCTTCAGACCTTCCTCTTGAATTCCTCAGGAGACCAGAAGAAAAAGTCCATTGGGGCAAGATAGAATCTCCCCAGATCATCTAGCTCAGGCTCCCATGTGACCCTTGGTCACATGCCACTGTCATTCATACCTAGGTTTGCACTTTTCAGTTTTTGCACAATTTTGCAAATTGAAAACCTTCCTATCCTTTATCATATTTGACTGTCCCCTTCTGTGTCTGTACCTTGTTCCTTGTCTTTATAAAATACTCTTTAGTTAGGTGGTTTTATGTTGTTTGCTCATTTTTTCCTATCTAATTATAGTTAGGTTTGGTGGGTTGCTGTGATGGCATGAGAGCTGAGAGCTCTGAGAACCCCCTCCTCCTTCTGTTTCAATTGGCCCTTATGATGCTGATAACTTAAAGATTTGCCTCAGGCTTAGGTGTAAGCTTTTGATATCACTCTGATCTTGATTAGGTCAGGGTCTGATAAAATTCTATCCCCAGGCTTAGACTCAAGCTTTTGGTCTCCCTGTGTACTTGATCCAATCAGGCACAGCCTTGATTGACCTGTCTTTGAGGTATGCCTGATATTTAGTCAAAGAGATCAGTACTAAGTCCTTAGTACTCAGTACTATCAGCCACCCCAAAGTGCAAACTATGTCCATATTCCAAACCTAGACTAAAATTCCCTGGCCTGGAGCTTCAGATTTTCCACATGCTTGAAATTTCAAGTGATATGGTTTGGCTTGTACCAGTATTTGCCCAGGCAGGATCTTGGGATCTGGATGTTGGCTTCTGCATAGGTTCTGAAACCTCAGACAGCAGATGTGTGGTAGGGGTGTATGGCTTCCTCTTGGTTTGCTCTTCCCTTCTTGCTGTAGCTTCTTGCTGACTGCTCTCCTCTCACCCCAGTGCCCCAGATGTTCTTTGTCTACTTTTTGGGGTTTTCTTTTCTTGAAAGTTTTTCACTCTGTCTCCTTGTTGGTTCTTTCTTTCTTGTATTCATTTTGTGGGAATATTTTAATATTGGCTGGAGAGGATTCTCATGGTGACACAGAGCTGCTCTGAATTACTCTGCCATTTTGGTTTCACCCCCAGAACTCCCCTGACACCATTTTTAAATGGAAATCATATAAATATGTGACCACTTTTACCAAGTTTCCCTGAGTTTCCTCTTTTATAGTCTAAAAGTCCTCACTTCCTTCAAATGATTCTCATATAAGATGGACTCAAACACATTTAATATCTTGGGGATCATTCTTTGGTTGTTTTCCAAATCATTAATAACTATCCTGAGAAGTAACTCTTAGAATACACCACAAGTTGTATATATCTGAAAATAGTAAATCTTCTATTTTCACCTTTCCTTGAATATTTATATCTATGGATACAGTCCCATAATGGCAAACCTATCACACACAGTCTTTGGGTGGTGGGGCAGCACAGCACACAGTCTCTAAAAGGTTTACCATCACTGATATAGTCTAAGATCACATTAGCCTTTTTAATAGTCTCATCTAGCACCTTGAACACTCAAAATGAATTTTCAGTCTGCTAAAGGCTGCAGGTATTTATTTTTAGAAAATAAAAAAAAAAATTTCTGTTAAAACATTGCCTTTCAACTCTCTCTCTCTCTCTCTCTCTCTCTCTCTCTCTCTCTCTCTCTCTCTCTCTCTCTCTCTCTCTCTCTCCACACACACACACACACACACACACACACACACACACAAATCATTATTAATTAGAGAAATGCAAATTAAAATAACTCTGAAATGCCACCTCACACCTAGACTGTCTAATATGAAAAAAAAGGAAAATGAAATATGTTGGAGGGAATATGGGAATATTGGGACACTAATATACTTTTGGTGGAGTTGTAAGCCAATTAAACTATTCTGGATTATAATTTGGAACTATACTCAAAGGGCCAAAAAATTGTGCATATCCTTTGACTTATTACTAGTTCTGCATCCCAGAGAAATCAAAGAGAGTGGAAAAGGACCCCTTTTTCAAAAATATGTATATCAATTCTTTTTGTGGTGGCAAAGAATTGGAAACTGAAGGAATGTCCATCAATTGTTCAACAAGTTGTGGTATGTGATTGCCATAGAATATTGTTGTTCCGTGAGAAATTATCAACAGGATGATCAAAAAACCTGGAAAGACATATATGGAGATTAATACCCAGTGAAGGGAGAAGAACCAGGTGAACATTGTACAGAGCAATAGCTATAATGTAGAAAGATCTGCCATGAATGACTTCACAATTATTAGCAATTCAAGCACCTATTACAACTGAAGGAAATCATGATGAAAAAAGCTATCCACCATCATAGAAGGAACCTATGAAGTTTGAATGTGCATTGAAGCATACCATTATTCATTTTAGTTCCTTCATGAATTTTTGCTTATATAAGCAATATTTATCTTCTTTCACAATATTATACACATGGAATTACATATTTAATGATAACACATATGCAACATATGTCGCATTACCTGCCTTCTTGAGAAGGTAGAAATGTGAAAGGGAGGAAGAGAATATGTATTGCAAAGTGTCAGAAAATGATTATCAAAATTATATTGCTATATAATATGGAAAAATATAAAATATAACAAACCAAAAAACAAATAAAAATCCCAAGAATTTTATTCACAATGATCCTATTAAGTAGGTAGTATAAATATTAGTATCCCCCCCCCCCGCCTTTTTAGAGAGGGCAGTGAACTGTGGAGTACACAAATGACCACCTTATTTTCTCTAACATTTTCATATTTGACACTCAAAACAATTCTTCTAACTCTACATCTAGTATTATGTGCCCTATAATGCACATTCTTTCATTTTATTTTAATTTTAATTTTGCTATCAAGCAAACAACCAACACACTTTTTACAGCATATTGTATGTCTTTATTAAAATCAAGTGATAGTAAGGAAGTAGATGGGGGATAGAGATTGAGAGGAATCAAAAGACTTCAATAAAGATCTTATAATTTTCTTGGGGAAACAGTACAGTGATTCAAGATGTAATTTATAATATTTTAATATAATTTAAAGATAAATTGTATATTAAAGGGGAGGGGATGATTCAAGCATTCAAACCTTCAAATTCTTGTCAAGGTCCTTATTTTACTTTGCAAAAATTACATGATAAAATGACAGGTGAATGAAGTTGAGCTGTTTTATTTATTTTAGTAGCTGAGTTGAATGAAAAAAGACATCAAGGCCACTGAAGTTCCAGGAAAAACTTTAATAAATGTGAGTCCCAAATGTTGCCTCCTGCCAAGGGATTGTTGTTATTAAAGTTCTTTCTGAAATATTTGTTTGAAATGTTCCAGTTCGGTTACAAGTTTAAGATAAATAAAACAAGCTCTGAGAACCTTACTTCACCTCATAATAGACTTCCTTTCACCTCATCAAATAATGAAAAAGGGAAAATTGAAAACCTCTTCTTGACAACATTTTGGTTTTGGCGAGAATGGATTATATCAATTGCCCTTAGACTAGAACACCTTTGTCATTCAACAATGGATGTGCACTGACAGATTGGGAGGGGAAACCTTCTCTTCTTTATGCTTAGTCCCTCACATATTTATCTTCAGGCTATATATGCTTGGCATCTATTGCTTCCCAGAGAGAGAAAACATTTGTTTTAATCTGCCAATAAGCACGAAATCCTAAATATGGATGAAATCTCTGCATGCAGCTTTTTAGACTTTATGAGCCTTCTCTATCTACAGGTAAATATATCAGTAGCACAGTCAAATAGTAGTGTTTATAATTAAGCATGCTTAAAAATACTATACATTATTCAGTTGAGTGAAGTTGTATTTGAACATATTTAGATCACCATATTCAGGCCAGAAGTAAATATACATGTTAGGGGCATGTTTGATTTTTAACCCAACCAATGTACTAAAATTACCAAATTATTTCCTCTTTTTGAATAATATATACACATAAATAATGTTTGATAAATTTAGAACACTATATTAATTGTGGCTACCATAAGTGCTATTCCTTTTATCCCTACTCCAACTGCTACTACAGCTACTGATGCTGAATAAGTTTTCAATTATATTGCAATTTTGGTCAATGACAAAAATTGGCATTTCCTTCAATTACTTCTTTTTCTAACCAAGAGAACTAAGCTGACCTAGCTGATTCATAGTGGGGAAAATATAGTTATGTTGATATTTTCTTTGCCTCTTGTTCCTTCATTCATTGTACAGTTTTAGCTATTATATATTGAAAATAACTTTAGGACTTGCCATGTGGGCTTAACCAATGATTGATAATTTGTTTAAGTAATACATTTAAGAGATTTTTTAAAAAAGGTAAGAGCAGGAAGGGACCTTATTGATAGCCTACTTCAACCTTAGCACTTTCTAGATAAGGAGCATGACCCTCAGACAAAATAACAAGCCAAGAAAAAGAAGGGAATTTAGAGAAAATTTAATCTATTCATTTAAGAAATAGACATACCCAAATGACCCAGAGATGTGATTAGAAATCAAAGTCAATCAAGTTTCCACTTTACCACACTATCTTGCATGTCTTGATTTTTAAATAAACACATTTATTTCTTTAAAATCTTTTGTACTATTCTTGTATGAAATTCAAAGCTTAAACACAGAATCTGTGATTTTCCCCAAAGACTGTGAATTCTTAACTAGAATGAAATCATGTTTAGTATTACTGCTAGGAGAATGGAATATCTGTAAAAATAATTTAAAGTCTAAGTATCTCATTAAATGAAAAATAGAACAGTTAACCAAGCCCCCCCTCCACCAAAAAAGGCTTTATTTTATAGCTACTAACTGGTAGAATGTGTGGTACATTTTATATAAACTATAAGCAGCTTGAAGCAAGTAAAAGTCTTCCATTTGAATTTTTTTAAATAAGAGAAAAATTTACTTTCACATCACTTTTCTACCCCTCTGTCATTTTTATATAGAATAGCAAATGGATGATACAAGGCTGGACAAGATCCATTTGTATTTTTCCTTATTTGTTTTGGTATTTTTATTCTTAGGTTTCCAGGACCAAAAAAATGAAATCCTAGTGATGAATCTAATTGTGAAGACCTTCTTTGTGCTACCGAGCCTCAGGCAGGATATGCAGGTGATCTATCATGGCAGGTCCATCCTTGAAGATGGTTCAGAATGATAGAACATGCTAAAGCTTTCATTCAATTTTCTTAACCTTTTAGAGCCCTGGTTTCATGGTAGGAAAATAAGAGTAGGAAGGAAATAAGAAATAAAGCACTTACAGTATGCTAGGCATCACAGTTTGATTTTTGTGGAGAAATTATAATGTTAAATTATACCAATATGCAGTTGAGTTAGAAGCCATTTAATTTAATTCTTTCTTCTTTTTATCTTTGACAAATTTGTCAATAAATAGATCCAAAATTGAATGGGATAGCAAGAATTCACTGCAATGAAAGGTGAGAATTAGATAATGCTTTAAATTACCAAAAGACATTACTCCTTTCTCTATCACACACACACACACACACACACACACACACACACACACACACACACACACACACACTGATGCACGCTATTTCTATAATACCGATATTCTTCATGAGAGGTACAATAACATCATAGATGAAGAGCTAGCCTCAGAAGGAAGACAACTTGGTTTAAAATTCTGTTCCTGGACGAAATGGCTATATGAAGCAGCCAACTCAATTAACCTCTTGGTCTCTAGGCCAGTGTTGCAACTTGAATAGAAACAAGAGCCACTAAAAATGCATAAGGATCCACGCAGGAAGAATATTGTCTGAGGAAATTACACATTAACATGTTTTATGATCAATTGTATTTCATTAAGCACTTCCCAATTATATTTTAATATGATGTCTCTACCATGGGAGTATTGTGGGTCAAATGTAGTCAGTTGATTTTGTGTTTGGCATCTCTGCTCTAGGCTTTTTTGCTTTATATGAGATTATAAATTTCAAAGAACTTGCTAGACTCCATTTTTCAACTGGTATCCCTTATGGCAAACAAATTCTCAATAAAATAATTTTTCTAGTATAAATATATGTCTCCAAAACATGGAATGACTAAATGGGCAAAGAAAACTCAAAATTTCTAAAAAGAGATGGAGAGAAGAGAGAATTAGAATTGACTCTAGCAGACTATTATATTTTAATGATAATGACTTATACTGAGTATATGAGGTAAAAAGATAACTTTCAAGCAATCCAGTATCATAGTTTTGAGCAGATCGTGAAGCAAGATATAGAGACAAGATGTAGAAAACTATTTGATATATTGTTACTACCTATGCCATGTTCAAATAACTAGAATATCATCTCAAGGATATCTGGTAAGTTTCTCTATAGAGAACTTACAGGAGAACATTGATAAGGATTCTAGATTAAATATGACTGGTATACTGAAAAGATTATATATTGTCCTAGAAGAAATATTCTAATTTACATGCATATGTGTACATACAATATAATATAAATATGTTGATAAAGTAGTTAATTATAAGATAGCTAGGCATGAAAGTACCAGTCCTGTTTGAGGTGATAAATTCTTCATTCAGAAGATGAAGTTTGAATTGCTTCTTTAAAAAAAAAATCTTACCTTCCATCTTAGAATCAATTCCATGTGCTGGTTCCAAAGCAGAAGAGTGGTTAGGGCTAGGCAACAGGGAGTTAAGCAACCTGCTGAGAGTGTCACACAGGAATTATATGAAGCTGAATTATTTCTTAATAAAGAGACCCTATGAAGAAAAGAAAGGATGAAGTATATTACAATCATGTGGAAGAGACAATGAGTAGTGATAATGTTCAGAGATTCTGACAGCATTGATTAGGGCCAGAGTATTAAGGAATTCAAAAGTTAAAAAAAATTACTTTTTATTTTATCTTAGAACCAAACTGAAGCAAATGAAGTTAATCAATTGGAGAATTCCCATGATCAAATCTTGAAGTATGAAAATTTATTTTTACTATTTTATTTACCAAGGACTGAACTGACTTCAGCTAAAGATCATTACCACAGACTTGTGGAGGTATAATTTGAATTGAACTTTGAAGGATGGGGAAGCAGGATATTTCTGGCATAGAGTTTGTTTCAATTAAAAGATCAGGACTAGGACTGCATAAGAAATACTTGTGGAATAGTGAGTAGCACATGGAGATTTCAGAGAGTAGAGTGACTTGTGTTGAACATACTTCTAAAGGTACATTGAAACCATATAGGAAGGATATTTGATCATCAAAGATGTTTGAAGGTTACTTTGTAGGAAGTAATGCGAAAGACCATATTTACTTGGATGCCATAAAATTTACAGAAGAGGTGATAATGGTCTTTGTACTTTGATGAAGTCATATTGTATTTAAACATCTATCTGAATTTTCCACTCTCTAAAATGAGATTATCAGACAACATTGCTTTGAAATCTCTTACATATTTAAATTACATGATGAAAGTTTTATATTCAATTCTGTCCTTCCAGTCACCCAGTTTTATCATTATGAGTCATCTTTGAATCTTCCTCTCATTTCTCATATCTGTCTTCTAACTCTGGAGCAATGCACAAAAATACATCCTCTCCATTCACACAGTCACTACAAAAGTACAGACTCTCATCACAATTCAACTGGAGTCCTACAAATGTCTAGCATTTGCTCTTCCTCTATGCAATTTCTCCTCATCCTTCACACAGTTGCTAAATTGATATTCCTAATTTATTAATCTGAGTATGTAACTCTTCTTAAGATGATTCTCTCCTATCCCACACCATGATTTAGAAGGTAAAATATATAATTGAAACCTCATCTATTGTAAATTGATTATGTTTCTCCCCTTCACATACATGGCATTATGGAAAAGTGCCTAATTCTTATTCTGTTATTATCCTTTCTGGTGTTGATATGTGTGTGTGTGTGTGTGTGTGTGTGTGTGTGTGTATTCCCTTTTTCAGCTCCACCTGTTAATACTTCTGGCATTCTTTAAGGGTCAAATTTAAATTAATGCTGCCGCAAGAATGAAGTACTTACACATCTGGTTATTAACAAACACTCTCTTTTCCCCAATGCATTTATATATATATATATATGTATATATATATATATACATACATATATATTTGTCTGTCTACATATTGTTGCCCCTACTACAATGAAAGCTTTTTGGGGGAAGAAGTAATTTTTTTTGTATTCTTAGAACATAGCTCAATGCCTGAGACATAATATGTATTTATAACATATTTGTTCATTTGTTGACTAATTAAAAAAGCATTTGCAAAATACCTTTGTTCTGTACTGGCAGTGAAATTAGCTTAAGTGAATTAAGGATCTTTAATTTATTGATATGAGGCATAAAAATTTGAACTAAGATATATATGATTGTGTTCCATGAGATTGGAATTTGAAAGGATATACCTTATCCTGAAATAGGACTCTACTTGCTTTATGGCATGCCCTGTTTTAGCTTTTCTATCACATCCTGGGCACAGGATGAATAAATGTTCCTAGGCCTTTCTTGCAGATTGGTGACCAATAGACACCATTTCTTCACCACTACTTCTTGCGTATTAGGCATTCTAGGGGCATTAACTATGCTATGGGATTGTATGAAATACTCAGAAAGATAGATGGCCTCTCTCCTGGAGCAATCACATCTGAATGTGTCACTATATATATATATATATATATATATATATATATATATATATATATATATATATATATATGTTGAAGGAATCTTGAAGATAATTATATTTAAACATATATATGTTTAAATATATATATTGTACATTATACATAATATACATTATAACATATTTTATTAATATGATATAATAAATATATAAAATATGAGTATATATAAATGCTTAAATCTAATAATATTCAAGATCCCCTCAACTTATTAATCTTGCAATTCAGGGATGCCTACTGAGATGAGAGATGCATTGTGGTTCAAGAGACTCAAAGGCAGAAAGACTTGGGTTCAGGTACCACTTCCAACACAGGTTCAAAGACCCTGGAAAAGGGTTCTTTTATGTTAGTTATGGATCTAAGGTAATTGAAATCTAGAAAGGCATATGATATGACATGAAGTGAACAAACAAGAGAATATTATACACAGAAATATAAATATTTTATCATGATCTTATGATATCTTATGATAAATGACTTAACAACTCAAGATTCAACTCCAAGAGACAGCTGCCACAGAAAGAAATGACAGAATTTGAATACAAATTAAAGATCACCATTCTTCATTTTATTTTCTCCATGATTTTTTCAAGTGTTTTATGGGTCTTCTTCCTCAACATTGCAAACAAGGAAATATATATTTTATGATGATTCATATAGAACCTAAATCATAACACTTACTGCCTTAAAAAACATGAGTGCAAGAGAGGGAGAGAACATGAATTATAAAATGTCAGAAATAAAATAAAATAAATTAAAAAATTATAAAATATCAGAAAATTAATGTTGAAAATTGTATTGATATGTAATCTGGAAAAAATTTAAAAGCTTAAAGGTTAAATATAATATGTAGAGAAAGTGCCAAATTACATTAGAAAGAGAAGCATCTCATTGTGTATTCTGTACAACAATAAAATCACAGGACCAATTTCTGTAGCTAATGTTAAGTCACATGTCATTTTATGGCAAATGGCTATATTGCAAACTATAGTTTCATAACTCCTTAAGAAAGCTATGAGGGATTGGCATGGAAGAATAATTAATTATATAAAAGAATATCCACATTGCGGTTTATTACACATGGTTTTTTAGCCCATGGGAACCCAGAAAAACAGAGCAATGATTACTTCATCTAGGCATACTTGGATTTTTGAATATTTATTATTGTTCAAATTGTCACGAAAATATTTGGTCAAAAAGGCTAAAGACGATGTCATCATTTAATATTTGAAATTCTTTTTTTCATTTTAACTGCATTCTCCATGACTGTGACCCATCAAAATGTAAGAGATAGGCAGGGTAGATGCATACAAAAGAAGAAAGGACCATTTTACGGATTGAAGGAGGATAAACTATCTCTGGGTGGAAATGAGGATTCAACTAAAGAGCTATTCCTTGCCTAATTGTTAACCTCTTCCTATCAGTGAGTGCCTCTGATGTGTGCTCTCTGCGTGATGTCACTTAAATTTTGTCAGTTTCCATTTTTTTCAACTGTAAAATGGAAATGATAATAAAAGAACCTAATTCCCATTTTTTTGTATAGGATAAATTGAGGTATTTTAAAATACCTAGCACAGAGCCTAGTATATAGTACTGGATAGTAGAACTTCTCTGTATTTTCATGTCACTAGTCTATTGTGGTTTGTGTTCTACCTATCTGACTCTGTTCTCAGTCTTAATTCATCATTCCCCAAAATTGGGGATATTCTGCAATGGACATTCTTCTCTTAACCCTCTATATATTGTCTCTTGGTATCTTTCTTAGCTCTAAAGGACCAACTGCCACATATATGAGGATGATTTTCAGGTAAAATTGTGTAGCCTCAGTATCTTCCACCACCAAATTTCAACACTGGATTTTCAATAGTCTCTTGTATATTTCAAATTGGATTTCCTGAAAATATTTGAATCCCAACATGCTTAAAAATAAACTCATTATTGTTTTTACTTATGTATATTTTCATCTTCTACCTCCCTGATTTTTGTTGAAAGAAATGCCATCTTTAGAGTGTCTCAGATTAATATTCTTGGCATTGTCTTGGACTCTTCACTTTCCTCCACTCTACAAATCCAATCACTTCCCAAAATTTGTTTCCATCCTCAAAGATTTTGTCTCCTTTCACCCTTTTCCAGTCTCACAACTAGTATCCTAATCAAGGCCCTCTGATCTGGAGGACACAAATTGTTTTCTAATTGGTTTGCCTTTTTCAAGATGTACCACAACAGCATGGTGTGTACACTGCTGCCAAAGAAATTTTCTTTAAATGCAGATCTGGTCCTCTTCTATTCAATCAATTTGGGCACCTTTCTACAGACCATGGAGATAAAAGATCTAAAAGAAAATACAATCTATAAAATAAAGTATAATCTCCTTTCATTAACTTTGAAAGTATGACACAATCTGACTTTCTAAGCTCATTGTATATTATTTTCTTTCCTATACTTTGGAATTCAGACAAATTGAACTCCTCCCTGTTCTTCAGCTATGAAATTCCATCTTCTATGGTCATATTTTTGTAGTGACTAAGAGTGCATTTGTACCTTAAGTCTCATAAAATCCCTAGCTTCATGGAAGATACAGCTCAAGCATAGTCTTCTATATGAAGCCTTTCATCTACTCTGAAACTATTAATGATTCCCTCTCACCCAAAACTAATATTAATTAAAAGATCTTAAAACATGGTTATGTGTCTTTTTTGTTTCTTCCATTAGAAAATTTGTTCATTGTCACTAAAGACTGTTTTGTAATTTTGTATTTATATTCTCTAAGCCTGGTATGTAATAGATGGTTAAAAAATTAGCTGATTGACCACCTTTGTATACACTAAGAATGACAATGGTTACCAAACACATGGAATTATCATGAATATCATAGCACATTCTTTATAACACTTTATAAAATTCATCTTACTTTTTCCTTAAAAGTTCTACTCGGTTTTAAATTAGCATGGAAATTTCAATATAACTGTATCAGTCTGGCTGCAAATATTATTAGACTTCACTGACTTCCCAAATTTTAATTAAATCCTATACTTTACTTTTCTTGAATACTGAGGAAACAACTATTTTCACCATCCTTGATGATGGAGTTCCATTAGTGCTGCATCTCTAGACATATTTTATAAAACTGATTCTGTGCTTTAGTAAGCTGAGAAGTGATAACTATTAATAGTCAATAATAACTTTTAAGATCTTTTAAAGTGATAAATGTAATAAGAATTTATGTGAAAAAATATTTTCAGAAGATTTATGGGACAGAAATATTATTTTTTCAAAGCCAAAGAAATGTACTTAGATTAATTCTATATAATACCAACATATACCATGTAAGAGCTAAATAATGCTAGATGAAGGAATAATGGAAAGTGCTAATACTGGAGTTAAAAGATCAAAATTCAAACTTATCCTGACACTTTTACTTGTGGTATTATCTTGAACAATATATTTAATCCCTGTTTACTTCAGTTTTCTCAAATGCAAAATGGAGACAATTGCATCTATCTTTCAAGGGCAAAAGGCAAAATGGGATAAAATGTAATTAATAAAAGCCTTAATGCCTGTGGCTGAAGGCTGATCTACAACAAAACTGAACTGGGAATGTTTGAATAAGTGTATCACAGTGTGACAATATGACCATAAGAACTATGGAATTTTCAAATAAAATGTGTTTTCTTTACGGGATGCCCTTCAAAAAAATTGCAGTGATTTAGCATTTTAATTCTCGTTTGTATTTGTCTTCTTCCCAATTCACCCCTAGTAGAACTTACATGTTGAGCCTAGGGGCTTAATAGTAACTCCAAATATTTAATTTGTACAGAAATGAATAGTTTTACTCCTATTTAATTCTCTTCTAAGGCAATAAGTAGAATTACTTTCAAAAGGATTCATTCTATTTGATTTTTTTTTTCCTTTCCAGCCTTCTTCCAGTAGCTACTGCCTTTTCAGCAAGGTTTATGGTTCTTTTACCTTTGTTTGCCATCAGAGTCAATAGAAGCAGAAATGACTAGTGTGGCAATATCAAAATCTGCTTAGTATTTTTAAGTACAATAAGCATTGATAAGAACTCAGAAACATAAATGCATCATAAGGCCTGAAATAATCTTAGGTTACCTTTAAAAACTCTTAAAACATGAAATAAAAAGCAGGGAAAGAATCCTGGAAAGAGGTTCCTATATCAGTTCTATTTCTTGTCAGTCAGAAGAAGAAGATTTGGCAAGCAGACAGAAAAGCAACCAAGCAATGAAAAGTCTTGAATACCTTTAATGGCAGATAATCTTGCCTACATTGCTGGACAGATCTCTGAAATCAGGCATCAGTTCACTATTTTTTTTTACCTTGTATCCACAGTGACTAACATTTAGTATTCATTTAATAAATGTTTGCCTGGAAAATTATTGGATAATTTTGTGTTTCAGATGGATCCCTTGTGCATAAGATGGGCTAAAATGCATTTAGGTTGCATAGAAATGCTAATGAAGCACTTTGTAGATACAAATTATAATTGTAATGGTGTTTACATGGGATAAAATACAGTTGAACTTATTAACATTAATTTTTTATTTTTATGCTTAAGTATATGCCCATGTGCTTTAATGATTTTTTTTCATGATGTGGCAAAAAGTTGTCTAAATTTTGAGTCTTTAATGCTGCATGAAACCACAGATCACAATAAACATACATTTAAAAAGTTAATTTTTCCCCACGTCTAAATTTGATGTAGGACCAAATAAATTTTCCTTCTTTTTTATTTTTTTAAACCATTACCTTATGTCTCTTAATTAATAATAAATACCGGTTGCAAGGCAGAAGATCAATAAGGGCTAGGCAATGGGGGATTAAGTGGCTTGTCCAAGATCAGATGACTAAGAAGTGTCTGAAATCACGTTTGAGCCCCAGATCTTCCATCTGTAGTCCTGACTTTCAATCCAGTGAGCCCTCTAGTTGTTCTTTCAATCCTTAATTAGGAGGGGAAAGAGAAAAGTTTTGGGAAACTTTTTATGTTTTAGAGTTTAATAGAGATGCCTCAGTCTTATAGACTCAATATAGATATCTTCTGACCAACTTCTTTTTTTAATATAGGCTTGAAGATAAGAATGTTTAAACATTAAAAATACTTTTTCTTCATTCATCAACATATATAGTCTCAGCCATGAGAAGCATTTATTTGCCATACCAATGATTTACAGCTGTTTCTTCATATTGCTCTTTTCACTGCACTTTCAAAACTCCAGATGCCAACACAAAATATATATGAATCAATAATGCCTGACTGCCTTATAGCAGTCCCTCTAAATATTTTCAATGTTTTCTTTGGATTAATTAAGTTGTTAAAAACAATCGTTTTTTTCCCTTTTAGCATTCTTCATCTTCATGTACCCTTTCTCTTGTGTCTTAATGCAAACAATCCTCTTCCCTGATGGTCTTAAAGTGACTGCCTTCCTCAATACCAGCAACTATAATGTGTCAAATACTGAAATATAATTAATAACAGCTATAATTTTTACATATTAAAGTATTCAAATTAATAACAAAAGAGAATAACTAAATATGGGTTTATTATTAAGTCCAGCGCACAACTGAAAAAGAATCAATAAATGTCATGAGTTGAACCTATCTTCATGTGGTTGAGATCAAATGATACGAATCAGTTTGGAATTAGTAAAAGTATATATGTATGATTTTTGCTGTTAGAAAGGAAAGGAGAATTGATCTGTTTTAATTGTATAAGAAACTCCTGGATTACGAAACAGGAATTATCTATGTAGTTCAAACCCATCTCTGCAATTTAGTCATTACAGAATTGAAAAGAATATTAAGCTAAGTTACTTAGTCCAACCAGTTTTCTTCAGTTTGGGCAGCTTAAGAAACTAGTTTTATTCAAACAAATAGCAAATAACAGAGATTTAACTCTTTCTGGCTTTGAATCTAGCTGATTAAACACTACACCCTACTACTGCCACAAAAAACCATTATGTTAAAAATTATTACTTGTCTCAAGTAATCTGTCTACTACTACAGAAAGGTGTATGATATGAGTTATAGTGCACACCATTCAAAGTAGTCATTTTAGGTGCCACAATATATTCAAATAAAGCTATCATTTCATAAATGTATTTTTAGAATTTCTTTCTTCAAATTTGTCTTTAGTGGATATGATTCATTGTTTTTAATATACTCAATCGTGTAACAAACATTCTTCAAAGACTGATTTGGTTTTATATAAGTGAAAACATTAGCTAATGAATCTAGAGGACATCTTTTTAATTTTTTTAAATAAAATTGGTGTGATGGATACATTAATGATTTTGGTTTTGTTAAGTAGCTAATAATCAAAGCCTGAAGAATGAGGTGACTTTTTCCAAAGCACCAAGGCAATCTTCTAATCTTCAGCTTTGAAGGGATATTAGTTTATTCTAATTTTTATTGTTCTAAAAATTGATTGTTCTTCTTGACTCTATTGTTTAGTTCAAGTAAATGATAAACATTAAAGAGGCTAGGTCAAATCTGATGAAAAATAATCCCATTTTCATTGACAAATGAAATTAATTTATACCTTCTTAAAAGAAGAATATCAAAAAGCATTTCCTCTAATGTATAGTCAAGCTGTTCTTCATAATATAGTCATGCAGTAACACAACTAATGAAGATCAAAATTAGTATACATAGAGATTATACCATCATACAGATTTCATACATTTGACTGATTTCATGAGTAATAATTAAAATTGTTCTACAAAGGATTATATTAGCATATATGGAGTCTCCTAACATATCCTTCTATCTTTGTACTTACATTTGAATTTCTGCATCTGTCCCTCACTGTGTGCCTGACTGTCCATTGATATGCTTTTCTAGGATGCCTTGTATTAAGGTACAAACTCAACTGATCCCATAGGAAATATTAATTTGTAATCTAATTTCTTATTTACAAGAAGAATGGCTTCATGTCAGTTCTTCTTGGGTTGTTAAACACAACAGTGTCAACTTACAGGCACTGTTATTTGGATTTTCATGTTTGTTCTAAACTAGGAAATAACCTTAAAAGTGATATGTTTACTAATTCATTGAATATCTCTCATGTTTTCTTTTGAACGAAGTTACATATATTTACTGAACTGATAAATGCTTAGAAAGATGAGCATTCCCGCCTAGGAAGGGAAGTTAATTTATCCTTAAATCCTTTCACAGAGCAGTATTTTTAATATCATATTATGATTCTTATTTGTGTCTCTGTGGATAAAATAAACCCTTGGAAAAGGATGATTTATGTATAAAATTTATGATCCTCAAAAATTACTGGATCACAATCTTTTTGATTGAATTTACTCTCCAAGGCCATCAAATAAGTATTTTATTATGACAGACATTTCATGAAATATGAGGCTTTATAAAACAACTGAAAATTTCAATTATTTATGTATTCTTTTTATGAAGAAATTTTTCAAATTATCATATCAATAATAATAATTCATAAAACATGAATTCTTGAAACCTAATGTGCATATTCATACAAATATATGCATGAATATGTATGTATACACTCATGTAATATATGTATATCATTTTCTCTTTCTAAGGTACAATTGTTTGGGGAATCTATATTTTTAGAATGATCAGCTTTGTTCATTATCAATTTTACTTTTGCCTGTTTTTTAAGAAACACTATATTAAAATTAGGCAAGATTCTATTTCAGTTTGGTTTAAGGTTTCACAAGTTTTATTCTCTCTGTGTTGTCCCTGAATGCCTGAGCACACACATCCTTCAAATGATGTCTATAAGCTACAAAGCCTGCTAATGCCTGATATTACTTGTAAATTCTTTTTCTGTTCTAAAACAAAGCAACAGCTCTCAGATTACTGTAGATTGATCTGCAAAATTTAGCCCTTCCCTTACAAAATAAATTACAAAAAAGTGAAGAGATAGTAACTCCCAAAGACTTTTGTCAAACCAGAAGATCTTTTGCCAAATACTATACCTACTCCTACCCTATCACCGAGTTTATACTATTACCAAAAGCACTATGCCCATCACTACCACTACCCCTCCCACTACCACTTCTACTACCACTACCACCACCACCACTACTACCAGTACTACTATTACTACTACTATATGTAGTCACACATGTAGTCTGGGGGCAGCTATTCCTTAAAACATTAAAATAGTAAAATATCTGGGTTCAAAAATTGTGATCAAATTAAATATTTAAGATATTTCTTTTAACCTTGAAACAAAATTTTTATTTGTTCCAAGCATTGAACAAAAATAATAAAGTCAAAGTGATATTTTTATGATATAGCTAAAAATGCAGGCATATAAAAATGTAGAATATAAACTGTTCTTTCAAGTCAAATGCTTTTCTCTCTTTTTGGAAGGATTTCAATCAACCTCATATTTTCTAAATAACATAAGAATTAAAGTGTGTCTTTTAATGGTCAGGAAGACAGCATCATTTGGGCAGTCCGATATCTTCCATTTTCAAATAATCATCAAGCTAATCATCTGGCATATAAGTTCTCTCCTCCAGTGGCCAATGTACTTGAACATGGTAGCTTATTATACAAGAAACAATTATGTCATCTAAGATATCACATGTAACATGAAGCTAGCATAAATGTCAAGATTAATGGGAATGGTTCAAAGTCATCTCATTAAAGGCAATCGTGTGAATAAAATAACTTTCTTTTTGAAAGAGTCAAATATTTATTAATCGACTATCATTATCAAAGAAATGTAATAGATTCTTAAATTTCAAAACTGTTTAATAATAAAACTATATGTGTGTGTGTGTGTGTGTGTGTGTGTGTGTGTGTGAGTGTGTGTGTGTACAAATCAGCCTGTAGATTTGTCCAGGGTAGAATTTAAAAAAAAATTCTTATGGAAGTTAAAATATTCAAAGTACAGAGCAAAACTTATCAAGGAAAATTACATCCATTTTTCTAATGTCTCCATCTAAATAAAAGAGTCTATTGTTATGAGAACTATTATTATAATTTCCTAGATAAAAAGAAACTAAGAAGAGTAATTGTCTCCCTAACTTATAAGTATTTTTTCCCTTTATGTCCTAGATAAATTTACATATCTAACATAATGGTCCGCTTAAAGTCCAAAAGATCAGATAAACAATTGCTTTAACACAGATACAAATAAGCATGACTTCTTTCAAACTCCCACCAAGTGAAAACAGTCCACAAGGATGTACTTTAGTGTTTTGAGTGGATTCTGCTTAATGTATGGAAGAATTTATAATACTTAATGAGACATGGGCATTAGAGCCTGGAACCTATGAAATGCACCAAGGCAGTTCTTGGGACTCCGACCCTCAAGTAGAAAAGTTCTTTTCTCATTTGCCATCTAGTCATTCACGCTGTGTTTTTCCACTCACACAGAGTAAAGAAAATATATTCCCTTGTAGCTCCCAGTAGTGAGAGTAGGCCCCAATAAAATCAGAGCCATCAGCTAGCTAGAACCAGACACGTAGCTCCATACCTCAGAGTATGAGAACTTAATCCAACTCCTTCACAAATACTGTATGTCCTGCCAAGAAAATTACTGATGCAGGCATTTTGTGAAAAGAGCATATACAAAACTGGGTCATACATTGACATGTTGAATTGACATGTTACCTATGATTTATTATCCTATAGAAAACTCTGTTCAATGCCACCTAGCTAATCTAAATCCATTGTATCTATCATTTAAATCATTATCAATCATTGTCTCTGCAAAAGTCTTACCTAATCCCTTAGCCTACATCATTTTCTCTATGAAGTATTTACCCAAATCATTAAATTTTGTCACTTCCCAGAAAGAAGAATGTCTGTGTGCCTGTTCTGTCAGTCTGTCAGTTCAACCCTACTATAACACCAGAATCATTTTTCTCATCCCGGTCCTTTGACTCAAGAGTAATTCATGGAGCAGAACTCAATATCCCCTTAAATGTCCATCTTAAATGTTAAAGGAGACTGATTTGGAAATCTGAATTTCCCCTTGTATTTACTTTCAAATTCTAGGCAACTCAAACAATTGTGAAACACTATCACCCAACAATAGTAATTCTAATTTGCATAACAATTTAATATTTATAAAGGGCTTTCATAACAAGCATGAAGCATAAGAAAGGTACTATGATTTCATATTTATAGATGACTGAAAAGATGCTAGCAGAGATTAAATGGAATGTCCATGGTCCAATAGTTTGTAAGTTTCTGAGGCATGATTTTAAATCAAATTTATCCTAACTCTAAACCCTTCAATCTATCTGTAATTCCAGATAAGATTAGTTTAGATAAAATTGTCATTTTTATTTATGTTGGCTCAGTCTAACCATGAGCAATTGATACATTTCCAATTTTTTAGATCTGGCTTTATGTGTAAATTATTTTTGTAATTAAGTTCATACCAATTCTTTGGCTTGTTTTATCAGATAGACTCCTAAATATTACATATTATTAATATAAATATAATTTATTTTTCTATCTCTTGCTTCTGCTCTTTGTTGGTATTCTAAAGAAATATTAATGATTTATGTGGGTTTATTTGTATCCTGAAATTTTGCTAAAATTTTTAATTATTTCAACTTTTTAGTTGATTCTCCAGGATCCTTTAAGTATATCCTCTACAGAGTGATCATTTCCTTTTATCTGTTCAAATAAAAAGTCATTTTGTTTCTTCATCATTTATACTAATTCTTCCAAATAATTTTTCATCATTTTTTGGTATAGTTATAATATCTAGTACAATACCGAATAATTGTAGTTATGAGGGTAGTCTTTGCTAAACTTCTAATCTCATTGGGAGGGCTTCTAACTAGTTCCCATTACAAGTAATGCTTGCTCATGGTTTTAGATAGTGATCAAGTATCATTTTAAGGAAATCCCCATTTATTCCTATGTTCTCTAGTGTTTTTAACTGGGAATGAGTGTTTTGTTGTCATAAGCTTTTTCTGCATCTACTGAGATAATCATGATTTCTGTTGGTTTTGTTATTGATATGGTCAGTTAGTCAGATAGTTTTCCTAATATTGAAGCAGCCCTGCATTGCTAGTATAAAATCTACTTGGTTATAGTGGATGATCTTTGTCATATATTACTCTACTCTCCTTGCTAATACTTCATTAAAAATTTTAATCAATATTTATTATGGAGATTGGTCTATAGTATCCTTCTCTATTTTAGCCTTTCATGGTTTAGGTATCAGCACCATATTTGTGTTACAAAAGATGTTTGGTAGGACTCCTTTGACTATTTTTCCAAATAATTTAAATAGTAGTGCAATTAATTTAAATTTAAATATTTGATACAATTCACTTGTGAATCCGTTTAGCCAATAAGGATGTTTTCTTGAAGTGTTCACTGAATAATTGTTCGATATATTTATCTAGAATTGGATTATTTAAGTATTCTATTTTCTGTTTTGTTAAACTGGGCATTTTACATTTTTGTAAATTTTCATCAATTTCATTTAGAGTATCAGATTTCTTGGCATATAATTAGTTAAAATAACTCCTAATAATTGATTTAATTTCCACTTCATTTTTGGTGCACTAGTCATCTTCATTTTTTATAATGTTGACTTACCTAATCTCACCTTTGATTTTCAAGAATTCCTATTTATTGCTCAAATAAAGGTTCTTAATTTGGTCTTTTTCTGATTTTTTTTTGTTGTTGTTGCATGCTCTATTCGTTGATCTGTTCTTACTCAATTCATTGATGTGTTTACAAATATAAAATTCCATATGAGTACTACTTTGGCTACATCCAATGTATTTTAGTATGTTGTCTCATGGTTGTGATTTCCTTCAGTGAAATTATTGATTGTTTCTATGATGTGTTCTTTAATACACTTATTCTCTAGGTTTAGATCACTTTTTAATTAATTTTAAATATAACTTCCCATGACCATTTATGAAAATTAATTTTAATTGCATTATGATATGAAAAAGATACACTTGATATTTTTGTTTTACTGCATTTTTGAGGTGTTTTATGCCCTACTATATGGTGATTTTTTTTATATATCCCATGTGCTCTTAAGAAAAAGGTATATGTTTTTCTATTCTCATTCAGTTTTCTCCAGAGTTCTATTATAACTATTTCCCCCTAAACTTCTATTCACCTCTTTAACTTTTTTCTTATTTATGTTTTGGTTAGATTTATCTAATTCTAAGAGATGAAACTTGAGGTCTCTCAAATACTATAATTTTCCTATCTATTTTTCCATAAAAGTCATTTAGCATCCTTTAAAAACTTAGATGCTATATCATTTCATACAAATATGTATAGTATTGATGTTATTTAATTATCTATGCTATACTTAGTCAAGATGAATTTTCCTTCCTTATCTCTTTTAATTAGAACTATTTTTGTTTAAGCTTCACTTGAGATCAGGTTTGCTACTTCTACTTTTTGTTGTTGTCATTTACTTTAGCTGAAGCATAACATATTCGGCTCCAGTTCTTAAACCTTACTTTGTGTGTAATGTTTAGCTTTTTAAGCTTCTTTTAAAATTCATTTTTGAATGTCAAATTTTCTATGCATTTCCTTTCATCATGACTATTTGAAAGTTCTCAATTTCATTAAATGTTTACTTTCTGCTGAAGAATTATGGTCATTTTTTTGGTTAAGTAATATCTTCTTGTAATCTTATTTCCTTTGCCTTCCAGAATATCTAATCTTTTATGCTAAAAGCAAGTAATTTTTTTTTACTCTGGCTCCATCATATTTCAAATATTTCTTCCTCTGATTTTAGGATTTAAGGACATTTTTCCTTGATAATTTCTTTTAAAATGATGTTCAGGTTCTTTTCTTTTTAATTATGAATTTCCAGTACTTCAATAATCCTTAAATTATATCTCATTCTATTTCCCAGGTGTTCTGTTTTTCTAATGAGAATTTTCATATTTTCTTCTTTTTTTCCCTTTCTTTTTATTTTGTTTGTTTCTATGCATCTCATGGAGTTAATAATTTCCATTTGCCCAATTCCAATTTTGAAGGAATTAATTTCTTCATTGAGCTTTTTCCCCCATTTGATCATTTCTACTTTGAAGGAGTTGTTTTATTCAGTGAATATTGTATATATTTTCCCCAGTGTTTGTGCTTCTTTCACCAAGCAGTTAGTTGACTCTTATTTCATGATTTTCTTTCATTAATTTCATTCCTTTTCCTAACTTTTCTTCAAACTCTCTTGTCTGATTGTTAAAAGTAGAGGCTCTTCTACTGTTTGGGTGAGGTTTCACTAATGGTTTGCCTTGAAAGTGAAACCTCACTTCTGGTCTCCCCTTGGTGTAAGACCTTGCTGCTGGCTTGTCAGTAGACCTTGGCTTCTGGCTTACCCTGAAAGTGAAGCCTCACTGTTGGCTTATTCTGGGAATACAGCCTCTCTGCTAGTCTGCTGTAGTAGCAGGCATTGGGGTGGGGAGTTACCCTTCCCATGCCAAAATGATATGTGCTTTGAATTGGGGTGCCTAATCAAACTTATACTGCTGAATTTTTAGCTCTTTTGGGTAGAATTACTTCACTATTCCAAAATTCTGTAAAAGACTTTGTTTGAAATTGTTTTGGAGAGTAAATTTGAGAGAAATCAGTCAAGTTCCCTCTTCACCTTCTAGGCACTGGAATTTGCTATATTAAATTATTTTCCAGATTATATATGTTTAAACATGAGTTCACAATGAAATGACCTAAGATTGTCATTTTTGAACATGGTATAATAAAAGTTATATCAGTAAGAGTAATCTAAGAAATAAACCATGAATTATACAGGCACTGAGTAAAAGAAGGGTGACTTTTTAACATGGGGTCAATTTGGCTTCAGAAGCAATGGAAGATTTCTGCTTTTCCTGTTAGCCCAGGGTAGCTTTAGGACCCTATGACACATGGAAGGGCTCCTGTTTCGCATGAGCTAATTTAATAGTATACTCTTCCATACGGGTATTTTTATATTTCTGTTCTTCACACTTCTCTTTAATGTCTCAAAGATCTAACTATAGTGTCACTTCAGATTAATTATGGATCTAAGAAGTCTGCTCCAGCATTTTTTCCTAATTACTCATCAAGATACATTCAAGATATACATTTACTCCTTTATTGTTGTTATTCAATAATGTCCAATTCTACATGACTCCGTGTTATGTTTTCTTGACAAAGATATTAAAAGTGACTTACCATTTCCTTCTCCAGTTCATTTTACAGATGAGTAAACTGAGGCAAATAGGGTTAAGTGCTTGCTCATTTAGAAAGCAGTCTAATATTTCTTTCCACCCCTATATACCTTTGGAGCCTCCCAAAGACTGAGCTAGTTTTGGTATGTGTCTGCCAACTTCATAATATATGTGTACCTCTTGAAAAGTATACTGCTAAGGTTAAGTGAACTTATCCACAGCATTCAAAATTTCTCCATTTGTTGTAAGCAATGGTTCATGTATGGTTGGTGTAGGGCTAGCTGGTAGAGAACCTCCATTTTCTCTATTATTTTATTAAGTATAGAAAACAACAGGACAACCTATAAAGTCCACACTTGCAGTGTTTGCCCATTTTGAGGTTATAAATCTTTGAACTGAATATTTTAAAAATGACTCTAAAAAGCTGCTACAAGTTGGCTCCAATATATATCTAGTTTCATTCACAATGTACCCTCTGGCATGGTTTTTCTTAGAAGTAATCACACTTCAAGGGGTCTTTGGGTGACTTGATAAGCTTATCCTTGCAACTGTGAAGTATAATCATTTTAATTCTTTACCTGAGAAAAACCCATCTGACTCTTCTGTTCTATTTAGTAAGGAGTCTATACATTCCTTAAATCAAATTTGTTTTCATAATACTTCCCATATCCTTTGTAACTGTATAGACACAGTCTAACTCTACATTAGGAAAGTGGAACACATACACACATACATACATACATACATACATACATACATACATACACACACATACACACAAATAGTATTGTTCAAGTGAAAGGTATTCAGTATAATAAATATGTGCCCACAGAAAAACCACATGAAAATCAGGTCATTTTATTATTTTATTCAATAGAGAAGTACTATGTTTTAAAAAAATTCCTTTCTGGAGAATTGAGGTATTAAAGATAACCAGGCAAGATGATTCCTTGGAATGGAAGATTATTTGCCACATACATAGATATATTATTTTCTACCTAAAGAAATATATATAGATTATTTTCCACACATATAGATACATATGTTAATATCTTTAAGAACCCAAGGTTTTTAGATTTTGGGCTGAGTAGACCAGGCATATAGAATGTTTCTTTCTAATCTAGTTATTATTTCATTTGGGGGGTGGAGGATTAAGAAAATGAAGAGTTTTCTGAACTTTTGCTTTAATTGCATAAGAGAATTCTGCATTTAAGAATTCAATCTTTCAGTTTAAGTTCAAAACACATGTATTATGTGGAGCTTTAGAGATTGGTTTCAGTGCTCTAAGAGATAATGTGTTATGGCTGGCCACACAACTAGTAAGTTTCAAAAGCATAACTTGAAGTAAAGTTTTGTTGATTCCAATGCCCATCCACTAGCCACTGGACCAAAATGCTTCCCATTTTATTCAATCTAAAAATTTTAAAATGTGGGCAAAGTCTTTAGTGTTAATATAATTTTAAAAATACTGATCAGTAGCTGCATCTCAATGTAAAGCTTTACAGTCTTCATTTTGCTTGTTTTTTTTTTTTTAATGTGCCAGAATACATAATAGGTAGGATTAGGTAGACATGTGGTGGTCTGAAAAGTATTGTAATTGGTATGGATGCTGGAAGTTTGAATTGAACTTGTCTAACTTTGTCATTACTTCTATCTTTGACTTGCCAATTTAATATATCACATTCAACATATTAAATTCTATCATGATTTTTCTACTAGTGGATTCTGTTAAAGATAACATTTTAAGGAAGTGATTTCATTATGATGAATTATTGTTTAATAAAATGATGGTAAACAGCATCAATATTAAAGAAACAAGAGGTTATATGTAGTATTTTAACCCCTGAATTATGGAAATATTTCTTAGAAATGATATAATTCTTTGCCTTATTAATAGGATAATTGTGAATAGCCATGTATGCACATATATAAATATTGTGTTGGATATGCATATATATGTAATATATTCACACATAAACATATCTATATCTATATATATATACATAATATATACACCTATACACACAGAGGTCTTAATTGTTATTATGTGAAATTACAACTGATATTAATTCCCATGACTAAATGGATCAGAATAGAACCTTAATATAATAAAGCTTATATTTAAGAATGTTAAAATATAAAAAAGGAAAAATGTGTAAATCTTAATATTAATGATTATCAGAGAATTTCAGATTGTCTTTGGTACTATACTCTACATTACTATGGACAACAGATTTATTTCATTTCAATGTAAATGTATTTGAAGTCTAGTAACACATCAAGCAATATTCATCAAGCAATATCAATTTTATTAATATTTTTCTTCTCTTATTAGTATTTATCTTAAACTATTATTTTCTTTATCCTTGATTATACAGTTTCCATATATACTCTCCATGTCTTTTACCAAGAACCTGATTTCTTGTGTTTCATTAAAGAAATGAAACTGATATAGCTGTGCCAATCTCCCAAATGACCTGGTGATTCTGCCCTTGTAATCATTAGGATCAAGCTGCATTTTTAGTACTGTAGCATAAGTACAGTACTCATATCAATATATCCTGGTAGTGCCACAGTATCCTGATTCATATGCCTAAATAGATGCAATCTATCTAATCTTCCTTGACTTTGATGATTATTTGACCTAGTCCCTGTCTGCCTTATCATATGTTCCAGACACATTCTATCTGATTGAATTCCTCATCCCAGTCACACCTGTCTACCCAACCCTGCCAAGATAATACTCTCAATGATAACGAAGATCTTTGACCAGTTTAATTTTTCCATTTTTGATTTAAAGTGCTGAAAGTTTTTGCCCTGAATGTGACATAAGTTCATAAAATAAATATCATATTTGGCATAACATACAATTATAGCAATTATTTTAAATTCATAATGAGTCATGTTGCAAGAAGAAACCATTCACTTAGAAGTATCTCAAACACATGCCATTAACATCAAAACTTAATTTGATTTTCTTTGAAATATTTAAAGCACGATTTATACATCTCTATTCTCCTGGGGTAACTGAATTATATAAAGGTTCAGTTTTTCTCTGACAACGTTTAATGAGACACACATTCATTTACCTAATTATCAAATAGAAAAATAAAATGAAATAAAGCAATTCTATATAGCCATTGTTGATATATATTACATGGAATTACAGGATATGTTATTTCAACAAGACAACCATTTATCTAATGTCTCCTTCAGAATATTTAGCAATCAATATGTTATTGTACAACTAATAGAGATGTTATCTACCTATGCCTAGGAGCTGTGAGCTTAGAATAAGTGTAATGACTGAGACAGAGTTCATTAGTATTTTGTACCCTTTGTTAAGTCTGTCTTCTCTCAGTAATGAAATTTAAAACTAGTTAAAAGAATGATAGAATAAATTTTATAATATCTGTAGGGAATATTATATCCCCATGCTTGGTAATTATAAATATCAAAATAGAGTTCTTCATGGGAACACACTAAGAAGAAGCTAGATTGCAACAATAAAAATTAATGAAGCCTCAGGCTTGAATTGAAAAGGACCTTCCTTGAAAGATCTAGCATAAGACATTATGTTCTGCAGAGCTCTTGAATAAAGAGCAAGGAAAATACCTTCTGCCATTCCATCAGAGGAGGAAAGTTTGTGCTTCTTCTATGGGAGTTGAGCTAGTTCCTTTTCTATTTGATTTTAAGGAACCATATTACTGAGATCTGAGGGGAAATGAACTCTGAGAACCATAAGGAAAATAAAATTCTAAAGCAGGTCTAGAATCACAGAATCAAAGAGTTTGGAGGGAAGCAAGAGATCCTTCTATCTAAAACAAAACAAAAACCCACAACCTTTTAATAATATTTTAATATGTTTATTCACACTTCATGTAAAGATATATACTGAAGGCTCTAAACAAATATTTTTACAGAGAATCTGCTCCATTTTAGCATGACTTGAATTGAAAAGAAGATTTTCCCAACATTTAAACAAAATATACCTATCTCCAACTTGCGTTTGACCCATGGAGAGGAAATATATATTCTGATGAGTTCACATATATATCATAAGAATTTCATTCTTAGTTTTTCCCTGTCCTCAACCTTCATGCTAATCCCCATAATCTTAAATCAGAAAAATTTCCCTAGGAATATACTCTATGAATATGCAGCAAACATTGAACTTTGGTCAGACTTTAGACATTTATTATTCATGTTTAACACTCTTTGCATAAACTTCACACCTATAAACTAGAAAATTTCTGTAGCATCTGATTCAGTGATACTATCTGACAAGAATGCTTGATCTTTGTCCTTTAGACAAAATTATATTATCCATGTCACTCAATATTGGCCTACATGAAACAGTTGGGATCTTAGATTCTAATCTTCTGGAAGTGTGGCCTAATCGGAAGTTAATGTCTAGTTCATTATCTAGAAAGAGAACAACAGGTCAATATATTTTCATGCCAAAATCTGATTTCTTAAGGATAAAAAGAAACAGCTTAAGAAATGGCCCAAGTATACTTATTGAAAAAGAAGGCAAATCAAAAAACAAGTGTAATTAAATTTCTTGAGTCTTGTGGCTCCCTCTAAAGTGTTTAGCTGTGTCACTATTTAGAGAAGTGATTTAAGAAACTCTTAGGAAACAGACAGAATGCTTATCATGGAACAGAGAGCAGAACTTTCAGTTCTTACTATGTTCTAGGAACAGCTGTGTGGGGCTTACAAGAAGAATGAAAAGGCATCTAATTTATTTAACTAAAAATAAGGGGAGAGTTAAATGTCTGCTTTTCTACTTATAATCAGCACTACTTGATTTAAGTTTTTTCAATACTATCTCAGTTTTTATGAGGCCTGAATTTCAGAACCATTTTATAAAGAAAGAAGCTCTCATAAATACTATACTAGATTCCAACACTGAATAATGGACTTATCTGAGTACTGAGAGCCAATGAAGAGTCTCTCTTGAATTTCATTTTTTTTTCTATTTCACTACAAATAGGAAATTACAATATCAGTATACTAGAATTTGTTAAGTATTATCAAATCTGTTCTAGGCATTGTGCAATATGATGGGGATACAAAAAAATGGTAAGGAAAGCAGACAACTCTCAAGAATATAATTGTCTTTGTGGGAGATAACATGTAAACAAGTACATTAAAACAAAATACTGTTACAAGGGAATCACTTTAAAAGACTGATATATATTAATTTAAGGTCGCCAAGGAATCAGCAATGTAATTCCTAAATGAAAACTTAAATCAGCCGTCAATCTTTTATGGAGTTTAATTACAATAGGAGGAAGTAATTAGAGATAGAGAGAGAGAAAAAGGGAGAGAAGGAAATAGGGCTTAAATACCCCTTCTGTTTAGGCTGGGCCAAAAGGCCCAAGCCCTTAGATAGCTGGGGCAAAGAAAAAAGATCAGTCCCTATTACTCACGTGACCAAAATGGAGAAACAGTCTCAGAGGCCCCCACCTTCAGCTTCCTTCAGCGCAAGCTTCTCAGAGCCCACACGAACCACACCGACCAACTACTCAACCCCCCTTCTGTTTAGACCCCCCTGATCTTTAAGGAAACCATCCAAGTTGCCTCCCCTCAGTTCTCACATCTACCAATCACTGTCCATCAATTTCCCTGTGCCAATGGAGGCTCTAGCTTAACCCAGGACCGCCCAGAGGCTTTGCACATGTCTGTTGAAGGTCATATTTTCAAATGATTAAATCTTTGCTCCTTTGCTACAGCCCTTTCTAAATCCTGTTAACCTGAGTAGGGTAGAGATTGGAATAATTAAATTTTGATCTAGGCTGCAGCCCTTACTCAATCCTGTTAGGACTGAATAGGGTGGAGATTGATTCCAAGTATCTCCATTGTATCAATTCTAAAATCAATCATGACTCAAAGAAATTCCTGTTCTATGCTTAAGCATAGGTCAAAGTCCTTTCCATTGTTCAGCAAAAGGTTTCTGTCCTAAAGTAATCTTAAGAAGGGAAGAGAAGGAACCTCCCATGCCAATGGGGTTCCCATTCCAATAGACTATCAGTAAGAAATTTTCCAAGTATGAAATATCCCAATGGTGAAATTTCCAACATTTATAAGTCTAAGGAATTTTGAGGTTTACAATACAAGGTAAATTTGGGGGAGTCTCAAAAATCATTAAAGAATGACTGGCAAAAGCTCTTTGAAAAAAATGTGACACTTAGCTGGTATTTGAAGAAAACCATCAAAGATGGGAAATGAAAATGAGGAGAAAGAGACTGCTGGGTATAGAGGGCAGCCACTCCAAATATTTAGAGAAAGTAGATGGTCTTTTATGAAGACTGAAAGGAGGAAGTGCCCCTGAGTCATAAAGTACATGGGATAAACAGATGAGAAATACAGGGTTCAAGTTATATAATGTCCAGGCAACATAATGCTTTAAATCTCAAACATAAGGTTTTATATTTGATCCTTGAATAGGGACCCACTGGAGTTTACTGAATAATGGGATGATGTGGTCATACTAGAGAAGGCAGACAGCAGGTGATAGTAAAAGTTTACTGTAAGGTCATGAGGAACTTCACCAGGGTGATAAGAATATCACAGGAAAGAAGGAATATAAGAGATATGTTGGAAAGATAGACAAGACTTCACAATTGATTTGATATTGGTGGTAACAGAGAGTAACAAGATGATAATGATAATTTAATTGACTAAGATGATGGTGGTACCCTCTACAATGAATAGGTTTTAGACCCTTAAAAATAAACTAAATGAAAGGCAATATCTGGGCCTTAGTCAAATTCTCCCTGCAAAGATCATTTGATATTAATTCCATCACCAAATATCACAAACCCCTCTCTAACTCTATATGACATACTTATGAGTATTTATCTGATGGTTACTCTTGAACACTCTATAGCTTCAGATACAGAGACAGTATTTGACCTTCTGTCCTTTGGTCTAATTTTTTTCTTTACATTTTCTTTAAATTGATAGTTATCTTTCACTTCTATTTAGAATGTGAACTCCTTGAAATTATGGAATATCTTGCTTTTCTTTTGTTTTACAGTTGTATATGTGTCATTTCAGGTGTGATTGTTATAGGCACATAGTAAATAATTATAGAAGAAAACATTTATAGATTCAGAAAGTCAGTCAATAACATTTATTAAGCAATTATTATGAAACAGACAGTGTGCTATGTACTGGGAATGCAAATACACACAAAAATACAATCTCTGCCACATTATAATGTGAAAGTCAGTGGGTATGAAGAAGTTAAAAAGAGAAGAGGAAAGAAATCTAGTTCAGAAGCAAGTGAGAGAAGCCCAAACAGCACAATGTGGTGGAAAATGAAGAGATGATAAGACCTGGGCACTCTCCTAAAATGGAATTTTTATCTACAGAATTGGTACCAGGGACAAAGGTACATTCCAATTGCACTCCCTCTAAATTAAAGAACTAATGCAAACTTTAATAATTAAGAGTTTTCTGGGTCATGAAAGAGTTGTCAAGAGGAATGTAGTGTGAAAGAAAATGAAGAAATGCCTGTCCTGTTCAGTCTCCTTAAATGATACTCTTTCAGACTTTCTTTCTTTCTCTCCTTCTTTCTGTTTCTTTCATTCTTATCATGAAAGTTACATTCAATTTATTTTATGAATAAAAACACCCTGTTCTAAAATATATATAATTAACGTGAATAAAGAACAAGAAAATATCATTGGCCTTCTTGTTTATATATAGATATGCTTTGCATATTACCTTTTTATATTTTTTAACTTAGGGTCAGAAAATGATTTCCCTCAGTATGTGGTTTTTGTTTCTTTTATTATTTCAATATTACCTTTTGCTGGAAAAAAATCAATTTACTGAGAATAAGATATCTGATTCAAAATTTGAAAAAAGTATAAGTTGCCTAGGTTAGCAGAAAAACACTTAAATAATCCCACCTGAGAAAAAGAAATTGAACAAGCCATCAAGGGACTTCCTAAGAAGAAATCCCTAGGGCCAGATGGATTCACAAGTGAATTCAATTGAACATATCAAAAGAAAAACTAATCCCAATACTTTATAAGTTATTTGACAAAATAAGCAAAGAAGGAGTTCTACCCAATTCCTTTTATGACACAAATATAGTACTGATTAAAAAGCCAGGCAAACCAAAAGCCAAGAAAGAATACTACAGACCACCCTCCTTAATGAATATTTCTAGCTGTCTACTGTCTAGCCGCCATCAAGACGTCTAGCCCTCTAGCTGTCTAGACCTCTGCCGTCTACCATCTACCGTCTACCGTCTAGACATCTAGCCTTCTACTGCCGTCTAGCCGTCCAGCCGTCTAGCCGTCTAATGTCCAGCCGTCTAGCCGTCTAAAATTCTAGACATCTAGATGGTAGATGGTTGGAAGTCTAGATGGCTAGACGTCTAGACAGTAGACGGCTAGACGGCTAGATGGTAGACGGTAGAATTCTAGACGGTAGAGGTCTAGTCAGCTAGAAGGCTAGACGGCTAGAAGGCTAGAGCGCTAGACGGTTAGACATCTAGACAGTAGACGTCTGGACGGTAGAAGACTAGACGGCTAGATGGCTAGAAGGCTTGATGGCTAGACGGCTTGAAGGCTAGATGGCTAGACCTCTTGATGGTGGCTAGATTCACTTGTGAATCCATCTGGCCCTAGGGATTTCTTCTTAGGAAGTCCCTTGATGGCTTGTTCAATTTCTTTTTCTCAGGTGGGATTATTTAAGTGTTTTTCTGCTAACCTAGGCAACTAGGTCTGGTCTGTCAACATTTTTTACATGCTGGTATTGCATCTGTGAACGTCTGTGAATGTCCTGTACATCAGTATAAGAAAGTGGGTGGAATATACCAGGGCTTTTTGGGATGGATGCTAAGAGAGAGCAGAGGTGAGGAAGAGCAGAGACACTGGTAGAATAGAGGCATGTGGTCTGAGAACTTAGAGTAAGGAAGAGATTTAAAACTATGCTTATCTAACTTTTCTATTAATAAAACCTATGAAAAATAATAACTGGTAGATATATTAATTTTAAATATAGCACATGAATATAATGACTAAATTTAAGAGCCACCAAGCCAAGGGGAAAAATATATATTTTTTAAATTTTGCATTAGGAAGAATTAGCATTAGAAATTAGAAAATGAATGAAAAACTGAGCTCATTAAGAGAAAGAATAAGGACATTTACTGAGATAAGTTTCTGCTTATATCTAATACTTCAATGCTTCAAGGAAGTTAAAAAAAGAAAAACACAACTATTCTTCCCTCAAACTTTCCCCCTCAATATCTGTCTAAAAATAACTTCTGAACTCTACTCAGATGTCATATTTTACCTAAAATTTTCCCATTGTCTGACTTTTTGCATGAAATACAAAGAAGCTAGACAGTAACTAGCATTAAAAATAAATGAAAAATAAGGTAGGAAATAAAATCTCTTCGTGATTTGAGGAATTCTTGGAGGCTCAGAGCTTATACTTGTACTATTAATTGTAAATTCAATATTAACTCAAAATATTGGAGAAATGAACTATGTGGTCTTGAGGAACTAGCATATTTCCCATTGGCTAAAATATTATTTTTCAGTTGTTTCACTTATGAATAAATCTTTGTGATCCCATTTAAGGTTTTCATGGGAAACATACTGGGGCAGTTTACCATTTCCTTTTCTAGCTAATTTTACAAATAATTGAACTAAGGCAAATAGGCTTAAATGTTTTGACCGTGGTAACTCAGTGTCTGAAGCCCAATTTGAACTTAGACCTAATTCTTGGTCCAGAACTCTTCTAATCAGGTTGGGAAGAGAGTGGTGATCAGAGAAAAGATTGTTCCCTAAAGACACAGCCAGAAAGGTCAAGGAAAATATAATGGAAATATTTAGCTCTCCCACCAAGTTTACTTGAGAAAGGAAAAGAAAGAGTCAAGAACCAGCTGGCCATCTTTACTGTCCATAACAATGTTATGAAAATGTATTGGCCAAGACATCAAAAAAATAAAGTCTCCAAGCTAAGAAGAAATAGGTTTATTTAGTTTGGGCTGGTCTCCAAATAAAACTGGACTCTGGTTAGGAACTGAAGACCCTGAGCCTTGTGAGCAGTCTCCTTAAAAAGGAAATTATGACATAAGCCTAAATCAGCATATATGTTTATACTGGAGATTTACATACAGGGTGGAGGTCACACAGTAGGAATCAGCAAAGTGCTTGCAGTAAATTTATGTACCCTAACTTAATAATTTCATAGCATGTCAATGAAACTTACAAGAATAGAAGATCAAACATTTGAATCATGGCTGCGGGGGGGGGGGGGCAGAGCAATAGAATGTCTATAAAGTCTTACAAAGTTATATCAAAATCATCATGGGGAATGGGATTTCATATTCACAGCAATACATACAAATCATTTGTATTCCAGACTAATTCTATAACCAAAATAATCAAGAACTGGTCGGAAGTATTCATCAAAATGGGTTAAAAGTCTTTTTACATTGCATTTTTAGCTAATGTTATCACTCTCATTTAGACATATCGTGAAGGCACCTGAATTTCTTTGAGTTACAATTGTATTTTGCTTGCCTTGTCAATGATAGAATATGTATGCCAGAAGACAGGGTAAAGGTAGAGGCTTAACATGGAAAATTACTTCTAATTTCTATTAAAGTAGGAAATATGGAGAGAGGTACAAACATACACAAAGACATATCTACAAAGAGATAGAGAGAAAGAAAGGACTTAGTGGGCATTTTGTTATATGAGTCCCCAAACCAAAGACTAATTGATCATTATTTGATAAAAAATATCAGTTATTTGAATAAATATATCCCTGTTCTTTAAAATTTATTTTAATTTCTGATTAAATTGGTAATATAAAACTGTATCTCTATATGAAAATGAGATTCATTTTAATTTTTTTTCATAGACGTCCATTTTGAATAAATGGGTACTGGTAGGAAAAGAGTATTGATATTGACATATAGAGAGAATAACAGAGTTCTGACTGCTTAGTTTAGACTAGAATTTTTAAAAAGTTGGGAACTCAAGACAAAAAAATGAGTTTCTTAGGCTAAGATCAGTAGTGTAAAAAATAAATTTCGTAAATGGAAAAACAAAACCAAATCTAAGGTATCTTGCCCCTCTGGCTAAAGTGAATGAAAAACCTCATTCTTTTGAGTAGATATGAAGGAAAATATTTCTGTTTGTTTTTAACCACAGTGGAATAATGAGCACATTTATAAGTGGAAGAGAAAAACATCAGTAAAAGTGAAGAACCTGTAGAGTGAAAGACAATGAATGATGAATAGAGTCAATGTGGTCTGAAAGGAGGTTTGGGGAATAGCATCAGTTATGTGGTTAGTGACCTTGGCTTTGACTAGGAGTTGAAGTACTTCTGAGATAAATGGAAAGGGTGAACAAATGCTGAAAACAGTGAGACACTGAAGTCTGAAGAAGTAGAGATGAAGTTCATTATTTATATCATTATTCATCACAGTGTGGCAAGTTGCCCACAAATATAATTGGAGCTGAAGTGGTGGCCTAAATACTTCCAGCCTTTTGGACTTATTTACTCCTTTCCACTAGCAGCTCATCCTTTTTTGATATTAGCCATTTGTAAATTATGATAAAGACATGATCATAGTAATAAAGAGCACAGTTCTTATTTAAGTTCTTCAGAATAACTTCCTGAAATCAAAGAAATACACTAAAAACAATCATTTTAAACCTCTATGACTCAAGTCACTACACTTGTTTTCTCTAATCCTCCATCACCATGGAAAAGAAGTGTCCATACTTTTTATGACCATTATGTGAGGGCAATCTAGAGAAACTAGAAACTTTAAAATAGTAATTTAATTTTACACAGATAAAATCTCTAGAAGAGTCTATATTCAAAGAATGACTAGTCAGATACTCCAACTAAACTTGAGTATTGAAATACATGCCATATCAATTACATACTTTGGAGAGTGAATAAATATTCAACTCTTTGAGAATAGACTATGTATTTTCTTTTATTGATATGCCCAGCCCTTTCCTCAGTATATGACATATAATAGGAATGTAATAAATGTTGTTTATTTGACTTTACTTAAGAACAAAGTTATATAGTCCTCCTTCCCTGGAGTGCCATGTTGTACTTCTTAAAGCAAAATTCCTTTCTTCCAGTTTACAAATAAAATTCTCCCATTAAATGGAGGGACAGTGTCTAGATTAGGGCTCCATATAACATATCAGGAAAAAGGAAAAGTAAACATAGCTACCACATACCAGACAAGGATGGGCTCCATTAATTAGTGGACTCCATTTACTTTTACTCTCCTATCATTTTATCTCCAATCATGTTTTGCCCTATTTAAAAAAAATTTGTGCTATTTTTATAAATGAAAGACCATAATCTCTGATGCTATTTATGTATGAATTCTATATAATTTGCTTGTTTTCATATTTATATTTGTGCTAAATAATTTAACAGAAAAGGTAAAAGGACCTTGGGATAAAAGTAGAAAAATTTAATTTCTCTTGAAATATCATGGAAGTGAATATTTTTCAGATGATAACTTCTAAAAAGTGTTTACATTCTGAATTTAATTGACAGAGAAGAGGAAGACATTATTAGAGTTATGAAGATGGGTGAAATGATTGGCCAGATGTTGAAATTACTAATGTAGAGACTATAACAAAAGATTTTCAAATATGACTGAGAATACGGGCACAGAGTTTAGAGCGATAACACTGCTCTTTAATATCTTAGTATGTTTAATTTTCCCATTGGAGTATTGTCATACATATGGAAGTATAGCTATGTCTTGCTAACCCTTTGGTTACCAATGTAGATGCTCATTCTAGGAGAGGAAGTAATGTAAACTAGTAAGGAAATAATTGACTCAAAAAGGAAATTATCCAAAAAAGAAATGCAATCAGACACAGAAATTTCGTAAAAAATTTCCTTAAATGCAAAAAAAAAATGTTTTAGTGAGATGAATGAAGAAATAAATCATTCTGTTTTGAAGAATATCCAATTAGTTATTGCTTCTCTCAAAGAAAAAATAAAACAAATATATATCACAACCATGGCAATAAAGTTTCCTTCATTTTTTCAGAATCTCAAATTGTGATTGATATAAAAAATCCATCAGGCACTCTGAAAGCACAAACATAAAAAGAAACTATTATGATGGATGATTGTGTGCATATCTTCCATTAGTTTTGGATTTGAAATAAGCAGGATACATTTCAGATACTTCCTTCCATGATATTATTTAATTATATATTTTCATTCCACACATTGGCTAAGGAGCATATAGTATTATTGTTTGTCAATGTTTAGTAGTGCTTCAGAGAATTTTATAGGATGAAAAAGGAACTAAGTTTTTAATATCTTTAGTCAATTTGAAGATAGATAGGCTATCCTCTAGTGAACAAAGGAGAGGTCACTAATACTCTGGCATCACTCAACTTAGTGTCACTGTTGTCAGGTTTCATAATATTTCTTTCCTACTGCTTTCTTTATTGAACATGAAACACACTGCTTCTTTAAGAGTAAGGTGAAGAGAGACTTGTGCCTTTATACCTGGAGTATATAGAAAAATTATTCTTTCTGGTTCCTTTGATTCTGCCTTTTCTCTTATCCCTCTTACCCTCCCCTCCAACTCTTTGCTTTTACTCAGTCTTTCCCTTTTTCCCTTCAATAATGTTACTCCCCTTCCCTCTGTGTGTTTCTTTATGAAATATATATATTTACCCTATTTTATCTCTTTTCAATTTTTTTAGTATTGTCCTCTTTTTTACCCCTATTTATATATATATATATATTGACATATCATCCTATATAGTTTATCATTGTGACCTATAAGCATTCTTCTTCTAGCTACCCTGATGATAATAAATTTTAATAATTACCTGTATCATCTTTTCATATAGGAATACAAATCACTTGAACTTATTTGGTCCCTTAATATTTTCCCCCTTTCTTAACTACCTTTTGGTGATTATCTTGAATTCTGTTTTTGGACATCAAATTTTTTTGTTTAAAGCTGGTCTTTTCTTCAGGAATGCTTGGAAATCTTCTATTTTATTGAAGGACCATACTTTCTTCTGCAATAATATGATCACCAGTTTTGCTGGGTAGTTGATTCTTGGTTGTAGGGCCAATGTCCTCTCTTTCCAGAATATCGTACTCCATACATTCTGGTCCTTCGGTGTGGATGTAAGGTCCAGTATAATCTGGACTGTGGTTCCAGATATCCTAATTATTCATTTTTAGCAGCTTGTAGTATCTTTTCCTTGATCTGGAAGGTCTTGAATTTGGCTATAACATTCCTGGACATTGTCAATTGGGGATTTAATGAATGAGGTTATCTATGTATTCTTTCAATCTCTACTTTACTCTCTTGTTCCAAAATATCAGGGCAGTTTTCTTAGATAATTTCCTTTAGAGTGATGTCCAGGCTTTTTCTTCTTTCTTGATTTTTCAGGTAGTCCAATAATTCTTGAATTGTCTCTCCTGGGTCTATTTTCCAGTTCAGTTATTTTATCAATCAGGTGTTCCATTGATAAAATTTCATCATTTCATGAGAAAATGAAAAAAAAATACATAATTTCCTTAATGTTTTCATTCTTTTGATTTTGTTTTATATATTCTTGCTTCCTGGTGAAGTAATTGTTCAATTCTAACTTTTAAAGACTGAATTTCATCCCTGACTTTTTGATCCTTTTTTTCCTTTTGATATATTTTTCTTTGTAGGTCATTGTCTTTATCTTTTACTTTCTTGGTTCCATTTTTGAGCTGGTCAATTCTGGCGTTTAGGTCACTATATTCTTGTTTTACTTTATGTTCCTCTCTTTTAAGATGACCTATTTTGCTTTTTAAGTTCTTTTCTCAATTTTCTACAACCTCTCTTAAATGTTTTTTGCATTGTGTTTTGAGTTTTTCCAAAACCTGTGTTCAATTTGCTGGAGGTTCTGAGTTTTTGCTAGGTGCTCCTTGGTCCTCCTCTGTTTTATTTGTTCTTTGTTCATTACCTGAATAGAAGCTGTCAAATGTAATTTCTTTTATCTTTTTTCTGTTGTTTACTCATATTTTTCCTTCTTTTTCCCTCCTTATTGGCTGTTTTCTTGCTCCTCTGTTTATTTGCTGAATCTTTAAATTTGGGCTTTTCTGCCCTGGAGGGACTGCTTTTCTGCTGTGCTGATTAACTGGATTAGGCTAATGGAGCTGACCTGTTATATTAATGTTCCCTGAGACCAGATCTTCCCCAACTGCCAGCAAAGGCTGAAGGTGAAAGTGAAGGTGTGAAGGCTGAAGGAAGTTACCCTTAATCCTCACTCCTCCTCTCTACCTCTTTCTGCCAACCACCTCCCTGTAAGCTACTGGATCAGAGCCTTGAGCTTCCTGTGTTGGTACCAAGTTACTCCATCCAGGTCATCCAGATTCCTACCACAGTTCCCAGTGCAGTAGGTATTGGATTGGTATTGGATCTTTCTCTCATACCCAGGAATTTGACTTTATTTGCATGCCATTCCGGTTGGATTGAGTTGGAGAGACCTGTGGCTCTGTCTTGTTGTTGAATTTGGCTTTCTGTCTATTTGTAAGCTTCTAGTTGTTTGCTACCTCTGTGAATTTGGGCTTCTCTGCCCTCCAAAGGCTTCTTCTCTGCCCTATTGATAAATTGGATTATGCCAAGTTAGCTGATGTGTAGAGCTGAATGTTCTCTGAGACCAAAACTTCCAAAGGCAAAGGTCTAAGTTAAAGGTGTGGTGGCTGAAGGTTGAGACCAACCTTGCCTCTTTGCTTCTCTCCTCCAGCTACCTTCTTGCCAACTGTGGTCAGACTTATAAGCTTTATGAAGTTGTAGTAGCAAGGTACTCTGTCCTAGTTGGAGTCCTTGCCCTGTATTAGTGGGGGACTTTGAAAGAGGAACCAAAGTAGTTATACACTTGGGGATTGAATATAATGTAACACTTCCTTCCTTCTTCCCCTTCCCTCAAGTTGATTGTTAACAAATGGAGTCAGTTCTGACTAGACTAAAAGGGTAAGTAAAATTTCTCCTCAGCCTCCTTCTTGAAATGATGTTTTTGAAGTTCTCCTCCTAGCACATTGAGATTGTCAATTTATTTAGGTATAAATTGTTGAAGGGTAATAAGGACAAGGGGATAAGGAAATCCCTAGCTATTTTCCCATATACAGATCTGAGGGTTTGAACAAGGAAGTCTTCTTTAGAAATAAGTTCTGGGTTCCCCTAAGGGAAAAAAAGGAGTCTTTATCCTAAAGATGCCACCAGTTGAGAGATAAGATCTTCTGCTGTTCAGGTAAAAAAAAAACAAACTGAGAAATGTGTATCTTCACAGCAAAGTGTAGTTCTCTCCTTTTCAGCTCATGGAGCCAAAGACATGAAACCTTGGTTTCCCCCAACTGTTGCCTCTTCTGCTTAACTGGAAAATTCCATACCATTCCCCAAATTCAGCTGTGCTTCCATTTCCTCTTCTCCTGAGATATTTTTGTAAAATTCAAATTTTCCATTTCTTCTGACCTTTCCTTCTTATACAGTCCTAGGATCCCATCCACTGCCAGAGCCCCAGCACAGTAGGTAGGGAGGGGCACTGGGACCTTCTTTCTTTCTCTAAAATGAAAATTCAACCTTGTCTGTATACCTTTTAAGTTGAATTGAGCAGGAGGTTTCCTCAGTTCTGTTTATTGTTGGATTCTGTTTTCTGTACACCTTTTAAGCATTATGTTTTTTATTGTTTTAGAAGGATTTTCACAAAGGAATAAATGTTGTTGCTTCTAAGCTTCCATCGTGACTTTCTCCTTTTCTGTTCTTGCTTGTGCCTCCTAATTAGGCTGTCCTTATTTAATAGCAAATAACTAGATTCTAGCCAATGATGTTGTGAAATAATTTTCACCTATCTCCATGAAGATATTTCCCCAGATTTCATCAGAATTTTGTTAAGACCAATCCGGAGACTTTGTCTTTTGGGGTAGCTCAGCTTTCATTCTCTTGGTGTAAGTTGCCCTTCTAACCATTAAATAGTGATACATACCATGAAATGCCATTTTGAATTTATAAAACATTTCCTACACTTTATTCCCTTCAACCTCCACATTTTGGCATATTTCTATTCTGGAAATAGGTGAGTAAAGGCAGATTATTTGAGTTTAGAGGGTTTTGTTTTGTTTTGAAAGTAAAGGTCATAGTTTTATGAGTGATAGGTTTTGAAAAGTATGTTGGAGCCATATTATGAAACATTCTAGTTTCTAGAATAAATTACTAGATTGGAAACTATCTACTAGAAAATGAGAAGACAATGTTTTCAGTTAAAGAAATGATTTGGTAAATGAAGCATATTAATATGAAATGCCTATCAGAGGTAAATAAAGTGGATTAAGAGAAGAAAGTTAAAGGTGGTCAACTCTTTCAATATGCAAGAGATATTTATTTCTATTAATTATATGTATTAACACAATTCAATTTGTATCCTTTTAAAAATTCATAGTAGAACACCTCCAGGTATACAATCAAGGTAGAGTAGAGAAGCATTTGACAGAGCTCTCCCAACATTATCCTCCAAACAACTTTTAAAAAGCACTATAGATAAAAATTTGGAGTGGAGAAGCAATAGGTCAGAAAGATATTCTTATTGGCCAAACAATATATCTTATTCAGAAGGGAATAAGGACTCTTCCTGGGTAAAGAAAAGAATGCAAAAAAAGGAAAGTGAGGACAACACCTGTTCCCAGATAACTATCTTGGAAACTCCACAAACTCCCAGAATTAACTTGGAAGACAACAGTTTTAAAAGCCTGAATCTTGAGTCATAGTTCCTCCATACCTCCGCATGTCACAAAAAAGGTTTAATATCAATAAAAATTTCCAAATCAATAAATAGGGCAGAAAAATGAGCAAACAACAAAATAACATCACGGTCATAAATATCTACTGTGTTGAAAGGAAAGATCTAGATACAAACTCAGAAGAAGATAATGAAGTCAAAACATGAAGAAAAAAATGAATCAATTGTAATCTCTACAAGAATTCCTGAAAGAGCTAAAATGATTTTAAAAATCAAATAAAGCATGGTAGAAGAAAAAAATAGGCAAGCAATGAAATCAAATGGAGAAAAATAGGGAAGAAGTAAATGTTTGGTAAAAAGGGAAGAAAATATTACAGAAAAAAACAATCTTAAAAGCAGAATTGGGCAAATGGAAAGTTATGAAAAAAACATCAATGAATATAACTTCCTAAAAAGCATAATGTGTAAAATGGAAAAAAAAAAGTTACAAAAGCTCATTGAGTATAATAATTACTTAAAGAAGAAAATTGAGAAAATCTATGCTAATGATTCTATGAGATGTCATAAACAAGTAAAAATAATGATTAAATAGATAAAGAATTTGAAATATCTCTGCAAAAAATCCCAAAATAAAACAGAACAAAATTGTTTGGAAAATAGATTGAGAAGGTAGTATTTTAAAATTATTGGATTATTTGAAAGTAATAACAAAAAAGGGAAAAAAGATTATGTTTCACAAAATTATGAAGTAAGAAAAGAGAATAACAAAGAGATAAAAGGGAATGCAGATAAAAGAAAGCTGAGGTAAGAAATAAAATGGACATGCTAGAAGGGACAAGATAAAAGGGAGAAAACAGGATAAATGGATGAAAATAGGATTGCAGGAAATGCAGTTAGAAAACATATTTGTACATGGGAATGGATTGAAATCTCACATAAAACAGGAATAGGAGAATTTTTTAGAAGCCACAATCTACCATTAAAAATAATATATGGGTATAATTTTTATTAATCACTTTCTGACACTTTAAAATCTATATTCCCCCATCTACATCCTTCCATCAATTTCTCTATACCAAGATGGCTGGTGATGAATATTAGACATATGTCATCATATAATACTTACATTTGCATGTTTTTTTTATATTGTGAAAGAAGGCACATGTAGCTTACTCTAGAGAAAAAATCATGGAGGAAATAAAGTGAAGAATAATATGCTTCAATCAATTTTGAGACTCTATCTGTCCTTTCTATGATGATACATAGCCTTTTTCATCATGAGTTACTCAGCAATGTTATTTATAAGAGACAGGCTGGAACCAAACAGTCAAATAGTTAGTTAAAGGAGGAGATTGGAATGGAATCTATTTTGCTACAGCTGAAGTTAAAGCATAAAACAGGCATAGAAATCCTGAGAAATCAAAATTTAAAAAAATAATCTATATTAATTAGTTAAAATGATGGAGTCAAGATGGTGGGAAAAATCAGAGACCTACCTGATCTCTACCAAAATACCCCTTCAGACTACTATAAAATAATGACTCAGAATGAATTATGTAATAGCAGAATACACAAAAGAATGTGAAAAAGAAATTTCCAGCCTAAGAAAACATAATTTTATCAAGAAAAAGCTGTCAGACTAAGGTGGAAAGGGTGCACCAACAAGTACATCTGGATATTTCCTACCTTTGTAAGCCTAACAGACTGTGGATAGAAATAACACACAAAACAACTTTTATAGTGAAGGAGAAAATAAGGGTTAAGGGGAGGGACAATGCTGGAATCTTACACTCATTGTAATCAGTTCCAAGTGTATAGTCCAAGAATAATATATACAGTCAGTTGGGTATACTAATCTATCTTGAGCCACAGGATATTAGGAGGAGAGGATAAGACCAGGATGAGTGAGATATAGAACTGAGTATACTTAGGAGCAGGCAGTGATCAGAAGCAGTACTCTCTTCACAATGAACAGAGTGAATGAGGAGAGAGAGTAGGAATAATGGGGGAGGGATGTAGCAAAACACAGAGTAATCATAATTTTGAAATAATTATGTTTCTCTAATAAAGACCTCATTTATTAAATACAAAGAGAATTTAGTCAAATGTATAAGAAAACAATTCATTCCCCAATTCATAAATGGTATGATATAAATAGGCAGTTTTCAGATGAAGTAAAAAAAAAAAACTATAACAGTCCTGTAAAAAACATCATTCACCAACTGATGGACCTTCTCTCAGTTTCCAAATCTTTACCACTAAAAAAGAGTTGTTGTAAATATTTTTTGTACATATACAACATTGTCTCTTTTTTTGTTGTTCTTTTTATGATACACACTTAATCATTGCATTGCTGGGTCAAAGGGAATACATAATTTGATGGTCCTGTAAGAATTTAAAATTAGGTTTTTATGCTAATATGAGAATTATAATTAATATTGTGTTCACCAATTTAAAATATTATATCTCAAGTCAAAATGACTTTTAGTAGCATTTATTTAAAAAGAGGGGGAAAGCGTGAAAATAGAGAAGTGTAAGAAGGGAGTAGAGAAAATGTCTATCCTATCACACTAACTGTTGCTCTGGTGTGTGGCTCGGTCCTGACATGGATCATTAACCCTCAGCCAGAGGACCTGGAGGTGTTTTATGCAAGGGTTCTTCTACCTATGCAGACTCTTCCAGGAAAGGAAGGCCTCTCCAGAAGTAATCTCTACAGAATCCAGGAAGAGAAGGCCACTCACTCATCCAAGACAAAGTCAAAAGGAGATCCAGGAGTAGTCCTCCAAGTAGCAGTCCAAGAGCCAAAGTCAAAGTCAAAGCCAAAGGTCAAGTCAAAAGCCACTTCCAATATTGCCTAGCACTGCCCAGGGGGTTAGTGTCTGTGGGATCCACGTCTTATCCTCTGAGGATGTAAATTCTTATCAAAGGATTCACAAGTTTCTAACTGATTAAGTTAAAAGGTTTGAGCTCTCTAAGTAAGTGACTTGTGAATTATCTTCCTTGATGGCTAACAAAGTCTTAAGTAGGGATTTCTTGATTGATTAACTCAAAATAGACAAAGAGAATAAAGAATTCCCTTTCATGGTCCTTTGGGCATGGTTCCAGATTCTTATCCAGAATTGTTCTATCAGTTCACAGCTGCATCTTTATAACACATTACAAAATTTTTTCCTTGAAGTATCTCTGTGATATTTTATAAATATATATTATCTTCATTTTATGGAGTTGAAGGAGGAAGGTTCTGAGAGATAATTTTATTTGCTTCCAACCATAAACTAAGGAAATTTTGGAACTGTATCTCAAACTGGTCTTTTGACTAAACAAAAAATAATAATGGGAAATGTGGATGAGACAACACTATATCATGAATGAGAACCAATAAATAGTAAGCTTCAATTGAACATTAGGATCTTTGAGATATCATGTGAAAAGAAGAGGATAAATCTAATCTAGCTAAAGAAATAATTATATGTAGTCTTTTGAAATGTATTTTATCAACTGTGCAAATATTAACATCTTTTGTATTTTTGTGCTGTTGCTATGGAGAAATTGTGAAAAACTGTGGGAAATGTGAGGATTTACATTTGACTAGTACTTCATGGAGTGCTTGGACCACTCAATTTCCAAAGGTAGTATATTTTAAAATCCTCTTAATTATAGAAGAGTGTCATTTTGAAAATGAAGCCAGATAATATCAACAGAAATGATTTACTTTTAGAGAAGAAACAATGTTAAAAAGATATTAAGTTAAAAGCATGGATTGATAATTTTGTGGGATTATGGATTAATTTTAATTTTGTGGGATTATGGATTAATTTTAAGAGCCTAAATATAAAATTGAATGAAAATGGGATAGTTGTATAAAGGTTATAAAAATCATGATCTACAGACTAAATCACAAGGTAAATGGAAAAAGAAACACATATAATTATGCCAAAATAGCTCCCAGAATACCTTACCTTGATGTTTAATAGATATAGTACATATATATGTGTGTGTATATATATATATATTCACACATATATATATATATATATATATATATATATATATATATATATTTGTCTATTGCTATAGGTGTAAAATTGGAGACTTGAATCCAGGACTCTAGTCCCCAGAAGTCCTTGCTCACTTCCCAGAATGCCTTGTAATCTCACTGAATTCTCACCTGGGCCAAGAGCAAATTATTATTTAAAGGGTCTCCACCTATGGTGGAGTCTCTTCTCTTCCTGTCTCTACTGGCAAGCAGATGCCTCTCATGATGTGAGTGAAAATTGAATTGGGCCTCTCGGCCCACCTAGCACATGCCTTTCTTACTTGTATTTTCCTAAATTCCTTATCTTAAATAAACCTCTAAAAATATAATACTCCTTGCAGAGAGAAATTAATTTCTATCTGTCTCAGTTTCCCCCCTAAATTTTAATCTTACATAGGGAATGCTTAGGCTCTAAAATATGAAAGAACAAAGCCCATATGGATACTTTATTTGTAGCTGTTTAACACTATCCCTTAGTAAAAGTATAATAAAAGAGATATTTAAAGTTTAAATCTAGAAATAAAATTCATAATTCTTACTAATAGAAAATACATGAATATATTTGAATTGCCAATTTTTCAGTTTCCTTAATTTTGACATTGAATATTTAGTATTAAATGAAGAGAAAGCCTAAAGACATACAATTAAAATACATACACATATTTATATTATAATGATCAGTGTTAAATATAGGGTTCCTAAAAATATTTAATTTAAACATATCCGTGTCCTTATGTAGGTCTGGGAAATCCCAGAGGGGTTATTAGTCCAAATAATAAATACATTTCTAATTATATTATTATTATATGATACATTTTATCTGGAAATTATGGCTCCTCAGCAGTTTCTGTTTTCAAGTACTGCCTTTATTTTTTTATTTTTTATTTTTTTATAAATGGTGATTTGAATCATTAAAAGTTACCTGTAGAAGATTGTGGAATGATAGCAGTATGAATAGAGCATTTCCAAGATTCCTTTACAGATATGCTTTGGGACTTAGAAATTGACTATCTGATAAGACCTTAGAAGTGAACAAAATATTTAAGGAAATAAACAAATCACTTCTAAACTCCCTGACCAAACTTATGAATCCAAGAAGGAGTCCTGCAGAGAGCCTAGGGTAGACAAATCAAAATAGACTTAGGGCAGAATAAAGAGGCCAGAGAATAGGCTGGCCTTAGATGTTTCAGGAAGATTTCCAAATTCAAGTTTGATCCTAGCAGCAGTCCTCCTCTAAGCCTTCCCAGAGATCAATGGTTTCAAGAACTGAGCCAGGAAAAACAATTTAGGAGTGGGCTATTTATTTATATACCACTCCAATTAGTTTCATTGGCTATTCCATATTCTACCTCTCTGAATAGTTTCTGTTATCATATCTATAACCTGGACACTTATATGACTTAGTATCTTTAGGAAGCAGCTGTGATTTCTAAGATTCTTATATTGAGTAACTGTGGGAATTTCATCAATCCTAGGAATTATCAGACACTTTCTATGCATGAGCCAATCCCCTGAGAGTCAGAGCAACCTGGAAAGTCTTTAATTCTCCCAGGTGTGAAAACAAGAGGGAGTCATTGTTGAAAATTGAGAGTATTAAACAAAACCTGACTCTATCAGCATTAGTGAGCATGTTGATATGACAATATTTCCATTAATTATATTTACTTCAGTTTAGTAAATATTGTTTGGATAATTTTAGAAATTACATACACATAGATTAGACTGCAATCATGACATTGATTCTAGTTTGCTCTTAGTTTGCCTTCAGCTTATCTCCTCATTATTAGTGTACTTTATATGTAAGTTTACTTCTTGCAAATTTTTTTCATGTGATTTTTACCTCTTCCTCTATTTCTTATGATCTTGTCTGTCATTCTCTTTTTTGTCTAATTCATCATCTGCAAAACAGAAATGATAATAACTTCTCTGCCTGCTTCACATATTTTCCTTTAGGGTCAAATGAAGTAATGTATAATTGGCTTTAGAACCTCTTAAATTTCATTTTTTATATGTTTAGATCTGGAAGGTATACTAGATGATATTTTGTTATCATTTTTTTATCCTTTCAGAGGTGAAAAAGCTAAGTACCAGAGATTTTAAGTGACTTGTACATAAGATAAATGACATCCTACAAAATAGGAGAGTTAATATTAAGTCTAAGTTTTCTTACTGAAAATAAAGTGAGCATTATTTTACATGTCTTCATAGTGCACACCATTCTGCTTTTTTCAAAGTAGTTTATCAATATGCATTTTCAATTGATTATATGGGTTTAGGAAATTATATTAGAATGTTCTTTTATGTGTATGTAACTATTTTCATGGTGTGATTTGTAAAACTAAAGCTCCTTGTCTCCAAATATTCCTTTCCTTTTTTCTACGTTGCATCTTTAAGGAAATCTGATATTTGCCAATAAGACATTAATTACTTTAGTTTTAAAGTCCTGGATTTCAAAAGCTACAGTAATGCAAAAGCTTCTGGGAATGGTAAATACTTTAAGGTCAGTTACACAAACAATCTTAATGGACATGATTTAAGTACTATGAAAAAGACAACATGACTCATCAGGAAATGTGAAAGCAAAGGAAACAAAAAAAGTATATGAATAGGAGTAGACACAAGTGATACTCAAATCATTTTACCAAATTTTCTTCTTTTTAAAATTTTTATTTATTAAGAATATGTTTCCATAGTTACATGATTCATTATTTTTCCACCCCTTTTCCCTCCCCCTCTGCAAGCTGAGAAGCAATTCCACTGGGTTATACTTGTATCATTGTTCAAAACCTATTTACATATTATTCCTATTTGTAATACAGTTATCTTTTAACTCCAAAACTCCAATAATATCCCCATCAAACCAAGTGATCAATCATATATCTTTCTTCTGCATTTCTACTCCCACAGTTCTTTCTCTGGATGTGAATTGCATTCTTTCTCATAAGTCCCTCAGAATTGTTCTGGATGATTGCATTGTTGCTAGAAGAGAAATCTATTACATTTTATTGTACAACAGTGTATCTGTTTCTGTGTACCATGTTCTCTTGGTTCTGCTCATTTCACTCTGCATCAGTTCATTGAGGTTCTTCCAGTTCACATAGAAATGCTCCAGTTCATTATTCCTTTCAGCATAATAGTATTCCATCACCACCAGATACCACAATTTGTTCAGCCATTCCCCAATCCATGGACACCCCTTCATTTTCCTGATTTTTGCCACCACAAAGAGTGCACACATTTTCTACACTGTTTATGGTTAGCAATGACAAAGAATTTATCACATTCATTATATAGAAACAAAAATTATATATGGGGCAGCTGAGTAGCTCATTGGATTGAGCTGGGGCTAGACAAGGGAGTTCCTAAATCCAAATCAGACCTCAGACATTTCCCAGCTGTGTGACCCAGGGCAAGTCACTTAACCCCCATTGCCTAGCCCTTACCACTCTTCTGTCTTGGAATCTAAGGCAGAAGTTAAGGGTTTAAAAAATGATATTAATAAGGAATAGCCATACCTTATTAGATTCATTGTTCATATCCAATATATGAGAATAACAATTAGGAGTCAGATTTAAAAATGAAATAAGATAATTTCATTTCTAATGGAGTATAGATACATTTCTGTCAATTCAAGATAAATAATGAGTATAGACATCAATCCTACAGTTCCAACTGTTAATCAAACATCTCAGAATGGATGTCCAGTAGGTATCAAACTAAAAATTATAAAAACTCTCCTGTCCCTGCCTTCCCTTTACTATAAAGGCAACACCATCCTTCCTCAGGCTTGCCAATTAGTAACTATAATAATATTTTCACTTTCTCTTACCATTCCCACCATCTCCAATCTCCTGCCCAGATCTATAGAAGTCATTTTTGCAACATCTCTCAAATATGCTCTCTTTCTCCTCTAACTACATAATCACTCTTGTGCAAGCCCTCATCACTTCACACCTATACTAATGCAATAGCCTGTTCATGAATATGCCAGCCTCAAGTTCTTCACTCTATGATTCATTTTTTCTTTCGCCCAATATAGTACATTTTCTAAATTCTGACCTTAACAAGTATGACCATAGTTGTCCCCTACTTAGTAAATTTTAGTGGTCTCTTATCACCGATAGAATCAAATACAAAATCCTTTGTTTGGCATTCAAAACCATTCAGCACCTAGCCCCATTCCACTTCTTCTAGTCTTCAATAACTCACTCCCTCCTAGTATTAAATGATCCAGTGACATTGTCCTTCTGACTGTTTTACAAACAATGCATTACTCTTCTCATCTCTGGGCATTTTCCTCTGCCTAATCCCTGTGTCTCAAATGCTTTTCCTCCATTACTCCAAGTACTGGCTGCTTTGACTGCCTTTAAGGTCCAACTTAAATCCCATATTTGTGACAAGTCTTTAAATTCTAGTACTTGACTTCTGTTGATTATTACCTATTTATTCTGTGTATAGCTTATTTGTAAGTTCAGCTTGCCCAAAGCCTCCAGATATGCAAATTAGGGGAAAACACTTCAAAACAAAGGAAAGCAAGAGTGACATGCTACATTGGAGTGAGAAGTAATGATAGTCCTCTATGAGGAAAATTAAAGCTTTTACCAGCCCAGAGCCCTTCAAGAAGGCATGAGGCCACTAGGCAGGTTATATAGTGTACTATTTATTGGGAAAAGAAATGGGGGGATAGGAAAAATGGGGGGATTATTGTGAGGTTTGCTTGGGGTATGGAGGTGAGAGGATAGAGGGGGGATATTGCTTGGTGAGGCAAAAGAGAATGATGCCTCCTGCTGAGAGGAAGCAGCAGGGGTCCAATAAGGACTGTTTGTCCTAGAATGACTGAACTGAAGTTCAGCTCCCTCTATGACCAGAAAAGATAGTCCACTTATCTGACTGTTAATTCAAATAATATAAGGTTTAATAACCTGTTGGGATTGGAGTTTTTTCTCTGCTTCAGAGCTGCCCAGAGGCTGGCGGAATATTTCTCCCACTCCCGTCTACTCTATATCACTCCTGCTTTGTCTAATTCAGAATCTTAGCAGTAGACAGAAAGCAAACAAGAACAGTTCTGACTTTCAGAAGAGATTGGGCCTGAATCTTCGGGCTGAACCAAGAAGAGGCACACAACACCAGACTGGGCTCAACAAGCTCCTCTCTCCTCCAACACCAGCAAGCAAGACCCAACCTGGCAGGAAGGAAGTGCTAGTCACAAGACCCAATTGCCACTCCCAGTTTCCCCTTCCCCCACAAACTGTCAGTCTTATTTCCTTTCCACTTCAAAACAAAGGAAATTAAGTGTGACATGCTACATTGGAGTGAGAAGTAATGATTGTCCTCTGTGAGGAAAATTAGAGCTCTCACCAGCCCTTCCACAAGTCATGAGGCTACTAGGCAGGTTAGATAGGATCATCAGCTCTATTCCTGCCAAGCACAGAAGACAGGGAAGGGAACCTAAAATGAGTTCTAAAATGTTCTGAAGTAAGGAAACTTCAGAGTCAGGAAGAACCTTATGTGTGACCTGAGCAACAGACCCTCAGAGTAGGGAACAGCTAAACCCAGGATAAATGGTCAAATCATAAGAGTTGCCAGAGGAATGAATTAAAACTATATGTATTCATATGAGAAAATGCTCCATAACATGAATGATTAGAGAAATACAAATTAAACAACACTGAGATCCCTCTTCATACCTAGCTAACATGAGCAAAAAGGAAAATGATAAAATGTTGGAGAGGATGTAGGAACATTGGGTCACTAATGAACTGTTGGAGCTTATATACCCATAGATCTCAATACATATTAAATCATAGTCTGATCCAAAAATGATATAATAAAATAGCAGCAACAGCAATAGTTAAGAGCTATAATGAAACGACCAAAGAGGATATTCTTAAATAAAGGTATTTTTCTCTAGTTCAATATTAGACTAAGATTTAAGAGCTGAAAGTAATATCCAAATTTGTAGAGCTTATTTATACTGTTCCCTTATATTGCTAGTCACAACTTGAAAAAAAAAACCAACAAAGGTTGAATATGCTGAAGTGTAGAGACTAATGAGACTATTTCTTTTAAAAAATGTTTAACATTCAAATAAATATTTTTTCCTGTCCTACTAGTTATAAAGAAGATATGGATTATGAATGAATTGTGAAGACTGTAGGTTGGGATCCAAAGTTTTCTTTCCTTGTTATTAGACCTTAGGAAATTAGTGTGTGACATAAGATCACTCACTTAGGTTTCATTCAGTAAGCCAACAAACACACTATTAGTCACATTGCTAAACACTAAATGCAAAAAGGGTAAAATTCTTCACTTTTTGTTCATCAAATTTTGCTAAAGATTTTCTTATGACAATTAAAATTTTGAAAATGAAAGAAAATATAAAACCAAAGAGAATATAAAAATATAAAATTCTGGCAGAGTGCTTTGACTTTGTATTTCATTTTTTAACATTATTATAGAATATTCTAAATTGTATTATTTGAGAGGTCCAGCTAAAATGTTGTGATCATTACTGCTTGACATTTTAAAAATAATCAAAATGTCAGGGAGCATGAAAACCCAGGGAAATAACACTGACCATTTGTTGCTAAGTACAAAATGGTACATAGCAGATTGACTTCATTGCCAGAAAGTCTCCAGAGAGTTTTTATTAGGACTCCACTCTTGTTCTCCCCAACCTTGCAGTGGTAAACAAAATGTATTAAAAAAAAAGTTTGTACTCTCAATTTTTAGGGGAAAAGCAGTTTAATTGCTATTTCACATGACTTTGAATTTGTTCATACTGTAGATATCTCCCTAGGGTAACAAAATATTGGTAAGTTGTTTTTAAAAGGCAAAATAGTTATATATGTATACAATTTTTTCTCACATTTTTGTAAAAAATTTTAAACTTTAATTAAATAATATTGTATTTTTTCCATGGTTACATGATTCATGTCCTTTCCCTTCCCCCCTCCCATAGCCAATTCAACTGGGTTTTGCAAGTATCATTGATCAAGATATATTCCCATATTATTAATATGTACAATAGAGTGATCATTTGGAGTCTACATCCCCAATTATGAGTAATTATAATATATCTTGATCAGAACCTATTTCCATGTTGTTGGTATTTTCATTAGGATGTTCATTTAGAGTCTACATCCCCAGCCATATCCCCTCAACCCATGTATTCAAGTATTTATTTTTCTTCTGTGTTTCTACTCCCACAGTTTTTCCTCTGAATATGGATAATGTTTTTCCTCATAGATCCCTCTGGGTTGTTCAGGATCACTGCATTGCCACTAATGGAGAAGTCTATTACATTCGATTATTCCACAGTCTATTGGTCTCTGTGTCCAATGTCTCCTGGTTCTTTTCCTTTTGCTCTGCATCAATTCCTGGAGGCCATTCCAGTCCCCTTGGAATTCTTCCACTTTATCATTCCTTTGAGCACAATAGTATTCTATCAACAACAGATACCACAATTTGTTCAGCCATTCCCCAGTTGGAGTGCATCCCCTCATTTTCCAATTTTTTGCCATGACAAAGAGCACAGCTATGAATATTCTTGTACAAATTTTTTTTTTCCTTATTATCTCTTTTGGATAAAAACCCAGCAGTGCTATGGCTGGATCAAAGGGCAGACTGGCTTTTAACGCCCTTAGCACATAGTTCTCAATTGTCTTCCAGAATGGGTGGATCAATTCACAACTCCACCAGCAATACATTAATGTCCCCATTTTGCCACATCCCCTCCAGCATTCATTACTTTCAGTTGCTGTCATGTTAGTCAGTATTTTAGGTGTGAGGTGATACCTCAGAGTTATTTTGATCAATTTCTTTTTCTAATATGATATTATTTAAGTATTCTATTTCCTTTTCTGTTAATCTAAGCAATTTATATTTTTATAAATATTCATCCATTTCCCCTAGATTTTGCCATATTTTTGCCACATAATTGGGCAAAATACTTCTTAATAATTACCTTAATTTCCTATTACAATGCTATGATTCTAAAATAAAAGTTCATTAAATGCTTTCTATTTTTTATATGTAACCTAGCTAAGATCCTGCTCATGTTAAATTCTTTACCCAGTTTCTTATCCATGTGTTTAATATGTGTTAATGCAAATATGTATTATATATGTGTATATATTTATACATATTTATATACAAAATTTTCTCATGGATGGACTAACTCTATGGTTATTCTCCAGCTATATTCCATAATCTGGTCAATAAGCATTATTTATTTATGTTTCTCTCTTGTAAATGGTTCAATAGACAGATCTCTTTTGAGTGAAAGAGTTTTTCATCAACAAAGCTCTATAGCTTTCTAGAATCTTATTGATTCAGCACAATATTGTCAATGAATATGAGTTTCTGGAGAATTAATAAATATTTCTTCTCTTTAGACTTTTAAAATACATATCTTACACTTCTTATGAACATTATTTTGAACCCATATATCATGAAAACTCAGTAAAAGAATTCTTTCTGGTGAAATATGATTAAAGGTTGCTTCTCACAGGTAGTTTTACAAAACAATAAAATTCCATTAAAAACTATTAAGTTTCGGCAAACATCTTAACTCTTATAGCTCTTAGTGACTACTATTTTTGAGAATAGAGAAATGGTTAATTCAGGGAATATGAATAATAACCATAAGATATTTTAGAACTACATAAAATGATTTCCTCACAATAATCCTAAAAATTACACATTTCAAGATTCTGTTCTCCCATATATATAATAAGGTGTTTGAACTAGATTTTGTGTACACTCCCTACCCACTCTATATCAATGATTCTCTTATCCTATGAAGAAGCAATTTAGCATATATAAATTTAGTATATATAAATAAAATATAATTATTACTTACTATTGCCTGGAAGGCCTGGAATTAGGAACACCTTAGTTTAAAGCCTGCTTTTGACAAACACTTTGAGAACATGAGAAAATGTTATACTTCTTAATATCACAAACACTTAGAAAAAGCTGTTGAAAAGAAGATATCAACCTATTTTGCTAGATGGAATCTCCACACATTGAGTTTCTTATATCAATAGACTTTATGTCTATTAATTATAAAGGAGGGGTTCCTATGATCTCATTTTTTACATGAAAAAAATGAGGATTATAGAAATTTAATTGACAACACAACTAAGGTATTTTGAATTGAATCATGATAACTAATCATCTGACTCTATAGAGGACTCATAATATTTTTTCCCAAATTGAATTTGTTTCAATATTTCATATTAATTTTTTTCTCAGAATTTGTCAAAGAGAGAATGGAATCTATATATCCAAAATTTTTAAAGTGATTTGGACATTAAAATGCAAGTTGGATCTTCCAGGTTAAGATGGTCGCAGAGTAGAAGCAAGGGTTGTTATATTAGCATTCACACATATTAAACACATGGATAAGAAATGGTACAGTACTTAACATGAGAAGCATCTTAGCTTAGTCACATATGAAAAAATAGAATTCATTCAATGGACTTTTAATTTATAATAATATAATTATAATAGTCTAAAGATAGAAATTACAAAGCTCTTTATCATATATATCTATGCTACTGGTACACAAAACTCAGATTTTCTAGATCAAAAAGAGAGATAGATTTGAACCTGTATTTGTTTTCTGCAGTGAATATAGATAATATAGATGCTACTGGCTAGATTTTTTCCTGAGAATGCTATGGTCATATAGAAAGTAGGTCAGTGCATTGGCATTATTGGAACAGATGATTTTAGAGGGAAGGAGAATGCCTTGGGCTTTCTGAAATCTATTGAATACATCATTCCCTAACACATCTGTATGAAAAAGAGGAGAAAAAAGTAGACCACAGTGAAATAGATTGTTTAAAAGTATTTTAAATGGGCATTTGTAATTTGTCATAAAATACGTCTGTATAAAAAAGATCTTAACAGTTTCTAAAGAAGTATAATATAGATATATTTTGAAAAGTATAATTATAACATAAACTGGAAGCTCAAGTTTTCTTTTACACATATAAATTTGAAACAAATGAATTTTGGCTTTTTAATTTTTTTAAAGATATAATTTATAATTAGAATAAAATTCATAAATGATATTTAAACTATGCCACTCTAATAAAATTCTATATACTTTTATTCCATTGGATTTGCATTACTGTGTTTTGTTAACCAACAGACTTTTAACAAACCTTTTAAATTTACATAATCCCTGAAAAAAACAATTTATAAATGTTACTTGGAAAGAAACATTAGGATAATCAGTTCAAAAGTACATAAAATCAAGTTGCTAAAATTTTAATATGATACTGCCTTGTGTAGATATGAAAAGACAGGTGTTTTCTGCATGTGTTTCAGAAGTGCCTATTCAAACATGATTTTTGCTTAATGAATGTTAATTGGAAATCCACCAGAATAAAAGAAATAAGATGTAACTCTACAGGAATTACATAATGCTAAAAGAATGGGGGAGGGGCACATTTGACTAGATACCTTAATGAGAAATGTTATATAAGTTCAGCTTTCTCTCATTACTTCATGACATCTAGAAATATAGGAAATAAAATAATAAAAGAATAACACTCAAAAGAGGAAAAAAGAAATCATGGGGAAAGTCCTTTTTCTCAACAAAAGCAACAACAATGAAGGAAGCAAGGATAAGCCCCTTTAATCTATTGAATACTATGTCAGAAAAATAAAATGAATAGCCACAGTACTTCAAATAGCATCATGAAGCAAATTAGACTTTAATGAAAAACGTGAAATTTAATTCACTAGTATTAAAGAAAAGCCACAGTAAATTTTATATATATACATATATATTTGTAATATATATGTAAATATATATATATATATATTTAGATTATTAGCTGTCTAGCCGTCAAACCGTCTAGCCATCTAGCCGTCTAGTCATCCATCCATCCATCCATCCATCCATCCATCCATCCATCTATCCATCTATCTATCTATCTATCTATCTATCTATCTATCTATCTATCTATCTGTCTGTCTGTCTGTCTGTCTGTCTGTCTGTCTGTCTATCTATCTATCTATCTATCTATCTAACTATCTATCTCATTCCTCTGCCTGTATCTGAATGTTTCTGCCAATATATATCTATCTAGAGTAGAGGTTCTTATCATGTATTTCACAGCATAGAAAAATTTTCCAGCCTAGTAAAATCTATGAAACCCTTGTGAGAATACATACATATATATATATTTTTCCACAATATTGATTTGTAAGTAATCTAGTTATCCCATATTATACTACTATAGCATTTTATATGTACATTACTTTTTCTGTCTATCCATCCATCCATCCGTCTAGCCGTCTAGCAATCTAGGCGTCTAGCCATCTAGCCATCTAGCCCTCTAGCCGTCTCGCCGTCTAGCCGTCAAACCGTGTAGCCATCCATCCATCTATCTATCTATCTATCTATCTATCTATCTATCTATCTATCTCATTCCTCTGCCTGTATCTGAATGTTTCTGCCAATATATGTCTTTCTAGAGTAGAGGTTCTTATCATGTATTTCACAGCATAGAAAATTTTTGCATCCTAGTAAATTGACCAGGTGGGAGTTATCCCAGGAATGCAAAGACAGTTTAATAATAGGAAAACCATCCAAATAATTGACCATATGTATAATCAAACAACAGAAATCACATGATTATCTTAAAAATGCAGAAGATAGCTGATTCACAATTCACAATTTATGTCCATATGTAATATATAAAAAATAAAAAAGTAAATTTCCCTGAGTGGAAGACACATGTAAGCTAATAATAGCTTAAATCAACATAATACTTTAGGATATAAAAACAATCTCATGCAAGCACAAGAAATTTATCAAATAAGTAATGGAAGTATTATTTCAATTTTTAAAGAGGAACCCAAATTTTGGAGAAATTATACTATCATTTTATAATCATGAACTATTAAGTGTCAGAGAAGTACACTGTAAAACCAGACCTTCTGATTTGGAGTCCAATGCTACAGTATATTGTATGTGCATATCATTGTCAGTCTATTCAATAAATCAGTGATTGTTTCCAAAATTTACTCTTTGACCCACCAGGTTTAGAGAATTAGATTATTTACTTTCCAATTAATTTTTAATTTGAGTCTTAGTGGACCTCAATAGGGATATCTTTTGAAAGTCCTTCTCTGCTTAGGATCTCTTACTAAAAGGCCAAGGATGTCATGGCTTATAATTGATTCCAAACTTCATTATAAATTGTTTATACTGTCATTCACAATGTTTAGATGCTGTGACTTTCAGGTTATAAGGAAAAGATAATATTTAATCTATTTTTTTATAATCAGGGTTTGTGTATTTAGCACTTTTTGTATGGAGCTAGAAGATGATTACTCACAATTCATTTTTATTGTTTAAATCTATCAATAGTTATTTTTTATCTCATAGTTTTCTATTCACATAAATATAATGGCATTGCTAACTCATCACTCACCATGATCAATAAGGCACTGGTTTGTGGTTCCCTCCTTTTCCAATACTAATGATAGCTTTGAATGACTTGATCCACCATTCCCTACAGAAGTAACTGCACATATTTACAAGATAAAATCGAGTCCCCTTTGGAAATAAGAGAACACATGTGGAAGATGGCAGTTGTGCCTAGTTTATATAATCTATGGTCAAAGCTTAACAGGAAAACTTTATTCTGCTACTAGTTGTTCAGCTAATTAGATTTACTAATTTAGACAGAGTTTGAAATCTCAATTACGTGGGATATAAAATGAGAAAAAAACCCATATGATCCAACTTCTAAATCTACAGATAATAAAATTATGGCACATATAAATGAAGCTACTTGTCTAAAGTTACACAGATATGTAGTAAAAGAACAGAGATTGATCTCAGATGCTATGGTGCTAAGCCTAGAGTTCTTTGCATTATACTGTATAAATGGAGATTTTGAGCTTTTGGAATTCATCCCCCAGAAGTCCCTTAGTATTTCCCCAAATTCCCTTTTCCTGCATCCCCACATTTTGCATTATTGTATTTAAGTGGCTGAAACTTCTCCCTCTTTCTCTCTTGGACTTGTGACCAGGCTGAATTCAGGCAGTTCTTTTGTTTTTATTATTATTAATAAAAAATATAAATTTATAAAATTAAATTATATATATAATTAAAAAATAAAAATAAATAAATATAATAATTAGTTATTGGTTATTAATTTAAAACCCCACATTTTTAATTACCACAAAGAGATTATGAATTCTCAAAAATATTTGAACAGATAGTCTTACAGTAAAGATAGTAATTTTGGCTGGTTGCTGCACACCATGAGGGTCCAGTGGCCCTGCCACCCTCTGTTTCTCCTGTCCATTGGCTTGGCCAGCATTCCTCTTCACTCTCCACCAAACTTGGAGCCTCCTCTTGCTGAGACGAGACCCACCACAAAAGCTTGCTAATCCCAGCCATTTTTTTTCCACAGAAGGTGACAAATAAAAATCTTTATGTGTCAATCCCTTTACATGCTCCACATGTGTGTTTCTAGTCTGCCATAGCCATTTTTCAGTGTGGAAAAAAGAACCCCACACCTTCTTATCTTCAAGATTTTTTAAAGCTGATTCTGGACTCCTGGTTTAGAAGGCTGTTACTAAAGATTATTCACAGGGAGGGCAGTTAATTTCAAATCAGTAGATTTAAAGTCAGTTTGGGGAAATAAGCTTGATTTTTTTCCTTCTTTCTCTTAATGCAAAACACCAAGAAGAGGTATTTTTTCCCTTATATGCAAATATGCTATTGTTTTCCCTCAAAGTTTTGCTTCTTTCTGTTTACTCTTTTAAACAAACCCCATTCAGTTTCTTCCAGGAAAAAGTGCTATTGCAAAGCATGCTTGAAACTCTTAAACAACAGTTAGAGTTGGTAGAGCTAAAAAGTTCAGTTTGGATATGCTTAATTCTTATCCTGGGGTTTATTATTTTCATTGGAGATTTCCCACTTTATTTCTCTCTCCTCAAGAATATGCCACAAGCTAGGCTCCTTATGCTACAAACCAACCTGAAATATTTTGACAAAGTTCCAAAAGTCCTAACTACGCTCAACATGCAGAGTGGAGATTCTACCCTGCACTTCTATGAGGAAATTCAGACCTCTGACAAATGAAATCTGAATGAATAATAAATACTAGGGGAGGGGAAGGAACTTTAAAAGAGATCTGGAAGTTTCTTGCTATCTTTAGTTTATTCTCCTCCTATAATAGTGAACAAGACTATTGGGATTGGTAGAAAGGATTCTGACTGCACTGCTTGTGTGTACCTTTATTTATATTATTGTATTTACTGATTGCTTTAAGGTTTAATTTTTTTAAGTTTATCTGTTTTAATTTAATAAATATCTTTCTGTTATAGTGAATCATCTTAACCTATGTTTTGATTATATTGATCTTAATTTGTACCTTTACCTTTGCTGAAGAACAAAAATATCATTGTCAGCCCATGAACATCTTGCCCAAACCATTTTCACGAGATCCATTGAAGGTGACATGTTGCCTTTGTGTATTGTGACATAGATGATGATGGTTGGACTTCATCAAAAGCTACATTCAACCTTTAGAGAACTTAATAAGCTAACAATTTAATTGTAATTTTAAGGAGTCTTCAGAAATAATTTAATAACTAGTAGTTTCTAAATGGAAGATTATGTGTGTGTGTTTGTGTGTGTGTGTGTGTGTGTGTGTGTAATAAAGAATGTTGTATTAAAGGTAGAGAAACAAAGAAATATTCCTACCAAGGTGTTTCTATGAATCAGTAAGTTGGATAAAAGAGCTGCTGAAAAACTATTCATTTTAATTTACTTCCACCAGAACAATCTAGATTTCTTGATGATGTTCTAGACCCAAATTAGTTTTACTTTGTTTAAAAATATGCTTGTCAAAGTGGATAGATTTGCTACATCTGTAAAAATTGTGACAAATATCCATCAGATCATAGGGTTTTTATGTCATACAGCAACTTATGTGAAATATGATAGTGGGTTTGTTTACTATTGTAATTAACTTGGCTATTGTGAATTTTGTGGACTTTGGTACTTCTTTGAATGTGCATTATTTACTGTGTTACTGTCTTATTCTGAAAGTCATTTGTACTCCCACATGACTGACATAGTGTGTCACTGATTTTCAGCTATATATTTTTGATTTTAAAAACTTTTTATTGTTTTTCCTTGAATGTGCAATATAGTATCTGAGTTATTTTTTTCTCCTTTTTGTATTTGAAGCACATGTCAACAGTATTAAGAAGATTTTTCTCTAATTTTTTTTTTTATTTTTCAGTAACATAAGTTTTAAATACATTTGTTCTAATATTAATGCATGCCCAAAATCTTTAGACTATAAAAATGATGCCATTGTTTGTTTAAAATAATTAGGGGATTTTATTTATGATTCTGTTTGATTCCAGAAAAAGGGAATACACAAAAGGGCCACTGTACAGTGCTAAAGAAGCACACAGTACCTGCAGAGTGCCCATGGAACACAAGGTCAAAAAGACCATAACCCAGTGGGATTGATGTAATTTTTTTCAGATTTAAACATTATTTTATTTGGTCATTTTCAATCAATTTTCATTGGAAACAAAGATCATTTTCTTTTCCTTCCCCCCTTCCATAATGGATGCACAATTCTACTGGATATCACATGTGTCTTTAATCCACACCCATTTCCATATTGGTATTTGCATTAAATTTGTTCATTTATAGTCTCTCCTCAATCATATCCCCTCCACCCCTGTAGTCAAGCAGTTGCCTTTCCTCAGTGTTTTTACTCCCACAGTTTGTCCTCTGCTTGTGGATAGTGGTTTTTTTCTCATAGATCCCTACAGATTGTTCAGGGGCATTGCATTGACACTAGTGGAGAAGTCCATTACGTTCTATTGTACCACAGTGTCAGTCTCTGTATACAATATTCTCCTGGTTCTGCTCCTCTCACTCTATATCACTTTCTGAAGATTGTTCCAGTCTCCATGGAATTCCTCCACTTTATTATTCCTTTTAGCACAATAGTATTCCATCACCAACATATACCACAATTTGTTCAGCCATTCCCCAATTGAAGGGCATCCCCTCATTTTCCAATTTTTGGCCAACACAAAGAGCGTAGCTATGAATATTCTTGTATATGTCTTTTTCCTTATCATCTATTTGGGGTACAATCCCAGCAATTCTATGTCTGGATCAAAGGGCAGATAGTCGTTTATCGCCCTTTGGGCATAGCTCCAAATTGCCCTCCAGAATGGTTGGATCAATTCACAACTCCACCAGCAATGAATTAATGTCCCGACTTTGCCACATCCCCTCCAGCATTCATTACTTTCCATAGCTGTCATGTTAGTCAATCTGCTAGGGGTGAGGTAATAACTCAGAGTTTTTTTGATTTGCATCTCTCTGATTATAAGAGATTTAGAACACTTTCATGTGCTTATTAATAGTTTTGTTTTCTTTAACTGAAAACTGCCTATTCATGTCCCTTTCCCATTTATCAATTGGAGAATGGCTTGATTTTTTGTACAACTGGTTTAGCTCTTTATGAATTTGAGTAATTAGACCTTTGTCAGAGGTTTTTGTTATGAAGATTGTTTCCCTATTTGTTACTTCCCTTCTGATTTTAGTTATATTGGTTTTGTTTGTACAAAAACTTTTTAATTTGATATGGTCAAAATCATTTATTTTACATTTTGTCACTCTTTCTATGTCTTGCTTGGTTTTAAAATCTTTCCCTTCCCAAAGGTCTGACATATATGCTATTCTGTGTTTACCTAATTTACTTATAGTTTCCTTCTTTATGTTCAAGTCATTAACTCATTCTGATTTTATCTTGGTGTAGGATGTGAGGTATTGATCCAAACCCATTCTCTCACACACTGTCTTCCAGTTTTTCCCAGCAGTTTTTATTAAATACTGGATTTTTGTCCCCAAACCTGGGGTCTTTGGGTTTGTCATAGACTGTCTTATTGAGGTCATTTACCCCAAGTCTATTCCACTGATCCTCCTTACTGACTCTTAGCCAGTACCAAATTGTTTTGATGATCACTGTTTTGTTAATAATGTTTGAGATCTAGGACTGCAAGGCCACCTTTCTTCTCATTTTTTTCATTATTTCCCTGGATATCCTTGATCTTTTGTTCTTCCAAATGAACTTTGTTATGTTTTTTTCTAGTTCAGTAAAAAAGGTTTTTGGAAGTTCAATGGGTATGGCACTAAATAGGTAGAAAAGTTTTGGTAGGATGGTATTTTTATTATGTTGACTTGTCCTACCCATGAGCAGTTAATATTTTTTAAATTACTCAAATCTAGTTTTAGTTGTGTGGAGAGTGTTTTGTAGTTGTGTTCATATAGTTCCTGTGTTTGTCTCAGCAAATAGATTCCTTAGTATTTTATATTGTCTAAGGTGATTTTGAATGGAATTTCTCTTTCTAATTCCTGCTGCTGAGATGTGTTAGGGATATGTAGAAATGCTGATGACTTGTGTGGGTTTATTTTGTATCCTGCAAATTTGCTAAAATTGTTGATTATTTCCACTAGCTTTTTGGTTGATTTTCTAGGATTTCTTAAATTAGACCATCATGTCATCTGCAAAGAGTGATAGCTTGGTCTCCTCACTGCCAATTTTAATACCCTCAATTTCTTTTTCTTCTCTAATTGCTACTGCTAGTGTTTCTAGTACAATGTTGATATCTGATGAAGCCAAAGTAAAAATAGATCTGATTAAAAGAGATGAGAAAGATAATTACATCCTGATAAAAGGCAGTATAGACAATGAGGAAATGGCAGTTCTCAATATGTATGCACCGAATTGTCTAACATCCACATTTTTAAAGGAGAAACTACTGGAGATTAAGGAGGAAATAAACAATAAAACTATACTAGTTGGTGACCTAAGCATTGCTCTATCAGATCTAGATAAATCAAACCAAAAAATAAATAAGAAAGAGAAAAGAGGTATCAATGAAATCCTAGAAAAATGAGAGTTAATAGATATATGGAGAAAAATAAATAGGGACAAAAAGGAATGCACCTTATTTTCAGAAGCAAATGGTACATTCACAAAGATTGACCATTTACTAGAGCATAAAAAAACATTGGAAACAAATGTAAAAAAAGCAGAAATAATAAATGCAAACATTCCACATCATAATGCAATAAAAATACTAATTAGTAAGGATACATAGAGAGCCAAATCAAAAATTAATTGGAAATTAAATAATATGATTCTCGAAAATTGGTTATTTAAAGAACAAATCATAGAAACAATTAATAAGTTCATTGAAGAGAATGATTATGAGACATCCTATCAAAATCTATGGGATACAGCCAAAGTTGTACTCAGGGGGTGATTTATATCCTTGAGTGCATATATTAACAAATTAAGGAGAGGATAGGTGAATGAATTGGACATGCAAATTAAAAGACTAGAAAGAGAAAAATTAAAATCCCCATATAAACACTAAATATGAAATCCTAAAAATAAAGGAGAAATTAATAAAATTGAAAGTGAAAGAATTATTGAATTAATAAATAAGACTAGAAATGGGTACTTTGAAAAAACAAATAAAATAAATAAAAATACTGGTTAATCTAATAAAAAAAGGAAAGAAGACAATCAAATTAACAGTATCAAAGATGAAAAGGGTGACCTCACCTCTAATGAAAAGGAAATTAAGATGATAATATAGGTGATATTCATAAATAATTACAAAAATATAAATTGCCTAGATTAACAAAAGAAGAAATACAACATTTAAACAATCCCATATCAGAAAAAGAAATTGAACAAGCCATGAAAAAAAGCTCTAAAAAAAATTCCGCAGGGCCAGATGGATTCACAAGTGAATTCTATCAAACATTTAAAGAATAACTAATCTCAGTATTAAACAAACTATTTGACAAAATAAGCAACGGACTTCTACTAAATTCCTTTGCTGAAACAAATATGGTTCTAATTCCAAAGCCAGGCAGATCAAAAGCAGAGAAAGAAAACTATAGAACAATCTACTTAATGATCATAGATGCAAAAACCTTAAATAGTATACCCCCCAAAAAATAAAAAACAAAAACAAAAAACTCCAGCAAGTGATCATGAAGCATATTCACTATGATCAGGTAGGATTTATAGCAGGTATGCAAGTATAGTTTAATATTAGGAAAACCATCCACATAATTGACTTTATCAATGGCCAAACCAACAGAAATCACATGATACAAAAACATCTTTAACAAAATACAACACTCATTCTTATTGAAAACACTAGAAAGTATGGAAATAGAAGGACCTTTCCTAAAAATAATAAACAGTATATATTTAAAACCAACAGGAAGGGGGAAGTTCAGTAGTTCAGTGGAGTGAGAGCCAGGCCTAGAGACAGGAAGCCTTAGGTTCAAATCTGACCTCAGACACTTCCTAGCTGTGTGACCCTGGGCAGGTCACTTAACCCCCATTGCCTAGCCCTTACCATTCTTCTGCCTTGGAAACAATACCCAGTATTGATTCCAAGACAGAAGGTAAGGGTTTATTTGTAAAAATATCAAGAAAAAACCCCCATCAGGAAGCATCATCTGCAATAGGGATACATTAGAAGCCTTTCCAATTAGATCAGTAGTGAAACAATGATGTCCATTATAACCTCTATTATTTAAAATTGTACTAGAAACACTATCCTAGCAAGCAGAAGAAAAATAAATTGAAGATATTAAAATAGGCAATAAGGAGACTAAACTATCCCTCTTTACAGATGATATGATGGTTTACTTAAAGAATCAACTAAAAAGCTAGTGGAAATAATCAACAGCTTTAGCAAAGTTGCAGAATACAAAATAAACTCACATACATCATCAACATTTCTATATATTTCCAACATATCTCAACAGCAAGATATAGAAAAAGAAGTTCCATTTAAAATCAGCCTAGATAACATAACATATTTAGGAATCTATTTGCCAAGACAAAGACAGGAATTATATGAATACAACTACAAAACACTGTCCACACAATTAGAACTAGATCTAAACAAATGGAAAAACATTAATTGCTCATGGTTAGGATGAGGTAACATAATAAAAAATGTAAATCATACCCAAATTAATTTACTTATTCAATGTAATACCTATCAAGCTACCAAGAAACTTTTTTACTGAAATAGAAAAAAATGAAAAAAGTTCATTTGTAAGAACAAAAGATCAAGAATATCAAGGGAAATTATGAAAAAAAAAGTGAAGGGGGGGTGCCTAGCAGTACCAGATCTTAAACTGTACTATAAAGTAGTGGTCATCAAAACAATATGGTACTGGCCAAGAGAAAGAAGGGACAGTCAATGGAATAGACTTGGGGTAAATGACTAAAGCAAGGCAGTGTACTATAAACCCAAAGATCCCAGCTTTTGGAACAAAAACTCACTATCTGATAAACTGCTGAGAAAATTGGAAAACAATATGGGAGAGATTAAGTTTAGATCAACATCTCATATCTTACACCAAGATAAATTAAGAATGCGTGAATGACATAAATATAAGGAAGGAAACTATAAGTAAATTAGGTGAATATAGAATAATTGACCTGTCAGATCTATAGGAAAGGAATGATTAAAGACTGAGCAAGAGATAGAGAATATTACAACATGTAAAATGAAAATTTTTGATTACATTAAATTTAAAAGTTTTTGTACCAACCAAACCAATACAACCAAAGGAACAAGTTGTGAAAAAATCTTTATAACAAATATTGTGAGTTTTAGATTGACTCCACCATGCTTAGTCTTTAGAATTCTAGCAACTGTGAACCTTAAAAATTCCCAGACCCTACTTCATAAGATTGGATTAAGACCATTTCCCATTTGGGCAGTGAACTCTACTTAGATCAAAAATGTGAAGACCTCTACTCCACCCGTACTTAAGCCTGCTTTATGGGAGAAAACTCCTTGCTGAACAATGAAAAATACTTAAACCCATACTTAAGCCATGCCTATTTTTAGAACTAATACAAAGGGGTGCTAAGTACCTATAAAGGTCAGGCAACTTGTGAACTTACAAGGAACAAAGAGATGAGAACTTACTCAGAGATTTTAGTCTACTCAGGTGTGGATTACTCAAAAGTTTAGTCTACTCAGGTGTGAATTCAAAATGGGCTGTCCTTTGGAAAATGTCTACTGTGATTGGTAGATGGAAGAACTTAGGGGAGGTGACATAGGAGAAAATTCCCCTTAAATAGGAGCTCAGATAGAGCTGGATAAACATTCTGAGGCATTCAGATTGAGGATTGAGCTGGTGGAGGCAGCTGAGATGATGCTGGCCTAGTGTCACTAGAATCCTTGCTTGGACAGAAGACTGATCTTTCTCTTAAGGGCTTAGGCCTGGGTTGGCCAGGACTGCCCTGGGCCGGCCTATCCTTTTCTCATTATTCCCCTTTTTCTTATTCTTTCTCTCTCTCATTAATTCCTCATTTGTATTAATTAAAATCTCTATAAAACCCAGTTGACTTGAGTATATTTGAATAATTGGGAATATTTCCCTGGAGACCACCTTATATTTGATTTAAAAACAAAACACTGTTGTGAAAACATAATTCCTGCAGTCACAACTTACTCATCCACTCTTTTATCTACAACAATTTAAGTCTTCCACTATTTTAATCACTTACAGTTTATCACAACCAACTAATTTAATTATTACAGTTTATGGCAGACCATGAGGTTGGTGAGAAAACCCTCAAAAAGCTTCTGTGAAATCTCTTTCTTTTCTCTCTCTCTCTTTATTACTTGCTCTATCAGTCAGTTTTGTTTTCTTTTTTAACTTGGTTTCAAAAATACAGCTGCAAGAACAGGTGAGTAAAAAACCTTTTTGATTTTCCATAAATCAAGCTGTTTTAGATCTTAGCAACAGGGCCCTAAGGTCCTGGCTAGCAACTGCCTACATTAAGACTAGAAAAACCTGGGAAAACTTTTGGCCTTGTCCTGCTTCCCACGTGTTTACTTAAGAAATATGAAGTTACAGACAGTTCAGAACTTAGTTAACAACTGGCAGTTCAGTTAATACTTTGTTCTTTTGTTAGTACAAGCATTGGTCTACAACTTACTTAACAGCTGGCTCATCAGCCCTATGACCAATCTTATAAATACAGAATTCCTTGTCTCTCTGAAAGGACTCATCCCATGGAACTTATGGCAAAATCTAATTGACATACTACTTTCCCCTGAGTTTTTGATTATTGTAATTATAATATTGGATCTCCTTGAAGAACTCATTCCTAAGTCAAAACAACCAATTGTTCCTTCTACTACTCAACAAAATGCAGAACAAAATACGTGGCTTGAACTTATAGAGGAAAGTTTGGGAGAGCACATAGCTTTTATGAAAAACACTAATCCTCCTGCCAACTCTGCCTTAGAACCCCCTGGGGATGGAGCTGGTGAAGGCAGCTGAGATGGAGCTGGCCTGGTATCACTAGAATCCTTGCTTGGACAGATCTTGTGGTGAGTGATTAAGGACTGACTGATTTTTCTCTTAGGGCTTAGGCCTGGGTTGGCCAGGATTGGCCAGGGCCGGCTTATCCCTTTTTCATTATTCCCTCTTTTTCTCTCTTTCTCTCATTAATTCCTCATTAGTATGAATTAAAATCTCTATAAAACCCAATTAATTTGGGTATATTTCATAATTGGGAATATTTCCCTGGCGACCACCTATTAATTGATTTAAAAACAAGATACTGTAGTGAAAACATATTTCCTGAGGTCAAAATTTACTCACCCACTCTTTTATCTACAACAATTTATGTCTTCCACTATTTAATCACAACAGTTTATGGCTGACCACAACCATTTTAACTATTACACAACCAAGGAATTTATACACACCCACTTAAGGATTAACTATAGGGGAGGATGTCCTATGACCGATATGTGCTAGCAAGTGACAAATCAGAAACAACTGACAGACCCCCTGGGCTGTCCTAAGCCAAGCTTAAGCTACCATTGGTTCATGTGAGACACAAAGAAGCGATGTAAAGAACTGCCTAAAATTTTTGCATCACTTCCTGAGATCACTCTCTGGGCGGTGTTAGGAGCTCAGGGTTGGATTTTGGCATACTTGAGATGTTTTGCTCTGTAGTATGGTTTAGGTGAGCAACCTCTGGGAGTGGTAAGGCTGATTCCTCCTTTCCTTGACCTCCTGAAAGGCACTATCTTCTGAGGAAGCCCCTCATCTTGGAGGAGGTCTTGTGGCTGGAAGCCAAGCTAGATTTAATCTTCTGATAAGGTCCCTTGGCTGAGGCCTCTGAACTTCCCTTGGATTAGGCAAGGCTGGAGAAATCTTATACCCTTTCCCCTCTCTCTTCTTCTTAATTACTTCCTACTATTGTAATTAAACCACCATAAAGGTCCCAAACTGATAAATATTTTATTAGAATTGAATTTAAATCCCTGGCAGCCATAAAAACAACATATTCAGTAAATGCCCCTAATTTTACCCTTAAAGAAACCTCTGACAAAGGTCTAATTACTCAAATTTATAAAGAACTAAATTAATTGTACAAAAAAAAATCAAACCATTCTCCAATTAATAAGTGGGCAAGGGACAGGAATAGGCAATTTTCAGATATAGAAATCAAACCTATCAATAAGCACATGAAAAAAGTTTCCTAAATCTCTTATAATCACAGAAATGCAAATCAAAGCAACTCTGAGGTACCACCTCAAACCTAGAAGATTGGCTAACATGACAGCAAATTAAGGTAATAATTGTTGGAGGGGATGTGGCAAAATTGGGACATTAATGCACTGCTGGTGGTATTGTGAATTGATCCAGTGATTCAGGAAGGCAATTTTTAAACTATGCCCAAAGGGCTTTAAAAGACTTCCTGCCCTTTGATATAGTCATACTGCTACTATATTTATACCCCAAAGAGATCATAAGGAAAAAGACTTGTACAAGAATATTCATAGCCTCACTCTTTTTGGTGGCAAAAAAACTGGAAAATGAGGGGATGCCCTTTGATTGGGGAATAACTGAAAAAAATGTGGTATCTGTTTGTGATAGAATACTACTGTGCTCAAAGGAATAATGAACTGCAAGAATTCCATGATCTCCAGGATGTGATACAGAGTGAGAGGAGCAGAACCAGAATATTGTACACAGAGACTGATATACTGTGGTACAATCAAATGTAATGGACTTCTCTACTAGTAGCAATGCAATGATCCAGGACAATTCTGAGGGAGTTTTGAGAAAGAACACTATCCACATCTATTGAAAGCACTGTGAGATTAGAAATACAGAAGAAAAACAAGTGCTTAATCATATGGTTCAATGGGGTTATGATTTGAGAGGTAGACTCTAAACAGTCACCCTAGTGCAAATACTAATAATATGGAAATAGGTATTGATCAGTGACACATGTAAAACACAGGGGAATTGATCATTCGCTATTGTAGGAAGTGGGAGGAGGGAGGGAAAGAACATGATTCAGGTAGCTAATATTAGAAAATATTCTAAATTAATTAATTAGATAAATAAACTTAAAAAAAAAAAGAAATCTGAGGGACACCTACAAGTAGAGGATGCTCCTGACCTTAAGAAGTGAAAATAATGGACAGTTTCAGAAAAAGCTTTAAAAGAATTATAAAACTGATGCAGATGAGGTGAATTGGGGTCAATGTGATTTTTAGTTGTTTTTTTTTTCATTTTATATTGCTTTATTCTTTCCATATTTCGCTTTACCCTCACCTTTGTTATTCTTTAGGACTGAATATTCCCTAACAGTCATAGAGTTTATAGTCATTTTCCATTTGATCATATGTTTTTTTTTTCTATTTCAAATAGTGCCGGTATGAATATTTTTCTGCAGATGCAACTTTTCTTCCTGTTATTAGATCCTTAGGAAATGTAATAGGGAAAAGAAGAAAATGAGAATGGAGCCTCTTCCTTTTAAGGCAGGGACAGAGTGAGGAGGTGATGTTGATAAGTCCAGGGAGAGAAAGGAGGATAGGTATGTCTCTCTCCCCTCAGCTCTCCCTGACAACTCCCCACCTCCCAGGACTGCCTTAACTCCTAATTGCTGGGTTCTCTTAGGATCTTGTTTGAAGAGGCTTGTGGTGATAAGCCTCTTTCTTTCTGGGGAGAGAAATATCACTTCTCTCCCCCTTAATCTCAAGCTTCCCTCTAGAAAAGGCTGGAGTCAGTTTCTGGGTCCTATTAACTGAATTTATTTGAGGGAAACAGAAAGAAGGGACAGATGAAAGGGTAGGAAATTGAGGTTCAAGAGGGAAGAAGAGATCAGGGAAGTCAGGCAGATCAGGTCTTGGTCAACCTGGACCTCTTGTGGTCAGGGTAAGAAACCCTGGTTTCTTGGCTGCACAATGAGTGTGCCCAAGTTCAAGGTTCAAAGAGGTTGGTGGAGATCTTTCTTGTCAACAGCATGTATTTCAATTCCTGTCCAGAGGCTTGTCGTCTTCTTGAGAGGATTTTTGGGGCCAGGAAACACAAGGAGTGGGCTCACTGAGCTGGAGATTTAGCCAGAGCCTACTTCTCTGGTCAGTGTTTCCAGAAGTCTCTCTCCCACTGCCTGGATCAGCTCACTCCCCCCTCCCTCTCCAAAGTTCTATGTTCCTTCATTCCCATCCCCCACTGCTGTAGAATTCTACAGCTCTTCCAAACTTTTATTTTTTCTCTTATTATGTGTCTAATATTGCTTTTGTAAGTAATTCAATCAACTCACACCCCCCCTTGCAGTGAATTAATATGTTTATTACCATAAATCCCTACTGATATTGAATCTGGCTTTTTCTGTTTCAGAGTTGGTTGGTTTGCATTACTTTTGTTATGAGTGAATTTGAACACTTTTTTCAAGTGATTATTAGTAGTTTTTTTCTTTTGAAAAGTTTCTATGTGGGGCAGCTAGGTGGCTCAGTGGATAAAGTGCCAGGCCTGGAGTAAGAAGGATCTGGGTTTAAAACTAGCCTCAGACACTTCTTAGCTGTGTGACCCTGGGCAAGTCACTCAAGCCCTTTTGCCTGGTCTTTTTTCTTCTGTCCTAGAGTTATTACTAAGGCAAAAAGTACAGGTTTGTTTTTTTTTTTAAAGAAAACTTCTTGTTTGCTATCAGTTTATCAATTCTAAGGCATGGGTTCTCTCACTCCACTCCAACATTTAGGGGAAAATGTTTTCCAAGGGAAAGATTATGTGATAATGGTAAATAGTCTCTTTGAAGCACAACCATTTGTAACTTCATACTCAGCTAGGAAAGTACACTGTCCCACCCTTCCTTTCTTTCTTTTAAAAACATTAAGAAATCTTCACAGATTACAAAATCTTTCTTTCATATATTCTGTTATGTAATTAGCCATACCAGATCATCAAACACATACTTCAACAAGAATCTCCCTATAATATTTCTGTATGCTTCTCTAATTCTTGTATTGTTGCAATAAGCTAGAATTTTTTGAATGATGATAAATAATATTGATGGTAGTGGGCATCTTTGCTTCACTCTATTTTTAGTGGGGAAGTGTCTAACATTTAAGTCTCTATTACGAATAATACTAGCTCTTGGATTCAAATCAATGTTTTCTAGGGTCTATACTTTTACCTTGGTCATTCTCTTTTGGACCCAATTTTGTTGCCTGGTTTTGACAATGCTCCATTTTTTAGGTATTACTTACCATCTTGGCTAGAGTTTTATTTTGTCTTAATCAACTAATTAATCAATAAATATTTGTTAAGCATCAAAAAATTAAAAAATAAGAAAAAATTTAAATATAGTAGTATATGTAGATCCTGAAATGTTTTTGTACTTTTTGTCTTATTGGAAAATTTCTTTGTTATGCATCATTTTATCTTAAGCAATTTTTCAATTACTCAATTTTAGTACAGTCTGTTAATTGGATTAATCCTACATTTCTCTACGATTGTTTTTCCTTTACAGTAAAGAGTTTTTAAACATCTTGTTAGGTATATAAAAATAACTTTACAGTTGAATTAAAGGATTAGAATTCTAATTCCAATCTTTCTAACAGTGGAGGAGCCAAGATGTCAGGAGAGGGAACATTCCACACAAATTTTGCCAACATTCCCCTACACACATCATTGAAGAAGCATGTCAGATCAACTTCTTGGTGCAGCATAGCCAAGAAAATATCAGACAGACATTTTTTAGGCCAAAACAGCAAAGGAGGACAAAATGAGAGGTCTATGAAATTGGGGTAGGGACAGACATGGAGTACATGTGGCAACAACAATAGCTAGAAGTCTTGGAAGTTAATTGCTATAGCAGCCAAAGTTGTTTCCGGAGCTCTTAGCTGAAAGACAGTAAGGGGATTGGAAAACTATCTGATAATAAACATTCCAGGGGATCCTTGTGCAAGCAAAATTGGAGGATCAGGTGCTATTTGTCAGCTCCATCATCCATGTGACCCCATTTGGATCACAGGGCAGAGAAGAATGCTAACATTTGTGAATGCAAGGCAGATGGGAACCTACCTGGATAGAGACCAGAGGAAGGTCCAGGAGAGAATAACAGGTTGAAAACATGAGAGATAAGAAGGATAATGGAATATTCAAAGGAAGAATGAAACTTTGGAGGAGGTTAGTATTTGTGGAGAAAGTTAAACAAGTTATGCTTTTAGCCAAATGAGTTATGTTTTCAACCTTTTGAGACTGCTATATGTCCATGACATTATATCTGAAATATTCAAGAAACATGGTTGTGCAATGAATAGAGGGCTGTATTTGGAATTAGGAAACTAGGAGTACAAATTCTCCATCAGACACAATCTATGTAACACTCATTGAATCATTTAAATTCTACCAGTCTCATTTTCCTCATTTCTAAAGTGGATATAAAAATGAGCCTATTTCACAGAATAATTATGGACAACAGAGGATGTAGAATATATGTAGCAGTTTTCAAAATTAAAAAATTAACACAAGTGCTCATAATTATTTTTATTATTATTGTCACTATAATTATTGTTATCAATGACAATATAAGTAGAGCTCAATCTCAGTGGAGAAAGAATCCTGTATATACATATATCAATATATGTATGTGTGAGTATATTCCAGTGTGTGTGTGTGTGTGTGTGTACATTTCAATTTCTTTCTCTCTCTTGAGTTCCACTTATATTATTAATAATAGTAATAATTAGAATTTAAGTTTATAGATACAACTATTACTACCTCATACATAAAGATGACAGATAAAGTGCAGGGCAGATAACAAGTTTACTAAGAGAAAACATGAGGAGAGAGAAGAGTATTAATGTAATAAAGAACCATGGGCAATATCCATAGTTTGGAGGTATTATGTGGATGTCAATCCAGCTAAGGAACTGAGTAAAGAGGGGAATGTTGCAGATAGCAGAACTGGGAGATAGCAGCATTAGGGAAGTCCAGAGTGATGAGATTATCTGATAAGAGAGAGTAGTTAATAGTATCACATAGAGCTGATAGATATGAGGCCTGAGACAATACTATCAGATTTAACGATTAGGGGAGAGTTGATAGCTTCAGAGAGTAATTTTAAACACATGATGAGAATGGAAGTTAGTAGATGCTTTAGAAGTTCATTTAATGCAGCTCTTTAATTTCGTAGACAAGAATTTCCAGACCAACAGGTATTTTTCAACAAATAATCCAAATTCTACTGGAAATTGCTGCCTGCCATGCTAAATTCTTTTCCAAATTAATATTATAAATTTTACTAAAAGTTTCATCTTTAAAAATTTAAACAAATCCTTAAAACCTGAAGGCTTTTAATCTTATTAAAATGAATGGATGCCTTAGAGAGTTTACAAGTTCAAATATTTTAAATCATTTACCTATTAGTATGAAGGAAGATTTCTACAGAGATATAGCTATATGATCAAGAGAGAGAAATCACATTCTCAATATGCTTGTGATAAATGAACATGAACCAAAGGTAAGAAAGGGCAGCAGTAAAGACAACTTCCATCTCTTTCTCAATATATCCTGAAGCTACCCCTTCTCCATCTATTTCCTATTCTTTGGAAACACAGTATCAACAGTAGAACTTGGAAAGTTGTTTTTCTTTCTTTCTTTCTTTCTTTCTTCTTTCTTCTTTCTTTCTTTCTTTCTTTCTTTCTTTCTTTCTTTCTTTCCTTCTTTCTTTCTTTCTTTCTTTCTTTCTTTTTCTTTAGCCACATCAATGTTGTATAATGCTATGGAAGGAATACTAACCCTGAAATTTAAAAAAAAATCATAAAATATTCATATCTAGCCTCAAACTTTATCAACCCACATGACTCTGTCCCTGAGCTTCAGTATACTCGTCTTTAAAATAAAGCATATAGACTATAACATTTTTTTCAAATTCTACATGATCGTACTATCTATTAATGAACCATCAGTGTATTCTGAAGATGGTACAGTATTGCACTAAAAATATAACTTTGGCAGTATCTGTACATGATCAGTGCTAATGAATCAGTACTTTCTATAAATGTTGTCTGCTCAACCATTTTTAATGTCATTTGCAAAAACTCTTTCTGTGATGCCAAAATTCACATGGCCATACAATACAAATTTATTAAAGGGCAACATGTTTTAAGAATCAGAATCAGAATCTAAGATGTTCTAATTTATTATTCAGTCTCAAGGATAAATATTCAAATAGTCAGAAATACTAAACAAAAAGTTGTTCTCTACAATTCTGTCACCAAATTCAATAGGCAATAATTATAGTAATAAAGCTAGATAAGCCCATTTTTTTCCACTCAAATTTACAACTAAGCTGGTAGACTATGTAGAAGTATGAATTCTATGATATATAGCATGTATTTTGAGAAGTTGGTGGGGTCATTAAAATAAGTGGCTTAATCAGCAAGGCATATTAAAATAAAATTCATCAACTGAAATATACCACAGCATTGGTTAGGTTAATAAAAAACAAACATCTGCCAAAGACAGGTTAATTCAGCTGGGTTTGTACAAAATTAAATGTCATCCTCAATGTTTGTCTATGATATGAATTATTAATTATATAATAATCCATTATGTTTGTCTAGAACTTACAAATTTTTAAAGCACTTGCGTATACATCCTGTCACTTAATTCTCAATAACAACTCTATGAGGTAGAGAATGTAAAGAATCATTATCCCTGTTTTGTAGCTGAAGAGTTTAAGGCTTGGAAGTATCAAATTACATGCCCAAAGACACATAACTATAAGCTGGAAAAATTGGCATTTGAATCCACATCATTTGGCTCCTTTAAAGGTAGTCTTTCTACTTCACCTATGAATTAGAGCTAAAAATTATAATAAAATACATTACAGTGTTCTACCACAAATATTTAACTTTTGCTTGATATATATTATATATAATATATTATGTATAATTATGTATAATTATGTATATTATGTATAATTATGTATAATATATTATATATAATATATATATATATGTATACACACACACATAGGTTGTTTGGTACTAATGACATGTCTCAAGAGCAATCTTGCCTCCTCCTAGTTCAATAATCTGGTGTAAGAATATTTGACTTAAATCTTCAGTTAACTGTATAGAGTACTCTTTCTACTGTACAGTCTGCCAATGACTTAGTTTTCTTCCAATCAAATAACAGGAATACTACAGTTCCAACTTATTTCTAAGATTTTTCAATGAGTCCTTACTACTGATATAATCTCAATTTCATTAAAATTCATGGATGTTGTTGGATGTTGTGCTGTGATGACAAACCTATGATGCACATGCTAAAGATGGCACATAGAAACCTCTCTGAGGGCATCTGAACCATCCCTTATTACTAGAAATGCAGAGGGTCTCTGGTGGAGCTGCTTCCTTCCCCCTCTCCACTGTGCTTCCCCACTCCTCTGAGCTTACTCCCTCCCCTGAATAAAGCACTAAGGCCACTCCCCTTCCTTTGTCTTTCCCCTCTCTGAGGTAAGGTTGGGGGGACTCAGTTTTTTTGGAGGTGGGACACTGCACACAGTCTGGGGGAGCAGGGCATGGCACACAGCCCAGAGGGTGGGGCATGGCACATGGTCTCTAAGAAGCTCTAAAAGGTTCACCATCACTGCCTTAGTGTATGCTTGTATTGGCTTTCTGCTCCTGAAAATTTAAAAGTTGCTTTTACAATTATAGTATCAGGTATTACTGGCTTGACTATTTCCAGAAGAAAACTGTTTCATAAACCTTGGTAGTGAATGAAAAGGAAAGACAGGCAGAGACAGAGAAAGAGAGAAAGAGACAGAGACACAGAGAAAGAGAAAAGGGGAGGGAGAAAAGTAGGGAGAGTAGGAAGAAGGGACAGGGAAATAGAGAAGCAGAGATATAGACACAGGGGCAGCTAAATGGTAGTCAGGAAGCCCTGAATTCAAACTTGGCATCAGATACTCTCTACCTATGTAATCTTGAGCATATCACTTTGTCTCTGTTTGCTTCAATTTCCCAGTCAGTTAAAAGGGGATACTCTCTCTACTTCCTAAAGTTGTTACAAGAATCAAATGAGATAATATTGTAAAGCACTAAGCACAGAACCTAGAACATAGTAAGTATTATGTAAATGTTAGCTATTATTATTATGGATAGGTATAGTTTTAGCTATAGCTATGGATATATATATATATATCACATATTAATGTATATATGTGTATATTATATTTATATATAGGCTCTGCCTATTTTTTTCACCTATTTCAGAAATCCCTAAGCTAAGAATTTCTTCTCACAGTCTCATTCTGACAGATTCTTCCAAAAATACAATATAAAAAGTACACTGGGAAGATGAAAAACTAAGATGTTCTCACATGCCTGAGGAAAAAAAAAACAAACAGCTTCATATGCTGCTCTGCAAGTGTCATAAAAAAGATTCTTACTCCCAAGGGCAAAATCTCAAAAACAATGACTGCTGCATTGTGCTAACAACTCAAATGCTGAGTATTTGTTGAACCTTTATCTATCTATCTATCTATCCATCCATCTATCTATCTATCTATCTATCTATCTATCTATCTATCTATCTATCTATCTGTCTGTCTGTCTAGTTATCTAGCTGTCTGTCTGCCTACCTATCTATTAATCTTTCTTCCTATTTCTTCCTTTTACTGTAATGGTGTATTTAGGATTCTAGTTTTTGTTTTAAAATGCATGTATCATAACATTCTGGATCTTACAGACATAATTAAGTTAAAAATTTATAACATGACTGCCTGTGTTTTTAATAAAATTTCCTTTTATAGAGGAAAAACAGACTTTCATTCTGCCTTTTTTATGTTCACAGATCCCAATGCAAAATCTAGACATAGCAGAGTTTGTTCCTTTTGTCCCTTTCCAGTAATTTAAGTCTCTGCCTTGTTCTCCTCCAGGGAAGCTTTTCATTCCCCCAAACACATGCAACCTTCATTTGGTCTCTTTATTGCCTAAAAAATCTGTTCACAGAGTCTTCATTGACACTCAAGATTGATGACAATTTGTAGCATCATCTCTCACAGAGAATTTGCATTTCAGCAAGAATATATAGGATTAAAAATGAAGAATAAAATAGATAAGATACAAAGATAATATGAAGAAGATATAGATATTGAGTTGTGAAAGGTAAGGCATCAGTCCAGAGGACTAAAACAATAGGATGAAAAGGCCAGCATTCTGGGCAATTAGTGGAAGAAAGGTTACTAATAACACATAATAAACCTTCTCTTCTCTTATCACAATCACCACCTAACTTGTTGAAAAATACCTGTTAGTCTGGAAATTCTGGGTTTAAGCAAAATCAAAAAATTCCATTTCCCTTAATAATATTTATTAAGCCTATCCCCTACTGGTAAGGAACGCTGATGAAAGATAGGAAAAAAAAAAACATATGCCAAGGAAGTTAAACAACAACCATGACCTTGATTACCATCTCAAATGAGTCCCTGATTGGAAGAGCCTAGGACACCAAATTGCTATATGCTTTGATTTTTATTACCCTGACAAATAAAAAATTAGATAGACAGACAGATAAATAGATAGATAAGATAGAAATCATATCTTAATAATATTTTTATTTAGTAAAGTGTTATTAAGAGAATTTTCCTCATAATACCCCAAAGCAATCTAAGAGTCAAATACATGCCTCAGTGTATGGATTACTGGATCTGGAATGAGGATAAACTGAATTTAAATCTAGTCTCAAATGCTCCATGGCTAAGTATGATCCCAGGCATGTCACTTGGTCTCTGTTTGTCTTAATACAATGAAGGAGGGAATGGAAAAACACTCTAGTATTTCTGTAGAGAAAACCTCATACAGTCCATAAACAGTTAGCCACAACTGAACAACAAGGCAGTCCAAGCAGTATTAACTCTATTTTGCAGATGAGAAAAATACGATCCAGGTCTTGGAGAAAAGATGGCAAGACAACAGCATCAGAAAGAGCAAAAAAAAAAAACTACTTTTTTGTGTCGCAAAGTGTCAGAGACAAGTGTCACCTTTGATTCCATTTCCCTTAATAATATTTATTAAGCCTATCCCCTACTGGTAAGGAACGCTGATGAAAGATAGGAAAAAAAAAAACATATGCCAAGGAAGTTAAACAACAACCATGACCTTGATTACCATCTCAAATGAGTCCCTGATTGGAAGAGCCTAGGACACCAAATTCAAAATCTATAGAAATAACTCTACTCATCTTCCTGCTCCTCAAAAACACAAAAATAAAACAAAAATGACCTCCATCCAGGAGTTGGCACTGATGAAAGAAATAAACAGCAAACAAACAAAAAAAAAAGAATTCTGGGTGTAGGAAATTTTAAGTAATTTCAGAGGGAGGTTACAAAGGTTAAGGGGCCTATCAATGTTTGCAGAAGGAAGAATTTTAACTAAGATTTAAAGGAAACCAGGAAAGAACATTAAAGATATGGGGGACATAAAATGAAAATGGAGTCAGATAATGGCGTGTCTTGTGGGAATAAAGGCAAGGAGGACAGTTTCACTATATCAGACCATGCAAAGGAAAAGGAAGTACAAAAACCAGAAAAGGTAGGAAGGATCCAATTTACCAAAAAGATTTTTATAAGGGAAACAGTATTTTATATATGATCCTGGAAGTGAGAGAGCACCTTTATAATTTATTTAGTAGGAGACAGTACTATGCTTTAAGAAAACTACTTTGATAGAGTAGAGAATGAATGTAATGGGGAGTGAGTTGAATCAGGATGACATTTTCTTTTCAATAGCATATATATGAGATGATAAAGGCCTGGGCCAAGATCGTGACAAAAGGAGCAAATTGCATATATGAGATTTTATGACCATGGAGTCATGAAGTTTTGAGAAGAGGTTGGATATAGCAGGTACTAATGAGTGAGTTTCAAATGTAAGATTTTAGAAATATTGTCATAAAATTAAGGAGTAAGCTGTGAGAATTAAAAAAAAAATCATTCCATATCTTAGTTTGTTATTTATGTGTACTTTTCCCATGTTGTGAAAAATAAAATAATTTTCCCTTAGAAAGGGAAATCTAAAGTTATTCACATAATAGTTTGTTAGGACATAAGGACAATTAGGTATGATAGACCATTTTGTAGTCTCTGTAAAATATACAGATTTTGAGAAGGGGCTATGTATTAGTTTTGTGAAATAAGTGAAATTTGTCTTTGGCACTTCCCCACCTTCTCCTTCATGTCTAATTCCATTCCTTAGAACTTTAACACTAATGTGAACTATCTAACTCTCAATGATCATTCAATCAACACTATATTAATTTTAAAAGGTTATAACATAAGATATAATTCATTGTAAAGATAGTTATTTTGATGTTGCTGGTTTGTAGTGTGCCTGTGTTCCTAAGTGGTTATGAAATAAATCAAATATATTTTGTTTTATTTTGTTGAGGATTTTTATTATTTCCCATAAAAATCAGTGTTTCCCTTAATATCATTCTTATGTCCCTTTGCAAGAGAGTAAATTTTCATAAGAAAAAAGCAGAATCACAAAATCAAAAATATTCCATCAAAATAAAACAGTATGACAAAAAAGTAAATCATTGCATATGTAGTGTTTATACTCTAGACCTGACTTTTGCAAAGAACTGAGTGGTGATATCATATTTTTTGCCACTTTGTTAGTCTAAATCTAAATTGTTTACAGGGTGGTTTGACCAACCTATAGCTCCATCAATAATATATTAATATGCTTTTATTTCCATAATCCCTCAAAAATTTTATTTCCTATTCTGATCCTTTGTTTTCAAATTTACTGGGGAAAGAAATATACTAGAATTGTTTTTATTTGGAATTCTATTATTACTATTACTGTTATTATTATTATTATTATTAGTGATTCTAAGCAATTTTTCATATAGTTGTTAATAGACATTTCTAATGAATTTTATATATAATTTAATATATATAGAATATAAATGCATTTATTTATATATATTATATTATATATATACATATATATCAATATAAATGCATAATAGAATAATTTCTTCTAAGAAAAATTAATAGTGAAGCTTTTAGAGGACAAAAGATGATTCTCAGCATTCATTAAACACTTATGCCATAGAAAGTCATTGTTTCTGGGTAGCTAATACAGGAAAATAATCTCTGGTGCATCTCCTAAACAGGTTAAGATTTTCCTTGTCCACTTTTTCATATGCTACATTTCCATAATAAATGTGAACTACCATTCATCTAATCATTAGTCTCTCACATATCCAAAAACAGATCAGATTTAAGGAGTGAAATATTTAATGATGCTAGGAGGATTTATAGCTCAAGGAGAAAGCATAGAACATAACACTAGAAAGAGCAATCATTTCAGTACCACATGTTGGGGGGGGAAGGCGCATATCTCATCCCATCTAAATTTATAAAAGGCATTCTCCTCTATTACTTTCACTTCTTACACACTGATAATTTGGTTTCTGCCTCTGGGTCTTTGGGACCTACTAGGTGAATCTGTGCTTTTTTTTCTTACCAAGCTCTAGGCACTATGCCACTTCCTGACCTATTCCTCATCATATCTCCATATGGAACACCACTCAACTCCATTTCAGCTCCCCTTTTGTATTGTTTTCCCCTCCTAGAATGTTAGCTACTTGCTTGTGCTTGTAGCCCTAATCCTTAACTATAATATAATAAACAATCAATAAACTATCTACCTATTTATCTCATCTATGTATGTATTTATATATCTATCCATCAACATCTCTCATTCCCTACCTATTCAATTGGACTTTTCTCTCTACTCCTTAAGACGACTGGCTTAATTCTCAGAAAATTGCTTCCCATTTAATCACACTTTGAATCAATTCAAGGCTGATGAAAGCTGACATTTTCCCTAGGTGTCCACAATTTTGACTGTCCAGTCAATTAGCAATGAGTCTCACAGTATATAAAAGTTGCCAGGAGGTCTGTTTTGGGATCTCTATACCCAGAGGGCAAATGCAGTGTTTCTAGCCAGAAACAGGACTGATGTTCTTTTTTCCAGTGAATAGAATTGTGATTGCCCTTCATGGATGAAATGTTTTATAGAGTTGCATTCTGGTTTGCAGGGTATAGTTGAAAAACAAACTATTTAACCTTACCTTTGGAAGTGTGCACCTGATAGGGTGAATTAAGGCTGTTAATAATGTGTATGGAGCATCGTATCTTGCTCAGGGGAATGATCACAGAAAGACACAAGCCTACTTTGCTCTAGGTCATCAAGTTTCATCTATCACAGGTCAGTTGTGATCAGAGGTGTTAGGTAGCTCATAAATTCTTACTCTGAATCTTGTTGGATGAGGGGAGAGTAAAGAATGCATCAAAAAACAAATGCTCAAATGACAGCCTTGCCTGAGAAGAATACAGTTTAACACTGACATGGAAAGAAAGTCATATTACCCACCCTTCTGACCAACACCTCATTCAGACCATTTCCTCCCTCCCCTGTCTGGGGAAAGGTGGGGGGGGGGTTCACATGTGGTATGAGGGTTGCAATTAGGGCACTAGGTCTCTGAGGTCTCTAAAAGGTTTGCAATCACTGCTTTAGGGTAAACTAGTCCATAACATTGTTTCTTTTATGATTCTTATTTATTACGAGAACACTACATTTAGAGTCAAGTGCATTAATTTTATTCACTTAATTGGCAGTCTGAAATAGACATGCCATGAGAACTGAATTACCCCCGTGTTCTGTCATTCACTTCATTATCACTATTACTTGGTAGTTTTCCAATGTAAACCTTTGTATGATTGGTAGAGACTCCTAAAGTAAAAAAATACAGTTGGACAATCACATATTAGGTTGATGTAGCACAGACAATGAGACAACTACCCATCTGACAAGTAATCTCAACAAATTTTTGACATGAGATTCACTGACTATAAATAAATGCCATATTGAATCTTTTCTGACTATAAATGGATTTAAAAGACTATAGAATACTTTCTGACAACATCTTTGACCCTCATCTTCTAGTTTATAAATCACACAGGAATCTGACAGTTAAAATAGTAAGGGGATAGTTTAGTATGTTAAAATGATGACTGCAAACCAGTCTTGAAATTCTAGCAAGATGATAGTTATAAGAAATGTTTATTGCTATAATTTAGTGGGAATTTTTACCCACTATGGGGAACTCCAAATTTAAATTGAGAAATAATTGGTTGTTTTGTTTTGGCTGTTGCTACTTTGATCCTTAGATCCTATAATTTTAATGTGATTCTATTACATATGCATGTATATGTATGCGTATATATTTGACTCAATCCCTTTAGTTTATTTGGTGAGATCTATTAGCCTAGGAGAATAAATCTATTGTCAATAGGCATAAAGGTATTGAATTAAATATGTTCTCCTTCCTCATACACCTTTTCTGGCTCATAGCACATAGGAATCAGATGATGATATAGATGCAGGGTCAGTCTTCCACAAAACTGAGACAAAGATTAAGATTATTTTTTAAGTTGTCCCTTTGTTCTACTTTATTTTAGTACCTATCTTGCTACATGTACTTTATATATATATATATATATATATATATATATATATATATATATATATATATATAAGCCCTTACCTTCCGTCTTGGAGTCAATACTATGTATTGGCTCCAAGGCAGAAGAGTGGTAAGAGCTAGGTAAAGGGGGTCAAGTGACTTGCCCAGGGTCACACAGCTGGGAAGTGCCTGAGGTCAAATTTGAACCTAGGACCTCCCGTCTCTAGGCCTGGCTCAATCCACTGAGCTACCCAGCTGCCCCCCCCCATTGTGCTATTTCTAACATCTTCTCTTTGCAAGTAATCTAAACTTTCTGTCTGATCCTAGCTTTTTTTAGGCTCTTAAGTGATATAGTTTGCCCAGACTTTTGGACAAACACTTTTGAATTATTCTAAACTGTAAAGTAGTAAAAGATTGTCTTTCAGAGCTATCCCTCCCATTCCAGCCTCAGTTTTATGAGGATTTTATCCTATTTTACACTTGGTGGTGTTTCTTTTCAACTCTATTTTCTACTTTGCCATTACATACCTGTAAAGCAAACTTCACTTCCACAAGCATCTGTTAAAGTCGTTAAAGTGGTTACTTGTAAGTGTAACCAAACCTTTGTGATTTTGAGAAAGACCCTGATCCGTGATGTTTATTTGACCTCTCTCTCCATAATACATGTACTTTTCAAAATACATTCTAGAGAAAATGACTTCCTACAGAGGGGGTGGCATTAATGACAAAATGAAGTGCTTCTTGGATATATACTGAGCTCAACTATAAATTTCTATCTAATAGGAAATTAACTTCTCTGTACATGCACAGGACTGAACCAGTGATTGTCACAGGCAGTTTCCAGACAAAGGCTAGTTAGCAGGTTATTGAAATGAAATTTATATCTGAAGGCAAGGTGAAGTGTCTTTCACCTGTAAGCATAATTGTAGACATGTCAGTATCATTACAAGCAGCACTTGCATAGAGCATAAAAGGTTTTCAAATCTCAGACTTTGAAGAATTTACTTAAGAAGAAATAGACACTAAGATATCTAGATATCAGAGCAAAAAATAAGAAATGTAATTCTTTGCAATTTCAGTGGGCATTCTGAGAGTCATAAGGTCAATTCTGCTATGCATTACACATTTCCTTTTGATTGAACTAAACATTAATTCAAGTACTACTCTATTTTGGGTACTGATAGAGAAATAAAGGTGAATAACAGTCTTTACCCTTGAAGAGCAATCTAAGAAAGAAAATGATATATAAAATGTACAATAACATATTAGGCATATTTTCAGACAAAATTAACAAAAAGGGCTAAGGAGCTTCAGGGCAAAGGGACTTCTACTCAATGAAAGTATCAGGGCAGATTAGTGGAATAGTTGGCAATTTGGGTGGAACATGAAGAGGAGATTTTTCCAGAGTTACAGATGATTGGTGCAGGGTAGAATAAGAGGCATTTCAGATAGAGTAAATATTATGAGCAAAAGAACAAAGTTATCAGACTCCGGGACATGGAGAAATTAAAGCAATCTGTTTTTATTCTATTATAAAATGCAACATGGGAATTAGCATGATATTATTGGGGGGAAATGATTGAGGAAAGATTGTATGAGACCTTGAAAGTCAGGCTAGCTTCTGCACTAATACTTTCAAATTATTATAAATGGTAAAGGGGCAAAAAGATTGGCTTCCTATGTACCTATTTAACATGTGCCCTTGCACCACTTCCAGCATGTATTTTCTGAGTGTTTTATCCCACCTTTCTAGTTGGTGATGTTTCCTTCCAACTCTATTCTCTACTTTGCTCTTGCATACAATGTAATCTTGATTCTCAGGAGTGTAAAGTTATTTACCAGCTCTGTATACAATATACAACATTTTTTAGCAAATGTGCAGTTGTAAGGAAGGAAAAAGGCTCTATTTCAAAGAGAAAAGATCTAATGTTAGAATTTCAGACTTAAAAAATATAATAGAGGTCTGGAAAATGAAGAACTTCTTGGTGTTCCTAAAATGTAAATTGTTTGTTTTCTGCTACCAGAAGCTAAGATGAAGGAATAATGAATGCTTGGGGCTTGCCCACCACTCTCCAGAAAACCACAAAGATACAGAACCATCTCATAATGACTAGTGTAGTAGATCATCCAACAGAAGACAGGGTGAAGCAGTACTTGCCCAAAACTATGGAGAGACAACAAGGAAGGGATGGGATGGGAATTAAAGTGGGTTATAGCACAAGCAGCAGTGGAATGAGAGCAGCATGGTTCAGTCCAGCCTCAGAATGGATATCAAGGTGATACAGCTGCATGGGATGAGATTCAGTGTGTAATTCTCAGAGTAGGATTTGGTTTATGACCCCAATTTTCAGGACCCCTCAGTGTTACTGTTCCTTAGACGAAAACTGCCTGCCCCCATCCCATAAAACTTCTAGGTTTCCTGACCTATTCAAAAACCTTGAGAAGAGTTTATCTGTACCCAGGCAAGAAAGCCAACTATAGAATAAGCTGATGGAGGGAAAGTATAGTGAGTTTCAAAATTATCATTATGGTCCCCAGCCTGGGAATCATGTGATAGTTACAGGTTTTTCTGGATCATGGGAGTCTTTAGGGGTACATAATGTTGAAAATCATGTGCTCAGGACTGTAAACATCACAGTCCCTCCCTTATGTGGGATTGGACAGAGGGAAGGAGGAGAATCTTGCCTCAGGGTTATTATAAAAGTCTGCAAATGTACCTAGAAGAAGAGAGGACATTTTTATCCAGAGTAAGCTGGTTGCATGAGCAGAATCCCTTTTGCTACCCTTCCCCCACTCCCTGCTGTCCACTGTTTTCTCCAAATAAAGCAGCTTTTCTCTGCCAGCATCTTATCAATTTCTAGGGGTACAAACCTCCCCAAAATTCTAATCCACACAGATGGGGGCCCATTCGGTATTCTAGAAAAGTAGAAGTGACTCATTTTACCCATCTGGGCAAATCTGAGATCTTCTATATGCTTCTAAAAAACCCTGAGAGCAAGAGCAGACAGGGAATGACAGATGCAACAGAAAAGACCAGAACCAACACTTTTAATGTGAAGACAATTTTGTTTTGTACAAACGGAATCAGTGCTACCAAGATTAGAACAAACTGGGAAAAATTTTATAGCAATTATCTCTGACAAAGGCTTCATATCTGAAATATATAGAAAACTGATACAAATGTTTACAAAGAAGAATTATTGCCCAATTAATAGATGGTCAAAAGATAGGAACAATCTGTTCTCAGATGTAGAGATTAAAACTATCTTTAATCATATAAAAATGTTCCAATTCACTATTAATTGGAGAAATGAAAATTTAAAAAATTCTGAAGTACCACCTCATATTTATCAAACAAGCTAGTATTATACAAAAATAAAAATGATAGATGTTGGAAGAATTATGGAAACATTAGTACACGTATACACTTTTAGTGGCACTGTGTATTGATAGAACCATTCTGGAGAGCAATTTGGAACCATGATCAAAGATGTATACAACTATTTATATCCATTGTATATGAATACTTGGTATATATCTCAAAGAGATCAATTATGAGGGAAAAGGACTTGCTTGTACAAAATGTTATATCAACTCTTTGTGATGGCAAAAAATTGGAAACTGAAGAGATGGCCATCAGTTGTGGAATGGCTGAATATAGTATGATATATGATTATAACAATATATTTCTGTGCCATAAGAAATGAAAAACAAGAATAATTAATACTGCAGAGACATATATATATATATATATATATATATATATATATATTTTTTTTTTTTTAAACCCTTACTTTCTGTCTTGGAGTCAATACTGTGTATTGGCTCCAAGGCAGAAGAGTGGTAAGGGCTAGGCAATGGGGGTTAAGTGACTTGCCCAGGGTCACACAGCTGGGAAGTATCTGAGTCCAGATTTGAACCCAGGACCTCCCGTCTCTAGGCCTGGCTCTCAATCCACTGAGCCACCCAGCTGCCCCCAGAGACATATATTTGAAGTGATACAAAGTGAAGAAAGCTGAACCAAGAAGACATTGTACATAATAGCAGTTATAGTGAAGGATAATTGACTTTGAAAGACTTAATTATTTTCAGGAACTCAAGGATCCAAGACAACCCCAAGAAACCTATGATTAAAATGGCTATCTACCACCATAGAAGAAATTAATGCAGTCTAAATGCCAATTGAAGCATGGCATGTTTCACTTTATTTTCTTCCTGAGGTTTCTCCACACCCCATATAATGACATATGTCTTTTTTTAAAGATGATGAACATAGAAATCTGTATAGCATGATAGCATGTATATAACATATATAATATTATCTGTTGTCTTTGGGAGGGAGAATTAAAGTTAAGGAATGAAAGAATAGAATCACAAAATGTCAGAAAATAATCACTAAAAACTGGATGCACATATAATTTAGAATACAAAAAATAACAAATAAAGAAGTCATATTCTTGATTTTTATATGTTCTCTACCTACATTTAAGTTGAATATGAGTTCTAGCTGATTCTGACAAACCATGGTCTCTATATTTTAATCTGGATCATTGGATTTTTCCCTAAACTAGAGAAAATAAAATATTTTCCCTTTGCTATCCCTTTTTCTTCATCTACTACTCCACCTCCAATTAGTTTTGCCCTACTACAGGTACTCTGTAGAATATAATACTGGCCTGAACTTAATTTGTGACCTTTTCTTTCCCTGACCTTTAATAGTGACTAAGGAGGTAAATTAGTTGGTGGTTTTAAAATGCCTAGAGAGTACAATAAACCATTTATTTCTTTTCTTTTTCTTTCTTCTCATCAGCAAGTAACCAAGTATCCCACAGAGGCCATGGTTAGTTCCACGTCCATTATAATCAAAAATGTATAAATCTCCAAAGGCATTTCTTATTCTTTTAACCTTTCATTTGTTTTTACAGGCACCTCCAGATTTCTGTACATTACCTCTCCACCAAGCTCACAGACCAAAGAACTGGAATTCCTGCTTTTAACCTATATTCCAAAGCCCTAAAGTTAATTCCTCCTCATCCTGCCTCCCTATAGTATAATTTCCATTTTTACTATGTTTTTCTCTTTGAATAGGTGATATCAAAAAAATGCAATCCTCACTGCTAAATTGAGGGTTATAACAGCTCGTGTGTTACCTGATTTGGGACAGTACTATGGGGTCATCTAGAAAGGGGGACTGGAGAAAATCATCAGGTTATCCTGCTCTGAGCCAACACCTTAGGGATTTTATTTAACCTCTTAGAGCTTGTACAGTGAATGGTATTTGGTTCATTTTAAAAGGTTTTGGCTCATCTGGAAGCAATGGGACTGATCATAATTAACCTTGACTCTAGAAATTAAATTCTCTGAAAATGAAGGCAGGCCAGGTTTCCACTGCCCCTTTATCATTCCAGGAGAATTCTTCACATTATAAAGAAGCTATTTTAGGGTACCTTTTGTTTCCCAGTTGATTTATGGAATAAGATAAAGATCACAATTCTAGAAATTCTGATGCCTTGACAGAACATGCATTGCCATAGTTCACAAAATGTTTGGCTTTTGATCGGCGAAGGGATTTTATTTAACTTGTTCCAAGGTTAAGAAAGACATTTTGAAGTGTGTATTTGCATTTATTTTCAGGAATACAATCCTGGAATAAATTACTATGTATCTATGGAGTGCAGATGGGATTTCTGGCTTCAAATGGGCCTTCAGAAAGCTTTTGTGGAGTCAAATAAATTGTATTTATTTTACATATATTTCATGTGTGCAATTTACTAAAAGTATTAATAATAAAATGCTATTAAGTTTTATGACCTAAGGTTTCTATATTTATTGCTGAAATAAATTCAACTATTACATATAATGAATTCAATCAAGTGAATTTTAAATTCTGCATATTATTTTAAACATTTAATATTTTCAACAGAAACAATTGCTTCCAGATGTAGGAAAATTTTTACTCACTTAAAAAGGACCAGTTCATATACTTATAACTAAGAGAGATATTAAATTATTTTAGGGTCATTAATGAAAGTGTAGGACATAGAAATAGATAAGAGAGAGGCCCATTTTTCTATGCCCTGGTAAGACCAAAGGCAAAATATCATATTTGTTACTGATTGTGGCACATAACTAATGCCAAAGACAACTGAAAATATATTTTAAAAAAGGAAGACCTCTATAGAGTGGACTTCAAACTATGAGAGATTAGATGAAGATCCACATATATAGTCTATACAACAATCTACTTCATGACATCTACATTCAAGAATATGAAAGGCTATCCAGTGGAAGAGGATTGATATTGCACCTTTGTGTGGTGGATAGAGCAGTAGAATGTGTGTCAGGAAACTTGGGTTCAAGTCCCACTTTGGATTCTGATTTGGCCACATTATAAAAAAGAGCTTTCTAACAAGTGTAATTATGCAGAAGTAGACCTTTGTAGATAATGAGTCTTCCATATCTGGAGGTGTTCAAATTTTAGCTGGATGAAGAATGATGTTGAAGAAGGGAATCATACTTCATATGTGTATGGGATCAGATGGTAACTGAGATACCTTTGAAGTCTGAGATTCAATAAATTAAAATGTAAATAAGGTCAGGTTTTTCAAGTGATAAAATTGATAAATCAAATCATCATAAAAATGAGTCATTTTCTGTCTCTTAAGGATTTGAATGAAGTATTGGTAAAGCTGCTAACACAGGTTTCTAACATACTTTTAAAGGAAAATTAACGTAATAATTCCTTTTTACATGAAAGTAACTTTTGTCTTTACATTAAGGCAACAGAATGGAAAAGAAAATATTTGGACAACACAAGAAGCACTGTTATAGTTTCTGTTCAGGGAAGTGATGGAAATATTAGATACATAGGAAATCATAATCATTTTACATGGAAATATTCATGAGTTGAAAAATTAGTTCAGATCCAAAAAAATTCAGTTCATCATACATAAAATCAAAACTTTGCTTCCAATTCTTCCAAGATATTAGAAAAACATCAATTGGAAATAAAGGAGAAATCTTCTTTCAAGGAATTATTTAAAATATAAAATTGCAAATTCTTGCAAATGTACATTATTTGTAGGAAAGATATTTAGACCTTTCAGAACCCAAAGCAATATTTTTCATAAGAAGAAGAATACAAAGAGGATTTTGTACACAACATCAAAATTGCCTAAAATCATAAATTGGTATAAAATTGTTGGAAGATGGATTTTATACAGTAGTTGTACCCTGAATTAGCCTTAGATCCAGGTTGCCCACTAGTGACTTCTGATTACTACAGGGCCTTCTCCAATTCAATTTAATCAGTTCCTATATTCTTCACTCTATCTCACCTATTATGTCATGACTATAACCTTCACTTCACTCATAAGGGTTCTAGTTCTTTCTTCATAATCTCTGATAATTCTATATCTAATATTTTATCAGTCTATATTTTTCTAAAGAAAAATTATCATTCTATCTTTCTCAATGTCTTATTATTTTCCTACATGTTCTTAATCTCTATTTTTTCTAGTGCCTCCACCATCCTGATTCTTTTCTAGTGTAATAAAATACTCTGAGGACAGATAATATACCAGAGGTGAAAGGGAAGAGGAACACATTAGATCATCCTCTGTACTTTTTTCCCTCTTCTTTCTTATTTCCACCTCTCGTTGAACTACTTCAGCTCCTCAATATTCTCTATACTTGAATGCATTGCCTCCTTATCATTTCACAAATCATGGCTTATCATATTCTAATTTTTAATTACTCCAAACTCCCACCACTTTTGTCCCTAATCAAATGGTAGAGAAAAAAGTCATGAAAATACGTTGAATTATTTTATTCACATCTGTAAGACATCTTCAAAACAGGGCATTTATTTCAGTGAGACAATTCTTTTATATCTTATCAATTAATTCTACATTCTATACACCATGGCCCCTATTTTGGACATTTTTTTTTATCCCTTCACAACCTCCCAAGGCACTCCTGCTCCATTCAATCTGCTAAGAAATTTGGTTCCAATGTAAAGAAAAGGTAAATTATGTCATTCACTAAAAACTCTCTGTCTTTTCCTCAATTCACAACAAACATACAACTTAATTCATACATATTTTCCAACTTTCTTTCATAAGGAGCCATTCTATCAAGGCAAATACCTCACTTGCATTTTTGATTCCAGTTTTTCATATTGTCTCCAGTAGATTTCTCCCTCTATTATTCCCATTTTATCAGTAATCAATTAGGTAATTAAACAGAGATTTAAAAGAGAAACTGACTTTCCCTGTTGTGTAGAAATATATCTATATCTCACCCACCCTTAACTTGCCTCTCTTGACCTTACAATCATTACTATATAGAATACAAAATATTTTCTCCCTTGGGGTGATATCTAAGAAACTTATATATTAAAATATATGATAGTTAGCAGGTGATATGAGGTTGGAGTTGAATTGAGAGGTTAGGATTTATTGTATAGGTGAAGAATTAGCTGCATAAAGATTATAATAAAATTCATGGGAGCTGATAAGATCATAAGGCAAATGTTATAGTGAGAAAAGAGTATCAGATTTATGAGGGATGCCTATAATTTGTGAACTGAAATGAGTGATAATCTACCAAATTTGCCTGAGAAAGAGAAACTAGATATTTAGGAGGAGAAACAATCAATTAAGATTTAAGTGATTCACTATGATCAGGTGGGATTTATATCAGGAATGCAAGGATGGCTTAATATTAGGAAAACCATCCACATAATTGACCATATCAACAAGCAAACCAACAAACATCACATGATTGTCTCAATAGAGGCATAAAGCTTTTGACAAAATGCAACACTCATTCCTACTGAAAACACTAAAAAGCATAGGAATCAAATGGCCTTTCCTAAAAAATAATAAACAGTATGTATTTAAAACCATCAGCAAACATCATCTGCAATGGGGGATAAACTAGAAACCTTCCAAATAAGATCAGGAGTGAAACAAGGATGCCTATTATCACCTTTATTATTTAACATTTCAATAGAAACACTAGAAGTAGCAATCAGAGAAAAAAATTAATTAAAAATAAATAAATTAAATAAATTAAATTAAATTTTAAAAAGAAGGTATTAAAATAGGCAATAAGGAGACTAACCTTTCACTCTTTGCAGATGATATGACAGTCAACTTAAAGAATCCTAGAGAATCAACAAAAAAGCTAGTCAAAATAATCAACAACTTTAGCAAAGTTGTAGGATACAAAATAAACCCTCATGAATCACCTGCATTTATATATACTTCTAACACACCTCATATTAGATTTAAAATAGTTTTGAGTGTTAAATAGTTGTAGATAAGAGAGTGGGAGCCATAAACTGTGATAATTGAAATGTTTGGGAGCAAGGGAAATACATATATCAATTATGACCGCTGAAATATGTTTTCTACTGTGTCTTGGTTTTATATAAATATAAGATGGTCGCCAGGGAATATATTCCCAATTTATGAATATGCCCAAGCCAACTGGGTTTTATAGAGAAATTTAATTTATAATACACTGATTAATCAATAGAAAAAGAGAGAAAGTAAGAAAGGAATAAGAATGAATAAATCAGTCAGTTGGTTTTATCACTCACCCAAGATCTCTCTAGGTAAGGCTTCTCATGCCACTCCACCTTCAAGAGAGCCTTCTTTCAAGAAATGTTTCCAGAGAATTCTCCTCCTTCAGAGCCAGCCTTCTCTCCTGGTCCTCCAACAGAGCAACCACCTCAGTCCTCCTTCAGAGCCACCTCGCTCAGAGCAAAACCTCCTCCTCTGTCCTCAGCCCTCACTATCTTTAAGTCAACCATCTAAGTTCCCTCCCCTCAGTTCTCACATCTACCAATCACTGTCGATGTCTCCCCTGTGCCAATGGTGGCTCTAGTTTAACCCAGGACCGCCCAGAGGTCTGTGGCTTTGCACATGTCTGTTGAAGGTCATATTCTCAAATAATTAAATCTTGATCTTTGCTGCAGCCCTTCCTAAATCCTGTTACTCTAAGTAGGGTGGAAATTGTATTTTCCAAGACCTGGTTCTGTCATTCCAAGTATCTCTATTGTATCAATTCTAAAATCAATCATGACTCAAAGAACTTCCTGTTCTATGCTTAAGCATAGGTCAAAACCCTTTCCATTGTTTAGCAAAAGGTTTCTGTCCTAAAGTAGTCTTAAGTAGGGAGGAGAAGGATCCTCCCATGCCAAGGGGTTTCACGTTCCAATAGGAAATTTTTTCCAGTATGAAATTTCCCAATGGGGAAATTTCCAACATTCATAAATCTAAGAAATTTTAAGGTTTACAATTGTCATAGTTTCAAGTTAAAGAATTTAAAGCATAATGTCATTTGGGCCTATTGGCCCAATTGGATGGAACTAAATTGTTTCTTCTTATGTCCTTTATTCATGGAAGCCTGAATGACAGAGTTCATTTTAGGAGCACCACCCCCAAACAACCAGAAGATTTCTACATAGGAAATATGTTCAAATTTGTTTTTAATTGATTGCCCTAATTTGTTTCCAAGGGACTAATTAGTTTCAACCTATCCACAGCCATATATCTTTGAATAACCAGGAAATGTTCTAAGAAGGAAAGAGCCAATAAAATTACTTAGTTTGACTGTCCTGGACTTCTCAAATGATAGTAATAATAACAACAAACATTTTTATGGGTGTTCAACTTTTAGAAGAATGTGTTACATATATTTTCTGACTTTATATTTCCCTTAACCTTATAAAATAGTAACTAGATTCATTACTATCTCCATTTTATAGATGAGGAAAGTGGGATTCTTATCAATTTAAATAACATCACCATGGTTCACATAATGACTAAAAGAGAAGAGATAGTATCTGAACCCAGTTCTTCCTATTTCCAAGTCCAATACTGTCTATTATACCATAATGTCTTTCTTGAAATGGCTTCAAAGAACTTTATAAAGGTCTTTATAAAGTACTTTTATAAAAGCTTCTCTTTTCCTAATTTTTTATTTATTCTATAAGCAATTAATGCCAAAGAAAATGATCTATCTATAATATAAAATGGATGTCCTAAAATTATAGATTCTAATTTTAATTGCATTGATTCATAAATGATTGTTTCTAATTTTTTGTGTGGTCAAAATTTTCATTTTTTTCTTCTATAATATTCTCTCTTTTCTTTGCTCAGGAATTATTCTGTGAATAAATTTGGGTTTTTTTCCCCTTTTTTCCACTAATTTACTTATTATGTGAATTTTTAAATCTCTAAGACAATTTTATTTAGGTAGATATTTAGAACTTATCTAAATACATACTACTGGGTTTTAATATGTTAATCTATAAATAATTTCTGCTAGACTTTTTTTCCTACTTTTCCCAACCTTATTTGTTGAATAGTGAATTCTTGTGACAGTAGGTAGGATCTTAGTGTTTATCAAATTATCCCATGATATTTAACTTATCTTCTCTGAACCTAATCTATTCTACTGATCACTTTCTGTATTTTTAATGAGTACCAAATAGAATTGTTCACTTTACTATTCAACATAGTTTGGAATTTGATATTCCTAGAACCATCTCATTCCTGCCTTTTGTTTTCATTACATTTTTTAAAATTCTTGACCTTTTGTTCCTCTGGTTAAATTTAAGTGTCATTTTCTTAATTCTAGATTGCAATCATTTGAAATTTTTATTAATATTTCACTAAAAATGCAACAATTAGCATTGTCATTTTTATTATATTGCCTTGGTCTATCCGTGAGCAATTAATATGCCTCCAATTATATTGTTCTGTCTTTATTTCAGTATAGGGTATTATAGTTCTATTTACATAGGACCTTGTTAATTAGCCTCCCAACTACTTAATATATTCTGCAATTATTCTGAATGAGACTTCTTCTATATCTTAATGCCAGTTTCTGTTGGTAATATTAAGAAATGAAAAAATATGAATTTATTTTATAACTTATGTGTTTGAAGAAGTCATTATTTAAATTAATTTAGCTATTTCTCTTGAGTTCTTAAGGTAAACTATCATAATTTGCAAAGTGTGATAATTATTGATTTCTCTTTTCTTAGTGGGTGACGTGGAAAGAATGTATAAATTTTCAGTTATTAATATCTCCAAGATCAATACCCCTAGTACCCCAGTAGAATGCTGGTCCCTCTACCCCATCCTTCTCCCTACAGAACCCCACCTTGAAGGACAAAGGCCTTACAAGCCTATGTTTTGGCTAGGTATTTTGATATTGTCCTTTAAGATATTAATAAGTCTGCCCCTGTCCTCTGGAAACTTGCCTTATCTGACTTTGCCTTAGACTGAACAGTAAATTCTTAAGTACCCATTGATCAAATATTAATTTGCTTTAGAAGTTTCTCCCATGTAGCAGAGGCCTCTACCATGTGGTCAAGCCCCATGGCTAGAATGATCCTCTTGTATCCATTGTAAAACTTCAGTGTCTCCCAGCTAATCCAGTCCTGAACCACTCCTCTCGTTGAATCCACTGTGAAGCTTGTCAATTTAACATTTCTGTCATTTATTTATGAATTAAAACTTCTGTCTCCAGCCCCTGATAATTTTATTAAAAATATTAATTTGAAGGAAGACTTGAATATGTAAAATAAGTATTATATTTTCCTATAAATTAAGATTAAGAGTTTTTCTGTAAATCTTGGGTCATTTTGTCTCAGGTCACACATCTTTCTTTATAAATTTGGGGAAACAAGTATGTGAGACATTGCTCCATATTTTCTCTCTTCTAATAAAATATATTCCATTTTAAAGATGGGTTTCCTCAATTCCTTTGAATAGTGGATAAAAAAGGGTGCATCTTGGTATTTTCAAGATCCCCTTAAATTTCCACTTCCCACATTAGTCTTTTTCCTTCATTTTTTTGTGAGAAATATTACTTTAATTAATAGGGAGGGTATTGGAACTGTATATTTTACCTCCAATCTTATTAGAAATACCTATTTTAAATCCACATTTTATTTAATGGTTATGTTTAGATGTGAAAAGATATTATTTTATAAAGTTAAGGAAAGGCCCAATTATTCCTATCATTTTTAGTGTTCTATTAGAAATGAGTGTTGTATTTTGTGAAAATCTTTTTCAAGCTATTGATATAATTATGAATCTATTTTATTGTCATGAATATGATATTTTGGATTATTTTTCCTAACAATAATCCAAACCTGAATTTCCAAGATAATTTCAAAGCCAGAGTATAAGTATTGTCAACCTTGAAAAACAAAGAACTACTAACATATTTAGAAAGAACTAATCTTTAAATAGGACAAGAGAGACAATGCTCTAAAGGTCTCTGCAAAGAGTCATGTACAAAACACTACACAGAGAGAAGCTCTGGGACTCTGGAAACACAATCTCTGGAAAAATACTCCTTAAAAGGAGATTTTTCCAATGAAATGAAGAAGTTGGGGTCCTGTATTGTGAATTTTAGACTTTATTCCACCCTGCTTAGTCTTTTGAATTTTAGCAACCTGCAATGTATATACACCCCCACTTAAGGATTAAGTTTGGGGGAGGCAGGTCTATGTCTCTCCTGTGCTAGCAAGTGACAAATCAGAAACAACTGAACGACCCCCTGGGGCATCCAAAGCCAAGTTTAAGCCACCACTGGTAAATGTGAAACACAGGAAGTGATCTAAAGAATTGCCTTTATATTTCATGTAAGTTCCTATGAGACTAGATTGGGCAGTGGAATTTGACTGTGGAGGAACTCAAGAGAGAGATCTCAGACTGATTCCCTTAGACTGTCACATGGTGAGTTCAAGGCTTACGTCTGCTTTCCTTGTTTTTCTGGAGGCACAAGCCTCTGGGGAGGCCCATCTCTTGGGACTCCCTTTTCCCTCAGATTTTTAGAGGTACCATCCTCTGAGGAGGCCCCTCGTCTTGGAGGAGGAGGCCTTGTGGCTGGAAGTTGTGCTAGATTTAATTTTCTGACTCCCCTTTTCCCCGTCTCACCTCCACCCCCATCTTGGCTGGGGCCTCAGAACTCCTGCCTGGTATCTTTATCTTTTTCCTCTCTTTTTTTCTTCCTTAATATCTTCACTCTATTGTAAATAAGCCACCATAAAATTCCATTCTGATTTGAGTATTTCATTGGGATTTAGAATTTAAAATCTCTGGTGACCAACTAAAATATATATTTAGTCCAACCATAAGTTTACCCCTTACAATAAAAATTATGTGGAAGAAAAGAAAGGAAACACATACAGACTGGTTAAAATCAGGATTGGAAAAGAGGCTGTAACCTCTGTTTACTACTCTAGAGTCACCATGACACAGCATCAAGTCTACACTGTTATAAATGGTATAAAATCCCCAGAATTGATGTTGTTTGGGGGATAGCTTTTCCATCTATGTTGTTCTCCAAAGGAAGAGCTCCCCATCTTGCTGTTACACCTTGCTATCCTCCTGGCCATTCTCAACATTATTTTCTAAATTAATAAATTTCTCCTTTTATTTTTACACTAAGTTTCAGAGTCTTGGATTCTTTCAAAAGGTATCCTTCCTGCACCCTGAGGGTTCAACTTTAATACCCCACAACACTATGAGAAGCTCTTTCATAAAATTTTACAATCATTTAAAACTTAAACCATGGCATTTCAAATTCTGAAGACCTTTCTCTATTTTAATCTACTTAAAGCAGTTACCCAAGACTTCAGTTGAACACTTAGGCTCTCACACCCCAGCTCAGCTTCCCATTCAAAGTTTTCAGTCAACCTTTCATGCATCTGACCTATACTATCCTCCCTCTTAAGTCCAGTAGAGATACTGCTTCACTCACATACACAGGCACCAACTGTGATACACACCTATAAGATCATATTTTAAACTTCAATGCCCAGATTGGGAAACACTAAGTCTGGAAGATTTAAGAAAAACTGCAACTTACATATTTTCAGGTCATAAAGAAATGCTAGAGGAAAAGGATGAAATAATAAAAGATCTTAAAGCCAAGCTCAAGGAAGCAAATAGCTCAAGTAAATATAAAGAAATCGAAGAAATAAAAAATCTAGCCACTCTGCAATCATACAAACCCACAAGAAATTACACACAAAGCAATCAAAGGAGAAATTTACCCAGATGTTTCCTCTGTGGAAAAATGAGTCACATGGTTTGAGACTGTTATTTAAAGGCACAATTATTCCAAGCTAATAACAAACAAAGGTCTTGGAAAAGCAATGTAAAATATAGCAGCAATAATACACAAACAAATACAAAATGTTGTGATTGTAATTGCAAAAAATCATTGCAAGCACCAAATTTAGAAACCATGGAGAGGTACATCCAACAAGGAGAGAAACCACGTTATTTGCAAGTAGTCTTAGGTGCTGCCAAACAAAGTCAGTTATGAAGCCAGATGTATGGGGTAACATCAAAAAGGAAAAGTTGGAAAGGAAAAGGGAAAAATGAAAAGGAAGGAGACTGCATGCAGATAGAATGTGGGTTGCCAAAATCACAAAATAAAACTAAAGAACAGATTGAAGAAATCCAATTAGATAATGATGTAATAGAGATTAAAGAGAAAATTTTTGGAACAGTGGAACAAGATACAAAGAAAGAGGAAGAAACAGAACTGGCAACAGTCTGTAATACACAAACTGTAAATGAATTAATTGAAGCACATGAACTAACAATAGAAGGGTCCAATGGGGAGGAAAATGCAATAACAGAAAACATTCAAATTAACACACCTCCTGGAGACAATGGCATGGAAAGCAGGGATGCTATTACAAAAGAAAATACCAATGATATAATAGAAGAGTCAACTTTAAATCCTTAGGCAGAAGAATTTCAACCAATAGTAAATGCACAAGAAAAAGCAAACACAAACACTGTCATGCCATCCTTAAGTCTCCATGATAATGCAAATCCCTTGCAAACTGATGATGGATTGCAAAATGAATGTTCAGAGCAACAAGAAAAGTCTGTAGCAGAAGAACAAAACTGGGATTTGAACAAAATAGAAATAGAGACACCTATGGTCCTAGTGTGCCAACAAAATGAGAACACAGAACCAAGGGTCATGATAAAAGTGGGTAATGAGATCTACCCATCTCTAATTGATACAGGAGCAACTAAATCTGTTTTAAAAACATCTCCCGAAGACAACCAAATCACAAGTTATGTACAAATAATGGGGGCTCCATGGAAAAAACAGAGAGTACCAAAACTAAAATAAAAAATGGTAACACTAGGACCCCTAACAACAGAACACACATTCTTGTTAATCCCAGAATGCCCAATCAACCTTCTTGGGAGAGACTTTTTTGTGTAAAATTGGAGCAACTATTCAATGTAACACATCGGGGAAAATCTTTCTACATCTACCCAAAGACTCTTTAAAACATTATCCATTGCTGTTCATGGGGCAAGTGGATGATGAACAAGTTCAGAATGAAGGTACAATATTTGAAATACCAAGTGATATACCTGAAGGACTTTGGGTTACACATTCTTCACATGTAGGGATTCTAAAGTCAGCAACACCAGTAAAAGTAGAAGTTAAAGAAGGGACACCACCAAGAATACCACAATACAAACTAAGTAAAGAAGCCATCGATGGAATCAACCCAATTATCCAAATCTTGTGGAATCAGAAAATTTTAATCCCAACAATTTCAGAATATAATACACCAATAATACCTATAAAGAAAACAAAATGTGACTCTGAAGGAAAAGTTCAGTGGAGACTGGTCCAAGATTTAAGGGCAGTAAATAACTTTGTGAAAAAGTCCCATTCAGTCATTCCAAGCCCATCTAAAATAGTTTCAGAGATCCCAAGTAACTCTGGATATTATACTGTTGTTGATCTGTGTAGTGTTTATTTTAGCATTCCAATTGCAAAGGAAAGCCAAAAAATCTTTGCTTTCACTTGTAATGGGACTCAAATGACATGGGGAAGATTACCAATGGGATTCTGTGATAGCCCAACAGCATTTTGCCAAATCTTGCAACAAGATTTACAGAATATCCGATTCAAGGAAAGCAGAATTGTGCACTATGTGGATGACATTTTTCTTGCATCCCCATCTGGTAAGTTTGTTACCAGGACAGTAAAAAACTCTTCCTAGAGCTATATAAGAAAGGTCACAAAGTTTCCAAATCAAAACTACAATGGGTCATGCCTAAATTGGAATACCTAGGATTTATCTTGGAAAAGGGGATGAGAAAGATTTCCAAGAAAAGAGTAGAAGACATACTGTAGCTCAGTGTGCCAAAGACTAAGAAACATCTGAGAGCCTTTTTAGGAGTGACAGGTTTTTGTAGACAATGGATCCCAGGCTATAGCCAAATAACAAAATGCCTTATGGACTTAACCAAAAACACAGTCACAGAACCTTTGAAACTAATGAAAGAGCATCTCCAAGCCTTGACATAGCTCAAAGAAGCAATCATAACAGCCCCAGCCTTAGGTATTTCAGACTACAACAAAGAATTCCATCTCTTTGTGCATGAAGCAAGAGGCATAGTTTCTGGAGTGTTACTCCAAACTTTAGGACACAATTTTAGTCCAGTGGCATAGTACACAGCTAGATATAATTGAGAAAGGAATAATTCCCTGTTTGAGAGCAATTGCAGCCATAGAAACAATGATCCAAAAGTCATCTGATTTGGTATTAGGATCAAAACTTAATGTCTACTCTGCACACCAACTAGAATCCATATTGAAGAAATGTCATTTACAAGCTTTCACACAGCAAAGACTTTCTCAATATGAAATTGTGTTACTAAGCAACAAAAACATCACTTTAAAATGTTGCCAACCATTGAATCTGGCATCCTTGATTCCAGATCTGCCATTAGAAGGGGAACCCATACATAATTGCCAAGAAACAATATCAGTAGTCGAAAAGCCAAGAAATTATTTAAAAGACACTCCCCTGGAACAACCCAACATTGAAATGTATATGAAAGGTTCAAGCAGGATAGTTAATGGACAAAGGTATACTGGAGCAGCAGTGGTAACACTAACAGAGACATTATGGTATGTGTCCTTACCAAAGCACGCGAGTGCTCAAGTGGCAGAGCTAGTTGCTTTATTAAATGCTTTGCAAATCGGTAAAGATAAACGAGTCAATATTTACACAGATTCCCAGTATGCATTTTCATTAATTCATGCCACTGCAGAAATTTGTAAACAGAGGATTTTTGACAAGTGCAGGTAAAGAGATCGCATATGCCAAACTAATAATGCAACTTCTTGAGGCTGTACAACTTCCCAAGGAAGTGGCAATAATCCACTGTAGATCACACACAGGGGCTAATGATCGTGTGTCTTTAGGAAACCATAAAGCTAACATTACAGCAAAATTTGGAGCTAGAGAAGGACCTTTTCATGTATTGAATTTCTCAATAGTTGAACAGGACAATCTAACTGATGCCTATAATGAGCAGGAAATTCAATCATGGATAAAGAACTTAGGAGCAAAACAAATAAGAGGAATATGGTTTTCGCAACTAGGCAAGCCTATCCTGCCTAAAAATTTATTTTATCATGTGTGCAATGCCATACATGCACAAGGACACTGTGGAACCCAAGCTGTGATCGACTCAGTGAGATGATTTTGGACTGCACCAGGAATATCCTCATATGCCATAAAAATTTGTCAAAAATGTAAAATTTGTATGCAATTCAATCAGGGAGTTTCTTAGACCAAAGGCTTAGGAGGTCGTCCCTTAGCATATACTCCATTTGAATGCATACAGATTGATTTTATCAATATGCCAAAAGACAAAGGGTTTAAGTATTGCCTTGTCATCATAGACAGACTGACTCGATGGCCAGAAGTTTTTCCTTCCAAAAAGAACAACACAGCATTTGTGGTCAAAATCCTATTAAAAGAAATCATACCTAGATTTGGGATTCCCTCAAAATTGGACTCAGACTGTGGAAGTCAATTTACTCAGTCAATATTAAATGAAATTTATAAAAATCTAGGAATACAAGCAACATACCACACACCACATCATCCCCAAAGTTCAGGGCAAGTGGAAAGATTAAATAAAGACATTAAAACATTGATAGGAAAATTTTGTGCAGAAATACACAAAAAATGGACAAACATTCTGCCATTAGTTCTGTTCTATCTTAGAACATGACCCAGTGGAGATTTGCACATCTCTCCATTTGAGATGCTATATAGACACACAATTTGGCAAGGAAGGACTTGTAAACCAGCTTACATTGCCATGATAAGTGGAGATTGTCAATTAACAAAATATATACAAGCTTTACAGATGAGAATAGCAGAATTGCATGAAATGGGCTTGATACAACAAACACTACCTCTGGATTACAATTTGCACAACATCAAACCAGGAGACATAGTATACTTTAAAAAATTCAATAGAAAATTGGCTACAGACATAAAATGGACTGGACCACATGAAGTATTGCTTACTACTCCAACAGCTATAAAAGTTGCAGGGAAAGACTCATGGTTTCACTGTTCCCACATGAAACCAGAAAAAGTTCAACATCACTGTAACAGACATAGAAGATAATTAGACAAAAGATAGTACTGAGAAATGAAAACAAAAATTGATTAACATAAAAAGTATACCACAAAGAAATAATAGTGAGACATAATGTTCGAGACAAGTTTCCAGCCCAGAGGAAAAGCAACCCAGAGGAAAAGCAACCCAGAGGAAAAGCAAACCCAAGGAAAAGCATCCCAGAGGAAAAGCATCCCAGAGAAAAAGATTTTAAACCAGCCCAGAGGAAAAGCATCAAGAAGACAAGAAACAAAGAGGAAAAGCTGAAATCGACAGCTAAGACTTTGAACTTTGTAAATTTGTTTATATAAGAAGAGGACAGATCAAAAACGAGACATATATATATAAAACTGAGTGAGTTGAAATAATAAAACAAAAGTAATTTCACATATTAGGGAAATAGCATGCATCACTACATAACATGGAAGAAAGAAGAGATCCATCAGTCAACATGAGAAGTGGAAATCTGAAGAAACTTGATAAGTATTAAATCAACACAACACTATTAGACACAAAACACAAAATCACAAACTGACATATCGAGAGACCTTGTTTATATTAAACAAGTGTCTGAAATTGTATTATGCAAAATGTAAATATGTATATAGTTAGTTCCATAAGGTCTTAGGCAAATAGAAAGGTCAATAGATATTTCTATTTGACTGACATCATGATGTGAAACAATGTGTATTATTGTATTATATATAAATAATTTCTGTAAATAAGGTATTAGTTTTACTTAACTTAGAGTAAGTAGTATTAGCACTAAGATTCAAATTTCTTGTAATAGTTTGTTTAACATTTGTTGTACTGAATTTATTGTAAAACCCCAAACTACCCTTGCTCAAACTTTCCTGCTAAGATTTCCTTAGAGTGGATTTAGTAAATTGGTAACTATAATATAAATATGTGACCTTGGGAAGGTCACAACCAAAATAAGGGGATGATTGTGGAAAGGAAATTAGACTGACAGTTTGTGGGGGAAGGGGCCAACTGGGAGTGAGGTCTTGTGACTAGCACTTCCTTCCTGCCGTGTGGGACTTGCTGCCTGGTGTTGGAGGAAAGAGGAGCTTGTTCAGCCTGTCTGGAGTGGCATGCTCTTCTTGGTTCAGTCTGAAGATTCAGGCCCATTCATCTCTGAAGGTAAGACCTTGTTGCTTTCTATGTACTGCTAAGATTCTGAATTAGAAAGAGAGTAGACAGGAGTGGGACAAACTCTCCGCCAGCCTCTGGGGCTGGGCCTCAGGTCTGAAACTGAGAAAAAAACTCCAATCCCAACTAGTTATTAAACTTTATGTTATTTGAATTTGCAATCAGATAAGTGGACTATCTTTTCTGGTCATAGAGGGTGCTGAGCTTCAGTTCAGTCATTCAAAGACAAACAGACCTCATTGGACCCCTGCTGTTTCCTCTCAGCAGGGGACATCTCCCTCCCTTGCTTCTCTAAGAAATATACCCTCTCTCTCCCCTCTCTCCTCCATACCCTGCTACAAACCTCCCATTCTCCCCATTTTTCCAATCCTATTTCCTTTCCCAATAAATATTACAGGAATAAATATAAGTTTTGGGGTCTCCAACTTAAAAGCTAGTCCTAAAACATGGGGTTCATCAGATCTTATTAGGCTACAAGTTTGGGATTTCTAGATTCCAAATTGACAATAACAAAACCATAGTTTGATTACGTTTCAACTAAATATAAAGGACAACCCCTATTTCAGCAGACTCACATCATTAGGCATGGCACCACTGAATCATTTGACTGAATTGTAACTTGGCAACCTGAGGTCTGAACTTTGAAGGCCCTGTGGATAGAGTGTCTGAAATTTAGGACTGGGTACAGGGACTAAAGTGAAACCTGGACAATTAGAAACTCCTAGGAAGCGATAACAGACTAATTTTACAAGCCAGTAGGGAGAAGCATAGATATTTCTTTTTTCTTTTAGGACCTGAGCTCTTCTCTATCATTGGCCACTACTGGCAGCGTTGGCGATCTTGGCAAGTATCTGTGAACTGGAGCTAAAGGAGTACAGAGCCACTTGGAGACTTTTAGTTGGGCTGGCCAGGTCATCTTTCTCTATCTTCAGATAACCTTCACTAATAAATAATTATAAATTAAAATGCTCTCTGCTTTATGAATTAAGATAGTTTCCAAGAAATTTTAATCATAACAATTATATACACAACCATTCTTTTCCTTTTCTCAATTTATGCAATATGAAAATTAAGAATTCTTGAATATTATATATAATTCACTTTTAAAACTAGCTTTTCCAAGGTTTGTCTAGGTTGTTATGGGGCTCAAATGTGTACTCCTGGGGTTCGGGAAGGATACCTTTTGCATGAATTCAAGACTCCAAAACTTGTCTTAAAAACAAAAAGAGAAATTTATTAATTTTGGAGGTAATGTTGATAATTACCAGGAGGATAGCAAGGTGGAACAGCAAGATGGGGAGCAGTTCCCAGAGGACAGCATGAATGGAAAGGCTGTCCTCTGGATGACATCAGTTCTGATGATTTTATACTCTTTGCAACAGATGCTGTGTCATGGTGAGGACTGTGGACATACCCTAGAGTGCTAGTCACACAGGCATTTGGTGGGGTGATGTGGTCATCTGACTGGGGTCTGCCTGGAGGCATAAAGATTCCCTAACAAACAGATATCTTCAGATGTAGCCTGATAGGATCAAGGTGTAGCGTGGAGGTGCTTCTCTCTGTCCATAATAGTTTGCCTGAGTTTCAGGGGGTACAGTGCTCATGTCATGGATAATCAACAACAACAACAACAACAACAAAAACATAATTCATGATGTCTGCAGATTTGGGAGGTAAAAAGGCTTATACTGAATATTTAACAATTTGTTCTCCCCATTCACTAGGATTGGCTTTAGTACAACCCTGCCCCTTTTACCAAAGAGCAGGGTGAGGAATGGAATGACTAATGTACTTAGCACCAGTTATCTATGCTAGATGTAATTTGCTTCTGTTACCCTGCCTCTTTTCTCTACCTTTTCATTATTTCTTTCCTCTTAAATCTCTCTTTAAAATCTGAATCTTAAATCATAATTTTAAGTCTGAAGTTTTTTTTTTTTTTAACTTATGATTAACCTCCCCCTGACTAGAGTTTCCCTTTTATTTTCCTAGTTCCACATTTCAATTGTTTTCATTTATGTATATCAAGTTGAGGAACTCATCAGAAGTATAGTTGTATTTATGTGCCAAACAGTTTTATGCATGTATTCTAATCTCTTTAGAAGAGAGGTTCAAGTGGTTCCCACTCTCCCTAACTCCTTATTTTTGCATCCTTCTATTTGCACACCCCAACTGTATTATATAATACCTCTGAGGTTTTCTTTTCTCTTTCTTTCCCCGGCATATTTCTTTTCTCCCTATCCTTTCTATTAAAAAATAAAGTATTAAGTTCTCCTGAAATAATTAAATCACTCTCAGAATCTCTCTTATTTTATTCCTTTTATGATCCAGGATGAAATTAGGATTCTGAGCAGACATATTCTATCTTTGCCTATTAGCATGTGAACATAGAGCAGAGGCAAGGTGGTAGATTAAGAGTAATTACCCAACTGGGCTTTCCAAATATTACCCTCCAAATGACCTCAAAATAATGCCTTGAATCTAATTTTAGACCATCAGAGACATTAAAAAGTCAGCATAAATTATGTTTCCAGTCTAAAAAAAATGAGGTTAGCAGCAAATGTCTATGTTGCCGAGGAAGAGCCCTGTCTGGAGTCCATATAGGTATAACAGTAATAGAACTTTTTGAAACTCACAGCCCAGATTTGGCAAGTAGTTTGCTATTTATTTTTATAGTTCATTTTTAATGATCATATATATATATCATATCTTTTTATCTATATATGTATATATATTATATGTATAAAATTAAAAAAAAGAGTTAAGGAGGGCTAAGAGATTTGCCTAAGGTCACACAACTAGTAACTGTCTGAAGACTTATTTGATCTTTGAAGATGATGGGAGGAAAAAGAAATACACCAGAGTATAAATATGCTACAATTATTCTACAAATAAAATGTATGTATTATATATGATGAAGAGAAAGGTTTTAAGAATTGAGAGATCAAGAGAAAATAGATAAGGAAGAAGGCAGTACCTCTAAATCTATTATTCATGTTGAAAATAAAAACCCCAAATTATGTAGACAAGATAATCTCTATTTAGATCCTAAAAGGCTACTTTTAAAATATAGGAAATCCACAGGAAAAGTATCTAGGAAAGATAACATCTAAGAAAAGAGTCAATGCAATGATACCCTTCAGAAAAGTTATCACTTTCACACAGCTAAAGTCAGATCTAAACAGTTGGGGAAAAAAAGCATTCATTTTTCTTAGGACGATTGAGCCAATATAATAAAAATAATAATTCTACCTAAATTAATGTACCTATTCAGTTCCTTGCCAATCAAGCTACCAAAAATTGTTTCAAATATTAAAAAAAAATAATAAAGTTAATCCGGAAGGACAAATGGCCAAGAATATCAAGAGAATAAAGGAAAAAAAATATGAAAGACAGTGACTTAGCTAGAACATATCTCAAACTATATTATAAACCATCAAACACCAAAACAATGTTGTACTGGCTGAGCTATAAAGTAGTGGTTCAATGGAAACTAACAAGCAGTAGTAAATGACCATCTTAATTTAGTGTTTGTCAAACCTAAAGACACAAGCTTTTGGAAGAAAAAAACACTATTTGGCAACTGCAGGGAAAACTGGAAGATTATGGCAGGAACTACACTGAGGACAACACATCACATTGTATACAAAGAAAAGTATTTGTGTCTAAACAAGACATAGAGAACATTACTGGTTGTAAAATTGATAACTTTCATTACCTTAAATAAAAAAGGTTTTGCTCCAATTCAACAAATAGCATCAGAAGGTGAAAAAGAGACTGGGGGTGACGGAGTCTTTATAGCAAGTCTAACAAAATTCTCATTTCTCAGATAAATAGAGAATTGAATACAATTTATAAGAATACAAAGCATTCTCCAATTAAATGATCAAAGGACATGACAGGCAATTCTTAGATGAGGAAACTGAAAGAATTTTTAGTCACATGAAAAAATGCTCCAAGTCATTATTATTTAGATAAATTCACATTGAAACATACAATATCAAACCCATCAGACTGGATAATAAGACAAAAAAGGCAAATGATAAATGTTGGAGGGGATGTGTCAAAATTGGGATGCTAATATACTGTTGGTGAAGCTGTGAACTGATAAAAGTATTTTGGAAGGCAATCTGGAACCATGCCCAAAGAATTATAAATCTGTGGATGGCCTTTGATCCAACAATATAACTGTTATGTCTGTATCTCAAAAAGAAATAAAAGATAGGGGAAAAATACCTACTTTTACCAAAATATTTATAGTGGCTCTTTTTGTAATGGCAAAGAATTGGAAACTGAAAGAATGCCCATCAATTGGGGAATGGCTGAACAAGTTGAGGTATGTGATAATAATGTAATACTATTGTGCCGTAATAAATGACAAAAAAGATAATCATAAAAAACCTGGAAATATTAATATGGACAAATACAAAGGGAAGTGAGCAGAACCAGAACCCTGTACATACTAACAATATCAATGCATGATAATCAAATGTGAATGACTTAACCATCACTAAGAAGACAATGATCTAAGCAAAAAGGCTACCCACTGCCATAGAGGGAATTGAGGGAGTCTGAATGGAGATTGAAGCCTATCAAAATTCATTTTATTTTGTCCATAATTTGTATGCATTGAAAGCAATATATGTCTTCTTTCACAATATGATGAACATTGAAATATGCATTGTATGATAACACATGCACGATTTATAGCATATTAGCTGCTATACTGGAGAGGGAGAAGTGTCTGGAGGGAGAGAAAGAATATGGATCCTATAACATCAGGAAATTATTATTTATATGAAATCTCAAAAAATATAAAAATTAAATTACAAATTTTTTAAAGAGAGAGAAAATGTCACTATTAACTTTAGTAGTTATCCTTTCTTGTACTGATAGTTTCCCTATGTGTGTGAAAGAAAAAGGAAGACACCTTTTATGAACTTTGTTTCCAGCAGTAACAATTTAATAATTTTGCACATTCTTTCTTTTATGGATTGGAAATCTATCCTAGTGTGGTCCAAATATTTTAAAGAGATATATTTTAGTAGTAATGTATACTTATTTCTTAAGAAATTTCAATTCTGCTACAGAGATTGAAATAATAGAACATGTTTATGCTGTTTAAAAGTATGTTTGCAGATAACTTATATTTAGAATGAGGAAAGGACATTTGGGACATCCATCTCCACATTTACAGAGAAATGGGTTACTTTAGCCACTTTTTTTTCAGTGTTAAGAACGAATAAATTCTTTTACATTTGTTTTTTAATCAGTCCAAAATATTTTGCACTATTCCCAAGAAATTATTCTATATTTGCTGGTATGACAGAAGTACATATCAAAAAAGAAGAAAATACTCACATTTACCAGTGTTAATTCCATATTCTTCTAAGAAATTTCTTGGCCAGAATTTTGATTCTCTTACTACTACAAAACCAATTTCTCCAACTCAAATAAGCATTAGTCATGCTAAAATGATCCACTAAATACAGAATAATTCATCTTTCATTTAATTTAGATGATTGAGTTTTCTGAATTAAAACTCAATTTGCCAATATTTTGGATTGCTACTCTAAAATATGTAATGTATATTACTTTAAATCTCCTAGTATAAGAAACATTTAACACCTCTCATGATTGATATATGTCAAATGCATGACTACATAGAATATTCTGAAAGACAATTCATTCAAATAAAAGAATGAATCAAAATGCCAAGTCTGCCAAATCAATTGAACTTTTAACCTTTTACCTATTATAATCTAAATGGTTATATGTGAAGATAGACATACTGATAGGAACATGAAGTCATATAAACTGCATATAACTAAAGGAATTCCATCTTAAGTATACATATACATATATGTGTATGTGTATACACATATATAAATTAGGCATCAGAGAACTAGAAGAATATAGTTAGTTGAGGGATTAGTTACCTTGAATAACCAGAAACTCTCCCTAAATCATTTTAATATTATTAAAACATTTAATTTCAGAAATTATAATTTATTATCTCATTTTTCCTTTCCAACCACATATAAATTAAGTTATAAGTATATTTTAATTATTTTCTACACAAATTCATATTTAAAATGAATGTGAGAACAATAAACATTGGAGAATATGGGAAATTATTTTAGTTTCTCTTCATCAGGATTAGCCCCAAATATTACAAATATTACAAAAATAAGGTATTAAAAATAGGAGGAGGAGTCAAGATGGCAGTATAGAGGCATCGAAAGTTCAGACCTCTGAAAACCCTTCCTTACCGATTAAAAACTAAATGCTCCTAGGAGACTGAAAATCAAATCTAACAACAGGACAGAGCTAAGGAACTCTCCTGCTAGACTCAACTTAAAAGGTATATCCCCCCAGAAGCCTGAATTTGAGAATACTTGGGTTTACCGGGAAGGAAGAAGTAAGGTACCATGACTCCTCCCCCACCTAGAGTGCTAAGCCTCCAGTGGTGGCTGGAAACTCTGGGTGGGCAAAAGTGCTAGTCTGGAGGGAGTTGTTGGTTGTCTCTCAAACCTAGGATGACGATTGTCTTTGTGCATTTTTGTGTACAAAGACACCTGTGCATGAAGATTTAAGTGGAAAAGTTGATGCACAGAGACAGTCCCACTCTCTCGGCGTGGGAAGCCTGGGTCCATTGGCACGAAAAGTTGTTACACCTGGAGACTTCCTCAGCTGCATTGGATGGCTGTGTTGTCTTTTGAACTCCATCACGCCCTAAGCACTCCACAGTGCCTTGCTGCAGCACCATCTCAGCCGTTGAACCTTCTTGTTGGTTTCTTCCTCCTGTTCCGCGAAGCAGTCTTCACATGCTGGGTGAGCAAAGCCCCAGTTCACCAGGGGTCAACGTTGACCCGATGGCTACCCTCACAAGGTTTGGCTGGCCTGTCGAAGGCCTCTGCCACATGCTAGCAGGTACTAGGAGCCACAAGTGAGAGCTGGGTGTCAGGTGAGGGTCAGTGGCTGGAGAGCTGCCCTAGAAGGGCACGAGAAGCCCTCCATACCAGAGATATTATCCCTCCCTGAGCACCCCATACACCCCTCTGGAGTGGAGAGTGGAGGGAGAACTTGTGGGAAAAGCTATGTCAGGCTCAAAGTTTCAAACAGAAGTGGTGGAGAAGCAGATGGAAGAGAAGCTCAGAGCTGGCAGAGAATTCTCAGCAGCTGAGACACTCCATACCCCTTCCCCTCCTTCCCAAGGTTTGATCTCAGGGCACATCCAGCTCTGCAAGTTCAACTCACCTGGGCTTAATCTCATCAAGCCTTCAGGGGGCAGGGTAGCTCAAGGATGAAATAGATAGAAAAACTATACTAGTGGGAGACCTGAACCTACCTCTATCACAACTAGATAAATCAAAAGAAAAAATAAATAAGAAATAGGTAAAAGAAGTGAATGAAATCTTGGAAAAATTAGAGTTAGAAGATATGTGGATAAAAATAAATGGGGATAAAAAGGTACACACCTTCTTTCCGCAGCACATGGTACATTCACAAAGATTGACCATGTACTAGGGCATAAGACCATTGCAAAAAAGTGCGAAAGAGCAGAAATAATAAATGCAACATTCTCAATTCAATGAAAATAATAATTAATAAGTGTACATGGAGAGGCAAATAAAAAAATAATTGGAAAATAAACAATATTATTCTCCAAAATTGGTTAGTGAAAGTACAAATCATAGGAACAATTAACAATTTCATTGAATAAAATGACAATGATGAGACATACTTTCAAAATCTATGGGATGCAGCTAAAGCAGCAATCAGGGGGAAATGTATATCCTTCAGTTCATATATTAATAAATTAGGGAGGGCAGAGGTCAGTGAAATGGGCATGCAAATTAAAAAACTAGAAAGTGAACAAATTAAAAATCCTCAGATGAAGTCTGAATTAGAGGTCCTAAAAATCAAAGGAAAAATTAATAAAATCGAAAGTCAAAGAACTATTGATTTAATAAATAAGACTAGAAGCTGGTACTTTGAAAAAAACAAATAAAAAAAAAACAAAGTATTGGTCAATCTAATTTAAAAAAGGAAAGAAGAAAACCAATTTGACAGTATCCAAGATGAAAAGAGAGACAGCACCTCTAATGAAGAGGAAATTAAGGCAATCATTACAAATTATTATGCCCAATTATATGGCAATCTAGTTGATATAGATGAATATTTACAAAAATATAAATTGCCTAGACTAACAGAGGAAGGAATAGACTACCTAAACAACCCCATATCAGAAATGGAAATTGAACAAGCCATCCATGAACTCCCTAAAAAAAAAATCTCCAGGACCAGATGAATTCACAAATAAATTCTATCAAACATTCAAAGAAAAACTAATCCCCAAATTATACAAACTATTTGACAGAATAAGCAAAGAAGGACTTCTACCAAAGTCCTTTTATTACACAAATTTGGTACTGGATCCAAAGTCAGGCAGGTCAAAAAAGGAGAAAGAAAACTATAGACCAATCTCCTTGATGAACATAGATTCAAAAAGCTTAAATAGGATACTCACAAAAAGACTCCAGCCAGTCATCACAAGGATTATTCATTCTGACCAGGTGGGAAAAACTTATACCATGAATGCAAGGATGTTTCAATATTAGGAAAACCATCCACATAATTGACCATGTTAACAAGCAAACCAACAAAAATGATAGGATTATCTCAATAGACGTAGAAAAATACAACACTCATTTCTATTAAAAACACTAGAAAGCATAGGAATAGAAGAGCCTTTCCTAAAAACAATAAATAGCATATATCTAAAACCATCAGAAACTATTATCTGCAATGGGGATAAATTAGAAGCCTTCCCAAGAAGATCAGGAGTGAAACAAGGATGCCAATTACCACCTCTATTATTTAACATTGTACTAGAAATATTAGCTGTAACAATTAGAGAAGAAAAAGAAATTGAAGGTATTAAAATAGGCAATGAGGAGGCCAAGCTATCACTCTTTGCAGATAATGTGATGGTCTACTTTAAGAATCCTAGAGAATCAACTAAAAAGCTAGTCGAAATAATCAACAACTTTATCAAAGTTGCAGGATACAAAATAAACCCACATAAGTCATCAGCATTGCTATATATTTCCAACACATCACAGCAACAAGAATTAAAAAGAGAATTTCCATTCAAAATCACCATAGACAATAGAAAATACTGAGGAATCTCAATGCTCGAGACAAACACAGGAACTATGTGAACACAACTACAAAACACTCTCTACACAATTAAAACTAGATCCAAAAAAATTGGGGGAAAAAATCAATTGCTGATGGGTTGGGTGAGCTAACATAATAAAAATGACAATCCTACCCAAATTAATTTACTTACCTAGTGCCATAACCATTGAACTACAAAAAGGAAAAAAAAACATTTTTACTGAATTAGGAAAAAAAAAACATGAAGTTCATTTGGAAGAACAAAAGATTAAGGATATCCAGGGAAGTAATGAAAAAAAATATGAAGGAAAGTGGCCTTGCAGTCCCAGATCTCAAACTATACTATAAATCAGTGGTCATCAAAAAAATTTCATACTGGCTAAGAGACAGAAAAGATGATCAGTGGAAAAGACTTGGGTTAAATGACCTCAGCAAGACAGTCTATGATGAGACCAAAGATCCCAGCTTTTGGGACAAAAATCCACCATTTGATAAAACTGCTGGGAAAATTGGAAGACAGTATGGGACAGATTAGGTTTGGATCAATATCTCACACCCTACACCAAGACAAACTCAGAATGGATGAATGACTTGAATATAAAGAAGAAAACTATAAGTAAATTAGTTGAGCACAGAATAGTATACATTTCTGATGTTTGGGAAAGGAAATATTTTAAGAGCAAGTGAGAGTTAGAAAAAAATAAAAAAATGTAAAATAAATAATTTTGATTACATTAAATTAAAAAGTTTTGTACAAACAAAATCAATGCAACCAAAATTAGAAGGGAAGGAACAAACTGGGAATAATTTTTCATAACAAAAACCTCTGACAAAGGTCTAATTACTCAAATTTATAAATAGTTAAATCAATTGTACAAAAAATCAAGCCATTCTCCAATTGATAAATAGGCAAGGGACATGAATAGATAATTTTCAGATAAAGAAATCAAAACTATTAATAAGCACGTGAAAAGTGTTTAAATCTCTTATAAACAGAGAATTGCAAATCAAAACAACTCTGTTATATCACCTCATACCTAGCACATTGGCTAACATAACAGCAAAGGAAATTAATGAATGCTGTTGGTGATGTGGCAAAGTTGGGACATTAATGCATTTCTGGTGGATGTGTGAATTGATCCAATCATTCTGGTGGGCAATTTGGAACTATACCTAAAGGGCGCTAAAAGACTGTCTGCCCTTTGATCCAGCCATAGCACTGCTAGTTTGTACCCCAAAGAGATAATAAGGGGAAAAAAAAGACTTGTACAAGAATATTCATAGCTGCTCTCTTTGTGGTGGCCAAAAATTGGAAAATGAGCAGATGCCCTTCGATTGGGGAATGGCTGAACAAATTGTGGTATATGTTGGTGATGTAATACTATTGTGCTCAAAAGAATAATAAAGTGGAGGAATTCTATGTGAACTGGAATAACCTCCAGGAATACATGCAGAGTGAGAGGAACAGAACCAGGAGAACATTGTATACAGAGACTGATACACTGTGGTACAATCAAATGTAATGGATTTCTCCATTAGTGGCAATGCAGTGATCCTGAACAACCCAGAGAGATCTATGAGAAAGAACACTATCCACATTCAGAGGAAAAACTGTGGGAGTAGAAACACAGAAGAAAAACAATTGCTTGAATACATGCATGGAGGGATAGGGTTGGGAATTTAGACTTTAAATGAACATCCTAATGCAAACCTCAACAATTTGGAAATAGGTTCTGACCAAGGACACATGTACTATCCAATGGAATTCCATGTCGTCTATGGGAAGGATGGAGGGAGGGAAGGGAGGTAAAGAATATTATTCTTGTAACCAAGGAATAGTGTTCTAAGTTAGCTACAAAATATATATATATATATTTTAATTTTTTAACAATGAAGGCAAGATATAATAAAAAAAATAAGGTATTAGAAACAAATATGTTTTTCTATGCTTTACTAGCTTCTTCTCCTTTTCTAGAAATGTTTAAGATTCAATATACTGGGGGTCAGCTGGGTAGCTCAGTGGATTGAGAGCCAGGCCTAGAGATTGGATGTCCTAGGTTCATATCTCTCCTGAGACACTTCCCAGCTATTTGACCCTGGGCAAGACACTGAACCCCCATTTCCTAGCCCTTACCACTCTTCTGTCTTAGAACCAAGGCAGAAGGAAAGGGTTTTAAAAAATAAAAGATTCAATATACTATAATACAGAATTCCTTAATCAAGGAGACCCTAAACTTGGATTAAAAAACAAATGTATCTTTCTCTTTACAATAACCTCTGTCTAAAAATAGCATTTTCTTCAATTATAATTTTGGAGAACAACCATTTTAGTATTAGTCTCCACATAACTTGCAAAAGGGAACGGGAATATCACACACACATACAGAAAAAGGGCATGTATCAAATTGGGGAATGACTGAATAATTGTGGCATATGATAGTAATAGAATATTATTAGGTTATAAGAAATGATGAGTGGGATGATTTCAGCAAAACCTGGAAAAATTTAAACTAATGGAAAGTGAAGTTAGCAGAAACAGAACATAAAAGACTATATGTTCATAGTAACTGAGATATTTTTAAAATAATTGTGAATGATGTATTATTTTCAGTAATCTAGGACAATCCCAATCTCTTGATGAAAAATGTCATGCACCTCCAGACAAGCAATTAATGTAATCTGAATACATACCAAAAAAGTCCTATATTTCAGTTTCTTTCTTTTTTTTCTTGAAACCTCTTACACAAAATGATTATATATAAATATATGTATATAAATAGCATATATAACATATAAATATATAAATAACATATAAGTAATATGTAAACTGTTATTTATATGATTTCACATATACAATCTCTATCAGATTGCTCAGGAAAGGTGAACGGGCTAGAGGGAGTGAATTAGGGAAAGAATTTGGAATTCAAAAGAAATATTAGTAAATGTTAAAATGGGTTATTTTTATAAATAGGAAAAATCAAATACTATTTTAAAAAGAGCTTGTAGTATAGCAAAGGAAATTGAGGAATTTGGATGAATTTTATGAGAAATAAAAAGTTTTACAAGACTTATTGTGAAAAGTTGGATGGTGAATTGATAAAGATTTTGAAGTAACAATGAAAGCTCAGTTGAAGCTGTGTAACATAAATTTATAGTGTACCCATTCAGAAAAGTTGAATAATTTCCCCCATGCTCATTCAGCAGCACATATGTAGAAGCAAAGATGAAATAGTAAGAATGATCCAAGGCATATGACAATACATAATTGCTGAAATGTTGATGACTAGAAATTCAGGAAAGGAAGATAGCAGAATCTTGAATTAGTTCACCAAGAGGTCAAGATGAGGTATAGAGACATTTCTGGTTTAGGGGGAAATCCAAGAAAGAATTAAAGGATATTTGAAGGGAGTCCTATGGCCCCTCCCCCCCATTGCTAGCTTTAAATCACATGAGTGTACTTCACGTGAGTTCCCCCAGTTTAAGTCATGAGACTGTGGTCTATGTAAGAGATCTGGAGATGATTAAGTTTCAATCTGCAAGGGAAGGGGGAGGTTAAAAGGTTCAAGCCAATTTAATTTAGTTTTTATAGGGGCTGAGGGATTGGAAGCCAAGGTGCAAAGTTTAGAGTTTGGAGAGGGAAGCCCAGGGAAAAGTGAAAAGCCCATAAAAGGATCTGGGAATTCCTTAATGTGGAAGTGTTTCATTTATAGTTAATGATAAAACCGAGATAATGACATTGCATGTGACTAAAGTGAGGTGAAAGAGTAGAACGTTATGTGAAAAGTTTGATGAACAGTGGTTAAAGTATTTGGAAGAGAGACTATGTGTATATTGCATTTAACAAGTATGAAGTCAGAAGTGGCAGAAGGAGAGGATTTAAAACAATTTTAGTCATGTACCCAACCCATTGAGAAAGAAAGTGTAATGAACTGAAGTTTTATTTTTAAAAAAAGCCATTAGTTTTAGTGGTAGGTATGCAGAATATGGATCTCAAAGAAAAAGAGATTAGTGAGTAAGTAAGTAGGGAGAGAATCTGGAATTGTCAAAAGCTCATGAGGAATAGTTACACTATTCCACTTCTACCAGTGAGACTGGGAGAATGAGTGAAAGTACAGTCAGTACTGGAAAGGATACCCAGGGAGAATGGTTGATCCAATGGGAGATAGGTTGCAAGGAACAGAAGAGGAAAAGATTGGATGAATTTGAAATCCATTATTTATAGAACAGACAATTTACAGGACATAATGAAAGGGCTGTGTTATTTATGGCTGAACATTTAGGGTAGGTGATAGAGGGTGACAGGAATAAAAGATCTAGGGGCAGAAGATGGGGCTAGGGTTTAGATGATGACCTACCAAGGTACAGGTACTTATTGCTAATTTCTGTCTTTAGTAGTAACAAAAAATAGACTATTAAGTTTAGTATGAAATGTAAGAATTTTATAAAGAAAAATATACCCTCCTAACAAAAAACAAAACTGAACATCTAAAGAGTAAAATAATAAAGAAATTGAAACTCAAACTCAAAAGATTCTTTTAGGTAAAAAAAAAATGAAAACTCATTAGTTAATTTTAATATTGAAAGAGAAGAAAAGAATCATTAAATTATTTTAAAGAGAAAAATGAAAGGAAAAGTATGCTGAGAGAGAAAAATTATCAGAAACTAGTATACTAAATTACATATGAAGAATAACTGAAAATTTAAATGAAATGGATTAAAAGTTACAAAAATAATAAAATGCCAAATATTAATAAACTAGAGAATGGAAATGATTCCATCACAGAAAGAGAAGTTGAACAAATCATAAATGAAAATCAGTGGGTAAGCTGAGAAGATTTAGAAAACCTGGCCAAGGAAATTTAAAAGTCAATGCAATCAAGCTTTTGAAGAAGAAATAGCCTCTGCTACTAATTTTTTGGGAGAGAAAAACAGAGACAGAGAGAAATAGAAACAGAGAAAAGAAACAGAGGAAAAAAGGAAAGTATAAAAGATGAAGTAGTCTGAATAAGGGAAGATACTAAAATTGAAGTATATAAAGCAGATCAATCCCTTCCTGCATTTTTGCATTTTTAGGAAACAGACCCAGTCCCCCAAGAAGGTCAAGAAGCTTATGTAGGCAACAGGTTTGAATCTAATTAGCCTAAGGATGAGAATTTAGGAAGGTGGAGAAACAAAGGGACATCAGGAATATCAAAGAAGTCAGGATGGAATGCAAGATAACACTTAGCTAACTGGGGATAAGTGAATTAAGTTTGGTGATTCTCAAATAAGAACCTGTATATGAAAGGAAATAACTTTGTATCTTGTAACCTATATAAGATCCTATAATGTCAGTCTGATGCAGCTTCCACTAGGGAAAGCTGTCCCAGCTGGTAGATTCTTTATTAATCAATAAATAAAGTTTCCAATAATTGAGTTTCTGAGTGTCCAGATTCGCTTTATGAAGTGCCCCACTTCAATGGTACCTTACCAGACTCTTCTTCTGAAATTGTCCCTATATCATTATAACTAATAAATGCTTACTGGAAAGTATGCTCAAGGAAGTTCATTCCCTCTCCCTCATGAGTAGCTTGACCTGTCCATCAACATTCCTCACATAAGACAGTTATGCCATGTTTTACTGGACATTTTGTATGTCAATAAAAGTCAAGGCTTTAGGTTTGGAGGTGGGAAGAGAAAGGAGGACCATGGGAAGAGAGCAGGCAAGTGGGGGGAAAGAGGAAGAGACTTGCAGGCTATGCACCTGGTGGTCAGGTTATTTAGAGGAATGATGAGATTTAAACTATGATTGTGAACCCTTTCGAATAAACTTTTACAAAATATATATCTGGGTAGAAATCGTAATTCAATTCTTACAGATGATTCTTTATGACCTTATGACCTTATTCTGAGCTAAGTTTTCAGTCAGTGCTTAGGTAAGATAGAAGTGACTTCAGTTTGCTCTCCTGCCTGCATATGTGAAAAGCACCTTGGCTGGGAGAAAAGAAGCAGTCCTCTCTCACCTCCCCACCCAGATCTCAATTGGTGAGACCTCCCTCCCCCCATTCCTTTATCATAGATAGGGGTGGGATAGAAGAAACAGAAGTCCTGGCTTTTTGCCCAAACAGAACAGAACCTGTTTTTTTTTTGTACGACCCAGGCAGAAGAGGGGTTGCCCCCCCAAAAATTGTTAAGGACTCTCCCCATGTGTTTCTCCACCACCCCACACAACCCCTTTTAAACTAGAGTGGGGCAATAGAGGACAGGCAGGATCCCTCCCCCCTGACAGTCTGACTTCTCTCAGGCACTCAAAAATGCAGACTCTTGTTTCTTCCTAGACTCTGCACTCGCCCCAGGGCACTATACAGGGCAAGAAATGGACATGGGCTCCTGCATGCCTGCTTCCTTTGCTCAGTTCAGCACAGTGTAGGGCATGGGAGTAAGATGCAACCCCCCTTCCAAAAGGGACCAAGCCTTTTGTAGACTGAGGGGCACTAGGACCCAACAGGTCTTCTGCCTGACTCTCCCTGCAGTTGATCAAAAGGTTAAAAACAAATTAAAAAAATATATATGTGTGTGTGTGTGTATGAACATTGTAGACTGATATTGAATAACTGAAGGTAAAAGATTAAGAGAAGGATTTCCTATTCCAAAGAACTTCTCGGGAATTATCATATAATCATGCATAGATTAATTCAGAGTAGTAATTTATACTACTTGCTATTGAAAGCTCCAAATGTATCCTTAGATATTTTGAGAAAACTATAATCACATCAGTGTGTTCACTGTAAATTTGTTACTTATACATTTTTATTTTGATGCATTTGAATGGACAACACAACTTTTCACAATCAAAATAACAAAAAAATTAATGTCATCACATTCTATGCATCTTTTATACATTTCTACCCATAAGATCTACTCAGGGATTCCATGGAATTTGTTGAGTGTTTTCTTTTAGTCCTTTAGGTATTCAACATCTAGGTGGCAGAGTTGAAAGAATGCCAAATCCAGGAGTCAAGGACATCTGAGATCAAATTCCATCTCAGATACCTATTAAATTTTTACATATTTGCAATTCACTTAACCTCTGTCTCAGTTTCATCTACTCTAAAAAGGGGATAATAGAAACATCTACCTATCAGGGTGGTTATTAGGATAAAATGGCTTAATAAGTGTCAAGTGCTTAGCATGATGCCTGGCACACAGTAAGAGTCATATAAATGTTAGTTATTTATGCTCTTATTGTTAATATCAAGAGTATATATGAGTGGTTCATTGATTATCCCTTGCTCTCATTGTGAGACTATCCCAACTTATATTTGAGTCATATCTCTTTGATGAAATTTTTATAACTTATCTTGGACAATTTTTGATTCATAATGTGCTTAAGCTTGATCATGCATAGCAGGTTTTTCTTTGTTGTTGTTGTTGCTTTTGGTTACTGCTTAACTTTAACTCTTAAAAATTGAGCTAAAACATTATTTGCACAACTCTAATATTGTTGAAGTATATTGTTATTAGAAAGATGGATCACTGATTAAAGGAGAAATTTAGAGTCATAAAAAACACAATTTCTGAAAAGCAATTCAGCCCACACTTTTTTTCTTCTGAATGTTAAGATTAAAATTCAGGGAAACTGAGACAGGTAGAAATTTAGGTTCTCTCTGCAAGGAGTATTATATTTTTAGATATTTATTGAAGATTAAAATATAAAGAAAATACAAGTAAGAGAGGCACGTGTCTAGGCCCAAAGAGCCTATTCACAACCACGCACATCTTGCCTGCTAGGTGGAGAGCTGCGTCTGCTCCCAAGCAGAAGTAGGAAAAAGACCAGAGCCTTTTTACAACCAGGTTAAATACCCCATCTCATTCTCAGCCCAGGTGAGATTACAAGGCATTCTGGGGAAGTGGGGCAAGGACTTCTGGGGATTGAAGTCCTGGATTCAAGTCTCCATTTTTACATGAGTTTTAAGATCATATCGTTGCCCAGTGTCTATTCAAGATAAATGTTGACCAAATTTGTAGGTTGCATTATCCATCCAATTGCATGGAAAAATAAAATGTATAAGAAAAAATTATTATTGGACAAGAATTCAAAATAAAAGGGAAAGACAATCACAGGAGAAAAAATCCTTAGCATAAAAAATTAAAGATCTTTTAAATTAATGAAATCAAGGCATTTTAAATAAGAACAAAATCTTTTAAATAGAAAAAAAAATCAGTAACTATCATTTATTAAAGTTACATATGCAAAAGGAAAATATATAGATTTGACATAAAGTTAAGACCAAGAGTAATTTGCAAGAGAAAAGTCAAAGGATATGAACAATCTTCCATAAAAAAAATGAAAACTATTAACAGGCATATAAAATGCTAAAAATCATTTCCAAGACAATTATAAATTAAAGAAATTCTCCTTTCTCCTCACACTAGCTAATTTGTAAATTTGATAAATATTCAAAATTGGAAAGACTCTGAGAATTCAGGCACATGAATACACTATTTTTTGGTAGTGATGCAATTTTTTTAAAAGATCTGAATTTTTTGAAAAAATTTGAAAAACAATTTGGAATTATGCAAAAATAGTAAATACCTCAAATCTGTTTCACCAAGGCATATAATTAATGGATACATAATTAAAACAATAAGTAATTGATAGGGAGTTGAGACACATACATTCAAGGTGGTTGATGGTTGGTTGATGAGGAAATATCTTATAAATACGTAAATATTTGATGGTGGTTGATGAGGAAATATCTTATAAATACGTAAATATTTATATCAAAACTTTTACTTTTTAAAAAAATAAGATACATACACATCAATTGCAGAATTAAATGGAAAAATAGTATGTGACTTTAATAGAAAGTTATATCAATTTTAAAGTCAAACATAAAAAGTTTTAGAAATAATCTATATTGTTGTGCTAAGTGAAAAACATAGAATTGGGACAATATAAAAAGTGACAACCATAATACCAATAAAAGCAATATAATAAGACACCTGACTACCAATGAGTGCGGTGACCTATCTTGTTCCAGATGATTGACTACTACACAAATCTCTCTTCTCAGTAAAGAAATCTTTGCTTGTAGGTAGAGAACAATTTTAATGCAAATAGGAGTGAGGAAGAAAGGCCAGAAAGTATCAACATTAAGTAGAATAGTTTTTTAAATTACATGTTGAATTCACTCTATTTTAAAGTAAAGTGAATTCTACAAAAAATAAATGAGTAATTTGCCATACATTGTTTCTCTGTTCTAATTGCTCTCATACATATATTGTGAATTTTAGATTTTCTCCATTTTGTCTAGTCTTAAAATCCTAGCAACCAGAAATGTCTGCACCCCTACTTAGGGATTAAGTGTTGAGGAGAATGACCTATGACCAACATGTGCTAGCAAGTGACAAATCAAAAACAACTGACAGTCCCCCTGGCCTGTCCTAAGTCAAGCTTAAGCTACCATTGGCACATGTGAGACACAGGAAGTGATGTAAAGAATGGTCTATATATTTCACTTGATTTCCTCTCTCTGGTTCTCTCTCACGCTGGCTCTCGCTGCCTCTCAGAGACCTGGGGCTTTGTCCGAGTTGGGAGCTCATGTGGGTGTTCTTGGCATCTTGGTGGTTTGGTGTTTGCAGCTTGCCAATGAGGTGACTGGGAGAAGCTCTTAGCATGCTGTATATATGTGGAAATACTTACTTGATATTTAAGTTCAGAATTTAATTTAAAGAATCAAAACTTGAATTTCTAGATTGATATGCAAAAGGAACAATGTATGGATTATTAGGTGCATGATAGAATCAATGTTCAATTAAAACTAACAAAGTTATCAGGGATAAGGTAAAGCCCACCAATCTTAGGATATTTTTTTTAATCAGCTACATAAAAGTAAGATAGGGAAGATCTGGATTGTAACAAGTCACTGCATTTGGGGAGAACTAAAATTGAAGGATATAGTGTGAAGCACCTAAATGCCATAAAAGAAGATAATTTTTTACTCCTCTATCAAAATGAGTCACTATAGGGGGCAGCTGAATACTTCAGTGGATTGAGAGCCAGGCCTAGAGATGGGAGGTCCTAGGTTCAAATATGTATGGCCTCAGACACTTCCCAACTAGCTGTGTGACCCTGGACAAGTCACATAACCCCCATTGCCTAGCCCTTGCTATTCTTCTGTCTTGGAACCAATACTGTGTTGGAACCAACACAGTATTGGTTCCAAGGCAGAAGAAGATAAGGGTTTTAAAAAAAAAAGAGTCAATATAATGACCTAAGAGTTTTTGCAAACTCAATGAGAAAACATTGTGATGTGGCCATGAGTGGAGTCGAAAAATACACTTTTTTGGTAATATTAAGGCTTAACTGATTTATTGTGCATTAATGATCAAGTTGTTATGTATATTACATTTCCTGAATATGTGGATCTGATCTCAGTCCTGCAGCTTCAAGTTCCTTATCTGTAACAGGACTCACCCAGCCCAAACAAGCTGTTTTTGTTGCCTCATATACATTTTAATGACCTCAAGAACAGTCAAGTTGATTCTATCCTACAGTGTCACTAACAATGAAGAATTCAGTGCTGAGTTTTAGGTTCTCGTTTTTAGATACTTGCCCCAACATTTCAATCAAAAATCAATAAAATGACCCCACAGAAAGTGTCAGCAAGACTACAAGATATTTTTATGCTGCCCAAGATTGTTTATCATGATCAGTTTTTTCTTAATGAATATAAAAGAACTGCAATAAATATCAGATAGATCTTTAGCTACTGAGGAGCTTTTGATTCCACTCATTGTAAATATCTAGTATTGCTAATCAACTAATCTTACTCAGAATTCTATGCCTCAGTTTCTCTTTTTCACAAAATTTTTTGTGAAAGCTATCAAGATTTTTTTTTTGATTGAATAAGATGGTCAAAAATTGTTACTTTTACTGTCCAATAATTAGTATATATCTATTATATTTTTTCAGATTATTACTATTGATTTTTAGAATACTGAAAGTCTAAAATACACTTCCACACAAAGAACAGTTGGGGAAAATATTAAAGGAAGAGGCAAAAAGCAATGAGAAGATCCCAAAGGGACATGATACTCAGCTTCAGTTTTTGAAAAGCTGTCACTTCAAGTAGAAATTCAACTTATACTATGTTGTTCTAGAGAGCATATTTAAAAGATCAGTGTATTAAAATCAAAGGGAGATAGATTTCAACTCAGTACAGTGAAACTTTCTAACAATTAGAGCTGTCTTAAAGCAGACAGAAATGACATTCAGATAGTTATCTGCCATTGGAAGTAGTCAGTCTAGATAAATACTTTTCCATGATTTTGTAGATAGATAGAAACCTTGAACTGGGTAAGGAGTTTGACTTAAGGTCCCTTCCATATCTAAATTTCTTTGATTCCATATTCATTATTTACAATGAAATTACAATTTTAAACTTAAATAAATTTCCAAATAAATTTTAACAAATCTCCTCTACTCAAAGAGCAACAAACTGAGGTCCAAAAAGGTTGTGATTGACCTGAAACTTTGAAAACACTGATTGAATTAATCATATATCCAGAGCCAACATTTTCCTACAAATTTTTCATTTAGTGAGAATTTGAGCTATGGTGTATACCAATCATTCCCTCCACTTTTCTTTTGTGAATTCACATTTGGAATAATGTGTTGCACAAAAGATATGGCACAAAGACTTCCTGTCAATTGCTGGCAAAAAAAGTTGTATCAGCTTTCTCACCAGTATTCAGGAACCCCTGGGAGGAACAATTTTATCTCTCTCAAATTGAACATTTAAAATGTTTATTTTCAAGAAGTCTGTCTTCATTTGCACAACTTTCTTAAATTAATTTTGGCAAATTTTTCTCTGATAAAATTGCAAATTGCTCCAAATTATAGGGGTTTAATCACTAGTCTAGATTCCCAATTTTCAGTGCAAAAGAAAATGTTGATGCCTGAGTCATAACTAGTACTTTACTTTCAACTACTGTAAATGAATAAAATACTTCAATGTTTCTTCCTGCTTAAGCCTTCTCGGCTTCAGATACATTTTATTTTATCAGCTTCAAGCGACCTAATTAAAGTAACAGATGAAGGATTCAATTTGGATGAATTCCCAGAACAATATCCTCTTTCTGGGAGCACATTTTTCAGAATGTTTTATTTCTGGGAATAAGCTTTGGCCACAAATAACTACTGTCTACCTAATGAACAAAGCTTAACTAAGCATCTGTGGTGGCTCAGGCTCCCAATATCCATTTGGAGCTTTAGCCTCAGATTCAAGACAAACAAATCACAGACTATTTGGTCCTATGTCCTACATGAAGAAAAAGGGTCAAAAACCTTACCAAAATGGATACCTTAAATATATTTCAGTCTTTACAGCACTGTCCAATATTATAAATGATTATAGGTATTATTCTTATGATATATCCATTCAATAGTGGTTCCAACAAATTGGCAAGTACAAATGCCACAATCAAGAAGCCTCTTAAAGGGTTGGGGAAGGGTGATTCTGTGATTCAAAATTATGAGTTACTCACATATTCAAATATGACTATGCTGGGTAGAATGATGGGCATTGAGCCAAGGAGATCTACAGTGAAATCCCACATTTCCCACTAACTTGAAGTATTACCTCAGGAAAGATCATTATCTTCTGCGTATCTCAAGTGAATCACTAAGACCTAGTCTTAAGGCATAGAAGATTGCAAAAATATTGATAGACTACTCCCTTTGAAGAAAAAAAAAATCTTTGCTTATACATATAAATTTTGTTACAACCTTCACAATCTATAGCTACAAAAATATTTTAATCATTCATTTAATATGAACTAGAACCAAATTCCATCTCTGACTCACACTGACTGTGTAACCCTGCAAAAGTCACTTAATATCTCAGGTATCTAAACAATTCTCCATAGCATTAGTTAAATTTGGTTATAATTAATATTATTGCTATTTGATGATAAATTGGATGCCAATTGTTGGTCTGCATTGGGAGAGGGAGTTTCCTCACCAATAGTTCCTTAAAACAATGAAATCAGAACTCCTCATTTCAAAAGTGACTATGTTAATACTAATATTATTATTATTATTACTATGTTACTTTCTTTTGTTTTGCTTTTTATTTTCAGTGGGAGTAGAGTGTTAGTGCAACAAATTTTTAAACAGAATATCTGGGTTTAATTCCCAGCCCAATTTAGCTCCCAAGTCACTTCATCTAGCTCCTTCATGTATTACCTGTGTGAACTCAGGAAAGGCACAACTTTTCTTGCCTTCAGTTTCTTCCTCTCTAAAATGAGGTTGCACTAGATGATTTTTTTGAAGCCTTCCAAATCTGAGTCTATGGTGCTGTGAACCATCTTACATAAAATGAATATATATTAATATTTACTGCAGAATTTTGTTCTGAGAAAGTAGTTTTTTAAAATATTAAAATAATCTAGCAATGTAACCTGCTTTTAGCCTCTTTGTATTTCCAGCACTTATCACAAAGTTTTGCACATGTTAAGACTTTAAGAATTGCTTAAAAGAGGAAAAAAAGCATCCTTTATTTATCTGACCTATATTCAAAAACTTATCTGATTGGCTGATTCCTGAAATTTATTAATTACTGTTGCATTACAATTGTAACCCTAAGCAGTTTAGTTGCTTGTTCAAAAGTTGTGGAAATAATGCATGAGTATGTAAATTCAGTACTTGTACTAAGTACTCATTTCAAATATCATTAATTAGGCATGAATGAAATGGAAAGAATACTAGAATATGGAGACCTGGTTTCAAATTCTTTCACAGACACATTATTATTATTATTATTATTATCATGTGACCTTACACAAATCTTTTAACCTCCCTAAGTCTATAAAATGGGAGTGATATTCAAATTATTCACCTCACAGAATGGTTGTCAAATTAAAATTAGCTATTATCTCAGAAATACAAGTATAATATATGCATAAAATATAAGCTATTATTCACATTATGCACAAAAGCATCATACAAGAAAAGTTTCATTGTCTTTCAGGCAATTGTCTATCCTAAATAAAACTTGCAAGACAGGTAAAATTTTCCATTTGTTCCTCTTTATTTCTTTAGTTTTCTTCAAATTCTTTGCATCCATTCTCTCTTACTCTCCAAGGATTTAAATATATATTCATTAACTCAAAAAAAGCTTTAATTGTTATAACCAGGAATATGATTTTTAATTGGAAGAACATTCTAAGATCCTGTCTCAAAAAAATAATAAAAGGCCAATAACTCACAGACACTTTTCAAAAATTAGAAAGCCAAGTCATATGTGTTTATCTAGATTGTGAGATCCTTAAGAGCTAGGATTGCTTATTGAATTTTTTTATGTGCTTGGCAAACTATAAAAGTTTAACAAATGCTTATTGGTCTAAAGAGGCAATTAAAAATTTTAGTTACATATATGCTGCTTGTATACCTTGGTAAAGGCCTGTGCTGGTGAACCCAAGACATGAATTCCTTCTTGCTAGAGGGGACTGCTCCATTCTCCCTCTCCACAGCACAAGAGGACATTTTTCACATTCCCTGCCCCTCTACTAGGCAACCTAATGTGAGCACTTCCTCCTTCCCCTGTCTGAGGTAATGCAGGATATTCAAGGGTGCAGTTTGGTTATACAATCTCTAAAAGTTTCACCAACACTAGTAAAGGGAATTTCCACACCAGGAATAAGGAAACCATGATCCTGCACAACATTTCCAAGAATGCAACTGTTTATCATATCAAATTTTAATAGTTCCATGGTTTCCTGAAGGCCCTTGTCACGAAAACATTTTATTATGTGAACAGATTTTAATTCATCACTTTTTCCTGTTCTTCTTCACTTTACAAAATTCAGTAATCTTATGAATTATAGACAAAATGATTCAACAGTATTCTATCTCTTGTAGAGATTTCTATTTCAATCTCATCTACAGTGTTTTTCTCTAGGACTCAGAAGTTAGAGTAGCCTTGGAACAGAAAAATAGTCTAAAAAGTTGGCCCTGGAGTGTGAATCCTGAATTTAAATCCAGGCTTTTTAGTTACCTCTATAGGTGACATTAGAAAAGTCACTTCATCTCCTTGGCTTCAGGTTCCTACCCTGTATACTGAGGGGACTAGGAACAGACAATCACAACTATAAATTCTTTAAGCCTATTCATCAAATCCAGTTCTGGTATCTCCACAGCAGTGTTTGTACAATTTCTCAATATCTCTGTTTTTAAAGCTTTAGCTTGAATTCTACTTCAGATTTTAGCAACCAGCTCAAATTTGCCCTTAAAAACTGAAAGTTGAATTTTGTAAGTGAATATAGACACTAGGAATTAGCAAATGCTAAAAATTGGGTCTTGATTTATGTTTCGATGATTATCTAGGTTTAGGAAAGGGTAAATAATGAAGATTAAATTTAAAAATATGTCCTGATGTAACCTGAATTCCAAAACCTATTATTATAGGGTTTCCACCTCGTGCCTTGTGTCTGAGTAAGGGACAAGAAAAAATTTGTGAGAGCAAGAGAGAAGAAAGGTATTTATTCCATTCTCTTCAAACTTATCAATTGTTTCAAATCTCTTCATATCCTTTGGGACTTTGTTGGTTTCCATTTTCTAGTGAAAAGATGAAGTATGTCAACTCCAGTTCCGGATGATGAAGGAAGAGTCCTCTACTTTCTCTTTTGTTTCCTCCACTCTCACCTACACCTCAGGCACCTCAGCATCCCAGGATTGTGCCCTTTGTGTCCTTGCAAGGCTTTGCTCTTGCCCTCCCTCTTGACCTTGCCAGCTTGGTCCCCATAGGCATTGAAAGGAAAGCAGTGCCACTGCCCAAGGTAACAGACACCCACAGAAGAACATCCCCCAGATCAAGACATGAACTTATTCACCAGCATCCTGGCAGCCTCATGACCAGAATCAAGACCCAACCGCCCCACCACTCTTCTGGCCCAGGGATTTGTCCCTAATTCACTCCCTCCCTGATCCCCTTTGCTAGATTCCAGAGCACTAGGGGAGGTAATATATTTAGGGAAAGGTAATATATTGATCCAGCTAGATGCCAAAGTGGATAGTGGAAGGGACTCATGTTGGGAAGAACCAGTTCAAATCCAGCCTTGACTCTTGACTAACTAAGCTGGAACCCTGTAAGATACCCCGCCTCCCATCCCTTGCCTCTGTTTGGTCCTTAAATAGCCTTTCCTCATATTCTTCACTTCCTTGGGCTTCACTTTCTATCCCCCCATCCCTGTTTTTAACGGGTTTCTTTTTTCTCCTTAGGATGTGGTTGAGGCTCTATCATTCTCTTTTAGGGACTCTAGGGAAGACATTACTTCAAGTCTCTTTCCTTATGTTAAATGCAAAAGAAAATAAAATTTTCACATAGTAATTAAAATGGTATTTTAATAAATATGAAATCATTCAAATTTTAAGAAACAAATTCATAATGTCTTCTATTTCTTTTTTCTGGTGATATTTTTCCCCTTTACATGTAGATACAATTTTGGGCATTTATTCTCTAACATTTTGAGATCTACATTCTCTCCCTCTTTCCTTTTGTCTTCTATTTTTATTATCTTTTTCCAGATTACATGTCAATACAATGTTAAAAGTTGTTTTCTGACTTTTTGAGATCCATGTTCTCTCCCTTCCTCCCTTCTGCCATTTCCAAGGTGTCAGGCAATATTTAATAGTTAAAATATATAGTATCATGCAATAAATATTTTCATATTTGTCAAGTTGTGAAAGAAAACACATATCCCTTATATAAGAAAAAATCTCATGAAGTAGATACTGTGAAAAATGATATGCTTCAATCTGCATTCAGATTCCATTGGTTAGCATTTAACATACACGTTGTCTAACAAGCATATGTGTGATAAGTTTTTCCTCTGGGTCAATATGTACAGATTACATTTCCCTTCATATCTATATATTTGTATATAGATAGATAGATACATACATACATATATACATAGACATACTGATAGCTATAGATAGAAACAGTTGACTTTTGGCAACAATTGGAAAACACATGCTTAATGTAGGAAGAGATGACAGAAGAAATAAGATAAGAGTGTGAGAATAGGAGGAGAGAGTGACACTAAAGGTAGTCTTGGCTGTCATGGAAACACACAGAAATATATAGAATGAGAAAATACCCACACCTCAACTAAAAGGGATAATCTAATATTTGTTCCTTCCATTCCCTTTTTTAGAAGATTATTTTCCTTGATTAAATGCTGACATTTGGCAAATAGATAATTTTCCTTGTATGTTATAATTTTCTTAAATGTTATAATTTTTCTTTTAACACCTTCATCTCTGTATATCTTTATCCTGACTGTTACATTTTGAAAGTTGGAAATCTAAGGAATCTCCTAAACTTTCTGTTCATTTTTGATAGAGGTCCTATTAATTTACTAAGTACTTAAATACTCATTCACTTTTTGAAGCAAAATCTATTTTTTAGATTTGAGAAATTCTATAAATTAATTAATTTAGAATATTTTTCCATGATTCCATGATTCATGTTCTTTCACTTCCCTCCTTCTCCCCTACCCCAATAGCCAATGAGCCATTCCACTGGGTTTTAGATGTGTCATTGATCAAGACCTATTTCCATAGTATCAATATTTGCACTAGGGTGATCACTTAGAGTCTACATCCACAATCATGTCCCCATCAATTCACGTGACAAAGCATTTATTTTTCTTCTGTGTTTCTACTCCCACAGTTCTTTCTCTGGATGTGGATAGTGTTCTTTCCCACAAGTCCTTCAGAATTGTCCCGGATTATTGCATTGCCATTAGTAGAAAATTCTGTTGCATTTAATTGTACCATAATGTTTCAGTCTTTGTGTCCATCGTTCTGGTTCTGCTCCTTTCACTCTGCATCAATTCCTGGAGGTCGTTCCAGTTCACATGGAATTCCTCCACTTCATTATTCCTTTGAGCACAATAATATTCTGTCACCAACAGATACCACAATTTGTTCAACCATTCCCAAATTGAATTCATCCCTTCGTTTTCCAATTTTTTGCCACCACAAAGAGCATGGTTATAAATATTTTTGTTCGGGTCTTTTTTCCTTATTATCTCTTTAGTGTAAAAACCCAGTAATAGTATGACTGTATCAAAGGTCAGGCAGTCTTTTAAAGCCCTTTGGGCTTTAAACTGCCCTCCAGAATAGTTGGATCAATTCACAACTCCACCACCAATGCATTAATGTCCCAATTTTGCCATATTCCCTCCAACATTCATTACTTTTTGTTGCTGTCATGTTAGCCAAACTGCTAGGTGTGAGGTGATACATACCTTAGAGTTGTTTTGATTTGTGTCTCTCTGATTATAAGAGATTTAGAACACTTTTCATTTGCTGATTAATAGTTTTAATTTATTTATCTGAAAATTGCCTATTCGTGCCCCTTGCCCATTTATCAATTGGGGAATGGCTTGAATTTTTGTACAATTGATTTAGCTTTTGGAGCAAAATCTTGTTAATCATTGATACTGTGACTATGAGATATCATGTGTTTTTTCAGTCTATACCATATAAAAACTGATATTTATCATATTTTAAACATTCACCTTGAAATATGTAGCCTTCATGAGTTAAAATTAACTTACTCTTAGTACCTGAATAATAATTTTAAAAAATAGTTTATGCATATTAATAAGCCTCTTGAAAAGTCTCAGTGAAATTGTTAAATATTCATATGGTAGAGAAAATAAAACAATACAAAAACTTTAAGTATTAACTCATTCCTCCATCTTATAAAAGTATTTCCATGAAGCAAGTTCATATCTGAATTTATACCCCAATCTGTTCTTTTCTTCCTGTACTTGATATTTTAAGTGGCATATATGATCAATGGACATTAACATAAAATATCTTCCAACAGTTTAGAGAGAATAATATTGTAAACTTATCTTAGAAGAAAATGAAGGATTTAAGGATGGTTTCCTGTTTTGCTCTCTATAACTCTGCCGCCATACACTGTCATACTGTTAAAATGAGTTTCACTTTCAGAGAAGGTAATATTAGCCACTGAGCAGCTTAGAAAAGCCAGCCAAATATTGTCTACATAAGAAAAACCAATTTCTAACAATGCTACTCTCTTTGACACAAACCATTCTTTCCCCCCTCCTTCCTTCTGTTAGCTTATGCAGAAATAAATAATAATAATAATTGTTATTATTATAACAATAAAATAAGTCAGTCTGGGGTCCTGAACAGTCAGAAAAAATCTCTATGTGTATATATGTATATGTAAAACATAATCAGTCTGATTCAGTCCCCCCATTCCTATAACATAAATAAATAATCACTGATATTTTGAGAACAATTTAGTATTATACCTGTGAAATTCTTCTCATTCCTGTGCAGCTGTGGAGCAAGGTACACTTTTTTTTTCACATCTGTTCAAATAATAGGTAATAATTCCCCATTAATTGTATTTACATTTTCCTCTAATAAACCAAAGGATATAAATAGTTCAAAACAAAGGAATTTCTTAAAGAACAATAATCAGATTTGCAATAGAACATTCTTCCCAAAATATATAATATATTTACTCTGAAATACTTATGTACATACATAAATGGAAAGAGATCCCTTGTGTAAGGATTACACAATTGGGACCATATAGTAAGAATTCATAGAGAAGAATAACTGACACCTGTCATACTGGAGGATGCCTGATTTTTTTTTTCCAGTGATATTATGCTGTAGCTCTTTCTTGGCCTATTCTTCTCTGGAAATGACATTTTTGCTGGACGTATTGTTCCACTAGATACACGGGATCTGCTCCTTGCTGGGCAGAATGCCTTTGCTAGGTACAACCTGTTCCCAATACATACAGGCTTATGGCTCTTTGATTGTAGTCATCACACTCTGCCAATAAAAAAAATGGTACATACTAGTACTAAAGAGTGCATTTAGACCAGTTACAACTTTACCGTTCAGTCCCTATGTCTGAGACAGAACTCAAAGCTTTTGCTAACAAATAACTATCTGGCTTCAAGTTCAGAAAAACTCAAACATTGTCTTAGATTCAAATAAATATGGACTTAGACAAAAAATAGGCTAAAGAAAGGAGACTAGTGTCTGTTTACTCATTTATATTTATATTTATTTTTATTTTTATTATATTTATTTATTTTTAAAATAAAAATATTAAATATTTATTATATTTATTATATTTATTATTCTATATTTATATGAATGTGTGCATATATATACACACATATAAAGATGTATATGTATGGACACATGCTCATACACATTTGAACATGAATGTAAGTATGTTCCTAGTATGGGCTCATATTAGCTCATGTTTATATGACAATGAATACATGTTTGGGAATATATAACCACATGTATGTGTCCCATATTCCATATATGTTCATATATATGCATGCATGCCCATATAAAATGTGTGTGAATATTATTGTCATTATTATCATTCTGTTTGCTTATGCTTTTTCATGAGAAATAAAGGGTAAGACCAATGGTCTTTGGTAAGGGAGGAAGGTATAGCTAGTAAATTATGTTGGCCAGGGAAAGAATTGATAGTTGGAAAAATGTTGGGTTTCAGAAAGAATAAAGGAAAATATTAGATACTGAAATTGCAGAGAGAAAGATGAAATAATGAAATATTATGATCAGATGATTTCAATATCCATGAACATTTGTAGGAGATGGATGATGCTGCTAAAATAATTTCCTTAAGCCCAGGTATGACCACATGACTCCTCTATTCAATAAATTCTAGTGGTTTCCTTTTACTTCTAGGATCAAATATAAAATTGTTTGTTTGAATTTTTAAAGTCCTTAATTGTCTTTCCCCAATCTACTTCTCTAGCTGATACAGTATCACTCTTCCAACTCTTTAGAGACTACACATTCCTTCTTTTTTCACACATGGCACTCTATTTGTCAACTCCACGCCGTTACAATGACCACACTCTGTGTGCCTGGAAAGTACTACTTCCTCTGCTCCACCTAACTGAGTCCCTTACTTCCCTCAATTTTCTGCTCAAATTCCATTTTGTATATGACAGTTTGCCACATACTCTTGAAAACCAGGGACCTAACTCCATAAATTACCTGGACATTAACTGTCTATATCCTTGTAGATATACATAGTGAATCCTCTGTTAGACTATAAGCTTTAGAGCTGTAATTTTAATTGTGTGTGTGTATCGTCAGAGTTTAGTATAGCTCCTGGAAAAATATAGGCTTAATATATAATTTTTGACTTATTGAATTGATTGACCTATTTGAAGAACATCTAAACTCAAGCCTTTCCTGATGCTACGGACAGCTCTCTTAACATGATACAATCCTGCCTATCTACAAAACATTCCCTGGTCATCTTGGGTTTTTTCAGTTGATGTAATGTAGAAAGTGAATATAAGAATCCTTTCTACTGAATCCCTAAGTGACCTTGAACAAATCATTAACCTTTATATGCTTCAACTCCCCCTTTGTATAATGAGACCATAATGACTAACTTCAGAGGGATTCTGCAAGGTTAAGATAGATCATCTTTCAAAGGCTTTATGAAAGGTAGCGTAAAAGTGCAAAGCATTCTTATTATTCTACCCTGATATGGCAAACCAGTGAGTCATGCTATTACTCTACTATTAAGATGTTATAAAATAACTATTAGCTACTTATGACCCAAAGGGAACACAAGAAAGGTGAATGCTTGATCATTACCTCTTAGGATGCTTTGAGACCTTACCTGTTTGTGACTAGCTATTCCTCCTTGTGGTCACGCTATCTAAACAATCTCCTAATCATATTCCTTGTTGTTTGTGAGAAAGCAATGGGAGTTGTAACAAGCTTTGTCTTGTGTTTCTCCTGACTTGATAGTCATCTTAAAGGGTATGGGATCAATAACAAGAACCTGAGTAAGTTCAGTGATTAATTGCAATAAGCAGAGAGAGTGGATGCCTTTATTAGGAAATGATTAAAAATCTCCCAAACACCTATATTAGTTCAGAAATTGCACACACTTGATATTTAATATTAGTCCTTTGGAGGGCTAATTGCCAGATCAACTGCAGAGATATTAAAGAACAAAAACCACAATCATAAGCCCTGCAGTTCAATAGTTAGAGGTTATGATGACAACTGAAACAGGGACTGATTCATTCCCCATTGAGTACATGCTGTGCCTGGATGACACAAAAACAACCCACTGAGCTGGGTAAATTCAGCTTGTCAACCATTTGTTTTGTCTACACAGTTGCAAACAACCAGCTTGAATGTTTTTTTTTCTCTTCTAAATTGACTAAGTTAGAGGTTGTTTTGACATAAAGAAAGATTCTTCAGTGAGCACTCCCTTGATAGGTGAATAGAACAAGGCCTTAATACTAGCCTTTTCTTTTTGCAAGTACAAAATTCTTTAATTTATCCTGACAGTACAATTTTAAATTTCCCTGAGAGTAAAGCCTCTTTTAATAAAATTGACTTCTGTATAAAAAGTATTATCTGCTCAGTTCTGGCTCAGTAGCTATGGAAAACACAGCATCTCCGTGAGCAAAGCTGACCCCAGGATGGGGATAGGGTGACTCCTGGGACTTCAATGAACTCCTCATCAATGCTAAAAAGATCTATCCAGAGTGAGAAAAGCTGACCTCCAGTACCTCCAGAGCAGTTGTCTGCCTGCCTGAACTAGAGAAGGTTCATGTTTTTCATGAAGTATTCTAGATGGAAGTTGAAAAGAGGTATATTATGGCTAAATGTTAGGGGGAAATTTGAACATTTAGAGCTATTCAAAAGTATAATTTACGGGCTACCTTTAGAGGCAGTGGGTTCCCCTTAGTGGAGGTCTTTGCAAGTATGTGGCTGAACATCACAAATATCATAAAATAAATTAATGCTCATTTGAGGTTTTTACTTGATGTCCTTCAAAGTATTTTCCAACTTTGACATTCTGCTATTCCATGACATTATTCAAGATATCACTATTCTTGTTTTTCCCCTTTTTTCCTAATTACTTTTTTGACAATGAAATAATGCATTAGGGGGAAAATGTTTCCTGTAACTCTATTTCTCCTAAATCACTTTAAAATATGAGGTAATTTGTCCAGTTTTGCAACTAAATTATGATAAATGACAACAAGTCACAACTGAGCCTCTATCAAACCAGCTTGCTTTTGTATTAATGGAGATTTTGGGCCTTTAGACTTCATCTCCCAGAAGACCCTTAGTTTTTCCCAGAGTTCCATTTTCCTGCATCCCCACATTTTGCTTGATTGTATTTAAGTAGCTGTAACCCCTCCCTTGTCCTCTCTTTTGAACCTGGGACTGGGCTGAAGTCAGCCAGTTCTTTTGTTTTAGTGATTATTAATAAAACTTTATAAAATATAATATTTAGTTATTGATTATTAATTAAAAAAACCCACAGTTTCTCTTCTGAAAAGTTAGAGTTCACAAATACAGACATTTTAAAGTGACTATTTTCTAATTAGAAATAATACAATTTAATGCTATCCTTTTTATGGCTCCAAACATGCCTTTAAGTACAGGCCTATATTTTTAACATTGAAATTCTTCTAGTGATTCTTTATGGGTGCTAGGCATGATCTGCTATAATTTCTTAGTGGCTAAAATTTAATTTCACCTAGTGGGCAAAAGAGATGAGTAAGGTGGGCATGAATAGTTAGTAAAATATTACCAAGAAGAAATTGTGAAAAAGAAGTGGCATAAAATATACCAATAAGGAGATGTGTGACTAGACAAGACATGAGGAAAGTGAAGTAGTAAAATCAAGAGATGACTTATGGCTAGCCAGTATGCTTCCCAGGTGTTAAGAGATTCAGAAAAAAAATTTCTCAGCACGCATTAATTTACCCTCTTTTGGATACATGGGTAAGGGTTGCAAAGGATGATTTGAATCATTGGAAGGGTTACCCACGTGGATAAGATCAGAGTACTGGGAAAGTAAACATCTCTTTATGCTAGAAACATAAGATCACGTGTACAAATTGCTTGACAGTAATATTTACAAACATTAGAGCACCAAATATTCCAGAAAGAGGTTTCTCAGAGTTGAAATTAGAATGGGACAATAAAAAACTTTCCCATGCCATCAAAATATAGAGGATGCAAATATTTAAGTTGAACTAAGATAATATTTATATGTTAAGTACTTACAATGCATCTGGTATTATGATAAGTACCAGGAATAAAACTATAAACAGGAAAAAGAGCACATTTGGGGACATGGTGGAAAAAGGTAGGTGTGAACCCTATAGAGCAAAATCTACACAGTTGATCTGAATATTTTTCTTAAAATAGAGACTCCATGAGGAATTAACCAATCAGAGTAAGAGGCAGCAATGGTACAAAGAACATCCAATGTGAGTACATCAGGGTTGAACTGAGCTTTTAGGGTGAAAATGCTTTAAAAAAAGTAAACTTCTAGGATGATTAGTTTGCTGTAGCATGATTTCAGAAAATTCTAGAAATTCAATAATGGAGCCCAGAGACATTCAATTTGGAGAAAAAACTAAGTTAACATAGTTAGGAAGAATATTAGTGAAAATAAAAGCCTACAAAATCATGTAGGTCTTAAATAACACCCACTAATATGTTAATAAATATTAAATTATTTCTAAGGCATTTACAGTGTCCCATAGTGATGACTGTATCCATTGTGAGATTGTATAAAGATATAAAAGTGAATTGTAAGTCATCGAAATTCTCAAAATCTCAGACAAGTCATATAAAGGTTGTAATTGGAAGAGGAAATTCATCCCATGTTATAATGGTCTACAACAATGAAACCACAGCTGCAGAACAAATTACTTTTATGAAAAACTAACATGATTTAAGAGTGCTTTTCTTTTTTCTGGTCCCTTTTACCATTGGTTTTACTTGCCCTATGTACTAAAACTACTAATTCTATCTCTGGGCTCTGTGATGTTTCATTGAGTGCAAAATAAAGAATTGTTCAATCCCTCGATAATGCAAGACCAACTGGACTGTATTTGCAGCTAATGAAAGAAAGAAAAAGGGAAGTGTTGGGAAACACGTTGTAACTTTAATTTAACATTAACATGTCAACCCAAAGAGTCATAAAATCATGCATACCCTTTGACCAAGCAATAGCACTATTAAATCTATATCCCAAAGAGATTAAAAATGGGAGAAAAAACTAACAGTATAAAATTATTCCTAATAGTCCTTTTTGTGGTGGCAAAGAACTGGAAAATAAAGGGATGTCTATCAATTGGGGAATGGCTGAATAAGTCGTGGTATATGCTTAGAATATCATTATGCCATGAAAAATGACAAAAAATATTATCACAAAAAAACCTGGAAAGAATTATATAAAGTGATGAAAAGTGAAGTGAGCAGAACCAGGAGAATGTTTTACATGACAACAATTATGTATGATGATCAACTGAGAATGAGTAACTATTCTCAAAATATAAGGATCCAGGACAACTCCAAAAGGCTCATGTAAAAAATAAATGGATATATGTCACTATAAAAGGAACAGATAGAGTCCAAATGCAAATTGAAACACACCATTCTTTGCTTCATTTCCTCCATGTCTTTTTCCCCTTCCATCGATTTCATTCATACTTTTATTTCTCAATATTCATAGAGCCAAATATCTACATAAAGAGATATGGGGTGTAACAGTTAAAATTAGTTTCTCTGCTAAAAGTATTATATTTTTAGAGGTTTATTAAAAATTAAGAAATAAAGAAAATACAAAAATAAGAAGCCACGTGCCTAGGCACAGAGGCCATTTGCAACCACTTACTCTATATCTTGCCTGCTAGGTAGAGAGCCTCCTGTCCCTAGAAGCAGAAGCTGAGAGAGAGAGAGAGTAGGCTGTACAGTCAGTTTAAATACCCCTTTTGCTCTTGGTCCAGGTTAGGACCTCCGGTGAGATTTCAGGGAATTCTGGGAACTACCAAGGAATTCTGGGAATTGAAGTCTGGGATTCAAATCTCCATTTTTACATTTCCCTGTGTGATCCTTATAGGGAAAAATTTTCCCCAAAAGGATCATGAAAACATAATCAACTTATAGATTACAATAATTTGAGGATAAGAGGAAAAAAAGAACAAAACCAATAATTGCTAGAAGCATTGACAAAAAACCAGTTAGGGGGCAGTCCCCTTTGGCATGAAAGTATACATACAAATAAATGTTCAATCAACCACACCCAAAGTTCATTCTTGAGCTTCTCTTTCAGCTTGTGGTCTGGAGGAATCTTCATGGTGTCTTCTCCAAACAGTTCAGCTTCTGGATTCAGAGAGGTAGCATCTTTCTTAACCTAAAATTTAAACTTTGCAATTTAAAATAATGATTTTTTTTTACATTTCCCCATGAAGAGGGTGATTAAAAAACACAGGATCACTTAGGGATGCATGGCTGAGTTGTGAGGTATATGAATCAATTGGTAAGAGAAATTAAACAGACATAAAAAATCAAAAAAAAAAAAGAGATAATTCCTGGATGAAAATATAGATTATCAAAGTCTTATGTGTAAAAATTCCAAGTAAAGGAAAAGTAAATCTATAACAGGTCTTTAAATCAGGGCCCAATTAAAATGTTCTAAGTAATGATGCATTTACCCAGTCCATAGCCAGGACTACAGAAAGTTTGCTACACTATGAAAGACAGAAAACGGACTAGATTATAGGAGCCAATTAGGAGCCAACTTTGGGATACTCATCTGTTAGTATTTTCAGAGTGATTGTGGATACAAGGAAGACCTACATCTTAATGTATGTTAAGCATCGCAACCTTGAGTCTTCACACTAATATATCCTGTGTTCTCTTTGTGGCACTAATCAGCTTAAGCTTTATGCTTCATTGGGCCTGTGAAATAGCTCTTTTTTATATCTTGTCCTGGAATCAGACAGAGGTATTTAAGCAGAGTCCCATAATTTTTTAAAAATAATTAGTGGCATCATTTTTATAGTCTCAAGCTTTTGGGGAATGAATTGACATTATATTTTAAACTTATATTACTGCTTTGCTCACCCAGCATGTGAAGACTGTTTTGGTGGAACAGGCTGAAGAAACCAACAAGAAGGTTCAATAGCTGAGATGGTGATGCAGCAAGGCACTGTGGAGTGCTTAGAGCGTGTTGGAGCACAAAAGACAATGTGGCCATCCAATGCAGCTGAGGAAGTCTCCAGGTGTAATGACTTTTCGTGCGACTGGACCCAGGCTTCCAACGCCGAGAGAGTGGGACTGTCTCTGTGCATCAACTTTTCCACTTACATCTTCATGCACAGGTGTCTTTGTGCACAAAAAAGCACAAAGACAATCGTCATCCTCAGTTACCGAGAGACTACCACCACTGCAAAATCAAAAAAGTTAAAGAAAATCTTAATGCTGGTTGACATGTGCTTCAAATATAAAAAGGAGAGAAAAAATAAAAAAATGAAATAGTATATTGCACATACAAGAAAAATATAATAATAAAAGAGTTTTAAAAAATTCAAAAATATATCTTATAATCATTGACACTCTGTGTCACCTAAGAAAATATAGAATACAAGGCTTTCTCACCAAAATGAGATCTTCATATCTTCTTCATATCTGGCCATGTTCCACTGTGAGTACAAGCAAATGAATTTTACAAGGTAATAGGTTTTTTTTTTTATTTTTATAAAGAACAATAGTACAAATATGTAAGTATCCCCAAAATTCTCAATAGTCCAGTTAATTACAATAGCAAACAAACCCACTATCATATTTCACATAAGTTGCTGTATGGCATTTTTAAAGCCTATGTACTGATGTATATGTACTTTCAACCTTGCTAAACATATTTTTAAACAAAGTAAAACTCATTTTGGTCTAGAACATCATCAAGCATCCTAGATATAATTCTGGTTGAAGTAGTGAGCTGAAGAGTTATAAATGAGAAATGCTCCCTTTTTTGGGGAGGGGAGGCTTCTAGGGGTACAATGCCCTGGGATTAACTTCCCAACTTCCATTCATATTTTTATAAATGCGGGAGTTGGGGTTTATAATTGTATTTCACTTCAGCTACTAAAATGGGCCTTACCTTGTGTTAGGGGCAGGCAAAATGACCAGAGATTGTTAAGAAAAATTCTAAAAATCATGTCTAAAGGACCCTTAAATCAATTTGAGATATTTAGCTCATTAAATTTTCCAAAGGTTGTTGTAGCAATTTTCTGATGGAGTCCATCTATCCTCTATGTGACAATTTAAAAAGTCAAAAATAGAAAAGCTGTTTTTATATGGGCCTACTCAATAATGTTTGTTCAATATGGTTATAGGGGAAAAGTAACAGTCTATAACATCAGTTAAAACATAGTACGTTAAAGGGATTCAGTGTAACAGAATAGTATTGAATGCAGTAATATATGGACTTAAAATCACAAAGTTAAACCTTAAACAAAACAATCAGCAAAATGCAATAAAATACAGAGATTTTTACAAAACATTGGAGTCTGAAGTGCATTAAAAATATAACTTCCAGTCTCTTTAAAGTTCCTTGGGTTTTCTTTTTTAATCCATTTAGATGCCTATTGTCAGAAGGCAGAAAATTGGTAAGTGGTAGGCAATGGGGGTTAAATGACCTGTCCAGGGCCACACCACCAGGAAGTGTCTGAGACCAGATTTAACCCAGGACTTCCTGTCTCGAGGCTTGGCTCTCAATTCACTGAGCCACTGAGTTGCCTCCCCAAAGTGAGGAATCTCAAATTTGGCTAAAGAGTTGCAGGGAGCTGAATTTTTCCCCTGGCACTCAGGAGAAATAAATTAAAGTATCAATGCAGTCAAAAGATATCCTTTTAATGAAGCTATGCCTTAAGTTCCTGTTTGGAAAAGGCTCTTCCTTCTTTCTTTCTTCCCCCCTGTGATCTGCTGCCCCCAGTCCACATAGAGGCTAATTGTAGCCTAAAGAAAAAATCACCCCCATTTTTTACCAGCTGGTTTTTGATCCTGAAGAAATTAGGTATGCTACCAACAGTCTGGGTCCGGGGCAATGAGCCATCTGCTCGAAGGTCTGCTGGGCCCGGGTGGGTCGGGAAGAGATGAGCGAGAGCACAGGTAAGGATTGCTGGATCAGAGAAACAGGCAACAGGAGCCAAGCTGAGAAGGGCTGGGACCAGGTGAGCAAGAGAGAGGCCAGGAACAGCAGCCAGAGCAGGAGCGATTTGAATCAAATCACTAGGCACTAGCTATTAAAAGCTGAACATAGTAAACATTTAGGATATTTAAAGCAGATTGAGGGTATTTCTTCACAAACGACGTGGTTCGCCAAAAGTGTAACAGTTAAAATTAGTTTCTCTGCTAAAAGTATTATATTTTTAGAGGTTTGTTAAAGATTAAGAACTAAAGAAAATACCAAAATAAGAAGGCACATGCCTAGGCACAGAGACCATTCACAATCACTTACTCTACAACTTGCCTTGTAGTAAGAGAGCCTCCTGTCCCCAGAAGCGGAAGCCGAGAAAGAGAGTAGGCAGTACAGTTAGTTTAAATACCCCTTTTTCTCTTGGACCAGGTGAAGACCTCTGGTGAGATTTCAGGGAATTCTGGGAGCTACCAAGGAATTCTGGGAATTGAAGTCTGGGGTTCAAATCTCCATTTTCACAGGGGGTTGGGAGGATGGATAAAAAAGAAAGAACATCTGCTTAGCTTTTATTTAGAGAAAAATATTTGGGGATAATTTTGAGAAGTTGGAGTTCACTTTTTGTTTTGTTTTAAATAGTGGGCCACAACTTTAACTAAAACTATCATCAGCACCTTTAGAGTTATTCTTTGGTCTATATAAGCTGTATTACAAGCGTTATTCCAAATCCACTTCCAAAATATGTAATATCCCATTTGTCACTCACTCATCAGTGTATTTCATTCAATCAGTGTTCAGAGTAAGATATCTGAGTGCTTCATTCAGGACAATAGAACTAGTTTAAGCAATGTGCATCTTCTTTCACAGCTTGACAGACATGTAAATTTGTATTATATCATCATTTATGTATGACTTATATCAAATTACCTGCCTTCTGGGGGATGGAGGAGGGATAAGAAGGAGAGAACATGAATTGCATAATAACAGAAAATGAATATTAAGAAATTGTATTGACTTATCATAAGGACAAATTAAAATTTATTTTAAAAAAGATTAACATGTTAATCTTTACATCTTAATATAAACCCCAGATCATGTGTAATAGTCCATCCTGACACAATAGGAATAATATTAAACAAAAGGACAACCCCTAGAATCGTAGAAGTTTTAGAAGAAGCCAGTATGGTGTATAATAAAATGGTGTGTGGCACCTAGAGTCTCCAGAAATATTCTGCATATATTCAAATTTTAATTTGTAGTATTTTAGAGGAGGTAAGACAGTATACAATAGTAAGTTCCATATTTTTCACCTGGGTCCCCTCTCAGAATCGAAGACCAGAAGTCTTGTAGATATTTGTCTCTGGTATATGCTAGCGCAACAAAACTATATTCCACTAGACTTTTGTGTATCTTTATTTTCTTTTTAATTGTCTTCATTTTTAGAACATTGATAGGTCTGGGCTTTGTATGATATTAAAATATAGTCTGTGTATTTTTTTGAGAAATATATCACAGAACCTTTAATTATTTGCATAGTGTCCAGAATAGGCAACAAACATTCATTTGAACAAGATAGTGGGGTTTTTTTGTAATCCAAAGAAGATATATTGTATCCTAGAATACTATCCACAAGTATTATTATTTTAATACAATAGTATAGACTAGATTCATATTTGTTGGATTGAAATGAACAACTTAGTCAGTCCTCTAAACATTAAAATATTTCTTTTAGTGAATTTACTTTTGGAGGAAGGGCTATGTGTATTGCCTATGGTAGGAATGTTTGACTTTGTAATTTGGGGATGTCACAATCTTGGTAAGAAAAGCTATATCAGAGACTCCTTTCTTATAGCCAATTTCCAAAAGCAATTTTATTCTCATAAAATAAATAGAACCAGACTCAGAAGAGATCACTTTTCCAAGATTGGCCCTCTATAAAATTGTCAAATAGGCAAACTTGCCATTAATGATACCCCTGCCTTCCTTTTCCAAATTCAAATTTTCATGGGGCTTTGAAGAGGAATTTCTATTCTCAATAAATGGGCAGTAGTACTTTTAACATATATTCCATAGTATTATTAGAAACTCAAAGGAATATGTCTGTAAATCATTTTATTGAGAAATAACACATACACAAATATAGACCTTCCTCTTAGTGCTTCTGAGAGTTTCCCCTACTTCAGATTACATATATATATGTATATATATATATATATTTATATATTTATTTATTTATTTACATATGTGTGTATGTGTGTGTACGTGTGTGTGTCTGTTTAAGTTTTTTCCCTCCACCTTAACAGCTTATTCCAAATGTCATCTTCACATATAGAAATATAAACAGTTTAACCTTGAGGGTTTTTTAATGATTTCTATTTTGTGTTTACCTTTTTGTATTTTTCTAGTCTTGTATTTGAAAGTCAAATTCTTTACACAATTCTGGATTTTCAGCAAGAATGCTTGATTCCTCTCCATTTTACCCCTTGTTCTATATTCATATTGCTGGGCAGCTTATTATTCTTGGTTATAATCCTTGGTCCTTTGACTTCCAGACTATCATATTCTAAAACTTCCACTCATTTAATGTAGAAACTGATAAATCTTGAGTGATCTAGATTCTGTCACCATTGTATTTAAAAGGGTCTTTTCTGGATGCTTTAAGTATTTTCTCTTTGACCTAGGAGACATAGAATTTTGGCTATAATATTGTCAGGAATTTTTATTTTGGGGTCTCTTTCTAGAAGTGTTTGATGGGTTCATTCAATTTCTATTTTACCTTTTAGTTCTAGGATATCAGGGCAATTTTCCTTGATAATTTCTTCAAATACAGGTTCTATGTTCTTTTCTCTTTTTAACCATTGATTTCAAGTCATCCACATTTTAAAAATTCTTTCTTGAACAGATTTACAGATGCAATTTTTTCTAATGAGATATTTCATATTTCTTCCACTGTCATTTTTTAATGTCTCATTGGGTCATAAACCTCAACTACCCCAAATTTGATTTTTGAGCAGCAATTTTCCTCAATGACATTTTGTATTTTATTTGAAGAATTCTTTCTTAAGGATCTACTTTAATCAGAATTTTTATGCCTCTTTTTACCCGCTATTGAGTGTCTTTTCACAATTTTCTTGTATTACTTTCATTACTTTTCCCATTTTTTTCTCTTTCTCTCTTATTCCACTTAAAGAAATTGATCTCAAACAGAAGTTTGTATTAGGATTTTGCCCAATTCATATTTTTCTTTTTGTGTTTGTTTATGAATATTTTGACATTGTTGTTCATGTATTTGTGTCATGATCTTCCCTGTCACCAAAGTAGTTTTTGTGGTCTAGTTCTTTTTTGTTTCTTTGTTTGCTCATTTTCCCCAGATTATTTATTTAATTTTATCAATATTTTAGTTTGTCTCTACTCCTGGGGAGAAGAGAGTAATTTGTCAAACTTCAGGAGTTTTTTTTTTGTTTTGTTATTTTTTACTGCTGTTTTCATAGCTAATTCTGGGTTTTGTGAGATTTGGGTACTTCTGAGGTGGTGTGATATAAAAATAGATGTGGTTACTGCTTTCCTAACCTGCTCTCACATCTTTACTCAAGAAGGGACCTTACTCCCCTGTAAACACAAATTCTAATGTTCTCCTCTGCTTTAGTACTGATACCAGGATCCCCCCCACCCCTTGTGAGGGACTACAAACACTCTTTTTCCCTCCTACCTCTGTGATCTGAGTCCCTGCTTCCCTTTAGTCACAAATACTATCACTCATTTTAGTCCTCTAATTGAGGCTCACATCTCTGTTCCCTTGTGCCTCTAAGCAATAGTTACTTTAGGCTTTGGAAATGATACCAGGATCCCTAATCTTTTGTGAGCAACCAGAAGCACTCTTTTCCACCCTGGAACTGCAACTAGGCCCCCTATTCCTTTGCAGCTACAAGCACCAGAGGTCCTCTACACCCTGAAACTGTGACCTAGAAGTACATATAGTCAATGCAACAGAGTCCTGAACCCAACACTTACAAAGGGTCCCCTGCAATCTCTTTCTAACCACTTTTCTGACTCTCTTACAATAAGTAATCTGAGAGGTCTTGAAGCTGCTCCTGACACTGCTGTAGTTGCTTCCAATGCCTGATAGTGCTTATATGCACAAACACTTGCGCAAGCACTAGCAAGGCAACTAGCTAGTGCTAGTTCTAGTGGCAAGTGCTATGCTCCAGGTATACTATCAGCTTGGTATCAGAGACGTTTCCTAACAATTTCCCAAGTTGTATTGGGCTGGGAAAAAATGTCTCACCCTGATATTTTGCTGGCTCTGCCATTTAAGAATTAACTTTGAGATTTTTATTTTAAGGATTTGGATGGGAATTCTGGCAGAGTTCATTTTAGTTTATGTCTCTATTATGTCATCTCTACTCTTCTTTCTAAATTTAGTTTTAAACATATCTATGAGATTTATGAGCTAGATTAATGTCCTTTATATATGTTTCTGGTATATATTTCACTAAATATCACTTAAGACTGTCCTGTATTAAAAAAAAGGGAAAATTAAGAAAAAAATTAAAGATATGTATTCTTCCCAAAGGACTGTGTTAATATTGAAATTATATATCTACCTAGTAAGATGATATAATATTAAAGAACATTTTCTGGTATACAATAATAGGTTGTTTAGCTAATTGATACTATTCTTTTATTTGTGTATTAAATGATTTATCCACATTCTCCATTTTTGTACACACAATGTAAATACTTCTCTCCCCTCATTTCATATACTGGATAGATATGAAGAAGAATATCAGGTGGGTGGGTTGTGATCTATATCATAACAATACCTATATCAATTAGATCACAGATGCATTGGAAAATCAATATAGGTCATTAAAAACATGATGCCATATTAGAAATTTTATTCTTTGTCTAGTATTTCATTATTCTTGCCTTTCTTGAAAAAATTGTATGTTAATATTGCCTATTGCTCTTCATTGTTTTCCACCTTCTTCACATCACTAGTTAACTTGAACAATGTATTAAATCTCTAATGGATGGGATAGAAGACATCCTGGAGTCTGCTTGAACAGCCTCAAGAGATCTAGTTATTAAAATTTCAATGTAAGTATTACAACTCAGGAATCATAAATATTACAAACCATGGCTTGATCCATAAAGTCATTTAATATTTAGACTTAAGAAAGAGATGAAGAAAATGTTATTAATATAGACTGAACTTTAAAGTGTCAAATACACATTTTTCTCAGTGAGCCTTTTGCTAAACATTTAATAACCCACTGATGACAGGAGCTCTCTTCATTTCTTATACCCTAGAATGCTCACCTCCTGTCTTTCCACAATTTTATTCTCATGTCACATCCTATATACCTATGAGAACAAGTAACTGGCATTTAAAGAAGATATTAACAAAAGGAAAATGGAAAGTTGGGAGGAAAGTTGATTGATGAGAAGTGAACAAAGAGGAAAGAGTAAGCAGACAGTCTTATGCCAGCAACGCACAAATGGGTTTCACAGCAAATCCACAGTGATTGCTCCAGGTGTCTATTATAGTTCCCAAGACAGGAATGAAAACATGGGTTAGTGAGAAGATACAACATGGTTGTGTTATAAAGACAGAATAAACATGAAAATTATTTCTTTGCTTCCAAATATATATGTGGTTCTCAGGCAAACTGCTGTCAAGGAGAATATGTAAGACTGAGTTTTAAAATGCTTTTATATTGTAACTATATCCAAAACAATTTTAAATTGATCCAACTTTACATTGCTGATGTTGAACTAAATGCAGAAAAATTTGCAAAGTACAATAAAAATGCCTGCTAATTCTCAAAGTGTTACGACTAAGTAGAGACTAATTAAATATAAAATACTGTTTACAGTCTGATTTCTCTACATTTCATCTTCCTTGTAATTGCATAATATAATTCAGTAATTTTCATTTTCATTTAAATTATGATTTCAAACTATATCCAGGTTATACCATTTTCCATTATTAATTCATTTGAACAAAATATTGAAAAAAAATACTGTACAACAAAAATAAATGTAACCAAGCATAACAAACTTTTGAGAGAATGAGCCAAATCCATTTCAAGAGTATATAATCTCCACATTGGTGTTTTATCTCCATGTAACATCTCCAAAAGAAAAAATCCATGTGACTATTGTAACATTTTGACATGATTTACCTGTCATTTCCTTCTTTAAAGTTCTATTCCATTTAAATTATTAAAATGTTATTAATGTTATACTATATGAAAGACATTAATCCAAAGCATTGAAAATTCTAGGAATGTTTTCTTTTCAGGTACAAGTAAATCTTAATCACTGAAACATTCAACATGAATACTTCAGATCTATTACTTTGGTCTTCATTTGCCACATCCCTACCCTGGATATGATAATTGAGTATATTCCTTATGATAGAATATTATGTGATATTGATTTGCAAAGAAACATTCAAAACTTGGATATGAAGTATGCTTACATTTAAAATGGAACTTTCCCTGATACAATAGAATAATGGTTTTAGTCACTTTTATATGATCACCAGTCTCTCTGATGACTGCCACACATCACTTGAGTTTGGATAACAAATGTTTTTGTACTGAAACAGAAAATACTTTGCAGTCAGCTGGTATTGTGATTCTCTTTCTCTTTTTTCATTTTGTTCCAATCAATCAATCAATCAATATATATTCCCCCCTCACTCTATATATAGATATGTTCATTCACATGATGAGTAGTTATGCCATGGTTTGACTTGAATTATTTCACTAATCTTCTTGGTAACCTTAAATAAAGCCCAGCTATTGTTCTAATTCTAATTTTAGTCCTATTCTTTCAGTCATTTTACTCAATATATTTAACACCTCTATTGATGATTCAATCAAGTAATTAGGAATATACTCATAATATGCAGATTATGTTACATTTAGAGGTTTTTACAGAATCCTCTAGAAAGCAGAATAGAAATGGTAAGTGATCTTGTTAAATAGAAAAAAAAAACACCTCAACACCCAGAAAAATTAAGCAGGGAGACGCACACTTAAAGACAAAAGTTCATGGCATAATATAATATAAACATACAAAACAAGACAAAATAGGACTGATTAGGCTTGGGGACAAATTGAACTAGTCAAGATAAATTATTGGTGATCAGAAGCTGAAAACTGGTAATAATTAAGTTTCTGGGCAAAAACATTGACCCTGATACTTGAACATAGTAAGGTTGTTTTCTAGCAAACATTTCAGGTTCTATTCCACAATAAAGTCAGGTCTGGGGATTTATTAAACATTGGGAATGAGAATATGCCCTTGAAAGGGAAAAAAACTGGCTGATGCACCAATTTGTTTCATCTTGTCTTTCTATGAAAACAATATTTGTGAGTTTGGAGAACAAATTTATGATTTAGAATATATATAGAGAGAGAATTCCTAATGATGAAATGCTTCTACCAGTGAAGATTTGCATCTGTTCTGCATTTTAAGATGGGGCCAGCTTTCTGAAGCACTAGGAATTTAAATGACACAGGATTATAACCAATATTTGAGTAAAAAGGTATTTGAATCCAAGTTTTTTTCTCCATCAATCAAGTCATGCTTTTTCATGGTAAATGTGATAATATTTCCTAAATTAATTATTATTTCCATGTATCCCAGAGAAAAATTATACTGGGTATTTGGGGAGTTACATATTGATTTGGACTTTATGAGGTACAGAATAGTATTAATCATAATGACTAGAATTTATGTAGCATACTGTTTGTAAAGAGCTTTATTTTGATTGTTGTTTGTTTTAATTGAGTTGAAACATTTCAAAATAACAATTCACTTAAAAAGAACACAATAATACTAATATGCCCTCTTTTCTAGTGCCTTTCATATTAGAAAGCACCAATAGATATATTTTCCCTTGAATCTTCAGAATAATCCTTTGAGAAAAGGAAAGATCATCCTAATTGTGTTCAAATCAAGTCAGTGAGTATTTAAGTGTTTACTATTTTCTAGGCACTATGCTAAAAAAAAATAGGAATACAAATAAAGGCAAATATAATTCCTGACCTTGTGGTGCTCACAATCATATAAGGGAACAAACATGTAAACAGAACTTTATGAACAAGATATAGATGGGATAAATCAGTGACAGTCACAGAGAGAATGCAACAACATTAAGAGAAACCAGAATAGTGATGACAAATCTTTTAGAGATGGAGTCCTGGACCCCACTGCAACCCCACCCTCCAGACTGAGAGCTGTGCGCTCTCCCCCAAGACCATATCTGGTGCCCCACTGAGCACCAGACATGCCCTGTGTCACCCTCCCTTTTACCCCACACAAAGGAGTGAGAAAGAGCTCCCACTGGGTTGCTGGATGGAGGGGTTTTTGAAGTGAGGAATGTCCTCAGCAAGTGTAGAGAGAAGGAGGGGAATGGCCCAAGTGCTCTGCTCCCCTCCAGCTCTGTCTACTATAAGTAGCCCACTTCATACCCTGTATGCTCCTATTGAGCTGCTGGCCAGAGGGGTGGGTGATATGAAAAAAATGTTGCCAGGAATGGTGGAGTGGGGAGGGGATCAGCTCCATCTGAGTCCCTCTGCCTACATGCCCACAAAGAGTACTCTGTCATCCATGCCATAGGTTCATCATTACTGAACTAGAAGGATTTCCAGGTCACATAAGCTACAAGCTAGAAGGATACACATTTTTTTCTTATCCTCATGACCTCTCAAACCTATTCAAGATAAAAATTAAATGCCAAAGAGAAAGCAACTTCAGCTGTCTCTGTAGTCTAGAACTTGAACAATCTAAAAAGACAGCTTACAAAAAATTCTTAACTGATATTCAGTGATCCAGTGCTCATAGAGCACCCCTTTAGCACCTCTCAGTCTAATGGTAGGAGGGCTACACTAGCAGACCAAAGGACACTGCACAGGCTCAAAGAAAAACCTACCCTGATCTCAGTTTCCTGTTTTCTGCTCAGCATTATGGAGACCACTGCTTCTGGATATGGAAATTTGGTAAGTAGTCACAGCCTCTCAAAGAACATAAGCCTGTAGAATTATGCTACAAAGCTCTGAACTTTGGGTCTAATAACCAGTCAGTGACACAACAGAAATCCCTATGGTAACTTTGCTGTCAAATTCTGAACTAAAGATGTCATAGTGAAAAAACTAAAGAAGAGAGAGAATGAGATGGGACATCAGGACAGCACATCCTGTATAGGACTGGCTATCAGCACTCAAACAATTTTGATGGAAAGTGAAAAATCATATAGCTGAGGACCAGGTCTGACAAACTAAAAGTTATGTGGGGCACAGACTTATGCTGGTGAATCTTGAAATGTTCAATGTTGGAGGAGGCTAAAATGACTTGACATTTAACTCTGGAAACCGCAATCAAAAGGGAAGGAATCAAGAAGATAATCATAGGGGAAAATAAGTTGAAAAAAAAATTGAAATTGCCAAATATTTCAGGAAGAAGAAAACTCAAAAACTTTGAACATAAACATATACATTAATGGTAATAAAAAAGTAACAGCCAAACGAAACATTGCTCCCAGATTTGGTCAATGATTTCAAGTATCTGAATAAGCTTTGCAAAAAAGGGGGAAATGATCCAATATTTGATGAGACAAAGAAACCTATAGAATTTGAGAAGAACATGGAATCACAGTTGCTATTACTAATTCAAAAAAGAAATAAAAATTATGAGAGTAGAAATTATGACCTGCACAGCAAAAATAAAGTTTGACACTGAAAAAATGTTAAATGTACAATAGCAAATTTCTCCAAAGAAAGAAGAGATAACAATCATTTGGGAACACAAAAACACAGAAAAGGACAATCTAGAAGAAAAGAGGCAAGAAAAAATACAAATACAAAATATATTCATATACAAGTAATATATACTGATCTCAGACAGGATATATATAGATACCTTCATAATTATAGTACCCCAAGAAAAAATGGAAGGACAAAAAACTCATAATTAATAAAAGAAAGTGAACTGTCCTGAATTTTGGAACATAAAAAGTAAAATTTCAGCTCAAAGAATTCATAGATTGCCTTAAGGAAAAAATGCTGCAAACTCCATAGTTGTTAAATTTAACAATTCAAGAAAAGACATTCACATAATTTCAGGCTATTCTGCACCTATGAGAAAATATAAGATAGAATAAAATAATATGTCCAAAAAAGCAGTGATGTTGGTTGAACAGTGAACTAATGCAACAATTTTGGAAAGCAGTTTGGAATTATGTTCAAAGAGTTATAAAACTGTGTATACTTTTTGACCCAAACATAACACTTGGTTTTAATCCTATGGTAATAAAGGAAAATGGAAAAGAAACTATACATTCTAAAATATTTATAGTAGTTCTCCTTGTGTTACAAAGAACTGGAAACTGGAGGGAAGCTCATCAGTTGGGGAATATTTAAACATGTTTGTGATGAAATACTACCATGCCATAAGAAATGATAAACAGATTAAGTTTGGAAAAATATGAAAAGAGACACATGAAATTACAAGGAGTAAAATTAAGCAGAACCAAGGGAGCATTATATTCAGCAATAAAAATTTTGTTTGAAAAATGACTTGTGTATGTCTACCTCCAGAGAGAGAACCAGTAAATAGAAATAAACATGACATATTTTAATATATGCATATTTTTCAAGTGATACCTTCTCTGATAGGGGTAGGTAAAAGAGGGGGTTTTCTAGTTATTTAAATATAATGAATGTAATAAAGAGGATCTTCATACATATACATACATAGATATACATATAGATATTAAATAATAAAGAATTTGAAATGCCTTTAGAAAGAACACCAAAAATGAACAGATTTATTTGATTCTCAAACACTCCAAACAACATAAATGAAAGCAATAGCAGCAGAGAGACAACAAAGAAGTCAATATGAAATCTTTTTCAAAATGGGCATATGGAAATAGGAATGAAAGTGGAATTCTGGTAGAATGAAGAGAGATTCAGAAATAATCGAACTCAATAACACCACATTTGATAAGGTAGGAAACATAAATTACCTGGGAGAAAGAAGACTATTTGATAAAAACTCCTGGGAAAACTGAAATCAGTTTGATAAAAATTAGGCTTATACATTCTAAATGGTTCTACAATTTTAATGTTAAAAATCATAATTAAATAAAACAAAGAAATATATATATATCCCTCCTTGCTATATATGGGAGATTTTTCCTTAACCAAACAGAAGTAATTACAGAAGATAAACTAGATAACTTAGATTTCTTGAAACTGAAAAGCTTTAGAACAGACAATATTTATGCCTCTAGGATTTTTCAGGAAATGGTAGGATGAAAAAAATAACTTTGCATCGGTTTTTTTCTAAGGATTTAGTATAGAAGAAACATATGTTCATATATGTATATTTATTTATACATAAAAATAGACAGATAGGTAGAAATATAACTAGTAGTCATTCCTCAAGAGATGAGTAATTCTCATAAGAACTGCAAAGTATTCACAAGCGCATGAAGAAAAATTCCAATTCACTAATAATACGTAAAATGAAAATTAAAACAACTTTGAGGTTTTGTCTCATAATTGCAAATTATTTAGAATGATAAAAATAGCAAAAGTCTATGTCGGAGGTATCATGGCCAAATAGGTACCCTAATATATTGTTGATGGAGCTGTGCAGTGGTACAACATTTTTGGAAAACAATTTGGAATTACCTACATGAAGTGATTATTCAAATAAAATGTCCATATATTTTGAAAAGATTCCATTACTGGACTTATATATTAAGGAACCGATAAACAAATAAAAATCAAAAAAATCCCTATACTCTCTAAAATATTCATAGCATTATGATTCTTGTGGATAGTCACTCATTCTTTTAAAAATTTGTATTGTCATTCAAAGCACATTTCCATATTGATCATTGTTGTAAGAGCAAACTTAAACAAAACCAAACCTCCAAAATAAAAACAGATACACTGATGTGAAAGAGGACTCCAACAATTCTTTCTCTGGAGGTGGATACCATTCCCCATCTGAAGTCTTTCAGGATTGTGCCAAAACATGGCATTACTGAGAGTAGCCAAGTTTTCACAGATAATCTTTGTCCAATATTGCTGTTATTGTGAACAATTTCAATGTTTAAGAAACATTAATTTTAATGTTAAAAATGTAAAAAAAAAAATGTTCTCCCAGCTCCGCTTATTTGGCTCTGAATCAGTTTCCACAGATCTTAATCTTGCTCATCATTTCTTAGTCTTAGAGTTCTATATGGAAAAGGGCCTAGTTAACTAGGAAGTCATTCAATCCTCTGATTATTTTAGGAGAATCTCAAGATAGAATTCTCATGATCTTGAATCTAATAACTTTATTTGTCAAGCCCATTTTATTTCCTCTCATTCCCTGTGACCATTAGTGAAGTTCATCTTGAAAACTCCAGCTACTTATATAGAACACTAAGGAGTTCAAACAGAGAGCCCTGACAACAATCATGCCAATGCTGGTGATGGCAAAAGACAAAACAAAAATTATAGCTATCAATTTTGAAGTTCAGACAAATAGTAGTGAAGAGGAAAAGACTAAGTATAGAAAAAAGGAAGAAAAACCTTGCTTTGATTGCAGTGTGACTGCTGAGAATCAGTGTCCTCCCAGTTTCAAATATTTATGCCTAAAGAAAGTATAATATTTTTACCTAGATAAATTCATGTTTAGGTAAAAGGGTAGCAGAGAAATAGAGAATAGGATTTTCTTGATAAGTGAGTGCTAAACTCCTGAAGGAAAATGTAAATTGAGAAGGGCTCTGAGTGCCCTCTAAAGCTGAGGTGCCAGGACAAAACCACACCTCTCCCACAAAAGTTACATATATATATTCCATTATATATGTCAAAAATTACCATATGTCCTCCCTCTTGTACACTGAAAATATCTAATCTTTTGCCATCACATAAAATATATTAGAAATAAATCACAAACCCTCTTATTCTCTTTACTCATTTTTGTAAGATGAAAGAGGAAATTGCTTTAAAAATTCTACAGCATTAAATTTGAAATTAATTAGCTAATCAATTCCTTCAAAGACTAAATTGCTTTAAAAATTACATAAAATATCATGGAATGGGCTGTAAGATTTCAGAAATGGAAATGTTTGCTGGGAAGCCATGTAAATACCAGTTGAGACAATAATTTCAATTCTAAAATTTTGTGAAAGATACTATTATATAAGAAAGTAAATGTGAGTTGTTTCTACCCCCCTGGGGGAAGAAGCTTTTTTTTCTGTATCCATATTTCCAGAAAAAAAATCTTGAAAAATACTTGTGTTTTCAGGGTAGATTTAAGAAGCAGTTCATTTGGAAAACTCTAGGTCAAAGTATTTCCTTCAGTTGAAAGAATACAGTATTCTGTGGATTACAAGAGGAGTTGTATAAACATAAATCAGAACAGAATTAAGCCCCTGAGCTCCTTTTCCTCCTTGATGTCTAAGTGTATAAATCCTATTAAGTATAATAAGTTTTCTCTAAAACTGAAAATTCACACATATCGTTAATCTTTTTTGTGTGTGTGAGGATACAAAACTCATATACCCTGCCTGATTCTTTCATTGTCTGTGGAAAGATTGGTTTTATCAAAATATGTGCTGTATTCTTTAGAAAAATATCTACTTTACTTTATCCTGCATGAGAACAGCTTTTAAGTACTACTTCAAGTTTAAAATCTGAAAAAATGATATGGCATATGGAAAGGGGTTAGCAAGACATTAAGGAACAAAGGGATTTTCTTAATAATTTTGAAATAGTTTTTGAAGAGCTAGATTATATAGATTATATATATGTATATGTAAATTGTTTGCATTTTTGTTGATAGATTAATTCCATAACAGTTTTACAACAATCCCATCTATGCAGTTTGTATATTTAAAATATTTTCATTTTATTTAATTTACACAATATGATTGATGACACCAAATGGTTCATATACATTGTTTTTTTTTTAAACCCTTACCTTCCATCTTGAAGTCAATACTGTGTATTGGTTCCAAGGCAGAAGAGTGGTAAGGGCTAGGCAATGGGGGTCAAGTGACTTGCCCAGGGTCACACAGCTGGGAAGTGTCTGAGGCCAGATTTGAACCTAGGACCTCCCATCTCTAGGGTTGGCTCTCAATCCACTGAGCTACACAGCTGCCCCCAGTTCATATACATTGTAATAAAAGAACCTTTGTATTTTTTCACCTTTGAACTCTCCTTCAAAGGAGGAGGCCCAAAAATATTCCTAGCCATAAATTACTATTGAGCTATTAAAATAATTATTAATTAGAATTAATTGATAATTTATCAGAAAGCTATTATTGCAACGTTTATCTTGTAAGGGGGGAAAAGGGGTTATTTCTTAAAGGGTTGGACTTGTATATTTAAGAGTTGGTCACCAGGAATTTAATTAATTCCAAAGAGATTTTATTATAATTTATTTACAAAATGTAGAAAGAGTGAAGCAAGTAAGTAGACAGAGGATAAGGTAAGATATCTAGCCTGAGCACTAAGTAATTTACTTCCTGCCCAGAATTAGTTTCACCTGACCTCAGCAAAGTCAAGGACCCAGGAAGTCTCTTCAGAAAATTCAGCAGTTAAGATTCAGCCTTTCACTCACCAACTGTCAGTCTAGCCAGTAGATTCTTCTTCCCCTCTTCACCAGCCTCAATTCAAAAGCATGAAGAACTCAATTCCAGCAGAAGTGGAAGTCCAATTTGAACTCCACTCCAAGAATCCCCAAACTCTGTGTAGCACTCTTTCTTTTAAAGGCATTTTCTCTTCAGTCACTTCCCCTAATTCCATGTCTAACAATCACAGCTGTAACTCTGCTCTAGGACTGCCCAGAAGGCAGTGTCAATTCTGATTCATTACCCACTATTGCACACATGGGTCACAGACCTCCCACTTCATGATTAAGTGGTATATTTGCACTTTTGGTAATTAGATCTAAATGGGCAGATCTTCATACTTAACTTTTAAGTAGAGTGTTTACACTTATGGGGATCAAAATTTAAAAATAGACTTGAGTTACAATTTAAATCCTCACAATGAGGGAAGAGCTAAATACCTTCATTGTTACAATCAGGGGAGGATCAAATACAATTTTCACAATCTTTATGTACTCTGCAAAAGAAAATATAAATAATTTAAAAAGAAATGGAAATATGAGAAAGGAGAAAGATAAAGAAAATAGAAGAGGAAAATCCGTATTTTCTGGGTGGAGCTAGGAGGAATAGATTGGTGAGGAATGGAGGACAATACAGAAGAAGAGTGTTAAAGAGGATATTCTAGTGGAATATCTGTACTTACGTGGAAGAACTCAAGGAAGAAATGAGCACTTTAGGCTTGAATCATACTAAGTCCCAAAGATAGACAATTGACTTATCCCAATATGTCAAGTTTTTTAACAAAATATGATGTCTGGACCTGAACATATTACTTCATATGAGCACTGAGTTACTTAAACTACAATCAAAAACTATATAAAAATCATAGTATCTTAGATTTATAATTGAAATGAAACTTAGAAATCATATAGTCCATTTCATTGATTTTATAGATAAGGAAACTGAAGTACCAAATGATAAAGATTTCCTGAAGGTAACATAGGTGACAGAATGAAGATTTTTATTCAAGTTAACCATCTTAAAATTCAACACACTATCATCTTCACCATACTACTGCTTTATTTTTTTTTAAAAACCCTTACCTTCTATCTTGGAGTCAATGCTGTGTATTGTCTCCAAGCCAGAAGAGTGGTAAGGGTTAGGCAATGAGGGTCAAGTTACTTGCCCAGGGTCACACAACTAGGAAGTGTCTGAGGCCAGATTTGAACCTAGGACATCCCATCTCTAGGCCTGACTCTCAATCCACTCAGCTACCCAGCTGCCCCCTACTGATTTATTTTTTATAAAATGTCTTCTGTTTCTTAATCCAAACTAAAATCATATTATCTTTTGTCTTCCATGTCACACTACTGAGTCATATGTAGCATGTGGTCCCCTGAAGCTAATTTTAAAAAAATAAAAAGATAAGATTTGGAGGTTGAAGGGATAACATTCCAAGAAAATGGAGTAACTGGTACTACGGCATGGAGATAGGAGACAATGTCATGTGTGAAGAATAGTAAGTACGCTACTATTGCTGTACCTCAAGTTAAATTAAAAGAAGTGAAGTGAGGGAAGTTGAGAAAAAGAATAGGATGTCAGGTTGTGAAAATCTTTGAATGCCAAATACTAATTAGGAGACACAGGATTTTATTGGAAAAGGGAGTGACATAGTCAAATCTACACGTTAGGAAAATCACTTTGGCAGCTGAATTGATGATGGATTGCAGTGGGGGTGCCTTGAGAGGAAGAGACCAATTAAAAGTGTATTAAGAATAACTATTAAGACCATTAAGAGGTCTTGAACTTAGGTTACTCTATAAATGGAGAGAAAGGGTCATATATGAGAAATGATGTCAACAAGGAAACAATAATTTGGCAGTGCTATGTACAGAAATATGTGGCAATTGAGAAAGAAATGAAGATAATACTGAGATTTCAAATATGAATGGAAGGATAATGGTATATTTCAGCAAAAAATTCAAAGAGGGAAGGGTTTGAGAGGGATGCCAATATCTTCATTTTTTTTTGAGGTAGCTAGGTTGCACAGTGAAGGCCTCATTGGATACAGCACTGGGCCTTGAATGAGGAAGCCCTGATTTCAAAACCCACTTCAGATAGTGCGAATTTTAGATTTTACTCCACCCTGCTTTGTCTTTAGAATTCTAGCAACCAGGAATGTATACACCCCCACTTAAGAATTAATTGTAGGGGAGGATGGCTATGACCGGCTTGTGCTAGCAAGTGACAAATCAAAAACAACTGACAGATCCCCTGGGCTGTCCTAAGCCAAGCTTAAGCCAAGATACATGTGAGACACAGGAAGTGAGGTAAAAACCTGCCTTTATATTTCTTGTCACTTTCTGTGAGAGGGGCTTTGGCAGCTTTTGTCATCCTTTGTGGCTTTGGTGAACTTTGGCGGTGGTATTTGACTTGGAGGAGCTCTGAAGCATGGTCTAGGTGAGACAGCTTCCTTGAATGGCCATGTGGTGAGTGATAAGGCTGACTCTCCTTTCCTTTGACCTTTCTGAAGGCACAAGCCTCCAAGGAGGCCCTCATCTTTAAGAAGACTTCCTAGCTGGAAGTCAAGCTTGATTTAATCTTCTGGGGAAGGCCCCTTGACTGAGGCCTCTGAACTCCAGCTGGCTTAGGCCAGGCTGGAACTGATCTTCTACCCCTTACTCCTTTCTCCCTCATTCATAATTTTCTTCCTTCTATTTTAAATAAACCACCATAAAATTCCATTATGACTTAAGTATTTCATTGGGATTTAGAATTTAAATCCCTGGCATCCACTAATATAATATATTCAAGCTCCCTATAATTTACCCTTAACAACAGTCTCTAACTATATGACCCTAGGTAAGTTACTTAACCACTTTGTTTTAATCTACTTAAGAAGGAAATGGCAAACAACTCTAGTATCTTTGCCAAGACAATCTTCTATGGGATTATGAAGAGTCAGACATGATTGAATTAACAGATAGCAATAAGGGGGCCAGCTGGGTGGCTCAGTGCATTAAGAGCCAGGCCCAGAGATGGGAGGTCCTGGATTTAAATCTGGCCTCAGACACTTCCTAGCTGTATGTACCTGGGCAAGTCACTTAACACCCATTGCCTAGCCCTTACCACTCTTGTCTTAGAAAAAATTCCCAGTATTCATTCTAAGATGGAAGGTAAGGGTTTAAAAAATAGATAGTAATAAGGTAATATATAGTGAATTTGTTTACTCTAACAGGAGTCAGGAACACTAGAGTTCAAATTAGACTTGAGACACTAAGAAGTATGCTATCCTGGATAAGTCATTTAACCTCTACCTGTCATAGAGAGTTTATATGTGAGGATAGAATAATATATAGCATACTTTGCAAACTATAAACTTCTATATCAATGCTAGATATTATTATTTATTATTATGTGTGTATTTGTTTGAAAATGCCTACAGTACATTCATTTGGAAATGTTCAGCAATAGTCAGTTTATGATGGGGCACTAGAGGTCAGGAGAGAGATTAATCTACCTGTATAATTCAAGCTGGCAATCATACTCATACAGAGGTTTACTGAATTCAAAGGAGCTAATGAGACTACCAATAAAGGTAATCCATAAGAAGAGGAGAGTTTCTGGAGGCAACTATGGTAAGTGGGCATCTTGCAGAAGATAAAGTAGCAAATGAAATTAAGAAAAGATCATACAAATAAGAAGATAATTAGGAGAGAGTAGAAATAGGGAAATTTAGGAACTGGTCCAGGAAAAATGATTGGTCAGGAATTTTAAATTCTATTATAAGATCAAGGAAGATGATGATGGTAAAGGACTTACTAGATTTAGCAATTTAGAAAGCATTGCGGAGGCAACTAGGTGACTCAGAAGTGTAATGTTTAATGTGAGAGATGGGGAGGATAGGAAAAACTTGGGATAAAATGAGGTTTGTATGGGGGTATGGAGGAGTTGAGGGGAGAGAGGGAATATTTCTCGGTGAGGCAAAGGAGAGAGATGCCCCCTGCTGAGAGGAAGCAACAGGGGTCCAATAAGGTCTGTTTGTTGTTGAATAACTGAACTGATGTTCAGCTCCCTCTATGCCCAGAAAAGATAGTCCACTTACCTGACTGCGAATTCAAATAATATAAAGTTTAATAACCAGTTGGGATTGGAGTTTTTTCCTCAGCTTCAGAGCTAAGGCCAGGCCCCAGAGGCTGGCAAAGGGTTTCTCCCACTCCCATCTACTCTATATCAGTTCTCACTTTGTCTAATTCAGAATCTTAGCAGTAGACAGAAAGCAAACAAGAACTGTTTTGATCTTCAGAAGTGATTGGGCCCGAGTCTTCAGGCTGAAGAGGCACACCACACCAGACTGGGCTGAACAAGCTCCTCCCTCCTCCAACACCAGGGAGGAAGTAAAACCCGGCAGGAAGGAAGTGCTAGTCACAAGACCCAACTGCCACTCTCAGTTGGCCCTTCCCCCACCAACTGCCAGTCTTGTTTCCTTTCCACAGTAGATAGGAATCCAGTCCTAAAAACAGGACATCCTAAGTTCAAATCAGGCCTTAGACAATTCATAGTTGTGTGACTCTGAGCAAGTCAGTCACTTAACCCTCATTGCCTAGCCTTTACCAATCTTCTGCTTTAGAACCATACTTATTATTGATTCTATGAGGAAATCTATGAGGGTTTAAAAAAAAGGAATCACTGAGAAACTTCAGTTGAATGAAGAAAATGAGAGCATTTAGGAGAGAATGAAAGGAGAAGACTTGGAAGAACTGATTGTGAATGGCTTTTTTATGGATGGTAATTGTGAAACAGAAGAGAGAACTATGACAATAGATAAAAAGGCATGATTGGATATAGTAGGCATTTTAAGGAATAGGGTAGACTTTATATTACTTATAATTAACAAGGAAAATTTTCACTAGAGAAGGAAAGATTGAAGATTAGAACAAGAATGGGTATAATGACCCAGGGAATCAATTTTAGAAAGTGGGAGAAAGTATGCAAATGGTTGGTGTTTACAAGGAGAAACCTCATATCATCATCAGAAACTGGATTAAAGTGAGGAATAATGTCATAAAGATGTGGGAAGAGAAATAAGGAAGAATAGTTAGGGTAGGGGATTTACATTGTAATGATGAGGCAAGGTATTGTTTCTCACAGTTCAGAAATCCCTGTCTTAGGATGGAGGGAGGAAGATTATCAATCTTCAAGAGATGGGATTAAGGTTGAACAATAATTTGGGGGTTAGTATAAACACTAAATATTATCCCCAACCAAATCCAGATCACTCTCCTATTCACTCTCATGTTCAGGTTCTGGTTCATCTGGATTACTCTTCAACATGTATTCATTGACTGATTAGCTCTATGCAGTGTCAGTCCAACTATATATCATATTTTGAATAATTGAATTGCACATTCATTTGAATGGCCTTTTTTCCAATTGTGAGAATAGTTAGGTTAGACTATTAAATGAGAACAGATTTCATTTTGGGGACTACACATTTTTTTGGTTCCTGAAAAATTAGCACATTTCAAGCATAAATGAGAAACTTTATTAGACCTCTTATAAGGAATTGCTTTTTTATTTGTATTTGGAATAGAATCTTCCTTAACTATGTTCAATACACTTGGAGATAAGACATTGTGTTATTCTATGCCTCATTCCAGGGAATAAGGCAAATTCAGACACAAATGCATTGTTGGTAAAGGTGTGTACTGATTCGACCATTTTGTAAAAAACATATCATAGGATTCTGGATTTTAATTCTCTCTACTATCCATTTCCATTTTTATGGGTAGTCATCCCATTTACATTCACAGTTATGATTAACATCTATGTAATACCCTCTATCATGTTTTCCCCTTTTAAATCTACACTTTCTACTTTCATTCTGTCCCTCCACACAAGTATTTTTGCTTTTAGTCATCCCCTCATTTCTCCCTTCCTTATATTACTTCCCTTTCAACCACCACCTTTCTTATTCCACTTCTATTTCTCTACAGGGCAAGATAGGATTTTATAAGTCAATGAGTCTGGCTGTTAAACCCTCTCTGAGATCATTCTAATGAATAAGTTTTAAGTATTGTCCCTCACCACCCTCATTCTCCCCTCCACTGTAATAGAGTCCCATCACCACCCCTGTCCTGGGGCTCTTTATATGATACATTTTCCTTCTCTCTTCCCTTTTCTTTCAGTGCAATACTCTTTCAGCCCTAGGTTTTTTTTTTTTGTTTGTTTTTCTTTTTACATATCATACTAAGTGGCTTACTACCACAACTTCTGTCTATGTATACTTTAAACTACTATGATAATGATAGGAATTTTAAGAATTATAAATATCATCTTAACATGGAGGACTATAAGCTATTCAGCCTTACAGAGTACCTTAAATCTTCTTTTATGCTTCTCTTGAATTTTGTATTTGGACTTCAGATTTTCTTTTTTTATGTTTTCTTAAGTGATTATTGGAAATATTCTATTTTGTTAAATGACCATATTTTCCCCTGAAAGAATATAGTCAGTTTTGATGGGTAGGTAATTCTTAGATGCAAAACCTCTTACTTTCCAGTATCATATTCCAAGCCTTCTGATGTTTTAATGGAGCAGTTGCTAGATTCTGTGTAACCCTGACTGGGGCTCCACAGTACTTGAATTTTTCTCTTTCTGGCTGCATAAAATATTTTCTACTTGGTCTGGGAGCTCTTGAACTTGTCTATAATATTCTTGGGAATTGTCATTTGGAAATCTATTGCAGAATGTGATCTGTGGATTATTTTAATTTCTATTTAACCCTCTTGTTCAATAATATAAGGGGAGTTTTCTTTGATAATGTCTTATGATGTCAATTATTTTTTTATCATGACTTTCATGTAGACCAATAATTCTTTGGTTGTCTCTCCTGGATCTGTTCTCAAGATCTGTTGTTTTTGTCAGTGAGATATTTCATATTTTTCTATTTTTTCATTCTTTTGATTTTGTTTTATTGTTTCTTGATGCCTTATGAAGTCATTGACTTCTCTTTCCCCAATTCTAATTTTTAAATAATTATTTTCTTCCATTACATTTTGATACTCCTTTTCCATGTGGTACATTCTACTTTTCATGGAACTCTTTTCTTCATTGTATCTTTCTACCTCTTTTTCCAGCAGGTCAATTCAACTTTTTAGAAAACTCTCTTTTCATCAGATTTTTGTGCCTCTTTTTCTAATTGACCAATTTTGCTTCATAAGGTGTTATTTTCTCTTTTTTGTGTTACTTTCATTTCTTTTTACTCTTTTTATTTTATTTTTGAATTTCTTTTTGAGTTTTTCCAGCACCTGAGACCAATTACCATTTTTTCTTTGAAGTTCTACATGTGGTTGCTTTGTTCTCAACAACCCCTAATGAATCTGTACATTTTACTCCATAAAAATGTTCTATGGTTATGTGTGTCTTTTACTATTTGCTCATTTTCCCTGCTTTTTTTTGTCTGTGAACTAAGAGTTCTAAAACCTGTTGATTCTGTCTCCTCTGCTATTTTTCCCTGGGGCTAGCCACTTCACCACATATTTGAAAGGATCTAGTTCTAGGGACTTCAAGACCTCACTGCAGTCTGGGGTCATGGCTTGGGCCTTCTAGGGGTGGGTTTGGTTGTTCTGCTGTTGACTTAGGTAGAGTCCTGGGATTCTGAAGTTGGCCTATGCTCAAGCTTGGAACCTCATAAAGTAGGTTGGAGGTGGTGAGCCCACACTCTTCTGTGTACAGTTTTACTTTTAGTTCCCTATTATCCCATTAAAATTGACTCTCTGCTACCTACCTTTCAAGTTGTTTTCTGCAGGAGATAACCTTTGCTCCATCTTGTTGTTGGTTTTGTGACTCCTGTTTTTTGAGGTGTTATTTTAAGGATGGTGTGGGAGGACTTAGAGCAGTTCCAGTTTTTGCTACAACTAAGCTGCCATCTTGACTCCACCTGCTTATCAGTATCCATGCAACCATTTTGGAGGGAAATTTAGAATTATGCCAAAGAGTAATTAAATTGTGCATAACTTTTGATCCTATAATATCATTACTAGATCCCAAAGAGATTTTAAAAAGGAGAAAGAACCTACTTGTAGAATAATATTTATAGTAGCTCTCTTTGTGGTGGCAAAGAAATAGAAATTGAGGGGATTTTTATTAATTAATGAATGACTGAACAAATTGTTGCATGATATCAGGATAAAAGACTATTGTTTTACAAGACGTGAAAAGCAGGATGATGTCAGAAATAGCTGGAAATGCCTACATGAATTGATACAGAATGAAATGAGAACCAGGAGAACATTATATAGTAATAGCAATATTGTGGAAAATATAGCTCCTCTCAGAAATACAATGATCCAGAACAATTCTGAAGGATTTAACACAAAGAATTCTATCCACATCCAAAGAAAAAATATATTTGAGTCAGATTACAGATCAAAGCAAACTATTTTCTTTTTACTTTATATGTTGATTTTGGGGTAGTGGTTTTATATGAATATTCTCTTACAGTAATGACCAATGGGTAAATAACTTTTGCATAATGGCACTTATATAACCCCTATGAAATTATTTACTATTTCTGGGAGGGGTGAGGGAATGGAGGGAGGGAGATGATTTGGATCTCATAACTTTAAACAACACATAGTGAAAATCATTATTTTATATAATTTGGAAAATTAAATATAAAAATATAAAATAAAATAAGAAAGTAATCAGATAGCTATAGAACTAGTTTATTTCTTTTTATTGATCCCTATTCATTTCAGTCTTTTATATTATGACATGTTGGTTAGGTTGTTAGACTTTTTTTACTATACTCCTTAATTCCTTCATATAGCCATTCCTCTGTTTTATTTCATCTTTTAAATTGATGTTTGCTATCTCAACTCTTTGTAACTGCAAAATTGTGGGTTTCAAGCCTGGGAATTGCCAAAACTGTAAAGATAATTTTTAGTGTCTTGATTTAAATAAAAAAAAAAGTGATTGTCATGGGAAAAATTCCCAAATATGAAAATACCCAAGTCAGCTGGGTTTTATGGAGATTTTAACTAATACAAATGAAGGAATTAAGGGAAGAGAGAGAGAGAGAGAGAGAGAGAGAGAGAGAGAGAGAGAGAGAGAGAGAGAGAGAAACAGAATAAGAGAAAATAGTATGAAGGACCTAGGCGATTAGGCCTGAGCCTTAAGAGAGACTACTCAAGTCTTTAATTACTCACCACAAGATCATCCTAAAGCAAAACTCCAGTCTTAATTTTATATCCTCAACTCCTGAACTGAGTTCAGAGACCCAGCTTCTCCAATTAACTCCAAACTCCCACTAGGTTCAGAGAGCCAGCTCCTCCAAACTAACTCCAAACTCCCAGCTAAGTTCAGAGAACCAGCTCCTTTTAAAGAGAAATTTCTCTTATGTCACCTCCCCTAAATTTTCTCATCTACCAATCACATTAGACGTTTTCCCCAGGACTGTCCATTCTTAGTTCACATCTTCTTTTGTTATCACCTTCTTTGATTAGATTGTATTCTCTGAGTATTTCACATCTCTTTGCTAAGCTTGCCCTTTGTAAATTGCCTGACCTTTTAGTGATTAATTTAACCTTTATAGGTACTGAGCCCCCTTTTGTATTAGATCTAAAAATAGACCACCTAGCTTAAGGTTCTAACTTCACTATAAGTATGAGTTAGGGACTTTTTCATTGTTCCATTAGGAGTTTACAACTTTATCTTCCCCTAAGGCACTGTCTGAGCAGGGTGGAGTAATTTTAAAATTCCCAATACATTCCTGATCAAGTACCTTCATTTGTTACAATAAGGGAATAGCCTTAACTAAATGTTCTAAGGTAGAGTCTGAGCAGTTTTAAGATTCACATCTTTCAAGTTAATGTCAAACATGTTCAATAGAATAGGATCAAATTCAGATCCCATGATCACTCTAGTAGAATGCAACCTCTGTGTTGATATAAATTATTAATATTTTTGACCAGCCACTCAATAAATATTAATTTGCCTTAGCAAAGTATCATCTATTCTATATTTTTATCTTGTCCAAAAGTATAACATGAGGACTTTATAGACTTTGCTGAAATACAAATATGTTTATGGTATTCCCTTAAACTACCAATCTGATAAAATTGATAAAAATAAAAGTGATTATTCTGACATACCCCATTCTTAAAAAAGCTATGCTGACTCAGGAATCAGTTCTGCCTTTTCTCAGAAATCATCACTTTATTACATTCAATCAATTAGGTGTATTTTGAACTAGATTTATAACTTGAACAAAGTATAGTCATTAATAAGGTATAAAAACGGAAAAAGTATGTTTGCCTCAGAGACCTGGCACTGACTTTCTGTTGAACAACACTTCTATTAATGAATTAGATGAAGAAATTTATCTCATTCTTTGAAAAGATACAAAACATAACAAAGCTGAGAGTAGTGGTTTACATATTGAATGACAGACTCGAGATCTGAGAACATGTTGACTGGAACATTAAAATGAATTTATTAAAAAGAAAATGAGTAGGGATAAATGTAAAGTTCTACAAATGGGTTCAAAATGTCAACTGCATGAAGATAAGATTTAGAATGTCTGATGACAATAATATATGTGAAAAACATTTGGAAGTTTTAGGATTGTATATGCTTGAAATTAGGTTAAGTGCAACTCTAAATACATAAGTATGATTATAAATTACAGTATTATTAGTATTATTCTTGATAATTTATGGGATAACCCAGGTATATGTATGCTTAAAGCTGCATTAAGTATACAAGTATTATTATAAATTACAGTATTATTTCTGATAATTTATGGGATAACCCAGGCATATACTTAAGGCTGCTATTACACTATCCACATGGCTTGATGCCAACTAAATAGTCTATCTCAAAGGCTGAATCTGAACCTAATTTCTAAATATGCCTAACTCTTGCTATTCTGAGTCTTTTTGTCTTTTATTTCATAGACTGGCTTTTTCCTTCATAGAATCACATTTTAAAGAAGGAATGTAGCTTAGAATTGATGCAGTTGAACTGCTTGACTTTTTACATGATGAAAGTGAAGCTTGGGGAGATCTATTGACTTGTGAAGATCACACAACTGTCTTAGTAGAAAACCAGAATTAGAATCTATAATTTTCTTTATGAATGTTTAATTTTCCATCAACATTTTATTCTGTTTTCCCTTTCTCTTCAAACTACATGAAGAGTTTAATTGTCTCAGAATATTTTATTGTGTTTACATTTTAATAGTATTTTTATTTCCAAGTTTTTACCATCATTTAGAGAGTCTGAAGTAATGAATGGAGAACTCAGGTAGAGCTAAGGCCAGGTTCCACTTTGACATATCCTTTGCTTTGTGAGGTTGAACAAGGGATTTAATCTCTTATTCCTCTTATTATAATATTTGTTGAAGAGAAAGTATTGACCTTCATTGGTGGAGGGGGGGTTCTTCAACTGTAAATCTTCTCTACCAGTGAAATCTCAGGTCAAAACTATATCTCATCCTATTAATTTACATATCTGTTCTGTAATGTACTATATAGTTATTATAAGGACTTAGGTCTTAGGACCACTTTAATACTGAGAACACAATGTGACTTCAGTAACTTGAAGTGTGCTTTAAGAAAGACATATTATATTGAGTCCTATTCTAACAAACTGTGAAATATCAGATTATTATTTGCCTGTTTGAGGTCCTGTTTGGGGCACCACTCTTTTGCTAATGTTGACATAAATGTTATAATTTGGAAAACCTAACACTATTATCAGGGGGAAAAAAAGGGCAAGTATCCTTTTCACATCATGTCTTTTCTCTTTGGGGTTTTGATATATTGCATGTGAGTGAAGAAACTAAAGGAGAATTTTGGGAGAATTTCTTGGAAGATAGAGGCAATATGTAATGGCCAGTAGATGACACAGAAAAAAGTTTTGAAATTCAAAAATGCACAAACTGCAAGTATAGTATTGTCTAACATGAAGATATTTCCCCTTTTAATTTCATTCCTATGCACAATTTCTCCTTTAAAGTTAAAATAAAAGGTTAAAGTTTGCAAAAAAAGAACTGAAAAGTCAGAAGATAACATACAAAGGCTGAAAATGTAGATATCTTTAAAATTTTAGTATAATAAAAATGCACATGAAGTACTGTAAATCCCCAATAAAAGAAAAAGAAAAAAAAATTCAGACCTCTTCCTTAGTATGAAGGGAGGACCAAAAATTTATGTGGACCAGCTCATGGGGTGCCAAGATACTACCCCCTTGTGATGTGTAAGGGATACTTATACTGCCTTATTTCTTTCACAAAGCTGCATGAAGTTTGATAGTCTTATTGCCAATAGTATCAGATTTTTGAAAACAAGTGCTATGTACAAAAATCATAACAAATCAAATGACACTGAATATTACCCAGCTGGGTATTTGATTATTCTCTTTTAAATATAGAATTTTGTATCGTTGATATGGATGGATGAATGAGGCAGTGAAACAAAGACTGTATAAAATCTTAATTGAAGAATTTACTGAGATCCCTTTGTAAATCCCAGTTTTAGGCAACAGTCATCTTGTCATGAAGAGAAGATTGAATTCCCCAAAGCCAAATGAAGATTATAAATAAAATGGCTAATGTGGTCATAGTCTAGAGCTCCCATGATATGGCTTTATAATAAACATTATTTAATATGATAGTATTCTATCAATGATTGGGAATTATAATATGATATATAAGTGCCCATAAAGCTCCCTAGCTCTGAAGTGCCATATTTATGTAATATATTCCTAGTTTTGCCTTGTGTATTCTGTGTAGACTTTAAAGGTTACAAAGGTAGAATATTCTCAAATTCATAGCCCATTCCTATCATATAGGAAATCTGTGATTGCTTGGCAGAAGCTTTTATCCTTAATACTTTTAACTTCAAAACTGACTGTAAGTGGTTTCAATGGAGCCAGATATTAAATTAATGACCACATTTATCACACCAAAGGGTTTTTTCCAATTAGGCAGAATTCAGTGCTGTCTGAGATTTAACAACTGCAGACTCTTCATCCCATCTTTCAAGGTAAAGCTTATGCTTTCAAGGCTAGATTTAGTTTCTGTTCCATTCTAGCAGTGTGTGTGTATGTGTGTATGTGTGAAGGGTGAAATGTGGAGAACTGGAATAAGAGACAACAAAGGAATGTGATTAAACAAAGTTCAACACTGTGTCCAGATTAATAATTATGTATCAATTTGTAGGCAGAATAGCAGAATTTTATTCTGGCTATGCTGATTTAATTCATTAGACTACAATCCTGTTTTCCATTGAAGGTCATTCTACCAAAAAATATTTAAAATCAAGGGAGACAAGCATTTAAAAGAATCCTAATGGTGATGTATGCCTTCCAATCTGTCACCATATAATCATTATTCTACCTCCACAATATTTTCCGCACCTGTCCCTGTATTTTCATATTTTATTATAGCCTTTTTGTCTATGCATCTCTCTGATTTCTATATACTTCTTCTCATTATCTAAATTGAAGCCTCTATTATAATAAAGGAAAATAGTCAGGTAAAAGTATCCTTAAGAAAAAAAGCAGGTTTAATTCTTTTTCCTACTCATAGTCATTTCCTTGGGCCTTTATCACCTCTTATCTTGACCACAATTTTAATAAACTTCCTTATCCCTCCATGTTTTCAGGTTTCTCCAACTTCACTGTATATTACATGCTACTATCAATCTAAATATGTACCTCCTCTGATCAAAACATCATTTGACTCTGTGTCATCTAAACAATAAAATTGAAATATTTATGCAGGAATTAAGAATTTTTAGAGACTAATTCATCTACTATTTCATCACTATTTGTCATTATTTCAATTTACAAACTCTATGTTCCAGCCAAACCTCTGCTTAGGTGGCCTATGGGTGCATGTTCAGAGCAATATTCTAAGCTTCTGTCATCATGCAGTAATGTTATTGTGTTTTTTTTTTCTTCTTAGACATTATTATCTTCTTCATCATTTAATTGGCTTAAGGGTGTAAAAGTTTATAAAGGTTTGTAAAACCCATTATTTACCAATTATACTGTGCATTCTTTGACTTTCTCTCCCAGAACCAGCCTGGGAATTTCTTCAGAATATTAGGGAATTCTGTAGGACTTGTGGAATGTCTGTTCTCTAATACCATCAGCTAAGTTCCCAGTGTGTGTCCCTTCTCTTTTGTAATGGCTAATAGCTAATGTTGAAGCTCAAATTAATCACTTAATATTGGGTAGCTATTATAAAAGGAAACTTACTTCAAAGATAAATCAAAAACAAAATATATACATTCTCCTCACTGCTTTTCCTCTCTACCACTACAGTATGCTAAAAGAGCAAGCTCAACAAAGCTTAATCTATGCACATCTAAGCAACCATGTTGTTCATTTAAAATAACAGCACTGATGTCACATGAGTCCTAGATGCACATACTGCTAAGTTAGAGTCCTGAAAGTTACTACTGAAGATCACTCCTTGTTCCCCTGATGATTGATGTTATTCTAGCTGCAAAGATGCACTTTGGAATATTGGAATTCCAAGAACCATGCCACTCTCATTATAAATTGGAGATGTCAATGCCACTCTTACTGCAAACTGTTAAATCAATATTTTGGAAAAGGGGAAGGAACGTAATACAGAAAGTCCTTTGATTAGTCCTCAGATGTCCAAAAGAGAGACTGATTTCCTCCAATTTTCCGCTCTGTCAATCAGAGGGTATTGGGAAAACTCCTGCTCACTCTTTCTTGATGGTAATGAAAGAAACTGCTTCCAAGATGTCCGAGGAAGTCCAGGAGAGATCAGATCTGTACCCTTCAGGCTTATTTCCAAGATATAGACTGTAAGTTGGGGAATTGTGTCTTCAACAGTTTGGAAATTTTCCTGTCAGCCCTGGGAGAATTCTTAGTCTTGAGAGCTTGTCAATCCAAACTCTTTTCACCCTGTAATTCCCCTCACTACAAAACCTAAACTTAAGGCATGCTCTAGACCAGTGATGGTGAACCTTTTAGAGACAGAGTGCCTCCCCCCACCAAGAAAAAGTGCCACACCCCACCAACTCATCTTGTCCCTTGCCCTCCATTACCCCAGACAGGGTAGGAAGGAAGCTCTCACATTGGGCTGCTGGACAAAGGGGCAGGAGAAGTGAGGAATGTTCTCAGATGCATGGAGGAGAGGGGGAATAGCTGTTCCTTCCTGAGTCCTTCTGGCTTTCTAGTAACAAAATCTGGCAAGTCACTTCAAATGTGCCCATTGAGAGGGTTCTATGTGCTCTTTTTGGCACATGTGCCATAGGTTCACTATCATAAATCCTCAAGATTGTAGGCTTCAATATCTTTTACTAGTTATTGAGTGAAAGATTCAGAGTTTCCCCAAAAGTAATGAAAGAGAAAGCATTTGAAAGGGAAAAGTCTTTGTGACTATCTCTTCTCACCATTAATTAATCATCTGGGAGTAGTTATAGAAAATCTACATATGCTCCATAGTCTTTACAAAGCACATCCACTCCCTATTATTTCAACTCCCTCAGAAGCAGGAAGCAGCATTTTCAGAATATTGGAAGACACTATACATACATCTGACCTTTGTTATCATTCAGATATCTAAGGTCATTCTAATTGGGGGGCTAAAGTACTATTGGCCAGGCTTGATAAAGTGTAGGCCAGAAACAGCTATCATTTCTTGGGGTAGATCTCTCAGGATTTACTTGTGAATGATCTAAGAAATGAACTCCAGAGAATAGTTTACATGTTCAAGATTGACATTCTTTGAAGAAATTCCATATAGTCATGCTTACATAATTGTATTCATATTATTCCTTCCTCCATTCAACCTTATTTCTATCAGTATTTTTCATGCCACCTTTAAAAAAGGAACATAGATAAATTAAAATGTGACAAAGGATAGGTGATAGAAATGAATTCTGGTTGATCCAAATACAACAAGGTATCTCAAAATTTCATATCCACGATATTAACTAAATGACTAAATATACTATAAAAAGACTAATATATTTATAAACGTTATATTGTACCCCAGATCTCCTATTAGGTTGTCATTAGTTAAATGATGAAAACTTTTTGGACAAGATCATTCAACCATTTTCACACTTTATTATTAACTAGTCTTAATGCCTTCATCTTACTATTATGAGAGAGTTAATGTTATGGGAGATTTTCTCTTTATTGCTTAAGTACAAATATTATTTTTTGATATAATTCTTCTTATCTAATTATGATTCTTCTTAATTTATATGAAAGTAAAATTAAATAACCTGGCATAAGTTTTCTTAGAGTCCAGGTCAGTTTCCTAAATGTCTATGAGACACCCTTTAAAAATCCATAATTTGTACACATTTCCAATAGTGAACTTTTATTTGTGCATTCATTAACTTTATCATTTATTTGAAAATTATTTGTGAGTAAGGATTACATCATACTTTATATGAATCTACCCATTTCCTGGATGATAGTAGGATCTTAACAAATATTTTTTGAATAATTGAATTCTCATGGAGTTGTCTTGGATCCTTACCTTGTTGATAAGTTTAGTAATTCACAGTTAATTATCACACATTGTTGTTGCTACTATGTACAATGTTCTCCTGTTTTGTTTTTCACTTCACTTTGCATCACTTCATAGAAGTCTTTCCTGGTTTGTGTGTGTGTGTGTGTGTGTGTGTGTGATCATCTTGTTTGCCATTTCTTATGGCACAACAGTATTCCATTACAAGCACATACCACAACTTAGTCAGCCATTCCCCTCATTTAGTAAATGTTAATTGATGTACCATTCACAAATTGCGCAAGTCTCCCAAAGATCTCCCTTGAAACTTCTCCTCTTCTGTCCCTAAAATGTCTCATCTGGTGATTTATTCATATGCATAGGTTCAACTACTATCTCTATACCCACATATCATTGATCTCTATATCCAGCCTTAGCCTTTTATTAGAGCTCTAGATCCATACCAACAATTTTCTGTTGGACATGTGAAAGTGTATGTCCTATTGTCATCCAAAATTCAACTTGGCTAAAACAGAAATCTCCTTTCTTTTGAACTTTTGTACTACTTTAAAGGGCACCATTATTCTTTTAGTCTCCTTCATTCACAGCTTCAGGATCATTCTCAACACTACACTCTTATTAATCTCACAAATTTTATAAATTGTCAAATATTTTAATTTATTTCTATAAAAATATCTCACAAATATCTTCTTTCTACTGAGAGAACAAGTTCAACCCTTCCTGACATCTTTTTTGAACTTTTGCAAGGAATTTTAAATGAACTCTCTGCCTCAAACTTCCTTATAAGTACTCAACAAAGAAATAAAAGTAATTTTTCCTGACTAATAGCCTTTATTTCACTCTACTTATAATGAATTTCAGGGCAATTCTATTTAAGAAAACATATGAACTCATATTTTGCATGGAATAGCTATTTCTTTCTTTCTAATATTTACATACATATCAGGACCTTGTAAATACGAAGTGGTTCAACTTGCTGTTCCTCATTCATGATTCCTTGGCTCTCTTCTCAGTGCCTTTTCAGTGATGGTAATTGCATTTGTATTCCTCTAATGTTCTTCCTTCTAATCTCTGCATCTTAGAATCTTTCACTTCCTTTAAAGCTTCAACGCAAGATTTCTATAAAAAGAACTTTCTCAGTCACCCATACTATTAATGACTTCTCCCCATGGCTACCTTCTAACTATTAAGTAACTAGTTTTAATATGCCTGTGACTCTACTTCTCTTCCTCAACATTAAAATATTAGTTCCTTGGGGGACACGGGCCATTTTAATTTCTCTTTTATCTATACAAGTTAGCATAAAAGTTGGCAGAAAATAATAATGACTGATTGGTTATATGGATGGATAGATAGGTGAATGAATGAAAAAAAGTATTTCCCAATGCTATCCATGGCAAGAACTGTGTCAAGTCCTGACAATAAAAATACAAACGGTGACCCTTCTCTTAAGAAACCTATGATCTAATAGAAAGAGAAAGAAAAAACACATGTAAGAGAGTAATACCCAAGGAAATAGACTTTGGTGTAGAGTTATATTGATGATAGTTGTTCCATATAAGATTAGATTGACACACCTCTTTCCAAGAACAATGTCAGAATTTATTTAATCATGATTCCAAAACTAGAGAAATGAAGGGAAATATCTTGTAAGGCAGTTTAGGAAAAAGCCAGGAAATAGGGTTGGAAACAATACATGATAGAGGTGTTGCTGAAGTAAGTCCACTAAACAGGATATGATGATGGGGCAGAGCAAGGTAGAAATTTGTATAAATGGAGATTTTGAGCCTTTGGACTTCATCCCCCAGAAGTGCCTTAGTTTTTCCCAGCGTTCCATTTTCCTGGGTCCCCACGTTTTGCATGATTGTATTTAAGTGGCTGTAACCCCCCCCCCCCCATTCTTTCTTTTGAACCTGCACCAGGCTGAAGTCAGGCAGTTCTTTTGCTTTAGTTATTATTAATAAAACTTTATAAAATATAACATTTAGTTATTGATTATTAATTAAAAAACCCACAATTTGGCTTACCATGAAGAGATTATGAATTCTCAAAAATTATTGAGCAGATAGCTTTACAGTAAAGATAGATGCCCACCATGAGGTCCATTGGCACGGTGTGCCTGCGCTCCTGCCCCACCCTGCTGCCTGCCGCTGCCTGCTGTTTCTCCTGTCCATCTACTTGGCCAGCCTTCCTCACCACTCTCCACCCAGCTTGGACCCTCCTCTTGCTGAGACCAGACCTGCCGCAAGAGCCTATCAATACCAGGCATTCTTTTTTTCCAGAGGGTGACATATTAAAATCTTTCCATCCCAATCCCTTTCCACACTCCACGTGTGTGTTTCTAGCCTGCCATAGCTATTTTTCAGCATGGAGAAAAGAACCCCACACCTTCTAATTTTCAAGCAGATTTTTTTAAAGCTGATCCTAGACTCTTGGTTTAGAAGGCTGTTACTAAAGGTTTTTCACAGGAAGGGCAGTTAGTTCCAAATCAGTACATTTAAAGTCAATTTTGGGGAATAAGCCTGATTTTTTCCCCTTTTTTCTCTTGACCCAAAATACCAAGGAGAAGTATTTTTTCTCTTATATGCAAAGACGCTATTGTTTTTCCTCCAAGTTTTGCTTCCTTATGTTTACTCTTTAAACAAACCCCATTCCGTTTCTTTTAGGAAAAATGCTATTGCAAAGCATGCTTGAAACTCTGAAAGAACAGTTAGAGTTGGTAGAGCTAAAAAGTGCAGTTTGAATCTGCTTAATTCTTATCCTGGGACTTTTTACTTTCATCGGAGATTTCACACTTTATTTCCTTCTCCTCGAGAATATGCCACAAGCTAAACTGCTTATGCTACAAACTAACCTGAAATATTTTGACAAAGTTCTAAAAGATGCAGAGTGGAGATTCTGCCCATTGCTTCTATGAGGAAATTCAGACCTCTGACAAATGAAATCTAAATGGAGAATAAATACTGGGGGAGGGAAAGGAAACTTTAAAAGAGATCTGAAAGTTTATTGCTAACTATTCTGAGTTTATTCTCCTATAATAGTGTAAAAGTCTATTGGGATTGGTGAAAAGAATTTTGACTGCATACCTATCTACACCTCTTTATTGGTTTATATTATTGTATTTACTGATTGCTTAAGGTTTAATTTTTAAGTTTATCTGTTTTAATTTAATAAATATCTTTCTGTTACACTGAATTATTTTAAGCTATTTTTGCTATTTTAAGCTATATACTATGTTTTGCCTATATGGATCTTTAATGTGTACCTTTACCTCTGCTGAATAACAAAATATCACTGTATAATCCCATGAATATCTTGCCTAAAACTCTTGTCATTAGATCCATTGAATATTACATGTTGCCTTTGTTAATTTTCACATAGATGATGATTCCAACAAAATTGGTTAAACGTTATATACAGTCTTTAGAGAATTTAATAACCTAAGAATTTAATTGTAATTTTAAGGGGTCTTCAGAAATAATTTTAAATAATTAGTGGTTTCTGAATGGATGATATATATATATGCACATATATATATATTAAAAAGAATGTTGTATTAAAGGTATAGAAACAAAAAAATATTCCTACCAAGGTATTTATATTTAATCAGGAAGCCAGAAAAAGAGCTCCTGCAAAACTCTTAATTTTAATTTATTTCCAGTAGAACAATCTAGATTTCTTGATGATGTTCTAAACCCAAATATGTTTTACTTTGTTTAAATATATATTTTGCCAAGGTTGAAAGATTTGCTACATCTGTAAAATTTGAGACAAATATCCATGAGTTCATAGGTTTTTTTTTTATGTCATATAGCAACTTATTTGAAATATGATATTGGGTTTGTTTGCTATTGTAATTAACTGAGCTATTGTGAATTTTGGGGACTTTGGTACTACTTTAAATGTGCATTATCTACTGTGTTACTATTTTATTCTGAAACTCATTTGTTTCAGAACACATGGCTGACATAGTGTGTCACTAATTTTAAGCTATATATTTTTGATTTTTAAAACTTTTTAGAAAAAACTTTTATTTTTTTTTACATGCACAATATAATATCTGAGTTTTCTTTTTTCTCTCCTTTTTATATTTGAAGCACATGTCACCAGTATTGAGATTTTTTATTTTTTTATTTTGTAGTAATATAAATTTTAAATACATTTGTTCTAATATTAATGCATGCCCAAAAAGCTTTAGACTATAAAAATGATGCCCTTGATTGTTTAAAAAAATTTTATGAGACTTTGCTTAATGATTCTGTCTGATTCCAAGACAAGAGAATACAAAAGAAGCCATTGCACAGTGCCAGAGAAACACAAAGCTTAATTGCATAGTGCCAATAGAGCACAAGGTCAAAGAGACCAACCAATCCTAGTGAGATTGATGTAATTTTGAGCCAAGACAAGAGGACTTGAACGTGTTTGGGGTTCAAGGCTGAGGCTATTTAACATGTGTTAAAGGCAGATCTTCCTCTGATTCACATTCTATCAAGTATCTCAAATTTGGCTCCTACCTAGCTTTTATAATCTAGTCCCTTTTCTGTCTTTCATAGTGTGCCAAACTTTCTATAGTCCTGAGTACTGTAAAATGGAGATTTTGAACCCTAGACTTCAATCCCCAGAAGTCCTTGTTATTTCCCAGAATTCCCTATAATCTCACCTGAGTCTCCACCTGGGTGAGATTACAATTAGTATTTAACTGCCAGGAACCCCCATACCTTGCTCTCTCTTCCATTACAATGATGTAGTATGTAAGCAAAGTACAGGGGTTCTGAATTGGCTAATCAGCCATGGGCACATGATTTCTTATTTTGTATTTTCTTTATTCCTTGATTTTCTAATAATCCTTACTAAACCTCTTAAAATATAATATTTTTATTACTAGAGACTAATTTAATTTTTACAGTTTTGACAACCACAAGATTTGGATGAGAACTTCTCAATTTTTTTTAAGATAGCCTAGATAAATTTTTAAGCTATGTTTCTCCTTCCAAGGCTTTTTAGCAAAGCCTCTTGATTCAGCTCACTCCTGCTGCCTGCTTGCCTGCTTCTGTGCTCCATCCTCACTTGCCTCCAGCCATCTGTTCAGGGCCTGCTTGACCCAGATCACTCTCCCAGTCCCAACCTGCCCCAGATCTGCCCCTGGCCCCAGCTGATTCTCCAAGACCAATCACCCCAGGCCTGGCCCCAGGACCCAGGCTTCTGGTAGCTGCTGTGACTTCCAAATCACAAACCAGATAGTAAAAACTAGTGTGTTCTTCCCTTAGGCTACAATTAGCCTCCATGTGGCTCAAAGGATAGTTTTTGAGTGCACTGATTCTTTTATTTATCTCACCTGAGATTCAAGAGAGAAATTCATCTCCCTGCCCACTTTGAGATTCCAAAAACTCACCCTTACTATGGGGGACAAAAGGAATCTAAATGGATTAAAAAAAAAAACTTTAAAGAGACTGGAGGTTATATTTTAAGGCATTTCAGATTCCAATGTTTTATAAAAAAAATCTCTGTATTTTATTGCATTTTATTGATTGTTTTGTTTAAAATTTAATTTTGTTGCTTTAAGTTCATATATTAATGTATTCAATACTATTTTGTTACACTGAATCATTTTAATGTATTGGGTTTTAACTACAGTTATATTCTGTTGCTTTCCCCCTATAATTATACCAAACAAATATTACTGAATAAGCCCATATATAAAAATAGCCTTTTCTATTTTGACTTTGTAAATGGTCATATAGAGGATGGATGGACTTCCTCAAAAAGAAACAAAACTGTTTACAATAGTATAACAACCTCTGCAATTTTTAATGAGCTAAATATCTCAAACTGATTTTAAGGGGTGTTTAAGACATGATTTTTTAGACTTTTTTCAACAACTCTGATCATTTTGCCTGCCTCTAACAGGAGGTAACCCCCATTTTAATAGCTGAAGTGAAATACAATTTTAATCCCCACCTCCCACATTTATAAAAAATGTGAATTGATGGGACATCACAGTCTCATACCAAAGGAGCAAGAAGTTAATCTCAGGGCATGGTACCCCTGGATGGCTCCCTAAAAAGGAGCATCTCTCATTTATAACTCTTCAGCTCACTTTACTTCCACCAGATTGATCTCTATATTTCTTGATGGTGACCTAGACCAAATAAGTTTTGCTTTGTTTAAAAATGTATTTGCCAAGGTTGAAAGATGTGCTATGTCTGTAAAACTTGTGACAAATATCCATTAATTCATAGGGTTTTTTTATGTCATACAGCAACTTATGAGAAGTATGACAGTGGGTTTGTTTGCTATTGTATTTAACTGGGCTATTGCAAATTTTGGGGATATTGATACCTTTTGAATGTGCATTACATGCTGTTCTACTGTTCTTTATTAAAAAAAAACTGTTACTTTGTGAAAATCATTTGCCTTGTACTCACAATGGATCATGGCTAGGTATGAAGAGGAAATGGATCTCATTTTTGGTGAGAAACCTTGTATTCTATATTTCCTTAGCTGACACAGTATGTCAATGATTATAAGCTATATTTTTGAATTTTTAAAAAAATTATTATTGTTTTGTGCAATATACTATTTCAGTTTTTATTATTCTCCTTTTGTATTTGAAGCACATGCCACCAGTAGTAAGGTTTTCTTTAACTTTTTTGATTTTGCAGTAATATAATTTAAAATATATTTGCTATAATGTCAATGCATGCCCCAAAAGCTTGAAACTATAAAAATGATGCCATTAGATTGTTTAAAAAGAAAATTTATGGGGCTTTGCTTAATGTTTGTGTCTGATTCTAAGAAACGGGACCAAAAAGGAGCACAGACTTAACCTAAATAGGGCCAAAAAGCACACAGGTCAAAAAAGATGAAACCCATCCAGGTAAGATTGATGCACTTCTAAGCCAATACAAAGGACTTGAACCTAGTGTGAGACTTGAGGTTGCGACATTTGACATACTTTAAGACATAGGCCTTCCTTGTATCCACACTCTTTCTGAAAATACTTACAAACAAGTACTGTAAACCTTAAAATTTCTTAGACTTATGAATGTTGGAAATTTCCCCATTGGGAAATTTTATACATGAAAAAATCTCCTACTGATAGTAAGAACTCTATTGGAATATGAAACTCCTTGGCATGGGAGGATCCTTCTCCTCCCTACTTAAGACTACTTTAGAACAGAAACCTTTTGCTAAACAATGGAAAGGGCTTTGACCTATGCTTAAGCATAGAACAGGAAGTTCTTTGAGTCATGATTGATTTTAGAATTGATATAATAGAGATACTTGGAATGACAGAAACAGGTCTTGGAAACTACAATCTCCACCCTACTCAGAGTAACAGGATTTAGGAAGGGCTGCAGCAAAGATCAAGATTTAATTATTTGAGAATATAACCTTCAACAGATATGTGCAAAGAACCCAGACCTCTGGGCAGTCCTGGTTAAGCTAGAGCCACCATTGGCACAGGGGAGACATCAACAGTGATTGGTAGATGTGAGAACTGAGGGGAGGGAACTTAGATTTTTGGCTTAAAGATAGCGGGGTCTGAGGACTGAGGGAGGTTTTGCTCTGAAGGAGGTCTGAAGGGAGGTTTTTGCTCAGAAGGAGGTCTGAAGGGAGGTGGATGCTCTGGAGGAGGTCTGAGAGGAGAGAGGTCCTGGAGGGAGAGCTCCTGGAGAGGTCTTGAAGGAGGCTGTGGAAGGAGAACTCAGGAGGAGTCAGGAGGAGGATTCTCTGGAAACATTTCTTGAAAGGAGGCTCTCTTGAAGGTGGAGCCTGAGGTTGGCATGAGAAGCCTTACCTAGAGAGATCTTGGGTGAGTGATAAAACCAACTGACTGATTTATCTCTTAGGACTGAGGTCTAGGCCTTATTGGCTTGAGGCCCTTCATTATTATTCCTTTCTTGCTTTCTCTCTTTTTCTATTGATTAATCAGTGTATTATAAATTAAATTTCTCTATAAAACCCAGTTGGCTTGGGCATATTCATAAATTGGGAATATATTCCCTGTCGACCATCTTATATTTATATAAAACCAAGACACAGTAGAAAACATATTTCAGCAGTCATAATTGTTATATATTTCCCTTGCTCCCAAACATTTTAATTATCACATTTTATGGCTCCCACTCTCTTATCTACAACTATTTAATGCTAAAACTATTTTAAATCTAACAGTACCAAAAATTTGACTACTACCTGGCTCCTAAAATCTAGTCCCTTTTTTGTTTTTCATAATGTGGCAACTTTCTGTAGTCCTGGCTACTGATTGGGTAAATGTCTAAATGCTTTTATCATTTTAATTGGGCCCTGATTCAAGGACCTGTTAAAGATTTATTTTTCATTTAGTTAGAATTTTTACACATAAGACTTTGATAGTCTATATTTCATCCAGAAATTATTTTTTTTAATTTGGATTTTTTTGATGTTTTTTAATTTCTTTTGCCAATTGATTGTAAACCTCAAATTTCCTTAGACTTATAAATGTTGGAAATTTCACCATTGGGATATTTCATACTTGGAAAATTTCTTACTGATAGTCTATTGGAATGGGAACCCCATTGGCATGGGAGGTTCTTTCTCTTCCCTTCTTAAGATTACTTTAGGACAGAAACCCTTTGCTGAACAATGGAAAGGACTTTGATCTATGCTTAAGCATAGAACAGGAATTTCTTTGAGTCTTGATTAATTTTAGAATTGATACAATGGAGATACTTGGAATAAATCTCCACCCTATTCAGTCCTAATAGGATTGAGTAAGGGCTGCAGCCTAGATCAAAATTTAATTATTCCAATCTCTACCCTACTCAAGTTAACAGGATTTAGAAAGGGCTGTAGCAAAGGAGTAAAGATTTAATCATTTGAAAATATGACCTTCAACAGACATGTGCAAAAGCCAGAAACCTCTGGGCAGTCCTGGGTTAAGCTAGAGCCTCCATTGACAGGGAAATTGATGAACAGTGATTGGTAGATGTGAGGACTGAGGGGAGGCAACTTGGAGGGTTTCCTTAAAGATAGGGGGTCTGAAGACTCAGAGAGGTGGTTGAGGTTTTGGTCGGTGTGGTTCCTGGGCTCTGAGAAGGCTTGCTCTGAAGGAAGCTGAAGGTGGGGGCCTCTGAGACTGTTTCTCCATTTTGGACACGTGAGTAATAGGGACTGATCTCTTTTCTTTGCCCCAGCTATCTAAGGGCTTGGGCCTTTTGGCCCAGCCTAAACAGAAGGGGTATTTAAGCCCTATTCCCTTCTCTCCCTTTTTCTCTCTCTCTATCTCTAATTCCTTTCTTACTCCTATTGTAATTAAACTCCAAAAAAGGCTGACGGCTGACTTGAGTTTTTCATTTAGGAATTACATAGCTGATTCCTTGGCGACCTTAAATTAATATATATCAGTCTTTTAAAGTGATTCCCTTGTTACATGATTCATATACCTCATAACTCAGCCATGCATCCCTGAGTGATCCCTGTGTGTTTCAATCACTCTTCAGGAGGGGGAATGTATAATTATTATTTTAAATTGCAAAATTTAAATTCCTTTTGAGAGAGTAATTTTAGGTTAAGAAACATACTACCTCTCCAAATCCAGAAAGTGAACTGTTTGGAGAAGACACCATGAAGATGCCTCCACAGACAACATGCTACACAGAAAATCCAGAGTGAACTTTGAGATGTGGTGATTTGAACTCTGTGGAGTTTAAATGCATTTGTTTTGTATGTATGTAAACTCTGTATATTCTTATGACAAAAGGAACTGCCCCGCAATTGGCTTTTTGTCAATGCACCTAGCAATCTTTGGTTTTGTTTTCTTTTCCTCTTATACTCAAATTATTGTAATTTCAAAGTTGGTATGTTTATAAGACCCATCAGGGAGACTAGCAATGATGTAGTTAGTAAGCTAAGTGCAGGGGTTCTGAATTGGCTAATCAGCCATGGGTACATGATTTCTTATTTTGTATTTTCTTTATTCCTTGATTTTCTAATAATTCTTAATAAACCTCTTAAAATATAATATTTTTATTATTAGAGACTAATTTAATTTTTATATTACTGATTGGGTAAATGCATAATTGCTTAAATCATTTTAATTGGGCCCTGATTCAAGGATCTGTTATAGAGTTGTTTTTCCTTTACTTAGATTTTTTTAGACATACAATTTTTACATTTTGCATTTCATCCACAAGTTAGTTTTCTCTTTTATTTGGATTTTTCATGTTTTTTTTTAATTTTTCTTTTGCAAATTGATTCATATACCTCATAATTCAATCATGCATCCCTGAGTGATCACTGTATTTATTATTATTCACTTCAGGGGGCCAAGTTATTGTTGTGAACTTTGATTTAAATTGGAACAATTTTAGGATAAGAAAATTGCTACCTCCAAGAATCCAGGATGCCCCATGAAGATAGATGCCCACAGAGACCACATATTGTACCAGTAGAACCAGAGTGAATTTCAGGATGTTAATTGAACTATGGGGGGTTGAAATGCCTTGGTTTTGAATGTATACTCTTATGCCAAAGGGGACTTCCCCCAAATTGGCTTTTTGTCAACCTAGTAATCATTGATTTTGCTCTATTTTCCTCTTATTCACAAATTATTGCAATTTTAAAGTTATATTTCCATCACCTTTTTTGGGAAACTGGTTTCCCCAATAGGATCATAAGAGGGGGTATGTATAAATGGAGACTTAGAGCCTTTGGACTTCATCCCCCAGAAGTCCCTTAGTTTTTCCCAGGCTTCTATTTACCTGCATCCTCACATTTTGCATGATTGTATTTAAGTGTCTATAATCCCCCCCCTCATTCTCTATTTTGAACCTGTGACCAGGCTGAAGTCAGGCAGTTCTTTTGCTTTAGTTATTATTAGTAAAACTTTATAAAATATATTATTTACTTATTGATTATTAATTTAAAAACCCACAAATTCCAAGGTGAAAGTATTAAAATGTCAAGAGTAACATCTTTGATCTGGGCAGTAAAGCTAGTAAAATTGATGAGAGACTGACTGAACTCTAGGGAAGCTGATTGATTGACTGTTTAATGACATAAATCTTGGAGAAATAACTAATGGGGTCTAAGAAAAGTCCATGCCCAACACATATAATGGAAGATTTAAAATTGAAACGAAAATCATAAAATTGGATTGGGATATGTGAACGCTTAAACCTGGATTCAAGAAGTTGAATTCAATAGTATATGATGGGGTAGACACAATAAAAAGAAAAAGAAAACAGTTTTAAAATAGTTTTAGTGTCATGATAACTTAATATGAGTAAAATATGTGGAAAAGGCTAATATAATATTAAGTTACATTGAAAGGTATAGTTTCCTGAAAAAAAAAATCAGCTCTTCTTGACTCTACTAATCAGACCACATTAATAAGAGTATATTTAATACTGGGGTGTATGGGGTGCTCAGGGAGGGGTAGTATCTCTGGTATGGAGGGCTTGTCGTGCCCTTCTAGGGCAGCTCTCCAGCCTCTGACCCCCACCTGACACCCAGCTCTCACTTGTGGCTCCCAGTAGCTGCTAGCATGCGGCAGCGGCCACACCCCGGGCAAAGGCTTCGACAGGCCAGCCAAACCTTGTGAGGGTAGCCATCGGGTCATTGACCCCTGGTAAACCAGGGCCTTGCTCACCCAGCATGTGAAGACTGCTTCGGCCAAACAGATGGAAGAAACCAATAAGAAGCTTCAACATCTGAGAGGGCGACGCAGTAAAGCACTCTGGATTGCCTAGGGCGTGTTGGAGCACAAAAGACAACACGGCCATCCAATGCAGCTGAGGAAGTCTCCAGGTGTAATGACTTTTCATGCCACTGGACCCAGGCTTCCAAAGCCGAGAGAGTGGGACTGTCTCTGTGCATCGACTTTTCCACTTAAATCTCCTTCACTCACAAGTGTCTTTGTGCACACTCATCTACATCACAGATGAAAGGGCACAAAGACAATCATCATCCTCAGTTACTGAGAGACTACTACTACTAATACTGATCCCAAATTTAAGAAATGCTTACTCACATTGGAGTGAGTTCAGAAGGTATCAAAATATGAGTCTATGCTAGTTTAATGAACTCATGAGAGAGGTGGAGTCAAGATGGCAGCATAGAGACAGCAAAAGTTCAGACCTCTGAAAACCCTCAGGAATTAAAAACAAATGCTCCTAGGGGACTGAAAATCAAATCTAACAACAGGACAGAGCTAAAGAACCACCCTCCTACTGGATTCAACCTGAAAGATAAGCTCCACAAAAGCCTAAATTCAAGAACACTTGGGTTTAAGGGGAAGGAAGAAGGAAGGTCCCAGGACCCTTCCCCCACCTACAGTACTGAGCCTCCAGCAGTGGCTGGAATCTCTGGGCAGGCAAGGGTTCTATTCTAGAGGGAGTACTTTACAGCAAAACTGTGCCAGGCTCAGGACCCTGATCACAGGCTGCAGGGAGGCAGCTGGAGGAGAACCTCAAAGAAGGCAGTCCAATCACAGCTGAGACATTCCATATTGCTCTCCCCTCCTCCAGAGGTTTTGCCCTTAGGGCACATCCAGCTCTGCAATTTCAACTCTGCTGGACTTAATCTCATCAAGGCTTCAGAGGACAGGGAAGCTCAAGCTCCAACACCCCTCCCCCACAGACTGCTCTGAGAGCCTTACTAAGCTACAAGGGTGAAGGTTGACAGAAAAGCCAAAAACCACAGACCCAGCACATAATGAGAGGAGCAAAAATACAAGCAACTACAGGGGGGAAAGAATGGGCAAATCTGAGCAAACAACAGAAAAAGAAAAAAAGAAATTACAATCGACAGCTTCTATCCAGGCAATGAACAAAGAGCAAATGTAACAGAGGAGAAGCAAGGAACACCAAGCAAAAACACAGAAACTCCAGCAAATTAGACACAAGATTTGGGAGAACTCAAAATACAATTCAAAACACAATTAAGAGAGGTTGAAGACAACTGGAAAAAAGAACTTAAAAAGAATATATGTCATTTGGAAACAAAAAATAGTGTCTTGAGAGCCAATTAATCAGCTTGAAAATGAGGCAAAAGAGATGAAAGAAGACCTCCATAGAAAATCAGATTAGAAGGAGAAAGATGACCAAAAATCCAGGGATAAAATTCTGTCTTTAAGGAACACATGAAACCAAACCATCAGATACAAGGTATATCAGTTGTCTTTAAGTGTTTAATACTCTGTCATGTGTATTGGGCTGGACCCTGAGGTCTTAAAATATAATTTTTCATATACTTGTAGCTATTCATAGAAATAATCTTGGTGGCAGCTGGTTAGTTCAGTGGACTGAGAGCCAGACCTAGTCATGGGAGGCCCTAAGTTCAAATATGGCTTCAGACACTTCCTAGCTGTGTGATCCTGGAAAAGTCACTTAATCCCCTTTGCCTAGCCCAGTGATAATGATCCTTTAGGATAAGATAAGCATATAATTTTGACTATTTTTAGGAAATATAATAACAGTAAGGTTAGGTATAGCTTTAGAATTACATAGAATAGCGAGCATACAGGAAAAATTTCTCATTTCTCCCTATGCTAGAAGGAGGTAAATTGTAAGAATGATGTTAGAAAATAAGTATTTTTTATTAGTTTAGAGATAAGAAGTAAAGTAACTGGCTTGAGAACTGGGGTTTGAAGCAGAGCTGAGACAGCATTTTAATTTCAGATGTGACAGTTATAATGGTTTTTCTATGTCGATTACTCTCTCTGGCAGTTGGCAGAGACACATTCTCAGTGACTCTCTCTCAGGGCTGGAGGAGGTAACATCTTTGCCTCTCTGTGTCTGAGGGAAAGATTTGAAGGATATCAGTGTTTTCCATTCTCAACTTGGGAAACACTAGTGACTATTGTAGTTTTTATATATTGGTTTATATGAGAAGATCAAAAAAAGATCTGGGCTTTGGTATGGACTCTGAGTCTTTTAAGACTTAAGGGACTCAGAGTCCCAAATTGATCCTTGTTGAGACTCAACCAGCTAGCTTTTTCTATTTTATAATTTGAAGACAAAGTTAAGATTTATAAGGATAATAGTGATAGTTTTTATTTAGATAATATAAATTTGAATTAGTCAGATGAGGGAGGAGTAGTATAGCCTGTGAATCATAGGAGAAGTGGTTCCTTGTGGAACCAGGGAGTTTATTTGGGTGGATTTAGAATCCCTTAGAATTAGAAATCCTTTATTTATCCTTATATATTTCAATAAATACTTTAATTTTATGATAAGAGTCTCTTTAGTGTCCTTGAGCCTGGCCCTAAAGGGAAGTTCACATTTGAGCTTCACTTCATCACAGAAGATACTTTTGATTATCTCTATGAAAAGTATCCAGAAAGTTTTGAACTTATATTGGAACAATTTTTCTATATATTTTGTGTAGCTCACCATCATTTTTTTTATTTTTACAGTTTTATATTTTCAAAGTGGCATACCTCTTAATTTTTTTTTTCAGTTTTCACTACAGGAAAACCTTTCCCATGGAGTTGTTTTAGATTCTTGCATTGCTGAAAATAGTTGTCATTCATAATTCATCTTACATTATTATTGTTACAGTGTACAATATTCTTCTGATTCTGCTCATTCCATCATTTTACATAAGTATTTCCAGGATTTTTTATTATCTTATTAATCACTTCCTATGGAAAATAGTATTGCATTACTATTATAGGTATAAAGTTGAAATAGATGCCTCTACCACAAAGTATATATTCATATACTACAATTTGTTCAGACATTCCCTACTTGATGTAAATTTCTTGAGTTTCCAATTCATTGTCACCACAAAAAAGAATAGGATAAATAATTTTTTACATATAGGTACATGTTATGTGTTCTCATATTATGCTTATTTCTGTGTTCATCATGCTAGGAAAGAAGACATATATCATTTACATTAGAGAAAAAATAATGGAGGAAATAAAATGAATAATATGTCCCAATCTGAACTCAGACTCTGTAACTTCCTGCTATGATGGGTAGCCTTTTTCATAATGAACCCCTTGAATTTGTCCTGGGTTGAATTGCTTAAAATAGCTAAGTCATTAAGAGTTGAGCATTCTACTTTGTTGCTTTTACTGCGTAAGAGGTTCTCCTGTTTCTACTCACTTCACTTTGTATCATTTCACAAATCTTTCCATGTTTTTATTTTTAATCATTTTGTGTATCTTATGGCCGAATAGATTCTATTACAATTATATTGCAATACATATTCAGCATTTCCCCAATTAATGTACATCCCTTCAGTTTCTAGTTCCTTGCCACGACAAAAAGAGCTTAATAAAAGCTCTTAATAAAAACATTAATAAAATGTTTTTACACAACTAGGTCTTTTTTCCCCAATCTTTGATCTCTTTTTAATATAGACTTAGTAGGCTGGGTCACAGAGTATACATGGTTTTATGGTATTTGGACATGGTTCCAGTTTGATTTCCAGTTCACAGTTCTACCAACAGTCTTTTAGTGACCAGATTATTCCATATCACCGCCAATATTTGTCTTTTTTTGTTTTTTTTCATATTAACTCGTCTTATGTCTTATAGGTGTGAAGTGGTAACTACAAATTGTTTTTAATTTTCAATTCTTAAATTAATAGCTATTTGGAGCATTTTCCCATGACAAAGGATGGGTTTTATTTCTTCGTCTGCCTGTTCATATCCTTTGAACATTTGTCAATTTGGGAATAACATATAATCTTAAAAATTTGTTCTCTATTTATTTGAAAAATAAAGCCTTTGTAAGAGACAATTGTTATAATTTTCCCCAGTTTGTTGTTTCCCTTCTAATCTTGGTTGCATTGGTTTAGTTTGTGTAAATATTGTTTTTATTTAATCTAGTTGAAGATCTTTTTTACACTTCACAATATTTTCTATCTCTTGTTTTGATGTAAATTCTTCCCTTATCCATAGGTCTTAAAGATAAAGTATTTTCTGTTTCCATAATTTCTTTATGGTATCTTCTCCTTCCTTTTTAAGTCATGTATCCAGTCTGTGCCTAGTGTCTGCCAGACTGTTTTCCAGTTTTCCCAGCATTTTGGTCAAATAGTGAATTCCTTTTCCAAAAAATTAAATCTTTTGTTTTACAAACAGTAGGATACTGTGATCATTTACTACTGCATTAATACCTAATCTATTCTATTAATCCTCTACTCTATTTTCTAGCCATTACTACATTGTTTTGTTGGTTACCACTTTATATTAGGGTTTGAGATGAAGTACAGCTAAGCTAATTTCCTTCCCATTTTTATTAAACCCCTCGATATTATTGGCCTTTTTATTCCAAATGATTTTTTTTTTATTTTTTCTAGCTCTATGAAGTAATTTTTGGTAACTTTATTGGTATGGTACTAAATGGGTCAATTAACATAAGTTGAATTATTTTATTATATTAATGTGGACTCTCCATGAGCAATTAATGTTTTTCTAATTATTTAGATATTATTTTATTTGTGTGAAGAATGTTTTGTAGTTGTGATCATATATCTCAGCTATTTTATATTATCTATCATTATTTTAAATGGGATTTCATTGCTGTTGGGCCTTCTTAGTAGAAGAGAGAAAAGCTGATGATTTATGTGGGCTTATTTCAGTATCCTGCTACTTTGCTAAATTTATCAATTGTTTCCATTAACTTTTTACTTAATTCTGTTGGATTCTCTAAGTAAACCATAAGAACATCTGTAAAGAGTGATTTCTTTATTTCCTCATCAATTATAATTCCTTCCATTTCTTCTTCATATTTTATTTTTATAGCAATCATTTTAGGTAAAATATTCAATGGTAGTGGCATCCTTACTTCACTTTTGACTTTATCATGAAGGCTTCTAGTTTATCCCCATTACAGATAATGTTTGCTGATGGTTTTAGATAGATGTTATTTATTATTTTGAAGCATGTTCCATCTATTTCAGTGTTCTCTTTTATTTTTACTGAGTATGGGTATTGTACTTTATTGAAAGAATTTTAGGCCCTTATATAATCATATGGCTTCTGTTGGTTTTGTTATTGATATAGTAAATATTGAATAGTGAACTGTCCCTGTTCCTAACAGTTTTTTAAATAAATATTACCTTTAAAAATCATCACAAAGGGCAATTAGGCAACTTCATGAATTGAGGGCCAGGCCTTGAGATCAGAAATCCTGGGTTGAAATCTGGCCTTAGATACTTTCTAACTGTATGAACCTGGGCAAGTCCCTTAAATTCCATTGCCTACCACTTATCATTCTACTGCCTTGGAATAAATAAGTACACAGTATTCATTCTAAAATGAAAGGTAAGATTTTTTTTTAAAATAACTATTGAAGAAGTTTTTTCATGATTTACATAAACTCTAAAATGAATGTTATCGTTCCTGCATGATAGCCTTCTATTCAAAACTTGAATTGAGAAGGCAGTGTGGTATAGAGGGAGAAAACTGTCTCATGAAATCAGGAAGGCATTTATTTACTACACAGGAAAAGTATTGTTATATACAAGTTATGAATGTTTAGAATTCGGTTACAAGTTTATTTGTGATTAGTTGATATTGGCATCAAAGATAATGGAACTGCATAATGTATCAGCTTCTGGCAAAATATGAAAATGTCTCCTAGACACCTGGCAAAAAAGTAGGATCATTTTCATTTATATCTCTTCATAAAATCATTTTATTTGAGTTTTGATGATACCTGTTGTCTGACATCTAGGTGTAAGCAATTTGGGAAAAGTATTTTAGTACCACATAAAACCTTAAAATTCATTTTTGGGTAATGAAATCATCAATTTGCTCATTTGAATACAATTGGGTATAGATTCTCTTATGGCATGAAAAATCTCTTGAATTCATTTTTCCTACATGACATGGTATGTCAAATAGACTTTGTTTTTCAGAATTCAGAATTTTGGCCTTGGGAAGTACTTTTACTGTCTATAATGCTTTCCAATAAACTCTCATTCAGCTTTGAAAGGATGGAATGTATAAATTTCTTAGCGACTCTAAATCTACCATCAATGCAGCCTGCTTTCAAAATTGAATCCCATGGAACAATTAAAATATGAACAGGCTTTTAAATCACTTGTTCAAATACTCTATATCCTGTTTTGCCCATCATATCTGTTGAAGGCAATTCATTGTTTACAATTTTTGTAATGATTGAATATTACACCTTATTTACCTCCCCATAACAATATTAACATTACTGAAAAAATCTATTTTCAAATACAAAAATACATATTCATGAAATATCATGGGCCTGGAAAAATATTGTTTTGGCAAAACTCCTTCAAATGAAAATCTCAGACAAAAAGAAGGAAGAAAAGGATTCTTTAAACTAAATAGGAAACTAAGTAGTAGTACAAAAAATCCCCTTAAATTCTGAGAATCTGAGACTAAATGGGGGAAGAGGGAATATTAGTAGCCTCCAAATGTAATTGTTGAATGATAGAACAATACTTTCCAGATTTTTGAAAAAGGAGAATTAATAATGAACATCCCCAATCTGTTCCAGTCAAAACAAGTTGTCCGGAGAAGAGAGTAGTAAGTCATCAGGGAACTTAACACTAAATGGAGAAAGTGCTTTTCTGTCACTATTAGTACAAAAGCTTTACAAACCCTAACAAACTTGTCTTTCTCCTTGTCTGTCTGGCTACTGATCTGATTGTCTCTCAGTTATTTGTACCTACTTGGTCTCCAAAAAGATCCCATTTTTGGTTTAAAGTTTCCCTTTTCAAGACCACTTATATATCTGCATGATGAAGGGACATAATTTTTTTCTTTTTTTTAATTTTATAATATTTTATTTGATCATTTCCAAGCATTATTCATTAAAGACAAAGATCATTCTCCCCCCCACATAGCTGACGTGTGATTCCACTGGGTATCACATGTGTTCTTGATTTGAACCCATTGACATGTTGTTAATATTTGCATTAGAGTGTTCATTTAGAGTCTCTCCTCTGTCATGTCCCCTCAACCACTGTAGTCAGGCAGTTGCTTTTCCTCGGTGTTTCTACTCCCACAGTTTATCCTCTGCTTATGAATAATGTTTTTTCTCCTAGATCCCTACAGATTGTTCAGGGACATTACACCGCCACTAATGGAGAAGTCCATTACGTTTGATTATACCACAGTGTATTAGTCTCTGTGTACAATGTTCTCCTGGTTCTGCTCCTCTCGCTCTGCATCACCTCCTGGAGGTTGTTCCAGTCTCCATGGAATTCCTCCACTTTATTATTCCTTTTAGCACAATAGTATTCAATCACCAATATATACCACAATTTGTTCAGGCATACCCCAATTGATGGGCATCCCCTTGTTTTCCAATTTTGGCCACCACAAAGAGCACAGCTATGAATATTTTTGTACAAGTCTTTTTGTCCATTATCTCTTTGGGGTACAGACCCAGCAGTGCTATGGCTGGATCAAAGGGTAGACATTCTTTTGTCACCCTTTGGGCATAGTTCCAAATTGCCCTCCAGAATGGTTGGATCAGTTCACAACTCCACCAGCAATGAATTAATGTCCCTACTTTGCCACATCCCCTCCAGCATTCATTACTTTCCTTTGCTATCATGGTAGCCAATCTGCTAGGTGTGAGGTGATACATCAGAGTTGTTTTGATTTGCATCTCTCTGATTATAAGAGATTTAGAACACTTCTTCATGTGCTTATTAATAGTTTTGATTTCATTATCTGAGAACTGCCTATCCATGTCCCTTGCCCATTTATCAATTGGAGAATGGCTTGATTTTTTATACAATTGATTTAGCTCTTTATAAATTTGAGTAATTAAACTTTTGTCAGAGGTTTCTATGAAGATTTTTTCCCCAATTTGTTGTTTCCCTTCTGATTTTAGTTACATTGGTTTTGTTTGTACAAAAGCTTTTTAATTTGATGTAGTCAAAATTATTTATTGTACATTTTGTGGTTCTTTCTATGTCTTGCTTGGTTTTAAAGTCTTTCCCCTCCCAAAGGTCTGAGATGTATACTATTCTGGTGTTTACCTAATTTACTTATGGTTTCCTTCTTTATGTTTAAGTCATTCACCCATTTTGAATTTATCTTGGTGTAGAGTGTGAGGTGTTGATCTATTCCTAATCTCTCCCATACTGTCTTCCAATATTCCCAGCAGTTTTTATCAAATAGTGGATTTTTGTCCCCAAAGCTGGGATCTTTGGATTTATCGTATACTGTCTTGCTGAGGTCACTTGCCCCCAGTCTATTCCACTGATCCTCCTTTCTGTCTCTTAGCCAGTACCAAATTGTTTTGATGACTGCTGCTTTGTAATATAGATTATGGTCTGGGACTGCAAAGCCCCCATCATTTGTGCTTTTTTTTTCATTATTTCCCTTTATATCCTTGATCTTTTGTTATTCTGAATGAAATTTGTTATGTTTTTTTTTCTAAATCAGTAAAGAAATTTTTTGGGAGTTCAATGGGTATGGCACTAAATAGATAAATAAGTTTGGGTAGGATGGTCATTTTTATTATATTGGCTCGTCCTATCCATGAGCACTTAATGTTTTTCCAATTGCTCAAGTCTAGTTTTAGTTGTGTGGAGAGTGTTTTGTAGTTGTGTTCATATAGTTCCTGTATTTGTCTCAGGAGATAGATTCCTAGGCATTTTATTTTGTTTAAGGTGATTTTGAATGAGATTTCTCTTTCTAGTTTTTGCTGCTGAGCTGTGTTGGAGATATATAGAAATGCTGATGACTTATGTGGGTTTATTTTGCATCCTGCAACTTTGCTAATGTTGTTGATTATTTCAATTAGCTATTTGGTTGAATCTCTAGGATTCTTTAAGTAGACCATCATGTCATCTGCAAAGAGTGATAACTTGGTCTCCTCCTTGCCTATTTTGATGCCTTCAATTTCTTTTTCTTCTCTAATTGCTACTGCTAGTGTTTCTAGTACAATGTCAAATAGTAGAGGTGATCATGGGCATCCTTGTTTCACTCCTGATCTTATTGGGAATGCTTCTAGTTTATCCCCATTGCAGTGATTTATTTTGAATCAGTCCCCCTTGTCCCCTCCCTTGATGTTTCCCTTTTTAGTCCCTCCCTTTTTGTTCCCTCCCCCTGCCCCCTCTCTTTCCCTCCCTTTTTGTTCTCCCTCTCCCCCTTGGTTTTCCCTTCTCCCTACCCTTGTTGGGTAAGATAGAATTCAATATCCCAATGGATCTGGATGTTCTTCCCTCTCAGAGTTGATTTCCCTGAGAGTGAGGTTTAAGTTAAAACTTTCTTCCTCTCCTTCTTATAGGAGTTTTCTTCCCCTACCCTTCCCATGTGAATCTTTGTGTGAGAAAGATTATTCTATTTGGTCTTTCTTTTCCCCCTATTTACACATTACATTTTCCCCACATGTTAGTATACATAGATTGATATAAATGTAGTCCTTATAGAAGAGATTTTGAGTAAAAGAAAAAGATAACATTTTTCTCCTTTTCCTTTCCTTCATATTTACCTTTTCAGGTATTCCATGCTCTTTGTTTTTCGATATCGAACTTTCTGCTGAGCCAGAGCTCTGGTCTTTTCTTTGCAAAAACTTGGAAATCTTCTATTTTGTTGAATGCCCATACTTTCCCTTGGAAGTATATAGTCAGTTTTGCTGGATAGCTGATTCTTGGTTGAAGGCTCAACTCTCTTGCCTTTCTGAAAATCATGTTCCATGCCTTAAGATCATTCAGAGTGGAACTTGCAAGGTCTTGTATGACCCTGATTGGCATTCCTTTATATCCAAATTGTCTTTTTCTGGCTTATTGTAGGATTTTTTCTTTTGCTTGAAAGTTTTGGAATTTGGCAATTACATTCCTGGGAGTTATCTTTTGGGGATTTGGTGTAGAGGGTGCTCTGTTAGCTCTGTCAGTGGCTGTATTGCCCCCTTGTTCAAGAATCTCTGGGCAATTTTCTTTGATTATATCTTGTATTACGATGTCAAGTTTGCTGTTTATTTCTGGCCTTTCTGGAAGTCCAATTATTCTTAAATTATCTCTTCTCCCTCAATTTTCCAAGTCTGTCACCTTTTCAATGAGATATTTTATGTTCTCTTCTAATTTCTTGGTCTTTTGGCTTTGTTTTATTGATTCTTTCTCATTGTCTTCGAGTTTCCTGATTCTGACTTTTATAGCCTGGTTTTCCTTTTCACTTTGATCAAACTGGTTTTGTAGATGCGTGAATTTCTTTTGCATTATTTCTCACTTTTCCTCCCAAAGGGGTTCCATCTTTTTGATCCTTTTCAATTCAACTTCTTCATGGGTTTGTGGAGAGTTTCCATTTCCTTTGGAAGGTTTCGGGGCATTTGCTTGTGTTTCCTATTCTATCTCCTCTGTATTTTGTATTTTTGCTCCATAAAATGTGTCCAAAGTCGCCACCTTCTTCTTGTTTTTCTTGGAATTTTGGGGCTTTTGTGCTTCTGTGGAGTTTGCCATCTCTATCTGAGTGGGGAGGACTAGCTTTTCTTATCTCTGTCTGGTGTTCAGAGTTTTGTCCTTTCTATGAAGTTGTTGTTCTGTCTTCCCGGGGATGCCAGGAATTGCTGGTGTTTCCGTGTTACTGCCTTCCTCAGTTCCCTCCTGATGCTTCTCCGTTGCCTTACTTCCAGGCTCTGAGCCTGGCTCAGCACTCTCCACAAGGTTTTACAGTGCCTTAGCCAGCCAGAAGAGCCAGCATGCTGAGGTGGGAGGGGTCGCGGCTTCCCAGAGCTCCTGATGAGATTAGCTTTCCCTGGGTTGAACTGAGTATGCCTTGAGGCAGGGACCTTCCATGAGACTTGGATGGAGGGATCCAGCCAGGAGGTTACAAGCTCCCCCCCTTCTCTCTCTGTTTCCCTGCTGTCTGTGTTGGGTGCCCCCTCGTCTGAGTCAGGTTGTTTTCAGGAAGTGGCCTTCAGAATAGCTGGCCCTGAGGCTCTGAGGTTCACTCTGCTACCTTGGACTCAGCTCTCTGGGTTGGGGGGGATGGGTCCTGGGACCTTCCTTCTGCCTACCCCTTAGGTCCTAGTGTTCTTGGGTTCTGGCTTTTGGGGGGGTACCTTTTTGTCCAGGTCCAGTAGGAGGATTCCTGGGGTCTATGTTGTTGATCGTTTTGAATTTCAGTGCCCTAGGAGCATATGGTTTGAGTTTGGTAGGGAAGGGTTTCCGGAGATCTGAACTTTAGCTTTCTCTAAGCCTCCATCTTGACCGGAAGTCTCGAAACGTAATTTTTAAGTGATTTTCTTTAAATATATAAAAGTATTCTGCAGTAAACATAATTTTCATTGGCTCAGAAAATTCACCTAATTCCCTACTTTCCATCTAAATGCAATCTTTTTTTGAGGGATATTGTGACAGAGGCTGGCACTAAAGAAAAAGTGCCAGGCTGAAGAGTGTGTGAAATTGATCACCTCTAGGGGGAAGGGACTCAAGAATTTGGAATCTTAAGGAGGAGAAGACTCTGGCTGATAGAGGAGTTAGGCTATCTCTGTCTTGAGAAGCCTAAAGGGAGGGGGTGAAAAAAAGACTTTCTCCTGAGGGTTACCCACTTTTCCTACTGGTGACTGGAAATCCTTCCCTCAATTTTGTAACAGTTAAAATTTAGGAATATGGGGAGACTGGGGCGGGTAGAAATTAGTTTCTCTCTACAAGGAGTATTATATTTTAGAGGTTTATTAAAAGTTAAAGATTAAAGAATATACAAGTAAGAAACATGTGCCTAGGCCAGAGGCCTAGACAAAATAACCTCACATCACGCAAGCGACGTGTCTGCTCCAAAACGGAAGTCCAAAAAAAGAGAGAACCCAAAAACCTTTGCCACCAGCTTAAATCCTTCCTCGATCTTTGCCCACCTCAGAATTCCCGTGAGATTACAAAGCATTTTGGGGAAGTGGAGCAAAGGCTTGTGGGGATTGTAGTCCTGTATTCGAGTCTATTTTTTACAATTTCACAATTGAAGGGACTTTTTTTTTTTTTGAAGAGAAACCTGAGCAGACTTTACCTCAGCTCCTGTTGGCCAGGAATGAGTCAACCTGACTTTCTCTCACAGGGCTTAGGCTGTCAAAGCCTGAGTTCCCCCCAAACTGGAAGAGTGAGGAAAAGTATTTAGGTAGAAACAGAGACCCCTTTTCCCCCACTTCCTTTCCCATTCTTCCCTGCCTGTTATTAGTTATCTGTTCCCCAAACTGAGTGTGTGTGAACAGATCAAGGTTGGGGGGGGGGCAAGAGGGACAAGAACAAATGAGGTAGAGCAGCTAAGGAGGGAAGGCAGAAGGGGGAAAATCTTCAAACCCCCTCTCCTCTCTCTGAGCCAACTTTAAACATCAGCTGTCTCCCCTGAACCCTGCTTTAAGAAGGGGGGTTCTCCACTCTTTCCCCCCTCTCAATACTGAAAGATGGAACCCCTCAGGGTACAAATTAATCTCCCTTTAATACAATATCAGCCCCTTGATTCATTCTCCTAAGGATTGTTGCTTGATAAGAGTTGCTATCTAGATCAACACTGATAACAACAAATTTAAAGGAATGAGATAGTGAATACTTGGGGTGAAATTCCAAATTTTAAAACTTCTGAGAAAATAATCTCAAAGGTGAGAGAGATCCTGCTGTTGTCCAATTTTTATTGTTGTCCAATGCTGTAATCATATCCAATTCTTCATGATCCTATTTGGTGTTTTCTAGGGAAAGTGGTATTCCATTTCTTTTACCAGCTCATTTTACAAATGAGGAACACAGGGAAACAGTAATCTAACTCATAACTTAGTAGAAATTGCTGACAAATAGTTATACAGCCTCATCTCAAAGTCCTCTAATAATGGAAAGTACACAGACTCTCCTGGCAGTCTATTCAACATACTTTTATTGATACTGATTCTCACTGATATATACCATGATTTATTATTATAATAAAAGTAATTAAAAATCATCCTAATTTTCTATTTAAGGAAAGGAAAGTGCAGAGAGGGAAAGTGATTGCTTGTTGTCATTCAAATGGTCAGTGTAAGTATTGTGACAAAATTCTAAGAATTATGATTCCAAATTCCATGTTTTTCTAACTCTCCATCCCCTAGTGTGGCACTTTGTTCAATAGCTTAAAATCTCTAAGTGCCTTCTCTAAATATGTTAAAATTTATCTCTTTCTTTCCTAAAATATGGCAAAACTAAACACAAATTTACCATACATGTTCAGAAGACACTTACTCAGAACACCATACATCTCTTAGTGAAATATAAGATCATATTAGTTTTTACATTATATATATATATATTTAATTATACTAATATATTTATATTAGTTTTATATTAGTCCATAGAAAAATAAATATTCTCTTTTGCACCATGGGGACATTAATATATATATATTATATATATATATACATATATATATATATATAATTTATAGGATTTTGAAGCTGAATGAGATGCAGATTTCTGAGTGCTGTGTCTTCATTGATATCTTGCATCAAAAAAGAGACAGAGCTCCTAGAAGCAATTTGCTTCCAGAAGGACATGGAGGTATATATATATGTGTGTGTGTGTGTGTGTGTGTGTGTGTGTGTGTGTGTGTGTGTGTGTGTGACTTCATGACAAATGGAAAAGTAAATGTTCATAGAAAAGGGAATTGATTGTTGTTATTCTTCATTTTTTATAAAGACAAATAACATCATTGGGCGATGTTTTGACATAAACTGTATTTAAGTGAAGCCTATTTGCACAAAATGTCAACTTCACTCTATCTTCAAGAGTCATCAAAGTCCAGTATTAATACAAAAGTCAGGATGACTGGTAATAGCCTAGGATACAATGGATGACCTTGTCACCTTCTTCAAGGTCTGATCAAGCTCAAAGTTTTCAAGACCCCTGTTTCAGCTGACTTGATGGCCTTTGGAAAGAATTGTTCTCAAATACCCATTCCCTCAGGAGACTTCTATACATGCTTAAGATATATAACCCCTTAACTCACAGATGAGTTTGAAGGCTGTTGGTTATTCTCAATATGATATATTCTCAATATGGTTTAGCCTACTTGTCAAGATTTTTTTTCGAAGTGTGACTATTGGGCATGCCACAACTTCTTGCAAATATTATAGGTGAGAGTTGGGTATTGGGTAAACATCAGAGGAGGAAAGTAGCCCTGAAAAGGACTCAGCAAGTCTTTACACTAGAGATGCTTTCCCTCCCTGAATACTCCAATTTCCTTTGGCAAGATGTAGAATTGGATTGAGTGATCATAGACACAGAGAAATCATTACCATGGGAAAATACTTCTAACTTTTCTATAACCATCAAGAATTACTACTTTTTAAAAAGTTTATTTATTTAAATAATTTATAATATTTTCCATGGTTCCATGATACATGTTCTTTTCTTCCCCTCCTCCCACCCTCTTCTGTAGCTAATGATCAATTCCACTGGGCTTTACATATGTCATTGATCAAGATCTATTTCCATATTATTGATATTTGCACTAGAGTGACCATCTAGAGTCTACATCCCCAAGCATATCCCCTTCGAACCATGTGATGAAGCAATTGTTTTCCTTCTGTGTTTCTACTTCCACAGTTCTTTCTCTGGATGTGGATAGCGTTCTTTCTCATAAGTCCCTCAAAATTGTCCTGGATCATTGCATTGTTGCTACTAGAGAAATCCATTATATTCGATTGTTCCATAGTGTATCAGTCTCTGTGTATAATGTTCTCCTGGTTCTGCTCCTCTCACTCTGCATCAATTTCTGGAGGTCGTTCCAGTTCATATGGGATTCCTCCAACCTTTGAGAACAATAGTATTCCATCACCAAGAGATACCACAATTTGTTCAGCCATTCCCCAATCAAAGGGCATTTCTTGATTTTCTAATTTGTTTTGCCACCACAAAAAAATATGCTATAAATGTTTTTGTATAAGTCTTTTTCTTTATTATCTCTTTGAGGTATAAACCCAACAGTGGTATGGCTGGATCAAAGGACAGGCAGTAAGAATTACTACTTCTAAAAGTCAGGTATTAAGAGAAAAGGAAGGTAGGAGGAAAAATATATAAACAATTATGGAGACTTTAAAAATAAACTCAAAGTAGGTTGTTCAGAAACTTTAATTTCATAAGTAAACTAAAGAGATTTAACACAAATATCCAAACAATGATTCAAAGAATAAAAGTTCAGAATAGAAATACAATAAAATAAATGGAAATAAATCAAGGGAATTATTTATCAAATTGCCAAAATAAAAAAAAATAACTCCAACAAAAAAATAAGAGAAACAGAAAGTGGTTTTGATTAGCTCATAATCAGAATAGCCAAAGAGAGTGGAATAGAAAACTCTTTAAAATAATATCACACTCTGTTCCTACCTTGATTACTTTGCACAAGAAACTGCATCTTTTGAGTCTACACATTTTCCCTGGCTGGCCCCCGAAGTAGGAAATATCTCCTAATGGGCCTCATATTAATATTGACTTTCTTTAAATCTCAGCTAAAAATATCCTTTTATACATCTTGTATAAGCCTTTACCAACCCTGTTTAATTCTAATTATTTTTCAAAGTGTAGTATCTCCAATTTATCTTTTGTATATATTGTTTGAATATGATTGACTGTATGTTTTCTCCATCAAACTATGACTTCTCTAAGAGCAAGAATTTTATTTTCCATTTCATTGTGTCACCAGCACCTATTTAGAACCATGCTTGGAACATAGTTGAAGCTTAATATATACTTGCTAACTATATAGTTTGGGGCATGTTTTCATTCTTAATATATTGTAAGACCTTTGAATGTTTTGAGTGATTTTTTCCTCCTTTATTTTTATCCCTGGTGTTTTCTTGACTTGATTTGAAAAAGAAATTGAACTATTGAATAAGAAAACAAAACTTATAATCCTTTGCTTTCAAGAAACACTTAAACAACAAAGATGTACACATAATTAAAAAAATAGGATATGCAACAAAATTTATTATCCATCAGGTTAAAAACTCCACCAATTGAAAGAACTTTAATTATGTTTTTAATTATGTTTTAATTATATTTTAAATTATATACATATATATAATGAGAGTGAGAGGGTTTGTTTTGACTTTATAATCATTAGCTATTTAAATTTAAATTAAACTTGGAAAACCATTAAAAGTCTCATGATTTATTTGTTTTTCAAATTTTTTAAGAATTTTATTTTTCCAAATTATACATCAGTACAATTTAAAATTATAATTTTCTGACATTTGTTGATCCATGTTATCTCTGTTCTTACCTCCCTCACATCTCAAGAGAGGTAGTAATATGCTGTAGGTTTTACATGTGTTATCAGATAATACATATTTCCATGTTCATCACGTTGTGAAAGAAGACATATATCATTTACATTAGACAAATATCATGGAGGAAATAAAGTGAAGGATGGTATAATTCAATCTGCATTCAGACTACATTCTCTGATAATAGAATAGTCTTTTTCATCACAAGTTCTTTTGAGTTGTCCTAGAACCTCTTATTGCTGATAAGCTCACAGCTGAACATTGCATTTTATTGTTATTCCTGTGCACAATGTATTCCATTACAATTATATGACAAAATTTGTTCAGCTATTCCCCAATTATTGGATATACCTTCACTTTCCATTTGTTATACTACAAAAAGAGCAGCTATAAATATTTTTTTTGTAAAAATATGTTTTTCCCAATTTTTGAGCTCTTTAGGATATTCACTTAGTAGTTGGATCAAAGGGTATAAGTACTTTTATGGCATTTGGTAAATGATTCTAGATTGCTCTTCAGAATGGTTGTATCAATTCACAGCTCCATCAATAGTGTATTAGTAACCTAGTTTTTCCATATACCCTTCAACATTTCTCATTATCATTTTTGTCATATTAGCCACCATGACAGCAGGTTATACCTCACATTAGTTTTAATTTGAATTTATCTAATTAATAGGCATTTGGAGTATTTTTTACATCAAGACAGTTTTAATTTATTCACCTGAGAATTGCCTGTTTATATCTTTTGACCATTTGTCAACTGGGGAATGCTTTGTACTCACATGAATCTGATTCTGTTCTCTTTATAGTAAAGAAATGTTACCTCTGTCAAAGACATTTATTATGAATATTTTTTCTAGTTTTTTATTTCCCTTCTAATTTTTATTGTATTTTTCTACAAAATCAATTTAATTTAATGTAGTTAAGTTTTTCTATTTTACATCTCATAATGTTCTCTCTATCATATTTTGAACTAAATTCTTCCCTTATCCACATGTCTGACAAGTAAACAATTTTGGGTCCCCTCAATTTGTTTATATCATCCTCTCTATTTCTAAACCATCTATATATTTTTACTTACCTTTTATGGTGTGATGTTTTGTTCTGTACATGATTTCTGTCATATTGTTTTCCAGTTTTTCAGCAGTTTTTATCAAATCATGAGCTCCTTCCAATTCTTGGATCTTTGAAATTGTCAAACTATGGTTTACTGTTGTAATTTACTACATGTTGAATGCCTAATCTATTTCACTGATACCCTGTTCTATTTATTATCTGGTAACAGATTATTCTGATGGTTTCCACTTTAAAATACAATTTGATTTGTAGTAAAACTAAAACATTTTCCTTCATGATTATTTTCTATTAATTCCCTTGATATTGCAGTTCTTTTATTTTTCAAGGTGGATCTTATTATTATTTTTCTAGCTCTATTAAATAATTTGGGGTAGTTTGATTGGTATAGCACCAAATATGTAAATAAATTTAAGTAGAATTTTCTTTATTATTCTATTAACAGCCTATTGATGAGGATTTAATGTTTTTCCAGTTATTTAGGTTTGATTTTATTTATGGGAAAAATGGTTTCCAGTTGCCATTATGTAGCTCCTGGGTTTGTCATGACAGTTATGGGGATTTTAAAGGAATATTATTATAATTATTATTATATATCTATATATACATAAAATCTTGAGATTTTACAAAATTATTATGTATAGGATACAGATATTTTTTAAAAATATAAAAATCAGCAGTAAAAATGTCTTTTAAAATATCTCCCTTAAAAAAAAAAAGGAAATTAAGGGGGCAGCTAAGTAGTTCAGTGGGTTTAGAACTGGCCTCAGACATTTCCTAGCTGTACAACCCTGAGTAAGTCACTTAACTCCAATTGCCTAGTCCTTACTACGTTTCTGCCTTGGAACTAATATAGAGTATTGTTTCTAAGATATAAGGTAAGGATTAAAAAAAAAAAGAAAATTAAACAAGCCAGTTGTTAACTGATCTTAATGAAAGTATATTGACTCGATTATAATTTCTCTTTCTAAATTATCATAAATTATCCATTTAATAATACATAGGTTTGAAAACAGTAATTGAAGTCACACAGACATCTTGGATATAGTAATGTGGTGATCAGATGAGAAATTTACTTGAAATGAGAAAAATTAGAAATAGTATGATCAAAGAAAAATCAAATGAAGTCATTTAGCTAAGATGACAACAGCTTACAAGGTAGTAAGGAAGGAGATAATCACAATAGTATTATGTAGATTGAATTGATAAATCTAAGAAATTAATTGAATATAGGAAGGTGAGAGAGTATGAATTACAGATGATTCATGGATATGAACATCACTGAAGAAAAGGAGAAAAGATATAACAAAAATATTTGATACTGAAAGCAACAGAGAGTTTCATTGTTTTCCAGACACAGCTAGGTTTCTGCTAGCCCCAGAAGATGACATGAATATGTCTAGAAGGAAGAGAAGGGAGATCATCTTAAAGACAATAAAATGAAAAGAGGTGTAGAAGATATGAACTGTATACATAGGACTATGATGGCATTAAAATAGATTCTGGAGGATAGCAAAGGAATTTAAAGTTGCTAGATGACAACTTTAAATCACAGAAAAAATAGAAAATGTGGTGGACATTTGCCAACAATGATATACAGAATTAGCTACTTGCTGACACATCCCCCTCCAGAGGGTACTGTGATGATTGAAAATCACATCAATGAGAGTCTACTGGTGTCAACGCCTACTGTCTGGCAATCCAGACAATGGGTATAAGTATGCTTAGACAGGTTTGGCCTAGGAAATTTGGGCCAGTAATTATTTGATGCTCATGTCTTCCAGTCCATATTGAATTGATTTGTGAATCTAGTAACCTGTCCTTACCCCAAAGCATATGACACCTAAGTCTCTGAAGTCTGAGGAGAGTCACCATTCTGACAACTTTGTTATCTTCTGGCTCAATGTTAATTATGAATATGTCCAATCATCCTTTTTGAGAACTTTTAGATCAACATAGCCAGATGTCCTTACTTTAGTTCTAAAGGAATTGCAATTACAAGATCATGATATTATCTAATTGGAGTATATAAAAACAAGGATACAGTAATTTGTTGGTATTATAACTGACAGTGTTAAAAAGTTGTTTTCTTTTGTTTTTATTTTTAATTGTAAGAAAAAGAAAGTGGAGAATTGGATAGAGTGGCTACTGTTGCTGAGATTTGTTTAAAAGTAGGGGGAAATAATTACAAAATGTTCTATAAAACGTTTGGGGAGATGGGACTTTTTGGAAGAATGTGGAAATAGAATAAATTAAAAGAAGGGAAGGGAAAGAGCTCTAATGCTTTGTCCCTCTGCCCCCACAAACTGTAAAATTTACTAAATATCACAATTTGGAGAGATTTTGTTTTTAGGGAACTTTTATTTGAACATATATTTGACATTTGGCTTGATAAATTCTCATTCATTTCTAAATTAAATAGAAAACTTTTTTGTTTTTATCATTACTCCATAGTAATTTTTAAATGTTTTCCTTCCTTTCATTTATAAAGAATATTTTTGGATAGCAAAGGAGTAATTCCTTTGAATGAAACAATTTAAGTACATAGTAGTATACCTCTGGTAGGGCCCAAGAGAATACTTTTTTTTCCTACCTATGCCTGATGAGATTTAAATATATGTTTATACATAATAATATAAAATAAGATGGTTAGAGTATCCACTGCACTTTTCTTTTTTGGAATATCTCAGGTTCCTTTCTTTTCTTTTTGATGTAGCATATGGCTAAATTGCATCTGTCTTCTTTTCGCAATGTTATTGATTTCTATTATAAGTTGCCATAGGGTGTTTGTGTGATGAGTTGCCCTATAAATGGTTTGGTAGAGAGATTTTGAAATGAAAAATATTCATCTGGAACTATAGTCCAGATGCTTCTTTGGAGTCATCTCATTTAATGTTGCCCAAAGCTCTCTATTTAGCTAAAAGGAAAAGGGATTTATTTTAATTGATGTGACACCTTGCCCTATGAAGCCAATATTAGGGAATTCTGAAATTGTACTACAAACTATGTAACTGCCAGAAGACAAACTCCAATAACAGAATTCCTTAATACCAAAGATAACACTCAGATATGTTTTTGCAATCAACAATTCAGTTTAAATTCAACTAAAGTACCATGAAATTTACATCAGTAGAGAATGTCTTTCCTAAAGCCCACAAGACACATGGGCAGACTTTAGAATTTTTTGTACTTTATTATTTGTGTAGATTACTGCATGACATGCATAGAGTATATTGAAATTATACAGGATCAGGACACATCATAATTTAGGAAAAATAACTCACCCTCACATACAAACAATGGACTCATTATGAAGGATATAAAAGTGAATTTTTTCCTCAAAAAATAGCCTAGTTACTTCTATGGTTATAACAGAAATCAGCAGACCATAGTTACTTTGATGTTATTTCACTGTTTTTAAAATGTGAATGACTTTTCTCGTTATCTCTTTTCATGGTCCATCACATTGACAAAAGAACACGCTATACTTTTGAGTCATAATGGAGGATTGGATTATCCAAATAAATGTCAGAATTGCTCAGTCCTTCCTATTTTGAGAAAATTAACATCTATCCTACTATTCAGAGTCAGCACATGAATTGGCATGGAATAAGATATTATATAGGTCACAGGAATAAAAAGAGTAAAGAGTGGAAGAAGTTGTGACCTAGGAGGTATTATTGAAAACAACTATGATCATTCTCATTACCAATAAGTCAATTTAAATGAATACTATCTACATTGAATTGAAAGTGAAGAATAAGTGGTCAAATCACAGAAAAAAATCCAAAGTATTAGAAAAAATCCTAATGGATTATGACAATAAGGAAACTGGTTATTAAATAATTAAAATTAGCTTTAAATATTTCAAAATGTAAAACATTCCCAGGAAAAATCATCATTGCTAACCAAAGCATCATAAAATATTAGAGCAAGGGAGTCTGGAAATTTAGAAAATGCCCAGTCTTCCTCCTCTTTATTATATGTATTCATATATGTGCATATAGTTTATTTTTCTAGAAATTATTTTAGTGTCTAAATATATAAAGAAACTTTACATACAATGAAACCAAATATATATATATATATGAAACTAAACTAGAATAGTTAAAGAACTTGGTCAGACTCAAAAAACTAGACAATTCCAGAGTAAGGAGTAGATATTTTTTAAAGCTATATGATGAAAAACAAAACATGTTTAAACTAATTCATAGAATCATCTCAGATATAGACCTTCTGTTGTACTCTGAAACTTTTTTCCCAAATGTATTTGGCTTCCTTGGAGACTTAGAGGAAACTATCACAAAAGCATCAGCTATGTCTCTATTAAATATTTCAATGATTATTTATGATAATACAATTTAACTCACACAATGGAAGACCTAAGGCCTAAAATGAGACACCAAGGAACAAAATCATGAAGAAGAGTGGGGAATGGTTTCATTCACTAAAAAGAGTAGATGCAACCAGATACACATTGAGAGCAAAAAAGGGAAGTCTCTAGGGACTTCAATGTAATAGTCTTCTGGCTTGGTCATGATGAATAAGAGGTTTAAGAGATGGAAAGGCTTTCCTTAGAAATGGCACATCCAGACTTTACAAAGTTCTTTACCTGTCTTCCTAGTTGTTGTGTGAGATATCTTTAGTCTCATAACACCCCCTCCCACTTCAAAAGGGTATTTAACCAAGGAAAATAAGAATTGTAGTTTTTATGGAGGGGACGCATTTTTCTAGATTTTCCTGGTTGGTCTCCTGAATCTGTTGTCACAAAGAAGGTATATTTATTTGTCAGAGAAATAACTAGGGAAAGTCATAATGAGACACAGATGTTTTCAGAAAAAGTAAAACATAGAAAAGGATAATTAAAGAAATAATTTTGATAAATTGTAGTTGTAAGGAAGATGATGTAATAAGATACTTGGTTTGATGTCCACAAAAGTATCTTTTAACTCTCCTCTCTGAAGGAAAGCCAGGAATGGCTTCCCTTCCTTAGGTTAATATGGAAGGTTCTTAGAGACTATATATATGGATATATATCCATATATATATATATATATATATATAGATAGATAGATAGATAGATAGATAGATAGATAGATAGATAGATCCACCTGCTACATCCACCTCAAGGTGGAGTCTTCTGTTCTTCTGAAAATACTAAAACTACACTGACACTTACTAAAACCCCCAAAACACTATCTGACTATAAATCTACCTAAAATCCTTATTCAATTAACTTAATTTGATAAAGAGATTCTCCAAGTACAATTCAGTCAGCCAAGATGGCAGCTGCTAACCCACAATCCTGTAACCCTGTCATTGTCCCATTGTCCTGAGACCAGACAAATAGCTTCAATCTTTCTCCTTCTCCAAAACTCTTATCCAGCAAAGCAGATCTACCAATTTCTTCTTAGATATGACTTCTCTCAATCAGGAAAGTAGAAACCTCCTTCAGTAGGTTTTCAGAGTCCTATCTTCCCTTTCACTAGCCTAGAGTAAGGCCTCTGATGTCTGTTTCCAACAGCAGCAAGAGTGAGAGCAAGCTCACTAACCAAAGCCCAATGAGTGAGTGATCCAGGTTGACCATGGCAGTCAATCTGAGGACCTCATCAACTGACAGAACCTTTTCCTGTGTTCTTCCTTCCAAATTCTGGTCTCATGAACTGCTCTCTACCTTGCTTGTACCCTCAGAGATCTCTTTATCAAATATCTTATTTTAATCAATATCTTAATCAATATTCTAATTTCATTACTACATCATGCATAGAGAAAGGGAAGCCTGCATAAAAAATGTCTCTGTGTCTCAGGCAAAAGGAGTTAGTGGGGTGGGGAGGGACAGAGAAAGCTAAATAGTAGATAGACAGAAAGTCACTAACAGCCACACAGAGAAGGAGGCACAAAAATAAAAATATTTTACAGTGTACAAGCAGGGGATCAGGAACCAAAGCTTGAAAGGCGTAAGAGAAAGAGGGGACAGATAAATAGAAGCACCACTTCCTCTTTCAGGCAGAAGGGAAGGTGATAGATTTGATCAAGGTCAAGAACTGAAAGGTAAAGAGGAAATCCCCTTCAGTCTCTGACTTCTGTTTTCTTCCTGGGTAGATATTATACTGATCCCCTTAGCACATTAGAAGAATAAAATGTTCAGTTTCTTCTGGATTAACAAGATCTATTTATTGTTTTGGTATTTAGGAATGGTAGGTTTAGGGAAGTGGGAAAATTAGGAAGTCCCTAATTCTATTTTAACCTAAATTCCCTTCTGGGGTTGAGGGCTCAGGTCTGGGGATCTGTGTCCCTGAGGATGCTGTGTAGTCACGCTGTTATATTTTCCTAATATAGAGAAATATAGTAATTGAAGAGATCAATGGAATCTTCTTGAATGGATATTCTCTTATTTTCCCCAAAGGGAAAAAGTCTCTATCCACCACTGAGTAAGGATGGCTAATCTGATTTCTTCAGATTGATGAGGGATCACAGCAGGTTGAGCTCAGAAAGATGCTCCTCTCCCTTTCAGTTCAGAAGTGAAAAGAACCTCTTTTCGACTGTCCATCTGCTTTTCTTGGCTAGAAGTTCTAGCCCCATACCCAATTGCCAACAAAGTTCAAGTCTTTTCCTGCATAAGGTTTCCTTGTAAACCAGGTCCTTGCTTTGCAGTCTGTACCTCTTTCATGCACAACTGTATATATGATGGAATACATAAATATTGATTGAATTACAAAGTAAAGAACTACATATTTTCTTAATAAACCAGAATTACTCAGATTTATCTATGGGGCTTCAAAATCCATTGACTTTTCCTGGCAACTATGTAAGGAAGGTAAAATAACTATATCATAGAACAGATGCAGAACCAATAAATATCAGAGGCAAAATCCCATCCCAGTTCTTTTGAACAAAATTCTATCCTTTCTACTCCATGTTTTGAATATGGCTGTGTTTCTCTAAAATTGCAGTTGCTTTCCACATGAAATAAAATCTATCCTATATTAAAAGTCTGCAGCTTTCTGGCAGGGTTGAATTGATTGAGTATGTATACTAATAGGAAACCTGGTTTTCAGTGGCAGAGTGAGTTTCTTAGATTTAATATTGTAGAAAATAGTATAACATAGCATGGCTTAAACAAATATTAAATTTTGGGAAATAAAATTTGGAAGAGTATTATGAAATCCAGCAAGGTGTGTGCAGTTAAAAATCACAAAATGAAGAAAGCCTGCTGTAACTTCAAAAACAAAAAAAGTGAAGAAGATATTGCATATAAAAATTAAGAATTCAAGGAATCATGAAATCACCAAACTTTAAGAAACATTTGTGGTTATAGAAGTCCTTCACCCAAACTGGTTTGAATAATGACAAATAATCAACTAGTCTGGCTGAGTGATGGAATTCAGGTTAGGAATCAAATTTAAAGACTTCCTCATAATTTTTTTTTAAACATTAACTCATAGAGTCTATTTGAGAGATGGAGAACAAAGGCTAGCAGCTATAAGTTAGTGAAAAAAAGAAAACAGAGGTCTCATCTAAAATAGAGTATAAGGATAATATAACAGAACCCTCATTTTAAATGGATTTACATTTATAAGGAAATTGAAGTACAAGAGAGATCAAATTCACTTAGATATTAATTGAAGACCAGAGATTAAGAGACAAGATTATTTGACTTCAAATTTAATTTTATTTCCATCAGACCATGTAGCTATTATAGTATTTACACTTCATATGTCATTTTAAATGGATTATTCAAAGGTAAAAAAGAAGAATATTTTTAATACTAATGAGACAGTTAAAAACAAATTGATTATTTAAAATAGCTTATCATTGAACTTATTTGATAACCATTTGGGGAATAATCAGGAAAAAAATTATTCATGAAGGATAACAATTAATGCCCAGCTAAACTTCTTACAAATAAAACATAGCTAATAGATCCTTGTATGTAGAAATGTAGTGAAAATAATAGTGAGAGGGTTTAGGAAATAAAACTTATACTGAGTTCCTCAAAAATTTTAGAAACTCTACTGCCTTCATTATCCAGAGAATTACAAGAATTAATTTTTGTCATGAAGTGATACAATGTAGAATGCACATAATTAATGATTTCACTGCTATAACAAGCAATAGAAAAAAAAGCAATCTGCAAACAGTATTGCTCTATTTAAAGTGAATATTTTGTTTTTTTTTCTCTATTTGGATTAGGGGAGGAGAATTATCATAATACCAAATAGCCAAAAAGTAACATGAAAAGAATAATAAGTTATTTTCATAAGACACTTTACAATCTACAAAAAAATGGGCAAGTACACTATGAGAAAAGAACATTGAATTTAGAATAAAGAAAATGGTGTTTGAATCTGATAAAAACTTACTAGCCATATGATTATGAGAAAATCATTTAATTTCTCTTAGTTTACTTGCTTAACCTTTAAAAAAGAAACTACTTGCAAAAGAGTTGTTGTTAAAATGTCATACATAACTTTTAAATATTATATTGATATTGTATTTATTGTATTATGTGTATTTATTTAACATCACTTTTTCTTACTGACAAATTATGAGAAGAATTATTCTTTAGAAATACATTATTATTCTATCTCTAATTATATGATTATTTTAATCAAGTGATGAGGTTCCCTTACATTAGCAAAGATGATCTTCACTAGGTGACACATATTATATCACTGCCACATAACTGAATCCTTTATAGGACCTCTGAAAGAATATATTATATTGTCAAAATATATTTTTTCTTATTGGACATGTCAAAAATTGTATTTCACATTAACTCTGTCAGGAGGGCACTGTGATTTATTATTGATTCCCTAGAATTATGGTTTGTAATTGCACTGTTCACATTTCTCAAGTCTTTCAGAGGTGGTATTATTTTTCTAATAACTTTTATTTAAGCAAATTACCCTGGATCCCTAATTTTTTCTGTAACTCTCCATTTTATAATTTCATATGGAGCAATAATATTTCATTATATTCATATATTATAAATTGTTCAAACATTTTCCAACTGTTTAACACCATCTTCCCAACTATGGACTCTGAAGTGTAAAGTACCAATTAGGAAGGTAAGTAAAGGTTATTGTATCTATTGGCACAGGGGGAAAAAAAAGGCTCACTCAGAAATCTGAATTTATTCGCCAATGAAATATTAATTAAATTTAAATTTAGCTTAAAATTAATTCTGAATTCAATATGTTTCTGAAGATAATGCAGTGCTCAATGAATACTTGTATAGTCTTATATAGCTATGTCATTAAGGAGGCAAATCTCAAGAGAAATGGACCTGTCATGGGTTGTGGAAATCCTCAGCAAAGACTGACAGGATAGTAGACAGTCAAGCTAAAGTCAGGAAAAGGTTTTAGAAAAATAGTTCTCAACTATTCTTCTAGAGAAATATGATTCCAACTGTGGAAGTAAGCAAAGCATCAGGTATAAACACTTTTAACCTTTGATTTTCTGCCTTGAAATCTCTCACCAGCAACTGAGGCCTGGAAGACAGATTCAAAATAAAGGGAAAGTCAGGAAGAATAAAAGGAAAAGAAATACAAAGAAGAATCTGTGATGCAAAGAAGGAAATCCATACCCTCTTCTCATAACTGCTTGCCCTTCTTGCTTTTGGCTTTTTATCTGATTTTTCTCAATCCCCACTTAAGATGAAGAAATTACAATCAAAAGAAAGTAGTGGTTCTTTACCCTTCTGAAAAGGTAATGAGTGTATAAAAGAAAATAAATTACAGTAAAAAGAGCACATAAATCTCCTATGTGACCTTGGGATATTTATTTTTCTGGGCCTCAATTTCATCTGCAAAATGAATGAATTGTATTAAATGGACCTTGAAATACCTTCTACATCTATGATTTTTCAACAAAGGCACAAGGCAAATAGAAAGAGATTATACAAATTTGTAATGAAATCCTTTATTTTTAATTAATTTTATTTTTTCTAGACTATATGCTAATATAATTTCTTTTATGAAAGGCATAGCATTTTATTTCGTTTTAAAGGTATTTATTTAATTAGTTAATTTAGAATACTTTTCCAAGGTTACATTATTCATGTTCTTTCCCTCCCTTCTTCCCTCTTTCCTCCTTCCTCCCAGATCCAAACAGCAATTTCAATGGGTTTTGCATGTATAATTGATCAAAGCCTATTTCTATATTATTAATATTTGCCATAGAGTTATCATTTAAAGTCAACATCCCCAATCATATCCTCAATGAACCATAGGATCAATCATATGTTTTTCTTCTGCATTTCTACTCCCACATATCTTTCTCTGGATGTGGATAGTGTTCCTTCTCATAAGTCCCTCAGAATTGTCCTGGTTCATTGCATTGCTACTGGTAGAGAAGTCCATTATATTCAATTGTGCCACAATGTATCAGTCTCTATGTACAATGTTTACTGGTTCTGCTCCTTTTTAGCTATGCATCAATTCCTGGAGATCTTTCCAGTTTACATGGAATTCCTCCAGTTAGTTATTCCTTTCAACACAATAGTATTCCATTGCCATCACATATAACAATTTGTTCAGCCATTCCCCGTATCAGAGACACCCCCTCATTTTCTAATTTTTTCCACCACAAAGAGCATGGCTATGAATATTTTTGTACACATATTTATTCTTATTATCTTTTGGGGGTACAAACCCAGCAGTGGTATGGCTGTATCAAAGGGCAGGCAATCTTTTAAAACCCTTTTGGCATAGTTACAAATTGCCTTCCAGCATGGTTGGATCAGTTTGCATGTGTCCCAATTTTACCACATCCCCTGCAACATTTATTACTTTCTTTTGCTGTAATATTGGCCAATATGCTAGCTGTGAGGTGGTACCTCAGAGTTGTTTTGATTTGCATTTCACTAATTATGAGGGATTTAGAACACTTTTTCATGTGCTTATTTATAGTTTTAATTTCTTTATCTGAAAACTCCCTATTTATGTCACTTGCCCATTAATCAATTGTGGAATGGCTTGATTTTTAGTACAATTTATTTCCTTATAAATTTGAGACATTAGACCTTTGTCAGAGGTTTTTGTTATGATTTTTCCCCAATTTGTTGCTTCCCTTTTGATTTCGATTATATTGATTTTATTTGCACAAAACCTTTTTTTAATTTAATATAATAAAAATTATTCATTTTACTTTTTGTAATATTCTCTCTCACTTGCTTGGTCTTAATTTCTTTTCTTTCCCATAGATCTGACAGGTATACCATTCTTTGTTCACCTAATTTTCTTATCATTTCCTTCTTTATAATTAAGCCATTTATCCAATCAGGGTTTATATTAGTAGGGTTTGTGATTTGATCTAAACCTAATTTCTCCCATACTGTTTTCCAATTTTCCTAGGAGTTTCTGTCAAGTAGTGGGTCCTTGTTCTGATAGCTGGGATTTGGGGGGTTTATCATACAATATTTTACAGAGGACATTTACATCCTCTATTCCATTGATCCTCCCTTCTGTCTCTTAGCCAATACTATATTGTTTTGATGATCACTGCTTTATAGTAGAGTTTAAGATCTAGGCCCCCCATCCTTCACATTTTTTGTTATTTCCTTTGATATTCTTGATTTTTTGTTCTTCCAAAAGAAATTTGTTATATTTTTTCTAATTCAATAAAAAAGTTTCTTAGTTATTTGATAGGTATGGCACTAAATAAGTAAATTAATTTGAGTAGCATTGTCATTTTTATTATATTAGCTTGTCCTACCCATGAGCAATTAATGTTTTTTCCAAATATTTAGGTCTAGTTTTAATTGTGTGGAAAATGTTTAGTAGTTGTGTTTTTATAATTCCTGTGTTTGTCTTGGCATATAGATTCCTAAATATTTTACATTGTCCAGGGTGATTAGAAATCTAACTGTTTTGTGAAAAGTCTTTACTTTTCCAGGAAAGTATCTAGTCAGTTTTGATGAATAGGTGATTCTTGATTGTAGACCCAATTCTCTTGGATTCCCGAATATTATATTCCAAACCTTGAGGTCCTTTAATTTGGAGGCTGCCCGATGATATGTATTCCTGACTGGGGTTGCTTGATCTCTGAATTGTCCCTTTCTGGCTGTTTGCAGTATTTTTTCCTTGTCCTGGAAGCTTTTGAATTTGTCTGTTACATTCCTAGGATATGTCTTTTGAAGATTTAATGTAGAGGGTGATCTTTGAATTCTTTCAACATCTTTAGCCCTCTTTTTAAAGAACATCAGGGCATTTTTTTCTTGTATACTTTCTTATTATATCATGTCTAGGCTTTTATTTTTTCTCAGGCTTTCTGATAGAGCAATAATTCTCAAATTGTCTCTTCTGCATTTTTTCCAGGTCAATTGTCTTTTCATTGAGATAGTTCATATTTCCTTGTATTTTGTCATTCATTTGATTTTCCTTTATTAATTCTTACTGTCTCATGATATTAGCTTCTACTTGCCCAATTCTAGCCTTTAAAGATTTATTTTCAGCTTGATCTTTTGATTTTCCTTTTCAGTGTAGTGCATCCTGCTTTTCATGGATTCTAGAAGGTCAATTATGGTATTCAATTTGCTAATTACTTAATTTCATTTCTGTGACTCTTTTTCCATGTGGGCAATTTTGTATTTTAAGCTGTTATTTTCTTTTTGAATTAGTTTTATTTCTTTTCCCACTTTTCCTCCTATTTTCTTCTATCTGTCTTACTTGGTTCTTGAACTCCTTTTTGAGTTCCTTGAGAGCTTGTGAGCAATGTCCATATTTTTTTGAAGTTTCAATGTGTTTGCTTATTTGCCACTCTCTGCTTTGGCTTCTGTATTTTTTTTCTCCATAGAAATTATCCAAAATCAAAAGGTTTTTGTTGTTGTTGTTGCTGCTGCTTATGTCTTTTGCTACTTATGGGTTGTGGTTCCTATATGATAGTGGACATTGCTTTCTTAGCTTCTGTCTCACAGGGCTTTGCCTTGGTAGTATCTTCCAGGCAGTTCTTTGTGTGGAGTACTTTAAAGTGTTTTGCCCTGAGGATATTTTTTCCTGTCACTGGTGCCTCTGCTGTGACCAGCCGGGTTTCTGTCCAATCTCCATGATATGCTGTCCAGGCCCTGAGCTTTTCAGCCTTGTGTCCCATGTCTTATCTTTTGATTTTAAAATATCATCCAATTATATTTAACTTACTCCCTACTCTCTTACTACATATTCTCCCATTAATTGCCATAGAGTGATAAAGTTCTTAAGTGTCTTTAATACTTTATGTATCCTAAATTCTTTAGCCACCTTAGGTATTTCAAGTATCATAGTTGTATTCAGCATCTTAGTAACCACCTATTTTCTATTAATATAATTATCTTAACCCCTTTGTTTCCCTTGATTACTTTGAAATATTTTAAGTATGTTAAATATTTCTTGTACCATAATTATATTAAGCACTTTAGTTAACACTTCCCTTACCAGAAATAAAATCAGTTTACCTTGATTTCTTTAAAAATATTAAATACTGTAGTTATCTCTTATACCACACACATCCTACATATCCTAGTTATTATTTTTTCATGTAGATGTTATTAGTTTAACTACATTGTTTACATTATTGTTTTGCTTGTTTTTGTTTGTTTTCTATGTGCTTTTTTATGATTTTTTGAGTGTTGAATTTCATTAATATATTTTCTTTTTTAGCTATGGCTGTTTCATCAGGAATACCTAGAATTCATCTATTTATTTAAATAGTTATTTCGTTCCCTGGAGAATTATACTCAGTTTTGCAGGCAATCAATTTTTAATTGCAAGTCTAGATCCTTTACCTTATGAAATAGCATATTCAATACTTTTCTATACTTTAATTTTAGATGTATAATCCTGATTGTGCCACAACATTTGAATCACTTCTTTTTTTCCAGATGATTGTAGCATTTTCTCTTTGACCTGGGATTTTTGGAGTTGTGCTATAATTGTCCTTGGATTTTGAAATTTGAGATTTCTTTTAAGAGGTGATCAGTGTATTCTTTCAATTTCTATTTTCTCCTCTTGGTCAAGAATATCATGGCAGTTTTCCCTCATAATTTATTTTAATATGAAGTCCAGGTCCTTTTGTTTTATCATGCCGTTTGCAGCATCCAGTGATTCTTACAATATTTTCTCTGTTTCTCTTTTCCATGTCAATTATTTTTCCACAAATAGGTTCCAAATTTTCTTGCAAAAAAAATTTTTTTTATTTTAAACTCCTGGGTAAGCATGGCAGAAATCTAAACGTGGCTTACTCACACTCCCCAGCACACACCAACAAGGACTACCCCAAAAGACCTTAAGAATAATTTTCAGGGGAGTGGAGGATCTGTAAAGTAGGGCACAGCATTAAAAGTGTGTGGTATTGGGGCATTTCCAGTCTATAAGAGGGTGAAAGGGCTTCCACACAAATGCGAGCTAATCCACCTTCCCTACCCCCACCTACAGAGCCAGAGCCAGCACACACCAAGACAAATGAGCAAGGAGCACCTCTGGAGTGAGTAGGACACTTCTGGGTCCTTGGGAGCTGACTAGGACAGCAGGGGACCTACCCCTGAAGGCAGCTAGTCATAAAACCCCAGCATGAGAGAGAGAGCAGACCTTGGATGCCCAGACCCAGCATGCCTGTTGGAGCCAGGAAGTGAGTGAATAGTGCTTCTGGGGTGAGCAGTGGGCACTTCTAGGTCTACGAGAAACCTAGGCGGGCAGGAGAACTCAGACCCTGAGCACCCCTGGGAAGGTGGCACCCAGAAGAACTTCAAAGGACTGTGGAGAATAGAGAGCCTGCCCCAGGAAAAATCCTTGCTCCTTAACTTCATACACAGAGAACCTGCCCAGCTGACTCAGATTTCTGACTAAAGAGGGAAGGGAAAAAAAAAAACAGGAAAATGGCTAATTACACACAAGAGCCTCAAAATCCTTCCAAAATAAAAATAAAAAGAAGGCTGTGACCCTCGAGAATTTTTATGGAGGAAAAACCCAGGCTACAGAGGAAATAGTGGACGAAACTCAAACAAAGGCAAAACCAAAAAAAAAAAATGGAAATTATCCACAAGACCTGGAAGAATAGCAAATGGAGCTTATCAAAAAGATGGAAGACTTCTGGAAAGAGAAGTGGGAAATGGTTCCAAAAAAAATGAAGAAATCATAGCCAAATACCAAAAGGTTAAAGCAGAAAACCAAAAGATCATATCAGAAAACCAGGCCTTAAGGACCAGAATTGAGTACCTGGAAACCAATATATCTTGCAAAACAGCAAAAATTAATAAAGCAAAGTCAAAAGACTGACAAAATAGAGGAAAGCATATACTATCTCACTGACAAGATGACAGATCAGGAAAACAGAGGAAGGAGAGACAATTTGAGAATCATTGGTCTACCTGAAAAGCCTGAAATCTTGACACCGTACTACAAGAGATCTTCCAAGAAAACTGCCCTGAAGTTCTTGAACAAGGGGGCAAAATAGATATTGAAAGAGTTCATAGAACACCCTCTACACTAAATCCCCCTAAAACAACTCCCAGAAATGTAATTACCAAATCCCAGAGCTTTCAAGCTAAGGAGAAAGTCCTACACGAAGCCAAAAAGAAACAATTCAGATACAAAGGAACATCAATCTGGATCACACAAGACCTGGCAGCTTCAAAACTGAAATACCACAAGGCCTGGAACATGATATTCAGAAAGGCAAGAGAACTGGGTCTTCAATCAAGAATCACCTATCCATCAAAACTGACTATATACATCCAGGGGAAAGTATGAACATTCAACAAATTAGAAGGTTTCCAAGTATTTGTAAGGAAAAGACCAGAACTAAGTGGAAAGTTTGATTTCCAAACACAAAGATCAAGAGAAACATGAAAAAGGTAAATATGAAACTGAGGAAAAAGGAGAATTTTTCTCTTGTTTTTATTCAAACTCTCTTCTTTAAGGGCTACAAGAAGATCAAATTATATATATATATATATATATATTAACATATGGGGGAAATGTTATTTGTAACTCTCAAAATGTTTTCATTATTATAGTATATAGAATAATCATTCATTGGAAAAGATTGGGGCATTAAAGGATATAAAATGATATGGAAAAAAGGGTGAAGGGGGATCAATGATGGTAATAAGAGATACCTGAAGAAATAAAATAAATAGAATAATCTTTGTTACACAAAGATACACATGGGAAGGTGTGAACCTTACAGTACAAGCCGGATCACTAGACTTTTCTCTTCATGACCTGAACCCAGGAGATAAAGTGTATATTAAGAATTTCAAGCATACTGGAGCAACTCAGCCTTCCTGGGAAGGACCATTCCAAATATTTTTAACTACTCCAACATCTATAAAGGTTGGAGAGAAGGACTCTTGGATTCATTGCTCACATGTGAAGAAAGCATCTTCTGTTGAGACTGATTGACTGTATCTTATCACATGAATTGGAAATAATAATCCATTAACAAATAGATGCTGTTTTTCAAAGACACATTGAATTACTAATTTTTTCCTTATTTTTATTATTGCTTTTCTTTTATTTTGATTAGAATATTTGATTTTTTCTCATTTCTTGTACTAAAGGTACACATATTTTCCTCCAGTAATAGAAGTTTAATACACACACACACACACGTCAATGCATACCCAAAAGCTTTAAACTATGGGAAACTGCCATTTATTGAAAAAATGTTATGAGACTGTGATTAATGTTGATGCATGATTCCAGAAAAATGGGATAAAAACAAGGAGCACAGACTTAACCTGAAAAGTGCCAAAAAGAGCACACAGGAAATAATAATGTGAGACTCGAGGTTGCGACGCTTGACATATGTTAGGTTGTAGGATTTCCTTGTATCTACACTATTTGAGAAGTATTCATACAAGTACAAAATTTGACTATCATGCTGGTTCCCTATATCCCTGAGAATGTCAAAAATCAAATGAGGGAATGACACTTCCCTATCAAAATAGAATTCTAATTTTTTTCTTCTTATATTATGGCAACTTCCTGAAGTCTTGACTACAAATGGCTAAGTGAAACATTACTGCATTCTGTCCTACATGCTTGTGGGATAGAAATTACTTTAAATTGGACCTATACAAGGACCTATTTTGAATTTTTTTACCTATGTTTTTGGTTTTTCTTTTCTTTAGAAATGGACTCATACACCGCCATAACTCAACATTGCATCCTGAGCTGAACTGGATGTTTTTTAACACCTACTTCAGGGGGATTGTATTTTCATTTAAAATCCAAGAATTTTGATTTTTTCTTGAGATTGTATTTTTATAAAAATCCAAGATTTTGATTTTGTTCGAGAAAAGATCTTCAAGGAAGAAGCTTGTTAACTCCTAAATCCAGAGAATGAACTTTTGCATAAAGATACTGGAAAACCCACACTACATCAAGAAGATCAAGAATGAACTTTGGATATGGTTGATTGAACTGAACTTTGAACATTTATTGTAAATGTACAAATTTATGCCAAAAGGGACTGCCCCTAATTTGGCTTTCTGTCAATGAGCCTAGAAAAAAAAATTGTTTTGCTTTCTTTCTTTTTCTATTTCCTCCCTCACTACTCTAATTTCCTCTTAGAAAATTGAATATTGTATATATCTGTAGTTAGAAGTGCATTTAGGACTACAAGATGATTATGTTAAATGATCAATGGGGTCTCCCATTGATCCCAATTGTCACCCAATGATCATCAGGGGGGATTGTGAACCTTAAAAATTCTCAGACCCTACTTCATAAGGTTGGATTGTGAACCTTAAAAATTCTCAGACCCTACTTCATAAGGTTTGGTTAAGACCATTCCCCATTTTAAACAATGAAGGAAGTTAGATCAGGAATATGAGACTTCTACTTAGATCAGGAATGTGAGACCTCTACTCCACCCCTACTTAAGCCTGCTTTAGGGCAAGAAACTCCTTGCTGAACAATGAAAAATACTTAAACCCATACTTATAGTAAGACAAAAGTTTCTTAAGCTGTGCCTATTTTTAGATCTAATACAAAAGGGTGCTAAGTACCTATAAAGGTCAGGTAACTTGTGAATTTACAAGGAGCAAAGAGGTGAGAAACTTACTCAGAGGTTTTCTGGTGTGAACTTAATAAAAAAATTAAGCCTTCTTAGGTGTGAACTAAGAATGGTCTGTCCTTTGGAAAATGTCTACTGTGATTTGTAGATGTGAGAACTTAGGGGAGGTGACATAGGAGAAAAATTCCCTTTAAAAGAAGATGAGAAACTGAGTCTGGGGAACAATCTCAGAAGGACTCTCTCACTGGAGCTCCCTGTGAGGAGACTCTGTCCCTCTGGATTCTCTCTTTCTCTGGGACAGTCAGAAGAATCTCTCTCTGGAGATGGAGCTGGCTGAACTGGTGTTTCTCTGAACACTAGAATCTTTGCTTGGACAAATCTTGTGGTGAGTGGATAATGGATTGACTGATCTTACTCTTAGGGCTTGGGCCTGGGTTGGCCAGGGCTGGCCTGGGCCGGCCTATCCTTTTCTCATTATTTCCCCCCTCTCTCTCTATCTCTCTCTCTCTCTCTCTCTCTCTCTCTCTCTCTCTCTCTCTCTCTCTCTCTCTCTCTCTCTCTCTCTCTCTCTCCCTTTCTTTAATTCCTCATTTGTATTAATTAAAATCTCTATAAAACCCAGCTGACTTGGGTATAATTTAATAATTGGGAATTTTTCCCTTGTGACCACCTTATATTTGATTTAAAAACAAGACACTTTCTTGAAACCATATTTTCTGAGGTCACAATTTTAACAACCACTCTTATATCTTACTACAGTTTATGTCTTCCACTATTTTAATTATTACAAAGGGGAGGGGAAGAATACTCTAAGAGGGAGAGGTTCAGAGTGCTAATAGGTAATACTCGAATATTACTCTCAGTGAAATCAACTCTGAGAGCAAAGAACATCTAGATCTATTGGGATCTAAAAGTCTATCCTATCCTACAGGGAAAAGAAGAAGGGGGAGGAGGAGGGAGCTCAAAAAAAGGGAGGTATGGAGAGGGAGGAGGGAAATTAATAGAACCTAACAAAACAAGAAGGGAACAAAAAGGGAGGGACCAGAAAGGGAAGCATATCAAGAGAGGGGAATAGGGGGTTTGACTAAAAGTAAACCACTGGTTTAAAAGGATATAGCAAAAGGAGAAAGGTCAGAACCAGGAGAGGATATCAAAATGCTAGGGAATTCAAAAGTGACAATCATAAATGTGAACGTGAATGGGATACTCACCCATAAAATCTAGAAAAATAGGAAAGTGGATTAGAATCCAGAATCCTACCATATGTTGTCTATAAGAAACACAAATGAGGTGAGTAGATACTCACAAGGTCAGAATTAAAGGGTGGAGCAAGCCCTATTGGGCCTCAAATGTCAGAAAGAAGGCAGGAGTTGCAATCATGCTATCTGACAAAGCCGAAGTAAAAATAAACCCAATTAAAAGGGATAGGGAAGGTAAATACATCCTGATAAAAGGGAGTATAGATAATAAGGAAATATCACTAATCAACATGTATGCACCAAATGATAGAGCATCCAATTTTCTAATGGAGAAACTAGTAGAATTGAAGGAGGAAATAGAGAGTAAATCTATACCAGTGGGAGACCTGAACTTACCACTATCAAATTTAGATAAATCAAATAAAAAGTAAATAAGAAAGAGGTAAAAGAGGTGAATGAAATCTTGGAAAAATTAGAGTTAGTAGAAATATGGAGAAAAATAAATAGGGACAAAAAGGAATACACCTTCTTTTCAGCAGCACATGGCACATTCACAAAGATTGACCATATACTAGGTCATAAAAATATGGCATACAACTGCAGAAAGCAGAAATAATAAATGCAATCTTTTCTTGTATTTTAATCCTTTTAAATTTGTTTTATTGTCTCATACTGTTTCATGAAATCATTAGCTTCTGTTTGCCCTATTCAATTTTTTAGGAAGCCATTTCCTTCTTTGACTCATTGTACTTTCTTAATTTGGAAGTTGTTTTCCTGCTTTAGTATTTTCTTTTTTAGCGAACTGTTTCCTTCACTAAGTTTTAATTCTGAGCTGTTAAGTTTTTCTATCATATTTTTTCTAATTTTTCTTCTAAGTCTTATTATTTGGTTTATCTATTCTTTTGTGGATCTTTTCCAGAAATTCTTTTGGCTTGTATCCTTTCAAAGTTTCCTTTGAGGGTTCACATTTTTTTCAATTTTGTGTTGCTATTCTGTTTTGGGCTTTTATTTGGCTATCTCTCATTGAGATTTTTTTTTCCTAGTGTGAGGCTTTTTCTATGTCTTTTACTCATTTGGGGGTTATTTTTCCTTTGTTTTTGTTAATATGCTGAAGCTTAAATCTGTTACTAGAGTGAATGGAGTGCTGTCCTGCAATTTTACTGTTCCCTGGTCTCATATTTTAAATCAGGTTATTTGAAAGTCTAAATCAATAAATTGATACAAGAAAATTTGGCTATCATTCTGGAGTGTTCTTTGGTTCAGTGATTTTAGTGATGAAAAGGAAATTATCTGTTAATCTGAAGTAGGAATTTACTTAGTCTCTTGAGGTAGTGGAGGAAACAATCATTCAAGTTAGCATGAAAATTAGGCTTAGCTAAAACTAGTTTTAGGGATATTGAAAAATTCAATGGTATTTACCAAATTAAGCCTAACAACACAAAAAGCAGTCTTGACTATGTGTCTCCAACATTTCATTTAACAGAAATTGAAGAGAAGGAAGAAAGGGGGGGAGTAACTGTGTAAATTAAAGAGTAGACAAAAGGGGAAAGAATAAATATAAAAGTTAAAAACAGTAAGGAAATTTTATTGGACATTGTACTTTCCAGGAAGCAGAGAAAGGGACTTTTTTTAAAGATCTAGAATACTAATATTCTTGCTTTTCCAAACATTAGATGTAGTAATGAATTAAACTGTGGATAGGGCCAAAATTATTAGGAAGATTGTTTATGCCAGTGATTTCAATGTAAATTATATGTTTATTTTAAGTTAATTATACTCATCTTTTTATACTAGCAGTATCTAAATCTGTTTTTCTCCATAGAATTTTAAATCTGATTACACGTGTGTCTGCACAAAAATGAAAAAAAAATTAAATATGATTTCCTTGGTGAATGCAAAAAGTTCCAAATCCCTGGCATGAGTATGAGATCCTATATCTAAGCAAAATAAATTAAGAAGGAAAGCAAGCTATTTATCAGTACTCTTGACAGTGGCAGTTCAATCTTCAACTAATCAACTGCTAGTTCAGGTATATTGAAAGAAGTTTCTGATTCATGAATATAATGCAGTCAACAAAGAAATCAGACTGAAGAAATAAATTGAAAAGTTAGGTGGATAAGATATAATTAAAGAAAGTCTACCTCCACATTTGTTAGGAAGCAATGGATCCTCCTATCTCATATATTTTCCTATAAAATAGTTTAATGTAGTCTTAACATGTTCTAGTTACATTTAAAAAGATGAATGAAATTTCTTTTAAAATCACTAAGCTTTCCTATTGGATTTTCCTACTAAAGTCATCAGGTAACTGGAAGAGAGGGGGTGATATGGAACAAATAATTCAAAAATAGAAAATAGAGGAAATAGAGCCAAATTACATCATACCATATTCAGTCCACTAAGCTTTGTTACAAAAGGTACATGTATCAAAATAGCAGAATGAACTTGTGTTACCCATAGGATTAAAGGAAAAGAGAGCAATTTTCATCTATAAAGCAAAAAGAGGAAACACAAGAGAGAAAGCAGGGACATTAATAATTTTAGATGGGTTTGAAAAACCCACAATGAGTTTAAAATAATTGAGATTCTCAGCTGCATGAGTAAATCTGTTTTTAATTGAAAAAAAAAGAAATAAAAGAGCCTTGAACAATTGGTGTGTTAATATTAACTTGGTAAAAATAGAAAAGAGGTTTCTATAAAGTCTTTTGGGATGTGTAAAATAAACTAGATTAACCTCTAAACATTATCCTGTTGGGAACAATCCTATTTGGAAATTAAAAGAATTTCAATGATCACACAGGGTATTTTTTAACACTGTTAATTCATAATTATCAATTTGCCTCAGTTCTATTCAAGAATAGAAGCCTTTAAAAAGAGAAATTAATTTAGTCTCCCAGTTGGTTCCTAACATGTTTAGTGCCTAAAAAGTACTTCATGACATTTATAGAGAAATGACTGTCATATTTTAAAGATACTGAAAATATAGTGTCATGAATAAATTTATAATAACTATGTTTTCATAGTTATTATAAATTTATCATATAGACACCATATTACAAAGAAGCCATGAGTGGACTAGTATTAAGATCATTAGATTGCATGTGTGGCAACTTAGATAATATGTTTATAGATCTATATTTGAAGGGGATCTTAAAGAAATAATTTGTGTGATGGGGAAGAGTTGAAGAAACATATTATTATGGGATGAAATTTCAACATATGAAAGTGGTACTTGGTATTCTTTATTAATTCATTCCAGAAGGAAGATTGAGTACCAAAAAGGTTGTGCACCAAATGAATTTTTCTCATAGGGAATAATGGACTTGTATTTTACTAAACAAACATTAATATTGCATAGACATAAAGAAAGCAATAATTAGATTAAATAAAATAATTTTAACTTTACTTGTATTGTAAGGAGGTTATGGTCTAAGGGGATGGTGGGAAGTAATGTTACTATATGAAAGAAGTTCTTCCACAATAGCTGAGGACAACTGCCCTTCTGGAGGTCTTTCTTTTTCTCTTTTCTGCCCCTTATCTACACTGAACCCTCTTGAGATTCACCAGGTGTGAGCTTCACAAGAAACTCATCCAATGGTAATTGTTTGTGTCAGTGTTTCAAAATCCCTCTAAAGTGGGAAATGGTCAGGTCATTTAACAAATTTACAAGTGCTTATTAAAGCTTTCCTTTCAACAAGAATTTTTTAAACACAGTTTTTACTTTCATCTATTTTGCACATATTTTCTTGATTAATGAAGTGAGGACATCCTCTTTTGCCTCTACTTCACCTGAAATAAAGTCCCCTGACATTAAATTTTGCTGGTCCCTATTAAGTTTCTGCAACTCCTCAGGGTTCAGCTTTTCATTAAGCTGAACTAGCATATGATTCTTTGTTTCAGCTGGAGCAGGCATATGCTTTCTAAGATCTCAATACCAATATGTTCCAGCAAGCACATCAAGTGCCAAGCAAATGTCAAATGCCATGACATTTTTCTCCTCACAATTAATGGAATACTAAATTCAAAGAATTCCAAAAACATTGAGTACCAAGTTTTGATTTTATTCTGGACCATGTCAAAGGGGAGTATATGAAAGGCAATAGATTATTAAGGCTTAGTATCTGTATTAATTTTAATCAGTGAACCAATCAAAAAACATAATGAAATGTTGATTTGTCAACAAAATGACTTACATCCTGTGAATGTTTGGTTCATGAAAGAAATCTTGGTGATTATCAGAGAAAATAGGTCAGTATTTGTGGGGATCACCTACTGTAATAGTAGTCAATCAAGAAACAGACAAGTCCAGAGGTGAGAGATTTCCATCTCAAAAACTTCCTATTTGACAAACTTTTTAGGAAGAAAGACCATTGAGGGGAAAAGGAATTTATTTTTCTCTTTCTTCCTATCTCCTTTTGAATTTATGATTAGAATTACAGTTGTCCCTCGCTATATTGCAGTTCACTTATTGCAACTTCACTATAATCCAGGTTTTTAAAATATATACATCTAATTCTGGATCATGGAGTTTTTGCTATATCGTGAGATTTTGTAGATGAATACTATACTGTACACAAAGGAAATGCAATACACCACTACCACTTGTGCAAGTTTGGCATCATGAGATTGCATACAAACACTATTTGCTGATGGAATGAAAGGTTACCAACCATAGCACTGTGTTCTGTATTTTGGGTGCTGGTTGCCTCAGTGACTATAGCATTGGTCTGTTTGCTCTCCTGTACTGTGCCCATACATTCAGTATCTCTCCTTGTCCTCTTCATATTGAAGTCTGATCACTGTGCATAGTGTGGCTCTGTGGTATTGTGTTTTTGTGAATTAATTGTAAAAGTTTGAATTTATTTCAAGCCCTTTGCCACCCAAGCATTCTGCACATTCTAAGGCTTCTGGTAGTGTACCCATGTGCCAGAGTAAGATGCTTACCATCAAAGATTAATAAGATAAATATAAATCTCCTATTTCATGGATTTCCACTTATCATGGAGGTCTCTGGAACCTAACTCCCACTATAGGTGAGAGATCATTGTAGTAGAAAAACTTGTAGTTAAAGCAAAGAGATATGTTCAAAGCATATAAAAGTTCTCTTGAGAAAGGAGATAAACATAGTGCTACTAAATCATGATCTGTGAAACCCAATCAAAGAGCTACACCTAAGTGTAAGGAGAATTTAATGTACAGTTTGGGGAGAGAGAAAAAAAAACTTCAAAAAATCTCGGTGGATTATCCTATTGCCACACATATTCTTTTATCCATGTGTATAATGGCCTTTGTATATGAAGTACACATTATTTCTATGGCCCCTAAATACATATGTGTAAAGATTATGGTCTAGACTATTTTTTTGGGAGATTTTTTTTGGAACTGTTCTTTTTACTACTCTTTCTCTAAAAGTTAATTGAAGACTGATTAATATTAATGAAAGCATCCTGGTGAGCACTTGATAGAAACATAACTAGAAAGTCAATCTGTCGGGTTTACCTCTAAATCTTTGAAAGAATTAATTGTTGCACTCCAGAACTCCCAAATTATTAGTATATGAAATAAGTTGTTTGAGTGGTCCAAGAGTATTTGTATATAAGGAAATGATTACTGGACAAAAAAACTATGTACCTATAGACAACACTGATGTCAAGGAAAACCAAAGAGGAAGGAAATTTGGATGAGCATCATTTGGAATAATAAAAGAATGAGGAGATAGATGAGGAACATTGTTCACACTCAGTAAAGATGATGGGAAGAAGCCAAAGAATGTGCTATGATGGGAGATTCCTTTATATGACAAAAGGTAAACTAATAATATAAACATGAAAGAGAATTTTTTATGTAACTGAAGAGAGTGGGTTGTGGGTAGAAGCTAAGTTAGCATCTCTAGGTAATCATAGGTAATCATAGGTAAGATCTATTTTTTTAAGAATTAAATATTTTACTCTCATATTTGTTTTTCAATAACTTGTTAAGGAACACAAATTCTGTAAGAATTCAGAGTTAGTGAGCTGGGAATATAAACAATTTTCAGTTTTAGAAGGGAAAAATACAATATAAAGGTCTTGTCTTCAAACCAGTGAAAGGCTTTTTATTGAAAAATTTTATTTAATTAATTGATTTAGAATATTTTTCCATGAGTCAAGATGGTGGCGTAGAGGCAGCAAAATTTCAGACCTCTGAAAACCCTTCCTTACCAATTACAAACTAAATGCTCCTATGGGACTGAAAATCAAACCTATCAACAGGACAGAGCCAAGGAACCCTACTGCTGGACTCACCTTAAAAGGTACACCCCCACAAAAGCCTGAAAATTGAGAACACTCAGGTTTAAGGGGAAGGAAGAAGAAAAGTCCCAGGACCCCTCCCCCACCTAGAGCACTGAGCCTCCAGCAGTAGCTGGAAACTCTGGGAGGACACCGGTGATGGTCTGCAGGGAGTACCTTGCAGGAAAACCTTTGCAAGGCTCAGAGCATCAAACACAGACAGTGGGAAAGCAGTTGGAGAAGTGCAGAGTGGACAGCCTAGTTGCAGCAGTAGGTAGACACCGCATCTTGCCCCCCTATCCCAAGGTTTTGGCCTCAGGGCACATCCAGTTCTGCAAGTTCAACTCAGCTGGGCTTAATTTCATCAAAGGCTTCAAAGGGGAGGGAAGCTCAAGCTCCAACACCCCTCCCCCACTGACTACTCTGAGAAATTTGGTGACTAAGCTCCAACGGGGAAGACTGACAGAAAAGCCAAAAAACACAGATCCAGCACACAATGAGAGGAGAAAGAGTGCAGGCAACTACAGTGGGAAAAGAAGGGGCAAATATGAGAAAACAACAGAAAAAATTACAATCAACAGCTCCTAATCAGGCAATGAACAAATAGCAAATGCAACAGTGAAGGATGAAGGAACACCTATCAAAATCCCAGAAACTCCAGTGAATTAGACATAGGCTTTGGAAGAACTCAAAATGCAATTCAAAACACAATTAAGAGAGGCCAAAGAAAACTGGGAAAAGAACTCAAGAAGCAAGATAAATCATCTGGAAATAGAAGAACTTGAACTAAAACAAGAAAATAGTATCTTGAAAGCCAAAATTAATCAGCTTGAAAATGAAGTAAAGTAGATAAAAGGTGAGACAAATAAAATGAAAGATGAGGGAAAGAAGATGAAAGATGACCTCCAAAGAAAAGCAGATCAGAAGGAGAAGGAAGACCAAAAAGCCAGGGATGAAATCCAGTCTTTAAAAACCAGAATACAACCATTAGAAGCAAACAACTTCACAAGGCAGCAGGAGACTATAAAATAAAATCAAAAGAATGAAAAAATTGAGGAAAATATGAAGCACCTCATTCACAAAACAGAAGATTTAGAAAATTGTTCCAAGAGAGACAACTTAAGAATGATTGGTGCAATCTTCTATCCCTCCCTTTTCTTGTTTTTTTTTTTCATATCATTTTAAAACACTTAGTACCCCAAACTTTACCTATGAACACTTCTTCTAACTACTATAATAATGAATATAATTTTTGAGAGTTACAAATAATATTTTTTCTATATATAGGAATTAAACAATTTGACCTTATTGAAGACCTTAAAGATAAAACTAAGAAAAAAAAATTACCCTCTCTTTCTAATATACCTTTTCATGTTTCTCTTTGTTTTTGTATTTGCATATCAAGTTTTCCATTTATATCTGGTCTTTTCTTTACAAACATTTAGATGTATTCAATTTTGTTGAATTCCTATTCTTTTTCCTGGAAGTATATGGTCAGTTTTGATGGTTACATGATTCTTGATTATAGACCCAATTCTATTATCTTTCTGAATATCATATTCCAATCCTTGTGGTTCTCTGGTGTAGAGACTGCCAGATACTGGTAATCCTGATTGGTGCTCCTTGATATCAGAATTGTTTCTTTCTGGCTTCTTGTAATGTTTTCTCCTTAGCTTGGAAGCTCTTGAATTTGGCAATTACATTCCTGCAGGTTGTCTTTTAAGGATTTAATATAGAGGGTGATCTATGGACTCTTTCAATGTCTATTTTGCCCTCTTGTTGAAGAATATCAGGGCAGTTTCCCTGGATAATTTCTTATGATATGATATAAAGGTTTTTGTTTATTTCCAGGTTTTCAGGTAGGCCTTTGATTATCAAATTGTCTCTTCTAGATCTGTTTTCCTAATCAATCATTCTCTCAATGAGATAGTTTGTGTTTCCTTCTAATCTGTTATTCTTTTGACTTTTCCTCATTATTTCTTCCTGTCTTGTGAGATTATTGTCTTCTACATGCCCAATTCTAGTTTTTAATGACTGGTTTTCAGCTAAGATAATTTGATTTTCCTTTTTGGTATGATCTATCCTGCTTTTCATGGCTTCCAGCAGGTCAGCACTGGTCTTCAATTTGCTTATTATTTCATTTGATTTCTGGGCTTCATTTTTTAAGTGGGAGACTTTATCTTTTAAACTGATATGTTAATTTTGAACTATTTCCCATTTTCTTGCCAAATCTTTTCCATCTTTCTCATAATCTCAGTTTTGAACTCTTCAAGAGATTGTGACCAATTTCCATTACTTTGGGAAAGTTTGGGTGTGTTTCCTTGTTTGTGATCTTCTGCTGTCTCATCTTTTGACTGGAATTTTTCTGCATGAAATTATCAAGGGTTAAGGATTTCTTTTTGTTTTTGTTTGCTTTTTTTGTGGTTGTGGATTGTAGTTCATAGGAATTGGTGGCCATTGCCTTGTTTCTCCCTGGTCAGAAATGTAAGTTAGAAAGGAGGGCTATATTTCTATTGAGCTCCAGAGAGATTTTTACCTTGAGGCTATTTTTCGAATCTGTGAAGCAATGTCTGCTGTGAGCAGTCTTGTGCAGAATCTTTGCCCAAGACCAGGGACCTAATTCTCACTGCTCTTAGGTGCAAGTCCAGCCCCTAAGAACCTAAAGATTTCCCCGCAGAGGTCTGGGTGTGGAGTGTAGGCAAGTCTCTATATTGAGCTCCAGAGAGGGTTTTTTTTTCCCTGAGGCTATTTTTTTGAGTCTCTGTGACTTCTGCTGTGAGCTGCCTCTGTTTGCTTAATCTCCACACCCTATCTCCACATTTCTTCAGGCTTCTGGGGTCCCAAATCTCATTTCTCTTTGGGTTAAGTCTTTGTTGACCTCAGCCAGCCACCCTCCAAGAATTTAGAAGTTGTCCCATGCTGGTTCTGACTCTGGCACCTTAGGTGGAGCCCCTTGATGGGAGTTATTTTGCCCCCTTTTAGCATGGAAATGCCCAAACTTTGCCTACCTTCTGTGCTGAGCCCAACTTTGGAGCTCCTTTACTTGTCTGACTTTGGTTTCATCCTTTTGAGTCTCTGTATCTAAGTCAGTGGAGAGATTAGGAAGAGCCTTGATTTTGCTCTGGGGCAAGCTTAACCCAGGGCCTATTTTTATGTAAAATATACAGAAATCTTGGAATCATGGAAAAAATGAAGGTCAAAAGACCCTAGGTTTTTCTCATCCTCTTTCCAGAATGTTGTTAAATGAGTTCTTGAAACTTATTTAAGTTTCATAGTAACTTAAATGACCTCCTGGGAGCATAAGATTTGAATATTATTTGTTTGCTTCAATTTAAATATAAAGGAGAGCCTGGGAAATTCTCTATTGAAGAAATACTGGTATTAGTTGTGGAATACAGTCTTGAATATAGGAGAATATGGATAGCTATTATATTTGTCTGCCAAAAGAATGTGTGTGGATTAACCGAAAGAACATTAGTTGGAAGCAGACCTAGCAACAGAAGATATCTTTAAGAAATAGTTTAAACATATTTATGAAGAAGTTCAGGCAGTGTTTTGTTAGGTTCTGAGGATGTAACCCAAATACAACAACTCTAGAGACAGAAAGGGGAAGTCCATATAGAAGTAGAATAGAGCAATTTTGAGCCATGATGAGTTCCTGGGAAACGGAATCTTAACCTTTGATTTTGATAAAAATATATTGCTAGGAAAAAGGAATTATACAAGGAATATTTGCTCTCCCAAAAATATCCCTTAGCATTTAAACATTCTAGGCAATTCCTTGAGGACAGATAATTTAAGAATTATTGAACTATTCAAAAGCCATGATAACAAAAGAGCATTGCCATAAAATTCAAGACATTGCAAAGAAAACTGATCCAATGTTCCCCCAAACAGATTAAAATATAAATTGAAATTCACAGATCAATACCTGAAATAGACAATAAAATTAAAACTCTGATGAAGATTATAGTCAAATATCATAGTTCTTTGTGTGAAGGAGATCATTTTGAGGACTTTGATCCTGAGTACTGAAATAATATAATAATATCACATAGATAAACAAATAAAACTATTCTAATTTTTTATATACTAAGGGAAGGAAAGGAAGGGAATCGGGAAGATCTAGACTTAACCCCAAGTCCAAGTATTAACCCTGTAAAGATTAAAATTAATATTCAATACTTCAAGTATTATTTTAATACTATTTATTAAAATCAACTTAGAGTTAAGGCCAAGTGACAACCAAGAAAGAAAAGGATGCTCCCTTCCTCCACACTGGTCTAAACCAGAGAGAGCACACAAGCAGGCAGAAACAATGTAATAATACACATCCAAGAAAGGTACATCCAGTGTTCAAGATTCCAATCAATACATAACCCCCTGTGATCCTTTGGGAGACTAGTCTCCCCAATGGATCATGAAAACATAACAAACTCATGACTTGAACTAGAAGTATATATATATATATAATAGTTTTTAAAGCAAAATTACAATAATTTGGGGATAAGAGAAAAAGAAAAAGAAATAGGAACAAAACTGGTAATAGGTGCATTGACAAAAATCCAATTGGGGGGCAGTCCCCTTTTCAACAGAGTGTCCATTCAAAACAAAAGCATTTCAACCCCCTCCCCAAAGTTCAAATTCACCATATCTCAAAGTTCAGTCTGGGTCTTCTGGTGCAGTGTGTGCTCTTGGCAGGTGTCTTCATGGCACCTTCTAGATTCTGGGAGGTAGTCTCTTGTTCTAAATTAGGCTTAAATTCAAGTCAAAGTTTACAACAATAACATAGTCCCCTCTGAGGAAAATAATAATACATTGTCCCCCTGAGGAAGTTACAGAGATACACATAGGAATTACAGAGGGATACATGGTTGAGTCATAAGGCATATGAATCAAGTATCAAAAACATCAAAGAATTCAAATAAATAAAAAATATCCTTTGAGTGAAATATGAAATATAAAAAAAGAAAATCTGAAAAAAATTCTGGGAAGAAGGAAAAGGAAAAAAAAGAAAAAGAAAAAGAAAAAATATTTCACAAATCATAATGGGTTCTTGTAGTGATCCATGTCCCATAAGCATGCAACAGCAATCATTCACTAACCCATTTTAGTTGTTGGGGCTACAATAAGTTGTCACATCATGTGAGAAAATAGAATAAGAGACTAGATCTTGAGACAAATGGGAAACAGAATTCCCTGGTTCAACCCTTTTCTTTGCTTTTCTGGGATAATAGAGCCTGAACAGTTGATGTTATATGGTTGATATAGAGTGTGGTATAAGGAAGTCCTGCATTTAACACATCTTAAACAGTAGCAACCTTGAGTCTCACACATGATGAAGACATTGTGCTTTTAGTAAAGAATTCATCAATACCCATAGGATTGACTTGGTTTCTTTTAACTCTTTGTGCATGTTTGGCACTTTGAAGGTCAAATTCTGTGCTCCTTTCTGGTCTGTTTCTCTATGATTAGACATAGTCATGGAGCAAAAGTCTCAGAATATTTAAATAACTAGTGGTAGATTGCCATTGTCCAAAGCCTTTGGAATATGCTATTATATGTTAGGTCAATGGATTCCTTAGCTATTGTATTGCAAAAGTAAAACAGTTATAAAAGCTTTTTTCAATACTAGTGATATGTTTCAAAGGAAAAAAAGTGAGAAAAGAATAGAAAAAGCAAATACTGTATGACATGTAATAAGAAAACAAAATATTAATATGTGTATATTTCACAATTACATAGATAAAGTATAGAGACTAGTTTTCAACAAAAATAAGATTCATTTCCTCTTTGACTTACCATGGTCCATAGTGTGAGTGCAAATAAGGTAGAAAAAAACAATGTGAGCGCAAATGAGGTAGATAAAGCAGTAATGCATTCAAGAAGATACAAAAAAATTAGTAAAGGCACAAAATGTTACAAAAGGCACATTAGGTCAATATAAGTCACTATAGATTTTCTTCTTTAAGGTAGTATATGTGTTGCTCTACAAGGTAATTTGTGAAAATACAAGGATCAACCAAATAAGTGCAACAAAATAGTACAAATCTAGCAATAAAGAAGTCTAATCACAATCAATGGGCAAATACAATCAGTGCAAGCAATTATTCATTATCAACAGAATGTACTCATTTTACATGGCTACAATGATTCCATGAGTCCCTCTCTCCAATATTTATGACTGTTGGTATAGTTAGTAGGACCTGGAATGGTCTGTCATAAGCAGGTTCAGTTGACCCAGTCCATTTAAAATTCTTTATGTATACAGTATCACCTAGGTTTAAATCATGAAGCAAGAAGTCTATTGGGACGACTTGAAAACAGCTCCAGAGTCACATTCTTGCTTGTTTATAATTGTCTGATATAGTTAGCAATGGTTGTATCCCCTCATAACAGTGAGATATAGGCAGGGATAAATGGTTGTGCCTGAATAGGCGGATGTCCAAATAGCAACTCAAAAGATGAGATATGCAAATCACCTCTGGGTCTGTTTCTGAGAAGTTAGAATTCCAGGCCATTTTAAATGAGTATCTATGCACAATTTGCCAATCACAGTTTTAAGTCCTTTATTCATTCTTTTGAGTTGGCCAGAGCTCTGGGAATGATATGGTATATGAAATTTAGGAGTTATCCCCAAACATGAATAAATTTGAGATAAGACTGTATCAGTAAATTGAGTTCCTTTACCTGAATCAATACATGTTGGCAGGCCAAAATGAGAAATAATTTTTTCAAAAGGACATTGGCAGCAAAAGTCACTGTGGCATGAGCAGTAAGAATTGCTTCAGGTCACCTGGTCAGTTGATCGACTATGACCAAACAAAATGTATACTGTCCAGCTTTTGGCATAGAGATGAAGTCAATTTGTAGGTACTCAAAAGATATGTTGATTAAAGGCTTTGCGGGTAGGACAAGCTGTATATACTTTGGAGGCAACTGTAATTACTCCAGGTATTATCCATACTCTTTTAACAGAATCTACCACTTTTTTGGTGCCAAAATCACCATGTTTATGAATGGAGTGACAAATCTGATTATAGACAGCCCTAGGTAGCAAGGGTTTGTCATCTGATGACACCCATACTCCATTGAACTGTTTTGCTTTAAATTTCTGATTCCATTTTTCCACTTCCTTGTCATTATAAGAAAGGGATATATCTAAATTATCAGTAATTGTTAGTGGCATAATTAATTTAGGGCCTTCTAAGGATGCTAGTTTTGTTGCCATATCTGCTTGGCTGTTTCCCCTGGAGATAGGGTCAGTGCCACCTATGTGTGCAAAACAGTGAATGACACTATGGCTTTGGGGAGCTGGAAGGTAGAAAGAAGTTCAGTAATAAGGTTTGCATTGGCAATACATTTTCCAGCTGATGTTACGAATTTCCTTTGAAGCCATAGCATGCCAATGGTGTGACATATTCCAAAGGCATAGTGAGAGTCTATGTAAATTGTGACGCTTTTATCCTTTGCAGTGATAAAGATGTGTTTCAAAACTGTGAGTTCTGCACCTTATGTGCTTACATTTGAGTTTAAGGAAGCTGACCACAGAGTATCAAATTTGGAAACCACCGCAGCTTATATATATATATATATGTATATATATATATATATATATATATATATATATATATATATATATATATATATATATATATAGGGATGGCACACCATCCCTAATAAATGAAGAACCATCAGTAAATAATATTAAATCTGAATTATCCAAAGGAGTGTCCAGTAAATCATTATGAGGTTTATCAACAGTGGACACTGAAAATGTATAATTATGTAAAGATTATTTGGAAATTGGTAAATCAGGGAGAAAGTTTGCAGCATTAAGAATTCCACAGCATTTTAGTGTGATATGTTCATTATTTAATAGGGTTATCTCATACCTAGTAATGCTTTGGTCAGTAAATGCCTGTGTCCTATGTCTTAATAACAATACCTCAACCTTATGTGGGCACATTATGGTCAGAGGGCATCCCAATACAAGATCAGCTGATCTGGTTACCAATAAAGATGTGGCAGCTACTCCTTTAAGCCATGATGCTGATCCAGCAACTACTGGGTCAAGTTGGGCTAAAAAATAGGCCACCAGGCACTGAGCGGATCCCAAAAGTTGAGTTAAAACACCTGAAGCTATCCCTTTCTATTCATGAACATATAAGGTAAATGGTTTATCATAATTTGGGATGTCTAGAGCAGGGGAAGACAGGATAGCTTATTTTTAATTTGAAAGAGCTTTTAGGTGTTCTGCTTGCAGATTGAGTGGTTTAGGGACCAAGTATTTATGAGTGATACCAGGAGCTTAGTGATTTCCCCATAGCAAGGGATCCACTGATGACAAAATCCTGTTGCTCCAAGAATCTCCCTCAATTGCTTTTTAGTGGTAGGGACACTTATCTTTTGAATATTTTCAATGTGCTTGGGAGAAATTAAATGGGACCCAGCAGTTAAAATGAAGCCTAAATATTGTACCTTGGGGAGACATCACTGAAGTTTGTCTTTGGAGACCTTGTGACCTCTTTTATGTAGCTCTAAAATAAGGTGCTTACTATCCTTTTGGCACACTTCAGAGTTTGGTGAAGCCAAGATAAAATCATCCATATACTGAATTATATGGCTGTGTTTAAATTTTATGGCATCTGTATCAGCAGTTAAGAATTGTGTGAACAAGGTGAGACTGTCCATGTACCCTTGGGACAAACAAGCCCAGGTAAACTGAAAGCCTTTCCAGGTGAATGCAAAGATACATGTGGAGTTCACATATATAGGTACAGAGAAGAAAACTAAGCACAAGTCTACTACTGTAAAGTATGTAGATGTGCTAGAAATAGAAGAAATAATAGTATTTATGTTGGAAACTACAAAGTGTCTCTTTATAATGTAATTGTTCACAGCTCTCAGATCATGGACAAATCAATAAAAATGCTTGCCATCAGGCCCCAGTTTGGGCTTTTTAACAGGCAGGAGGGGCATATTGTATTCAGATTTACAGGGAATTATGATGCCTTGGTCAAACGTGGAATTTATTACTGGTGTAATGACATCAATTGCTCCCTTCAAAAGGTTACTACCATTTGAGGAATGAAAGGGGGTGGGCTAGATTTTGATTGAATTTGAACAGGGACAGCAAATTTAAGTAGGCCAACATCAGAAGATAATGTGGCCCAGAGAGACTCCGATATATCATTTGAGATCTCAAAAATGGGAGTCTCCTTCATTTCATGAGCAGCTGAAAGAAGTACAGGGTATAAAGTTAAGGATTCCTTAGGAAGTTCCAGTGTCATAGAGCCATCTTAAGAACATGTTATTGTGGCCCTAAGCTTACATAAAAGATCTCGTCCCCACAAATTTATGGGGGGGATCCAAGCATTAAGAGGGAAAACTGTTCCACACTAAGGGGACCTATGGACACTATTCTAGGGGAAAGCTTAGGAACCTTTAGGGGTGTCCCTGATACCTCCACAACATTTATTGAGTCAATGGAACTGCAATCTGAATCAAGTGTACTCATCAATACATATTGGGAAGCTCCAATGTCCCAAAGACAATCATAATAAATGTTATCAACCTTTAATGTTACATGGGGCTCATCAGTATTGGGGGGGGCAATGGATAGGGACAATGGGCAATAAAACATCAGGGTCTGGAAAAATCAATGGTTATATCCTCTGATTCCTGTGCCCACCTCCCCCCATACACCTTCATAATCTTTGAGTATCACCTGAGGCTCCCCCCTGAGGGGCAGTAGCACACCAGGTGGTTTGGGGACAACCTCCACTCAAAATATACTGCTTTGGGTTCATTTGGTATGAGTTGTCAGGTGCCTGATTTATGTTCCTAGAATTATTATTATCAGTCCTAAAATTAAGATTTCAGAAATTACCATTGTAATTATTATTCCTATAATTGTTTCTTTGAGAATTTCTCCAGTGGGTATTATTTCTTATTGTCAGGAGTAAATTCCAACAATTCATCATTATGTAACCTTTCCTCTGATAGAAGTAGAAGGTAAGGGACTGATAGGTGTTTGGAGAGGATCTAGTGCCATTGGTTGAGCATCATGCCCTATGTCTTGGTTATCAAACCTATCTTTTAAAGGTTTGATTTCTTTTTTTCAAGATTTCTATGGCATTATTAACCTCTTCTTGTTTTTCTTTTTGGCCTTTAAAGACATAAGCAACAGTTTTCCATAAGTGTTCAAGGTCCATCTGAGGTCATCATGGGCAATGCATCCTAAAATAATGTTAGACCACCCTGCAAAAGTTGTTGACAAAATGTCTCTTTATTCGCTTAATATCTTTGTCTTTAGAAATATCAAGGTTTAGGTACTGACCCCCAAGCTCAATAAACTTATCCATGAATTGTGAGAGTGTCTCATCATCAGATTGTCTAAGGCTTTCAAATTTTGACCAAGCTTCTGTATCCTTGGAGCATTCTTGCATAGCTGTTATAATGGACTCCCCAAAATGATTTAATTGTAACTGGTCCTCAGGACTGTTTTAATCCTATTCAGGATCCTGAGCTGGCCAGTGTGCTACACCATGCCCATGACTTTGTTAGAAAAGCATTGAACAAATTCTTAAAATTATTATAGGACAGGTCATATTGATAAAAATTATCAGCCATCTTCTTGTTCACAACTAGACATTTTCATTCAAAATGAGGGGTATTATATTTCAGTTCTCTAATTTTTTGATGAGTGAAAGGTATATATAGGAATCATTTGATGGCTGTTGTCCCTTAGAAGTTGACTGTGGGGATATCAAGGCAACATGGGTAGGAGCAAGTACTGTAGCTGGACAAGATTTCTTCGGGGCTGGGGCTGGTTGTGGGGTGCGAGAAGGGATTGGAAAGTATGTGGGATTAGAAAAAAGATCAGGGGAAGTAAGAACAGCTATGAGTTCCAGTACATGAGAGAGATGTTGCAGAGTATGAGAGAGAAGGGTTTGTACCTGATGTATACTAGAAGGGTGTCTCATCTCAAAATATGGAGAAAGAATTTTCATGTCTTAGTGGTTCAAGAACAGGCTAACAAAATTCAGGCTTGTTTCGGATGGGATCAGTATTTTTCATTAGATCATATAAGTAGTGTTTGAAATTTCTTGATTGAATATTCCTGTAGGCTTGCATTTCTCCTTTAATCTCTTATTTAGTAGCATTTTTTTGTCTTAATATGGAAGATCAGAAAAATAAAATGTCCCAGGAGTACAAGGAGAAGGAGATAATTTGGAACCTTAAATGCCTTGAATTGGGCAGGAAGCAGAAGAATTTCATGCATAGTAGCATTTATACTACTTAATATTTTGATCAGAAAGAGAAAAAATATGTATGTATTTTTATTTTTTAATTACTATTATTATTATAAGGGATTGGGTAGAGAAAGGTGATGGTATTTAGCTTATTTTATTTTATTTTTTATGATTTCATTGGGTTTTTATTTGTAAAAAAGGAGAAATATTTAAGTAGTTATTTGTTGCTGCTCTCTGGTGGCAGCAAACCACAGTGGATCTAAATAGGAAAAGAAAACAAATAGTGCTCAATGTTGACCTCTAGTGGCCAATAGGCAGCATTACAACAGGAAGCCATTAGAGGAGTGGTTAGGGTTGTGGTTAGGGAACAGAAACCAAAATGGAGGACATGACTACAAAATTGAGTGGGGTCTGAGAGACAAAATTAGGCAGGTTTGGTAAAATAGGGAGTTAGACTGGGGTGTTTAATAGAGGGAGTATAGGAGATAACCAGCTGCCCAGCAGGAAAAAGGACTTCACTTCCATGTTGAGGTGGGGTCATGGGGGGGGGGGGGTTATACTCACCAGCAAATAGCACTGAGGTAGGCACAATAACAGGGTCAGTAGAGATGGCAGAAAGCATGGGAGTTGCTCCAGCAACCACTGGAGACCATGGGGGAGAGCAGGGATCAGCAGAAGTGGCAGAGGCTTGAAACAGCAGTTTTTTAAGCCATGGGGTTTTAATGCAAATCTCCAATGGCTGTTGGAAGCAGCTGTTCAGGTAGTGGGGAAGGAGAAAGCCTGCAGATTGGCCAGGGTTTTGGCCAAGCTGTGGGCAGGAATGGCCAATTGTGCTGCTCTCCAGGTCATAGGTGGGGAGAGGCTTCTCTGCCAAATCCCCTAAACTAAAGCAGCTGGGCCAGTAGGAGAGTGACCAGCAGGTCAGGTGGAAAATACTCACAGCTGCCTGAGATAGCAGTTCCTGGCAATGAGGAAGGGGACTAGCTGAAGCTGGGTGGCTAGTGTTTGAAAACTCCCAGAAGAAGAGTCCTTAAAAAGTTCTCAGTTCAGATCCCCTCATCAGTTGCCAAAATGTCCAGATTAAAATTAATAGTCAATACTCCACGAATTACTTTAATACTTTTTATTAAAATCAACTGGGCTGGGGCAGGAGGAGGTATCACAGGAAGGGAGAGAGAGAAAAAAAAGGGAGAGGAGAAGACTTTTTCAAGCAGGAACTTAAAAACAATGGCTATTTTACAAGGATATCTTTTAATTGCATTGATCCTTTCATTGACTTCACCTGTGTGCCAGAAGAAAGATTCAGCCCAAAGATTCAGCTTTGAAGGGGCAAATGGGTGGCCCAGCGAACTGAGAGCCAGGCCTAAAGACATGCTGTCCTGGGTTAAAATCTGGCCTCAGATACTCCCCAGCTGTGGGGAGCTGGACAGGTACCTTAACCCCCATTGCCTAGCCCTTACCACTCTGCCTTCTGACAATAGGCATCTAAATGGATAATTACAAACAACAACATCAAAAAAACACACCTAAAAAACTTCAAAGAGACTAGAGGCTATATTTTAAGGCATTTCAGACTCCAATGGTTATAAAAACCTCTTTATTCTATTGCATTTTTCCTTATTGTTTTGTTTAAGATATAACATTTTGATTTTAAGTTCATATATTACTGGATTCAATATTATTCTGTTATGCTGTTCATTTTAATGTACTGAGTTTTAACTACTGTTAAATTCTGTTGTTTTTCCCCTATAACTGTGCTGAACAAATATTATTGTAATTAAGCCCATTATGAAAAAAAAACAGCTTTTTTCTATTTTGCTTTTGTAAATTGTCACATAGAGGATAGATGGACTTCAGAACTGGTTACAATTGCTATAACAAACTTTGGAAAATTTAATGTGCTAAATATCTCAAATGATTTTAAGGGTTTTTTAAATATGATTTTTGGAATTTTTTTTTTACAATCTCTGGTTATTTTTGCCTGCCCCTAACATGAGGTGTAAGGCCAATTCTAGCTGAACTGAAATACATTTTATAACCCCCAACCTTCCTGCATTTCTAAATATGTGAATGGAAGTTGGGGCAGTTAATCTCAGGGCATTTGTACCCCTAAAAAGCCTCCAAAAAAGGAGCACCCCTTTATTTATACTCTTCAGCTCACTATTTTACTTCCACCAGAATGATATATAGATTTCTTGCTTATGTTCTTAACCCAAGATGAGTTTTACTTTGTTTAAAAATGTGTTTAAATACTAAGGTTGAAAGAATTGCTATGATTGTAAAAATTGTGACAAATATCCATTGATTCATAGATTTTAAAAATGTCATAAAGCAACTTATGTGAAATATGATAGTATGTTTGTTTGCTATTGTAATTAATTGGGCTATTGAGAATTTTGGGGATATTAATATCTACATATTTATACTACTGTTCAATTCATTTGCCTCATACTTACAGTGTAGCATGGCCACATATTAAGAGGAAATGGATCTCATTTTTGGTGAGAAAGCCTTGTATTCTATATTTTCTTAGCTGACCCAGAATGTCAATGATTATAAGCTATATTTTTGAATTTTTAAGACTTTTATTATTATATTATTCTTGCATGTGCAATATACTATTTGTTTTTTTTCTTCCTTTTTATATTTAAAGCACATGTCACCAGCATTAAGATTTTCTTTAACTTTTGACTTTTCAGTACTATAAGTTTAAAATACATTTGTCAATGCATGCCCAAAAAGCTAGAAGACTATAAAAATGATGCCACTAATTATTTAAAAAATTATGAGACTTTGCTTAATGATTCTGTCTGATTCCAGGACAAGATATACACAAAAGAGCCATTGCACAGGGCCAAAGAAAAGCCAATCCAGGATGGATTGATGCACTTCTAGGCCAATACAAAGGTCTTGAACCTAGTGTGAAGACTTGTGTTTAACATGATGTTAAGACATAGGCTTTCCTTGTGACCACACCCACTCTGAAAATACTCACAGACGAGTATCCCTGAAACCTTGGCTCATATAATCTGGTACCCTTTTCTACATTTCATAGTGTGGTACCTTTCTGTAGTCCTGGCTACTGACTGAGTAAATGCATTATTGCTTCGATCATTTTAATTGGGTCCTGATTCAAGGACCTGTTATAGATTTATTTTTCTTTTACTTGGAATTTTTACACATAACACTTTGATAGTCTATATTTTCATCCAGAAATTTTTCTTTTCTTTTGGATTTTTCTGATATCTTTTTAATTTCTCTTAACAATTGATTCATATGCCTCATACCTCAGCCATGCATCCCTAAGTGATCTTGTATTTGTCAATCACCCTCTTAATGGGAGAATGTAAAAGATATCATTATTTAAATTGCAAAGTTTAAATTCTTTTTGAGAAGAATTTTAGGTAATGAAAGATGATACCTCTCTGAATCCAGAACTGAACTGTTGGAGAAGACACAATGAAGAAGCCTCCAGACCACAAGCTGCACAAATTTGAACTTTGGGTGTGATTGATTGAATATTTATTTGTATGTATACTTTCATGCCAAAGGGGACTGCACCCTAACTGGCTTTTTGTCAATGCATCCAGCAGTTATTGATTTTGTTCTTTTTTCCCCCCTTATCCTCAAATTGTTGTAATGTTTAAATTGATTATGCTTTTATGATCTTTGGGGGAAGTCCTCCCCAGACGATCAAACGGGGTTATGTAAGAATGTATTTGAATCCAGGATCCAATCCCCAGAATCCTTTGCTCCACTTCCCCATAGTGCTTTGTAATCACACTGAATTCTCGCCTGGACAAGAACACAAATGATTATTTAAAGGAGTTCTCTGCCTACTGAGGGCACTTTTGGACTTCTGTTTTGGAGCAGAGGTGGCTCTTTTCATAATGTAGGTAAGGTCTTGTCTAGGCCTCTCTGGCCTAGGCACATCTTTCTTATTCTGTATTTTCTTTAATCCTTAATCTTTAATAAACCTCATAAAAATATAATACCCCTTGCAGAGAGAAACTAATTTCTACCTGCCTCAGTCTCCCTAAATTTTAATCTTTACAGGGGGAATAAGAAGGGAGGGGGTAGAAAGGGAAGTAAAATAAGGGTGTAAACTAGGGGGACTGATGAAAACAAATATTGGTATAGAAGGAAACCGTGAAAGAAGAAAAGGCAAGACTAGGAGAAGAAATCAAAATGCTGAGAAGTACACAGCTCATATTCATAACTCTGAATGTGAATGGAATGAAAACCATAAAAAGCAAGTGAATACCTGAGTGGATTAAAAAGAGGAAAGAAGAAAACCAAATTGACAGTATCCATGATGAAAAGGGAGACCTCACCTCTAATGAAGAAGCGAAATTAAGACAATCTTTAAAAACTATTTTGCCCAATTATATGACAACAAATATGACAATCTAGGTGATATGGATGATTACTTACATTATTGTAAGGGGCTGACCAGTAGCCCTTACAAGAAAGGAAAGATAGAAGATTGACCCTTGGGGGAAGGACTGAAGCCTAGTGGATGGATAAGAATGGAGGCAGACACCAACACAATACTATCAATGAGCGAGCTGCACAGATCAAGTCCCCACTACCTAACTTCACAAGGACATGAGGCAGTTAGGTAACTTAAATTAACAACATGGGAGTCAGTTGTATATGTATATGCATATGTATATATATATATAACAACACAGGAGATGAGTATAAGTATCAGCTGAGAGAAAGGCCACTGGTCGCTTAGAGCCAGTGCTCTTAGCACAAATCACTCTGACTTGAGGATAGGAGATTAAGAAGGAAAGGTCTTTTACAGAGATAAAGAAATTCTATGAGAAAGCTGTTATTGGCCACAAGCCAAGCTCCAGGAAGTAGAGGGACAGGTGAAAAAGATAAAAAAGGACTGGCTTTCTGTCAGCTGCTCCTATTTATTGACATTGTGATGCAAAGGTACATAATACAATTTAATGATGAAGCAGTTTGCCATTGGTTCAGGTGTATATTAGAAAGAGGCAGAGGTGTGGATTGTCTCAGCCAGGTGAGCACAAAGAAACCTGAGTTCGCGCATAAACCTTAGGAATGTTGGGATCAAAGGTCAGTGCATTTCTTGCCATGCGCAGGCCTGAGTATGCACTCTCATAAGACAATCCTTACAGATTAATTATCTTCCTTGTGCATACACAGGTGTGTACTGCTATAATTATAAATTGTCTAGACTAACAGAGGAAGAAATAGATTACCTAAACAATCCCATATCAGAAAAAGAAATTGTTCAAGCCATCCAAGAACTCCCTAAGAAAAAATCCCCAGGTTCAGATGGATTCACAAATGAATTCTATCAAACATTCAAAGAGCAACTGATCCCAATATTATACAAACTATTTGACAGAATAAGCCAAGAAGGGGTTCTACCAAATTCTTTTTACAACACAAACATGGTACTGATCCCAAAGCTAGGCAGATTAAAAACAGAGAAAGAAAACTATAGGCCAATCTCCCTAATGAATATAAACGTAAAAATCTTAAATAGGATATTAGCAAAAAGTCTCCAGCAAATAATCACAAGGGTTATTCACTACAACCAGGTAGGATTCATTCCAGGAATTCAAGGGTGGTTCAATATTATGAAAACTATCCACATAATTGACCATATTAACAAGAAAACCAACAAAAATCACATGATTAACTCAATAGATGCAGAAAAAGCCTTTGATAAAATACAAAACCCATTCCTATTGAAAACACTAGAAAGTATAGGAATAGAAGGGCCTTTCCTAAAATTAATAAACAGTATATATCTAAAACCATCAGCAAACATCATCTGCAATGGGGATAAACTTGAAGCCTTCCTAATAAGATCAGGAGTCAAACAAGGATGCCCATTATCACCTTTAGTATTTAATATTGTACTACAAACACTAGCAGTAGGAATGAGAGAAGAAAAAGAAATTGAAGGTATTAAAATTGGCAATGAGGAGACCAAGCTGTCACTCTGCTGATGATATGATGATTTACTTAAAGAATCCTAGAGAATCAACCAAAAAGCTAGTCGAAATAATCAACAACTTTAGTAAAGTCACAGGATACAAAATAAACCTGCATAAGTCATCAGCATTTCTATATATCTCCAACACAGTTCAGCAGTGAGAATTAGAAAGAGAAATTCCATTTAAAATCACCCTAGACAATATAAAATATTTAGGGATATATCTGCTGTGACAAACACAGGAACTATGTGAACACAACTACAACACACTCTCCACACAATTAAAAATATAACTAAGCAATTGGAGAATCATAGATTGCTCATGTGCAGGACTAGTTAACATAATAAAAATGACAATCCTGCCCATATTAATTTACTTATTTAGTGCTATGCCAATTGAATTACCAAAAAACTTTTTTACTGAATTAGAAAAAAACTATAACAAAGTTCATTTGGAAGAACAAAAGATCAAGGATAACCAGGGAAATAATGAAAAAATTGCAAAGGAAGGTGTACTTGCAGTCCCAGATCTCAAACTATACTATAAAGCAGTGGTCATCAAAACAATTTGGTATTGGCTAAGAGACAGAAAGGAGGATCAGTGGAATAGACTTGGGGTAAATGACTTCAGGAAGACAGTCTATGATAAGCCCAAAGATCCCAGTTTTGGGTACCAAGACCCATTATTTGATAAAAAACTGCTGGGAAAATTGGAAGACAGTGTGGGAGGAATTAGGTTTGGATCAGCATCTCACACCCTACATCTAGATAAACTCAGAATGGGCAAATGACCTGAATATAAAGAAAGAAACTATAAGTAGATTAGGCAAAAAAAGAATAGTATACTTGTCAGATCTTTGGGAAAGGAAAGACTTTAAAAGCGTGCAAGAGCTAGAAAAAAATCACAAAATGTAAAATCAATAATTTTGATTACATCAAATTAAAAAGTTTTTGTACATACAATACTAATGCATCCAAAATTAGAAGGTTCATAACAAAAATCTCTGACAAAGGTCTAATTACTCAAATTTATAAAGAGCTAAAACAATTGGACAAAAATCAAGCCATTATCCAATTAATAAATGGACAAGGGATATGAATAGGCAATTTTCTGTTAAAGAAATCAAAACTGTTGATAATAACCTGAAAAAGTGTTCTCAATCTCTTATAATCAGAGAAATGCAAATCAAAACAACTGTGATGTATCACCTCACACCTAGCTGATTGGCTAACATGACAGTAAAGAAAAGTAAATAACGCTGGTGGAGGTGAGGCAATGTTGGGACATTATTAATTCATTGCTTGTGGAATTGTGAATTGATCTAATTATTTTGGAGGGCAATTAAGGCAATTTGGAACTATGCCCAAAGGGTGATAAAAGACTGACTGTCCTTTAATACAGCCTTAGCACTGTGGGGTTTGTAACCCAAAGAGATAATAAGGAAAATATTTACAAGAATATTCATAGCTGTGCTCTTTGTGGTGGCAAAAAATTGGAAAATGAGGGGATGCCCTTCAATTGGAGAATGGCTGAACAAATTGTGGTATATGTTGGTGATTGAATACTGTTGTGCTCAAAGGAATAATAAAGTGGAGGAATTCCATGGTGACTGGAACAACCTCCAGGAAGTGATGCAGAGTGAGAGGAGCAGAACCAGGAAAACATTGTACACAGAGACTGATACAGTGTGGTACAATTGAATGTAATGGACTTCTCCATTAGTGGCAGTGCAGTGATCCTGAAAAACTTGGAGGAATCTACAAGAAAAACCACTATCGACATTCAGAGGAAACACTGTGGGAGTAAAAACACCAAAGAAAAATAACTTCTTGAATACAGAGGTCGAAGCGATATGGTTGGGGATTTAGATTAAATGAACTTCCTAGTGCAAACCTCAACAACATGGAAATAGGTTCTGATCAAGGATACAAGTAATACCCAATGAAATTTTGCATCAGCTGCAGGAAGGTTGGGTGGAGGGGAGGGAAATAAAGTGATTATTGTAACCAAAAAAAATAAATAAATAAATAAAATAAAATTAAGTAAAAAAAGAAGTGGAGATAATTAAATAAGATAAAGTAAAAAATAAAATAAAATAACTTTCTCTTAGAAATAGACATTTAAAAAGCCATCAAAGATGTCCCTAAGAAAGTTTCCCTATTAAGAGTAGATTCACAAATGAATATTAGCAAACACTTAAGGTACAGCTGATCCTAAAACTATATAATATACTTGGAAAATCAACTAAGGAATGTCCTACAAATTATTGTTATGATTCAAATAAAGTTGTGAAACCTGAAACAGTAAGACCAAACAGAGAGAAAGAAAAGTAGAGGCCAATGCCTTTAGTGAATATTGATGAAAATAATGACTAAAAAATGAGCAAGGAGATTATATTAGTACATCAAAAAGATCATAGATAATGACCAGTTGGGATTTGCATATGAAATGCATAGCTGATTCAGTATTAAGAAAACTATCAACATTATTGACCACATTAATTACAATATCAACAAAGTCATAGATTCAGAAAAAGCTTTTTATAAATTCTACATTTATTCCTATTAAAAACACTAGGATTTGATAGTGCCTTTCATAAAGTGATATAGCATCTATTTAAAACCAAGAGCAATCATTTTCTATAATGGAGATAAACCTGATGCCTTCCTAATAAGATCAGGAGTGAAAATAGGAAGTCCATTATCACTACCATCATTCAATATTGTATTAGAAATATTAACTATAGCCATTAGAGAAGAAAAATAAATTGAAAGAATAAAAATAAGCCAAAGAAATAAGTCTATAAATATTTAATTATGATATGATAGTATATCTAAAGACTCCTAGAGAATCACCTAAAAAACTAGTTGAAATAGCCATCAACTTCAGTAAAAGTACAGGATATAAAATAATGTCCAATAAATCATCAGCATTTATATGTACTTCCAACAAGTCCCAAGCACCTAGAGATAGAAAAAGAAATTCCTTGCTTTTAAAATAACTATAGACAATAAAAAGTAACTGGGCATCTAACTGACAAGACTAGCCCTGGAATTATATGAACATCATGGCAATACACATTTCCCATTAATAAATACAAATCTAAACAATTGGGAAAATATTCATTGCTCATGGGTAGACCAAGCCAATATAATAAAAATGATAATTCTACCTACATTATTTACTTATTCAGAGCCATACTAATCCAAGTACTAAATAATTTTATTTGGAGCTTAAAAATTGTAACAAAATTCATCTGAAACAACAAAAGTTCAAAAATATAAAGGAAATCAATGAAAGAATATATTAATGAAAGTGGTCTAGCCAAATATATTACAAAGAAGTAATCATTGAAGCAATCTGGCACTGGCAAATGGAGTAGTAGATCAGTAAAATAGATTAGGTACACTTATTTTTGTAGTTATTCAGTCATTTTCAGCCTTATTCTATTCTTTGAGGACTTCATTAAGGATTTTCTTGAAAAAAATACTGGAATGTTTCCTGATTTTCTTCTCCAGCTCATTTTAAAGATAAGAAAGCTGAGGCAAGCAGGGTTAAGCAACTTGCCCCAGGTCACACAGCTATCAAGTGTCTGAGGCCAGATTTAAACTTAGAAAAGTAATCTTTCTGACTCCAGACCCAGAACAACACCCTCTTTAGCAGGTACTGCTGCTCCAGGTACAAAATTCAAATATATAAACATTAGAAGATGGATACAAAGAGGTAGAAAAAAACTAGGCTAGGGGAGAATTCAGTGGAAATCATCAGTCAGAAGTACAAGGAAGCCATGGCACTTGGATTGTAGATTACATGGAGGTGAGTAAGATATAACAAGACTGATCCTATTGAAAGGAATCGGGTTTTGAAGAATTCTAAGTCAAAAGAAATTTATATTTTATCTTGGAGATAATAGGGAGCCATTGATGTTTATTGATTGGAGGAAGGAATAATGAGAGCTTCATTTTAGGAAAATCATTTTGATAACTGAGTTGAAGATAAACTGGCATGAGAATTAACTTTATTCAGGGAGATCAACCAGTGGGCCATTACAGTAATGTCAGTGGGAAGAAGGGAGGATATCAAGGTAAAAAATATTTTGAAAGTAGAAACAACAGGACTTGACCATGTGAATGGGAGGATGATGGTACCCTTGACATCAAGAGGGATGTTAGCAAAAGGAGAGGATTTGAGTTAAAAGCAAAAGTTAAACTTTGGATATGTCAACTGTAAAATTTCTATGAAATGTACATTTGGGCCATCTGAAAGGCAATTAGAAATGTAATACTGAAGGTTATGAAGAGGTTTGACAAATAGATTAGAGAGAGAGATATGTAGAGATGATAAATGAAAATGATGATAATTGATGAAGTCACCTAATAAAATAGTTTATAGGGAGAATAGAAGACATTCTTTATTTTTAATATTTGTATAAATATCCTGGCAAAGGAGACCGAGGAGGTATCAAAAGTCAGAGAATCAGGAGAGAGTGATGTAATAAAAATCAAGAGAGAAGATACTATCAAAGAGAAGATGGCAATCAAAAGTTTCAAAGGTTGTAGAGAGGGCAAGAAAGATGAGAATTGAGAAAAAGTCATTCAGTTTTCCTATTAAGAGATTATTAGTAATTTTGGGGGGAGCAATTTCAGTTGAATTATGAGATAAGAAGCCAGACTACAAAGAGTTAAAGAGACAATAGGAATAAAAGGAATCAGAGTCATAAACTAAGGAGTTTATAAAGTTGTGGAAAGACTGCTAATGGAAATGAATAGATCAAATGAGGTTTGGTGTTATTTGTCTAAGGATGACAAAAAGGGGCACATTTATAGGCAGCAGGGGTATTAGTTATCTAATAATATACCTTAATAGCAACTGCATTTTGTTGGGGGGAGGTTCTGAAAACTTCCCACAAATTATACAGACAGGTGGGATTATGAGAGGTCTTGAAAAAAGGGGAATAGAAATTAAGAAAATGAAGAGAGGGATAGAGGTATGGCAGTTTAGTGTCAACCCTAGTCCATACCCTTCACTTTATTGAGATAAGATTTGACACTGGGTCAAAATCATCCCCCTAGAAGATACAATTTTAGCAAGCTATGACCCTTTAGGCCTGCAGTCATAATACTATTTACTTTTAGGACACTGGAACAAAGTGCTGAACCATGGAAATGCATTGCAACTCATGTGAATGTGGAGGGAAATCATTTATGGTTTGGTAATTGGTATTTGCAAAGTACTAGTGAATAAAAGGAAGAGGTAGAGCGTCATCCTCTCTCCTTACTGCAAGTGGTATAATAGCTTCTAATTCAGACCATACAGCAAATAAAACCAGAATATATCTTTGGGACCATATATAATTTCATGTGCATGTGTGCTTCCCCCGTCCTGGGGATCCTTTCATTTCTTTTTCACACAACAGGTTTCTTGGATTTTTTTTAATGTTCCTTGTCCTATAAAATCATCTCTTTTCCCCTCTAGGGAGTGGGTCTAAAAAAATCCTGGAACAGATGTGTTAAAATTGCCAAACTCATTTTGATTTTGATGTACCATACTCAAAGTTACTTTTGGGGGAGAGCACATTTGTTGACTTGACTCCTGGTTGTATACTGTAATTTTAATAGCAAGAAAGCAATTTGGAAAAGGCTTGTAAAGCAGTTCCTATAAATGCCAATGACTCTCAATGTTCAAAGAAGAGTGGAAAGAAAAGACAGGTAAAGTATTCATATAGGTAGTAACAAAAGGAACATCTGCCAATCTGTTAACTACCCAGAACAATGTTGTTGTTTTCTTCTTTTTTTTTCAGCACCCATGCTGATAGATGGGTTAGAAAGTTAAACTTTTTTTAATTATACATACATCATGAAATAAAACAAAACATGCGTTTGTAAAGGTGGGGAGGATCCCAGAGCACATATAAACAGATGGACAAAAAGTGAGATTGTCTTTGTAACTATTTTCTAGGAAAAACTAGTAATCCATTCAAATACTGACTTCTGTCTGGATCAAAATGAGAGGTATCTATCTAGGCTGCAAAAAAAAAAAGGAATTTAGCTGTAGGCATCTAGCATGTGATGAATGGTATGTGTTCATTTTTGAAAAACATTGGAGATTCAAATTCAATATAATGGGAACAGAGTCCATTCTCAAAAAGATATCTATTTTATCCATAGCAATGTGGACAGATGAAAGATGATACAGAGCTAAGGAAATAGGAATCTACAAATATTGGGAAGAAAAAGCATTGCTTAGAGAATGAATAATACTAAATTTAAAAAATTCACACTTATGGAAATATCTATCATCTATGTAGATCAAACCTAGAGCATCAGAAATCTTTTGAAATAGATAATAGCTTCCATTGATGATGCAGTAATCACAGCAAAGTGCAATATACAAAACCACATTATTTTTCTGCTAAATGTGATGGGCAAAAAAAATAAAGTCATGTCTTTAAATAAACAATATCAATATAAATATATAGATCTCAAGTGGTATTTAATTTATTTTTGTAAACTTTTGCCTTTCATCTTAGAATCAATACTGTGTATTTGTTCTAAGGCAGAAAAGCAGTAAGGGCTAGATAATAGGGGTTAATATTTGAACCCTAGAATTTTTGTCTCTGGGCCTGGCTTTCAATCCACTGAGCTACCTTGCTAATTTGAATAGGTGTGACTTAGTGAATAAAGTACTAAAACTGGCATTTAAAGACTTGGGTTCAAACTCCACTACAGAATAAGCTATGCTTCATCAGATTTATCCAATGTGTTTATTTATTGGACTTAACCAAATTTAATTTCATCTTTGCAGATAGTTTCAGCATTGATATTCACATCTCATAAAAATACTAGCTTTTGACGCTTTCATTGGAGGCCAAGAGGGCAAAAAATTTAAAAGGAAAAAACAAAACAAAACAACTTTCAAAGCTTCCATAAAAAGAGGTCTCCGAATGAGGTTCTTGTGGGGGCAGAGCTTGGGAGAAGGGGAGGCTCCACTCTGCTGTAGACCAAACATGTCAGGTTTGCAGTTCATGACCCAGTTCTCTTGGCCCCTGTCAGAGGGCTGAGGTAGGTGCTCCCAGGCTGAAGAAGACTAAGAGGCCACAGACCAGGAGGCACTTGCTTTGGTGTCTGTGACAGTCAATGTAACCATGAACCATATATTTCATGAAGTAGGAGTGGGAGACTTTGGAAAAGTGACAGGAGATTTACAACCAAATCATGAAGACCAGCTCCAATATCTTATTCTCCTTGGGCTCTGCTATTCCCAAACAAGACCTGATAATCCAAACTGAATAAGGAGAAGAACCATTCATTAGCAACCAGGGAAACTTGAGAATAGACACCTTTGATATTTATTCCAGTGATAATGAACATCTTGACTTGAAGAGTACAAAGATGCAGCTCTTTTGTAGAGATTCTCTATCTTTAAGACAACAGAAAAGCCATGGATATGATCTTCAAAACAAGAACTGGTATAGGCCCTTAGCATTCCACTGCAATGTGTTCAGAAAGAGCTTTACCTACAAGTTTCATCTTGCCAATCACATTAGAGTTCCTGGGCCCATGTTCCAGCATGCGGTATGATAAGAACTTTGTCCCAAAGTCTCTACTGGCAAGGCACAAGTGCCTATACACAGATGAGAGGCCCTTCCAATATTCCAACTATATGAATTTCCAACAGGAATACATGTACTCAAACACCTGATCCTAAACAATAGATAAAGACTCTTCTATTGCCTTGAGTGTGATGAGAGCTCCAGAGTAAAGGGCAACATGAAGACCCACCAGTATGCAATCCTTGGAGGAAAAGTTAATATTCTAAACTGAATGTAGTGAGAGTTTCACTGAACATCATTATTTCACTGATCACCTCAGAATTTATACAGGTGAAAGGCCTTTTCAGTATCTGTATTGTGGCAGGAGCTTTCAAATGAAAGCAGACATGTGAGTCCACCAGTGGAGACATATCAAGGCCAGGTCATCCTGCAGCAGTCAGTGTGATAATGCATTCTTCAAGCAGTCTGAACTCACAGACTACATTAAGATACACATAAAGAAATAGCACTACAGGGACCTGCTATTTGGTCTAATGGACCTTGACTGAAGTTAAGTCTAAATCTGTAGCATACAAAGTGTGATCATAAAAGTCGAAGAGTTGGAAGTAACTTCAAACATTTTCTAGTCCAAACTCTATTACATCCTTGATAAATGGCCATTCAACTTCTTCTGGACTCTACTACTACCTTGTGAGGTATGTCATTCCATTCTGGGGTAGCTCTAAATGTCGAGAATTATCTTTTTTTTTAGTTTGAACCAGGATCAAGCTTCCCATAACTTCATCTCTTAGTCATGGTTCTCCTCTTTGACCAAGCAGAAATTCAGTATCTATATCACAACTATTAAGTGTTATTTGGCCAGTAGAGTGAAAGAAGTTGGGGGAAAGAGAGATCTCAGACATCTAATGAACTCTTCATTTCTCATTAGCTCATTTCTTTGTATGCCATTCCACTAATATCAGGCACTTATCTCAGGTACCCTCTCCCCTTATTTTATTTTTTACTTTCCTTTTATGTATTGAATTCTTCCATTAAATTGGATGCTCCTAGAGTACAAGAATTCTATGTCCTTTTCTTTCCCTGAGGGCAGTGCCTGACACATAGTAATTGTTTAACAAATGCATATTATAATGACTTATCCTTATTATAAAAATGAATTTCGTGGTATAGAGGAGGGAGAAGAGGAAGAAAGGGAAAGGAAAGAAGAGGGAGGAGAAAGTAGAAAAGGGACAGGAGGAGAAATAAGGAAGGGGGAGAGAGACAGAGGCAGAGAGACATAGAGGCAGAAATAGAGAGTCAGAGACAGAGAGAAAGAAAGAGAAAGAAAGAGAGGAGAAGAGAAGAGAGCAAAAGAAGAGATAAAGAGACAAAAAGACAGAAACAGAAAGACAGAGACAGACAGAAACAGAGAGATGGTAAGGAACCCTCAGAGCTCATCAACTGTCCTCCTGACAACCACAAAAAGTTTTAAAAAGTTTCCTCAAAATGCTATGGCCCAGAACAACAAGCATGGAGGCACAAAAAAGGAAGGCCCATCTTGCTGATGTAGGAATGGGGTCCAGTATGCTTGGAACTTGGACGTGATATAGTACAAGTGGCAGAGGAAGGAGTATAACTAGATTCAGTCTATTATAATGTTGGTGAATCTATGGCATGTGTACTGGAGGGGGGCTGCTCCCTTCCCCCTCCTCCACCATGCCTGAGAATATTTTTTTAGATCATCCATCCCTGTGCCCAGCAGCCCAAAAGGAATGTTTCCTCCATTCCCTGTCTGGGGTAATGGGTAGCTCACATGTGGCATGAGGGTGAATTTGGGGCCGTTGGTCTCATGTCTCATCACTGTTCTACTATCCACAGGGGGAAAGTGTAAACCAAAGAAATCCAGAATGAGCTGCTTCTAGCATATCTAAAAAGTGATTAAATAAGGTAAAATGGTTTACATTCCTATTTGGAAATCTGATCATCCCTAATAAGTGTAAAACAATTGGGATGAATCTACTTAGAAGGCATGGGCATGAATCTGTTATACTGTGATGATCCCAAATAAAAAATAGAAGGATGAGAAAGAAATATATACACTTGGAAAAGGGGAAAGGAAGAGAAGGAATGGGGAAAATTATTTCACAAAAATATATATTCTCAAGGTATTAAGAGGTTCATATTAATTCTGCTTTGTAACTGATTCTATGTTATATTGATTTCATCTCATAGTTGATTCTATTTCTGCTTAAGTCCTATTTCTATGTCCTTTAGTTAAGTTCAGGAATCTATCTTTTCCCTTTGAGCCAGCTTAAAGGTCAGTCTGACCACAAACCACTGCAATTAAAAGAAAAAGGATTGTCATAATCTATACTATTAGCTCGTAGGTAAATACCAAGAAATCTGATGTTATTTTTAAGTCTTGAAACTAGGTCTAAGAGATATTGTCTTTGAACTGTGCTTGTACCATTAAAGAAAAATTGTTATCTTCTTAACAAACTCTTCTGGGTTCGAGGGAGTCTAACTCTGATTTTCTAGATAACATCAAAGAATATAGATAGATCTCAGAAATCAGTCACTTTCCTTAATGATACAGGGAGGTGGTCACTTGTCCCATGTGGGTACTATCCTACATTCATCAGGAAATCCAATCAAATATTTTTGCTTCTATGATACTGTCAGCCCTGTAACCAAACTGCCTTGCCTGTTAAATTTTATACTTGCTATATGCTTATTAAAGTACACTCTTCTCCTCTGTTACTGACTTATTGTATTAGTAGATTTATACTTTCCTAATAAATTGATAATGCTGATCACTCTGACTCAGTTAACCTTAATTTCAATTGTGATAGTAAATACAATGGAGAGGGAAATGGGAAGAGGAATAGGCAATGCTTGAATCTCACTCTCATCTGAACTAGGTAGGAAGAGTGTATACACACAGTACAAAAATTCATCTAGCTCAGAAATGAAGTCTAAAGGGAAAGGGCCAAGAAAAAGGGAATAAGCAGAGATAAGATGGATGGTAGATTAAGGGAGGCAGTGGTCAGTTAGAAAACAGACTCGAAGAGAAGACAGTTAGAAAGAGAAAGGTCAGTATAAGAATGGGATAGAGGCAGATACATAGCAGTCATAACTGTTAATGTGAATAGGATAATTTCAACCATAAAAATCAAATAGTATAACAGCATGTATTAGAAATGAGAACCCAACAGTACATTTTTAAAAGAGATACGTGATCCACCACAATTGTAAAGGCATTTGATTTTTTAAAAAATTATCACCTCTAGACAGAAAACTAATAGAACCAGAGGGCATTTAAACACATTTATTGCTTTTTTTCCATAATGGAGGTAAGATGGAAATTTATTGTGATGACTTCAAATTCATGATGAATATCATATTTCTTGTCATAGCAATGGTTAGGGGATGAGTAGAAAGACAGAGGCAATTTAGAACTATTTTAATTTTTGTAAAAATGTCAACTTTGAGGAGGGTTCTTTTTATAATTATATATTATATATAAATAACTTCACATATAGATAGATAGATAAATAATGTTATATTATGTCCCTGGAGCATAGCACAATGTTTGACATATAGTAAAGCACATAAAATAACAATAATAATTAATTAATGACAGAATGCATAGCAGAATGTTGCTTCATGAAATTTGAATGGAGCTGCAGCAGTACCTATTGAGATTTTAAGTATAACACTTTATTCACCTATATAATCTAGTTCCTTAGATGATTATATATCTTCTCTTCTTTTCTCTACCTTTTAACTTGTTATCACACAGATTTTTTTTGTTTAATTCTTTATGAATTCTAATTGATTTTTTATTAATTTATGTTAAAGTGCCTAATTTTAGTTTCTCCTTTAATTCTTCAGGGTCAAGAACATCATTGAATTTAGGTTATGTTATAATAAGGTAGGAAACTACACTGAATACTTTGTCTATTGTCTACAAAATATCCTAGTTCTCCTTAAAGGAGAGCCCAAGTTTGAAATTTCCTTCACTGGACTCAGCGCCCAAACTAACTTGGAGAGTCTTGTATACAAATATGTCTATTTTTTATGTTATAAAGGTTAAATACACGGATTAATAAAAATAAGGATGCCTTAACACTAAGGGAACTAAATAACCACCCATTCCTCTTTCATTGCAAGATGAAATTCTTCTGATCTTGGGAATTCACCCAAGCTACTCTACTACTGCTTATACTGACTAAAATCCCAAAACCATCTAAAATAAACTAACCAAATCCTCATATAAATTCAAGTATCTATATCTTAAAGTTGTCTCCAAGTTATGAAAAAGCAATGAGGCTAAAATGGCAGAAGCTCAAGGAAACTAAGCTGTGATTCTGAAGAGCAACTCCAGAGTTCAAAACACAGACAGGCTCTCCTTGGTCTTCTTCAAATCAAATCGTCAAATCCTGATACAGCTGGATTTCCCTCCTTTCTTCTCAAACCCAAGTGTGTGGTAAGAGAGAGAGAGAGAGAGAGAGAGAGAGAGAGAGAGAGAGAGAGAGAGAGAGAGAGAGAGAGAGAGAGAGAGAGAGAGAGAGAGACAGAGAGACAGAGAGACAGAGACAGAGAGAGACAGAGAGAGAGAGAGAGAAAACAGGGATCTAACCTTTTCTTTATCCAGGGCTAACTGCCACTTCATTTCCCTGCTCCTCCTGGTTCTTATATTCAAAAACCTTCCACAGGATTCCTTGCATAAGCCTCTCTGAAGTCCTTGAGATAACATTTCAAACATTTTAAATCTCATTCTTAGTGTTACTCAAACTTCATATATATGAATATTCTGAAAAAATATTCTTTTCAAGAATGCACATTTAATTTCAATTCCATTTAATGTCACAATGGACTAGGATACAATTTTGGGGGGTATGAGAGGAAGAGCTTTATAATGTCTGTCATATTCATTTCTTTACCAGAAGGGCTATAAAAATTAGTATTTAATTATTTTGTCTTTTTTTAAAAAACCTCTCATTTTCTCAGCAAATAGAGACAAATAAGACATATAATGTAGGATATGTTTATTCAACCTCTTAAAATCACAGAACAAAATTCTAACTGGTCTATAGTCAAAGGAGCTCTCCATAGGAACAAAAATACAACAAAGATCTATGCATTCCTCAATAATAATAATAGCATACCAATTGTCAGTCGTATTTTTGATTGATCTATAAAATTTTAGGAACAATTCTGCTCAAAGATGTTAAAAGAAAAAAGAAAAGCAGTGGATAAAATAAAAATCACATGGTAATAAGATAAGATGTAATATGATCATCATTGTCTAATTGGTTAAAGGAATAAATGCATTTTTGAGCTCACAGAAGATACATTTACATCCCATTTCTTTTCTGCCTATGCAAAATAATTCACAAAATATTTAAAACAAAGTAATAATTAAAGGTAGTAACTTTGTCTCAGAGCTATATCTAGCTAATCACCAGTAATCACCAAACTGTAATTATAAAATAATATCTGGCATTTATATAGGCTTTATTGTTTATAGTAGAAGTTACACTAATTATCTCATTGCAAGATTCCCTAAAGATAATTACAAAAGGAATGATTATCTCCATTTTGTTCTTTACCAACCTGAAATTCTGAAAATTTAAATACTTTTTTTGGATTTGATATTATACGGCATATTGGAAATGTTAAGAGATTAATTATTCAGTCAAATAGTAAATATTTATTAAATTCCTATAATATATTCTAGGTTCTCTTTTAGTTTGGTATTTTAACATCTAATGGTTCCCATATCCCCCTGTATGTTTAAAAGCAAAATACTTTTAAAGTTGTTGAGTTAACAATGATGTAATAAAAATAAATACTTTTTATATTGTGAACAGATAAGTTCATGAATCTAGCATAGGAAGAACTGTATCTGCTAGAGTAGGTCCTGAATGTCTTTATGTTTGCCCAAAGTATTTACTTTTATCAAAATGTTACAGTAATTCAGTAATATTTATTTGATGTTTAAGATATGAAAAATTCAGAGATATAGGTAGACATATTAATTTATGCAAAGTGGAATGAAGATAAATATTTTTCATTTTTGTAATCATATAAATGGAAATAATAGCAAAAAAGATATAAGGAAGGAATGAAGGAACAAGGGAACAGAGTAATGAAGGCAGTAAAGAAGAGATAAACAAATAGGCAGGAAGTGAGATTACGCTTGTCCGAAGAAAAGTTGAAAAAATTTACTTTCTTATTATTTGTAAAGGTGGAAGAGGATAGATTAGGAAGTATATGGAACATATATACATATATACATCATCACATAAAAAGCCAAACTCAGTTGACATATTGGTTAGTTTTATTTAATTACTTTTTTCTCTTGATGTCATTAAAATGTAAATTATGGCTCACTAAGTTGGGAATAAGGGAAGGATATGTTCAGAAATAAAGGTAATGCAAAACCCAAATATATTAATTATAATTCTAAAAGAAATAAAAAGACATAGATCACAGATATTCATATTGTGGGTAGGAGGGTTACAATTGGAGAAAACTATTTGCTTGCTATTTAGATATATATCATCCATGTACTCATTAAAATAAATAAGATACAAAAGGAATTATATTTTTAAATGTCTCTGATTTTTATGGAATAAAAGCAGAAAAGAACTTATAGATGAATTCCATGTTTCATGGTTTGAAGAGATCCTTATTTCAAAAACTTGAAATATAGTATTAGGATTTTGCATGTTCTATTGGTATATTGCTTATACATTGTCTTGGAGATTTTTATCTCTTTAATATATACATATAAAAAACTTTGAAAAAAATAAAAAAGAAAGATCTGGAAAATCACTATGTTTTACTAACATTTGTTAACATTCAAATGACAATTATCTTATTCTCTTAAGTTTACACAACTAGATCAAGCAGGTAAGCCACTAAAATTCCCTCCCTCTCTTAGGGCTGACTACAAAATCCTTGATAGAATGGAATCCACAAAGCTCCAACAAAGAAATTTTTTTTAATGTAGTTAGAATTCTCAAGGTCTTTAATAGTTAAATTTCTCAATTCCAGTGTGAAAGACTATTCAGATATTCAGGTAGCAGGAAGCCAAATTATACAACTTCATTGGACCTACCATATACCTTGCCCACTGTTAAGATTCAAATAGGACTTGAAACTGATTAGAAATGTAATGTCATCTCTATTTTATAGTATTCATCTTCTGTCTCTTGCTCTCTCCTCGATTTTTTTTCCTTTTTTTTCCTCCAGTTCTTTCTATGATGCTCACCTCTAAACCTTTCAGAACTGTTCTTATTCTGACGGACTTAACATTTTCAAAATGAATTCACATTAAAGCAGTACTTTAATCCCTAAAATAAGATTGTTAGATACATCTTGAAGGTCTTCATGTTCATGAACATTTTGTAAACCTTCTCTGACTAGGCAGTGAGTTTGAGGAATGAAGAAAAGCAAGATTATAGTTAGGCCATGATGGCCAATAGTCAAAAGAAAGCAGCAAACCATAGAAGAAGGCAGGGTGATCTTGGATTTAGAGGATCTAGATTTGCGTCCTGGTTTTACCATTATAATAACATTCAAAAGCTCACTTTATTTCTCTGGACTCGATTTCCTCATCTGTTTAGTGAAGAGATCGAACTAGATATTCTCTAACATCTCTTCCTTTTCTCCACTTTTGATACTACATGTTTATATAGTTAATTACAGTAAAGGGCAAAGAGAGAGTATCAGGGTGCTGTTTTTTTTTAATATCTAATGCAGATCAATTTATTTACAAGTTTAATTATAATAATAGTCTCACATACATTATTTTAAGGTCTTCAAAGTTCTTTACATAGTTTATTTTATCCTCACAACAACCTTGTAGAGTTTATACTGTTATATATTAATATTTTTTAGATGGAGTACTAAGGTTAAGAGAGATTCTAAGTGTCTTGCCCAGGTCACATAGCTAGTGAGTGTCTGAGAAACAATTTGAAATCAATTCATATTGATTATAAGGTTAGCATTATAACAAGTGTGCTACCTAAAATAAAAAGGTGCAAATATACCATGTATAGTTAGAGCTATGAATTTGTGTGTGTATACGTATTTAACAATAGCAAAACAAATTCACATGAACTTCAGATAGCTCATTATAACTTATTGATTAAAAAGCTCCTAGGAAAATATTTTTCAAAATCTTGGGAGCCATTTAAACAGCTGAATATCAGTTTAATCAACTAAATCAAAATAATATTGTAAAAAGTCAAATTGTTAGAAAATAAATACGGAATTGGTCCCTCAATTTGTGCTGTTAACTATTTCTCACACCCATTGCTTTAAGGAGCAATGACACATTTTAGGGGATGAAAAAATATGCAAACCTATAAAATTAACTGAATAATTAAGGGATTCAAAGATTTTCTTATTTCTAGGGAAACAACTTCTTCTGTCTGTACATGTTTACAAAGGATTTCTCAGTGGCTAATTCCATCTCACTTTGAGATATTTGGAAGAAAGGGAGGAATTAGAAAAAGTGGTTATAAAAATACATAAATATTAAAAGAAGACAAATATTTAAATATTTCCCATATATTTGGGAGTTTCTTAATTGCCGATTTTTCGTAGCAATATTTAACATTTAATGGAAGAGCTAAACTAGGTACATAACCAACATTTTTTCCTCATATTTCCAATGTGAGAAGATCCAGAAGGAAGTACTTCATTTTTGGCTTTAAGTTGCTAATGCATAATAAACACCCATGAGAATATGAAATTTGTATTCATATCTAAAATTTCCATCATAAATTTGCAACATGTGGACTTAACTCTTTTACATTTCCCATAGTAACAGAACTCACTATCAAATGAGTCCATCTCAGACTTCTCAAAATGATTCAGAACTCTAGATACATTAGAAAAATCTTATTAAAAGGCAGTCTTACCTGTAAGGTGATCACATAGAATTAGGATTGAAGAAAATATGGTATCAATTCTCTAGAGATCTTGGGAACCAAAAGGACCCTTTCTTTCTTTTTTTCTCAAAGAGCCATCCTAACTCTCAATTATTCATTATTTGCTCAGTTGCTTTTCCTTTATTTAGTAACCTTCTGTATCTAACAGATCCTAGACTATTTTTTCTTGCTGTTGGACATAATCTTCCACTTCCTTGAATCTGTTGCTCAAGAAATAAAAATCAAACCAATTGTATAATATTTCTCCATAGGATAGGACAATCAACTGCCCAAAGGGTTTATTCATTATTCTGTGAGTCCTTAGTTAAAAATGGCCTTTGTTGGTCCTTTTAGGACAGATATTATTTATCATTTGCATTTCTGTCCCTAATAATTAATGTAATGCTTAGTATAAGGAAGTCATTTAACATATTTTCCATTTCATAGTTATATAAATATATTTGAGGTTTTGAAGAATCATACTGATTCTTCTTCCGACTTTCTTATAAAAGTCAGCTTTGTTTTCAATCAAGGACTGCATTCCTGCTTGAAGATTCAAATCAAGTTTGTTCAATCAGACTACCTGGAGGGAAGAGAAGTATTAGAGTAAGCCTAAATCCATACCAATAAAAGAACATTGATCAGTTATAAATATGTTTGTATTTTTAAATGTTGCTCTAATTACAGATTACAAATTATTATATCGAAAATATGTAAAATATACTTGGTAAATGAATATAGTATTCTATAATATATGTGACTTAAGGCTTAAATATAGACCTCTATTTAAAAAACAATTAAGCAAAAATGTTAATTTTGTCTTTTATCACTATTATAGGAACTTTAACTTTTGAAACCACAAAGTCATATATAAAAAAAAAATCTGCCTAGTGGTTCTATTCTCTAATTGCAAATCAAGTATCAAGGAAAAATAAGCACCCTCATAAAGACTTCCCTTGGGAACTGAAATCTATAAAATGATACTAACCATCACAGAGGTCAATTGCTTTACTAAAAGCAGAAAAATTTTACATAGTAGTTTCAGGTTAATTAAATTTTTCATCTTTCCTTTAACAATTTACCATAAAAGAAACATTTCCTTTTCATAGTTCTATTAGATTACATAATTATAACGCTAAAAACTTTTCTCTTGTCAGTTTTTAAAAGTATTACAAAACTCTATTTTAAGTTTTCTTTGTAATGGATATCTCAGAAAACAGTACCTTGATCATTTTTATAATAGATTTCACTTAGTTTCTATCTTATAAAGCATACTTCATGATTGAAATGCATTATTGCATTTCCATTACATTTCATGCTCCTTTTAAATAGAAAGAAAAGAGGTTTATAGCAACTCATAAGACCAAATAAATTAATAGGAAAAAATCACTTTTCTTCTTAGTACTTAATGAGTTCATTTTCCCACTTTTTCACTCCAGAAATAATAGAAGGGAATGAATCTAAAGAAGAATCAATTCTATACCTCTAACTTCTTATGTGGTATGGAGTACCAAGATGTGTTAGATGTGTGGTTAGGATGTGAAGTGGATGTGAAGTAACTGACTTCAGCTCAATGATGAAACTTTAAATAACCTCAACATCTTCAAAACAAATTTTGAAAAACACTGCCTATCATCTCACTGGAATGTGAATTGCCTTCACCATTTCTATCAAGTAAGCCTCCAATCTTACAAAGTCCCCAATATTGTAGATACTATTTGGGGTACTATATCTATGCTGCTTTTATTGTGACATGATAAATGCGAACTTGAAACTAAGTTGTGCTGTGTAACATTGAGCAATGTCCTTAATTTCTCTGGGACTCACATTCTTTGTCTATTAAAAGGCAGGTGGGACTGTATGTTTTAAAAACTCCCACCCCCAACAACTGTGGAACATCTATGATTCTATACTGCTTTTTTCCCTATTGACCGAAAATGTCCAACTATAATAATTGCTATGTTCTCCAATTTGATTTTCTGATAAGCATCATTTATGTTGTTAGAAAATCATGTCTAGTGTATCTGGAATACATAATAAATTATGCAGAAGCCTGAAAGCTTTGGGAATTGTCCATTAGTTCAAATGCAGATACATAATTCCATATTCTGGAAAATTATTGAAAAAAAGGTCTAAATTTAAAAAACTTTGAATGAGGTATCAGAGAATCACAGACTTATGATCTAAGGAATCTTTATTGTGATCTAGTCCAAGCCATTCATACTCAAAAGCAATCCCTACTTCTTTTTCTTTTTAAAGACTTCTTGTAAGAGATAGCAATTTATCTGAGACATTAAGTAATCCAAACAAATTAAGAGGTAGAGATGAAGAGGGAATTAATTTTAGGCAGCAGGGGCTACCAATGAAAATGCTATTGGGACAGTCAAGTGAGGGCAACATCAATTAGCCCAGTCAGTGTTACTAGACCACAGAGTGCATAGAGAGGAGTAAGGTATAAAGAAAATTAGAAAGGGGCCAAGTTGTTCTGGGTTTTAAAAGCTAAAAATATATATTTTAAGATGAAAGAAAGTGGCACTGGAATTTATAAATAGAGAACTTTAAAAAAGTCATTTTCCTACTTAATAAAGTCCAGTAGTTCCCTCATGATGCTGTGATCAAATGTTACTTTATATTTATAGCAACTACTTTTAATTTCTGTTTTGAGTGAGTTTAATATTATATATAACTACTAGTATAAAAATTCAAGTATTTAATTCAAAAATAATTTGAGACACATGTTAAGAGGTACTCATTTTTTTTAACTCTTAGAAGTATACTTAACACTATCCAAAAACTTTGGGAAACTTTGCTCTGTTTTTTTCAGGATATTTTGGGATCTCATTCAACCCTTTTTTAATCTTCTATTGAACTGCCAAGGATAGATATATTGGTAAAAATTACATTTTTCCTTCTTGTATTTTCTTGTTCAGTCTGTTATTTGGTGTATAACTTATGTGTGAATTATATATGAGCTGATTTCTGTTTTACTACATCTTTTTACTATTACTTAGACTGTGAAGTAGGAAAAGCATGGATTTTAACCTGCTTTTCTTGTTTGTGTTTTTAACTCTAAAATAGAATTTTGTGAATTGTAGCTGAAGTAAATTACTTTCATTGATTATTCCTTAAAATTCTGGAGATTATGTGCATGACTATAGTTTTTCTTGATGATATTAGAAAAGAAATTACTTGAGATGTTTGGGAAATTACTTCTTGTTTTCTAAAATGATTATCCAAAAATGGAAAAATTAGGATATTCTCCTTTAGATAGAAAATTAGATAGTACCACAGTCCTTCATCTGTGCACACAATTAGGTTCATTTTCTTTAAATCTAGATTAGAGGCACTTCTGTCCAGAGACAGGGAGAGAGGTTCCTTCCAATTCCAGGGCCAGGAAGGAAGTGCTAGTCACAAGACCAACTGCCACTCCCAGTTGCCCCTTCCCCCACCAACTGTCAGTCTTGTCAATATCTTTTCTCTAACATTCCACCTGCTGTTTGTTCCACCTCAGTGGCAGAAAGTCCAGAACTTGTTTTAGTTTTCCTTTCCACAATTTGAGATTATAGTCCAATGTCGAATTTCACATTTCATAATTTTCCTTGTATTGCCTCTAAAGAAACATAATATTAAATAACAGATAACAGATACTTTTACAGGAATAAAATAATTCTGTACCATAGCAAAATGAATCCAAACAAATCAGTCTAATTGAAATCATAGGGAACTGTATTTTCTTCACCATGGCCAGACAGGGATTAGGTGAGTCTCTTTTAAGACATAAGGGGGCAAATTCAATACAATTACATTGATTCTTACTTTCATAAAGTCCAGATATGAAGCAAAATGCCTAAGGAAGGGAATGGTCTAAATAAATTAATATTCCTTTGTAAGCAGTTACTTGAGTACACTGAATTGTAGAGAATTAAGATCCCACTTATTCAAATTCAAATAACTCAAAATGAGTAATTAGATTTTCCAAAAAATTCTCAGCATTTATTGAAAAAATGTAAAGTTACCTAAAATTTACCCCTCAAAATAGAAAGGGAGATAAAAAATTGTGGGGGGGGAGGCATTTCCCAGTCAAATGAGAGGAAATAGGTTAGAATTGCTTCTACTTTCAAAATTAATGGTAATCTACTAATAGAAATATTGTCTTTAAGCTGGAGAATTTCATGCCACAGTAATAGATGTTGTTTTTGTTCAGTCACTTCAGTTATTTCTGACTCTTAGTGAATCCATTTGGATTTTCTTTGCAAAGTTACTGGAGTATCTATCTACTTCCTTCTCCAGTTCATTTCACAGGTAAGGAAATTAAGGCAAACAGCATTAAGTTACTTGCCCAGAATAACACAGATATTAGTATCTCAGGCTGGATTAGAACTTGGATTGTCCCAACTCCAGGCCCAGAGTTCTAATCATTGTACCACATAGCTACCTAATATGATGTTTCAGAGGTATTTATAATTAGACAAAATTACACATATTGGAATGGAAATGGACTAAGACAAGAAAATATAAAGTCTCATTAATAATATAAAAGTATAAATGTTTAGAAATAGTCCATGGAGGATCAGTATCTTTTTTTTTCATTTTATATAGCATTTTTAATGCTTCAGAAAGTAACTTAATGATCAAGAGAAGAGATATAATTTACATTGCTAGAGATAGTAGATAAATTGTTGAAATTTCAAATCCTGAAATGTCAAAATGTGAAATAAAAAAAATCATAAAAATAAGAGATTTTCAAAATTGGAAGGATATACCTCATGATACTTCAATTCTTCAAGTAGAGGTTGAAGGAACAGTTATTTATTATGAACATCATAATAGGAATTTATGCTTTGGAAGAATGATAGACTAGATCAGTGATGGTGAACCTTTTGGAGATCAAGTGCTGGGCCCCAGCCCCATACCACCACCCAGACTGGGTATGTTAACCCCTCAAGGAGTGTAGTGCCCTTTCCCAACACCAAATGCTAGGGCTACCTTCCTCCCCCTTACCCCACACAAGGGAGGGAGGAAGTGCTCTCATTGGGTTGCTAGGTGGAGGGGCAGATCAAGTGAGGGATGTCTTCAGAGAGTATAGAGAGGGGGAGGCTAGTGGTCCAAGCCCTCTATTTATCTCCAGCTCTGCTACCAATGAGCTGCCCACCTTACCCATTGTGCACTCCCATTGGGCTGTTTAGCAGAGGGGTGGGAGATGTAAAAAACAGTATTCAGGTGCAGTGAAGAGGGGTAGGGAAGCAGCTCCCCTGAATCCCTCTGTTTTTCTAATAATAAATTATGTCATGGGGAGGGAGGAGGTTGCATACATATAATGAATATATTTTTATTTCCTCATATGTATGAATAAATATGCATTTGTATAAATACAGTATTTTAAGCAAGGCTGAAAAAATTTGGTACATTTATTTATTCATTAATTTGCTGACAAAGATTCATTTCTTTAGATACTCAACAAAAACATCTACTTGTACCAGAATACATTATTGCTCTTTTTGATACTAAGCTTTAAGCAGACTTCAGTTTTGCAAAGTTTAATTTTTTAATTCCAAGATATTTCTTTTACTGGGTTTAAAATGAAAGAAACAGTTGTTTAAGCAAAGTCACTCAAACACAGGTCTTCCAAAAAATTGCTGTTCTTAAAAAAACTCTTTAGCTGTTGCTCAGTCATTTTTCAGTTATGTCAGAAACTTCTTGATCCCATTTGGGATCTTCTTGGCAAAGATACTGGAGTTGTTTGCCATTTCTTTCTCCAGTTAATTTTACAAATGCGAAAACTGAGGAAAACATGAGTAAGTGACTTGGCTAAAGACATGTGGATAGTATCTGAGGCCAGATTATAAATCATGAAAATCAGTATTACTAATTTCAGGCCTGACACTCTATGTGCCATTAGTTGTCCTTAATTCAAATTTACTCATCTATTTAATCCCTACTATACTTGAGATATTGTGTTAAGAATAGAAGATAAAAGGACAAAAGCAACTATTGCAGCCCTGAAGAAGTTTAAAGTCTACTGAGATAAGGATCAGTAAATGTGACATTTAGAAATAATGGTTAATTGTACTTACAAGAAGGGAAGACATCAATTTTAAGAAAAAAATAATTTTCATCATCTCCATTTGGTGTTTGAGATCTTAAAGAAATACATTTTTTCTAATATTTTAGATTCATCCCCAAATCATTATTCTTATTTTTTGTTAAAAATGCTTAGAGATATAAATTTTCACCAACAATGACTTTTGCTGAATCTCCAAAATTTTTACATATTGTCTCATTGGTGTAATTATCTATAATTAAGTTATCAATCATTCCTTTTATTCTTTCCTTTACTCAACAATTTTAAGTTAAATTAGTCTACTTTATATTAAACATTTTATCTCTGGCCTTTTTTACATATAAATTTTATTGAATTATCAGTAAAAAATATGGATAATATTTTGATTTTCTACATTTATGAATTTTTATGTCCCAATACATGATACATTTTAAGGTGTCATGGGTAGGCAATATACTCATAGATGCATGCATGTATGAATACATGCATATACTGGAAAATACATGTATATATTCTTCTCTATAAATATGTAGATAATTATCTTCCTTTTTTCTTTTTCCATTCAATAGTCACCATATGTCTGTCATATGTATTTTTACTAAAAATTCTCTTAAATTCCTTAGTTTTTTAATTTTCATTATTTTTTGTTAGATCTGTATAGGGCCATGGGGGGGGATTTATATATCCAACTACTATAGTTTTATTATCTATTAATCTGAATTAATTTAGTGTTTTTTCTTTAAGTATTTAGAAGCTATAGATTTTATACGTATTTGTCAAATATTGACCTTAATTCATTATTTTACCGTTCAGCAAGATATAGTTTATTTTATTATATCTAATTGTCAATTTTTTGTTATATCTTGACTAATATCATAATTGTTATATCTGCTGTAAGAGGAGCCAGAAGGACATCTTAGATTGTAACAATAGATGAATATTTGGAAAATGTTTAGAATGTAAAAACTATTAGGATAGGATTTTAGAGGGTAATTTAGGGAAAACAAAGAAGGAAAGCATATATATACATACATATATATATATGCATATATATTATTAACAGGATGGGGATGAGGGTTTGAGAATAACATGAGGGAAAGGGAAAATTCTAATACTTATCCCTAAATCTTAAAACCCCTAAGTACCTATACTAATGCCCAAATACCTAAGCTACTTAAGGTTAAGTACAACAGCATGACAAATATTACAATACAAGTGTCCTGGATGATTCAAAGTCCCAGCTGAAAATCACAGAAGCTCCAAACAGGTTTGAGGGTTTTCCTTCAGTCCAGCTGTCCAGCAGACTGGCTAAATATAGTCTCACCCCAACTGAAGTCTTCAAGGGCCATTTAGAGATGGATGATCTGCAGCCACAAGCCAAACTCCTACTTCTCCTCCTTCCAAGACAATGGCAGTTGGGACAAACCTCTCTTCAGCAGCTTGGAACTCTGACTCATCAGATTCTGAGTCACATGTTCCTGCCAATCATTTTGTAGTCTTTTTCTTTCCTTGATAAAAAACAAAATATGCTAAGTAGATGGGAGAAGACCTCACATAGATGTGGATATGGAGACACGAGAACTGAGTTGGCACATATAGGTTTCAAAAATAGAGTTGGAAGAGTTAAACTTTGTGAACAAAATTTGTGAACAAAAGATAGCCTGGGAATTAAGCTAAGAATATATATATATACACATACATACAGACATACAGACATACAGACATACATACACAAGCTCTCACTTGTGGCTCCCAGTAGCTGCTAGCATGTGGCAGCGGCCACACCCCAGGCAACGGCTTCGACGGGCCGGCTAAACCTTGTGAGGGTAACCATTGGGTCATCGACCTCTGGTGAACTAGGGCTTTGCTCACCCAGCATGTGAAGACTGCTTCGGCGGAACAGGCAGAAGAAACCAACAAGAAGGTTCAACAGTTGAGATGGCGATACAGCGAAGCACTGTGGAGTGCTTAGGGCGTGTTGGAGCACAAAAGACAACACGGCCATCCAATGCAGCTGAGGAAGTCTCCAGGTGTAACGACTTTTCGTGCCATTGGACCCAGGCTTCCAACGCCGAGAGAGTGGGACTGTCTCTGTGTATCGGCTTTTCGACTTAAATCTCCTTCATGCACAAGTATCTTTGTGCACACTCATCTATCCTAACCCCGTCCACCCTCTTCAAGACATGCAGCGATGGAGGAGTGGCGATGCAACAGGTGGAGGTGATCACTGGCAGTTGTAGTCACGATCCTGCACGTAGGCGGCCCACGGAAAAGTGGTCACTCAGCCCTGTAGGGCAGCAGGGACATTCGGCAGTATCCTGGGCGACTGAGCAGCCCTCTCTAGGACAGCACTGCTCACCCTAATCAAGGGAGGGGACTAGAAAAAGTGTCCCAAACATTGCCTGCCCTACAAACACCCGGTCAGCACACCGCAGCTGGCGGGTCATCCCTTAAAGCGGTCGAAATCAAAGAAAGCAAAATACAAAGAAACTCCTCCTAGGAGCATGGAAAATCAGAACATTACTGGATAGAGAGAATACCCCAAGACCTGAGAGAAGAACAGCTCTAATTGGTAAAGAACTGGCACCATATAACATCGACATCACAGCATTAAGTGAAACACGCTTACCAGAAGAGGGATCACTCAGTGAACCCACCACTGGATACACCTTCTTCTGGAAAGGTAGAGCCACAAATGAAGACAGAATCCACGGTGTTGGCCTGGCCATCAAGACCAGTTTGCTCAAACAGCTGCCAGACTTGCCTGTGGGCATCAATGAGAGGCTCATAAAGATCCATTTAACTCTCAGCAAAGACCAGTATGCCACAATCATCAGAGCATATGCCCCAACACTGACCAGCACAGAGGAGACCATCGAGCAGTTCTACTCTGACCTGAGTGCCATCCTGCACTCAGTGCCCACAAATGACAAGCTGATACTACTGGGAGACTTCAATGCCCGTGTTGGTCAGGACCATGAAAGATGGAAAGGAGTGCTCAGCAAACACAGTGTGGGCAAAATGAACAACAATGGCCTACTGCTACTCAGCAAATGCTCAGAGTTCGAACTCAACATCACGAACACTGTGTTCAGAATGGCGAACAAATATAAAACAACGTGGATGCACCCACAATCAAAACAGTGGCATCTCATTGACTACATCATTGTAAGCCAGCGAGACATCCAGTTTGTAAAGATCACCAGAGCCATGAGAGGAGCTGAATGCTGGACAGACCACCAATTGGTTAGAGCGACTCTTCAAATGTGCATTGCACCACGCCATCCAAAACGCACCCAGACAGTTTACACATTTTACAATGTGAGTCCTCTTAGAGAGCAAACATTCCAGTCCTGCCTGGATGACAAGCTGTCTGCCAAGGGACCACTCAGTGGAAACTCAACTGAGAAATGGAACCAGTTCAGAGATGCAGTGAAGGAAACATCAAAGGCAGTCCTAGGCCCCAAACAACGCAACCACCTTACTATTGAATACCTATTGAGCAAAAAGAACAAAGCCTTTATGGAGTGGCAAAATAACCCAAACTGTGCTCCTAAAAAGGACAGATTCAAGTCTCTCCAAGCCATGGCACAGTGTGAGATCAGGGAGATGCAAGACCGATGGTGGGAAAAAAAGGCAGAAGAAATCCAGAGCTTTGCTGATACGAAAAAATACAAACAATTTTTCAGTGCCCTCAAGACTGTCTATGGGCCATTAAAACCCACCACCACTCCCTTGCTATCCTCTGAAGGTGACACTCTCATAACAAATAAAAAAAGGCATCAGCAACAGGTGGAAAGAACACTTCAGTCAGCTTCTCAACCGACCCTCTTAGATCCCTCAAAACCACACCATTGAACAACTTGACGTCCCTCCTTCAATAGAGGAAGTCCAAAAAGCCATTAAACAGATGAGTACAGGCAAGGCACCTGGTAAAGACGGGATCCCAACCGAGGTGTACAAGGTCTTAAATGGAAAGGCTCTCCAGGCATTCCACATAGTGCTGACCTGCATATGGGAAGAGGAAGACATGCCCCAGAACTCAGAGATGCCTCCATCGTAGCCCTATACAAGAACAAAGGCTCATGAGCAGCCCGTGACAACTACAGAGGCATCTCACTACTCTCCACTGCTGGAAAGATCCTTGCCCGTGTTATACTCAACAGACTCCTGTCATCTGTTTCAGAGCAGAACCTGCCTGAATCACAATGAGGCTTCCGACCAGATCGCAGCACCATCGACATGGTCTTCACGGTGAGGCAAATGCAGGAAAAATGCCTTGAGCAGAACCTGAGTCTCTACATTGTCTTCAAAGACCTGATGAAGGCATTCGACACAGTGAACAGGGACGCATTGTGGGTGATCCTTAGCAAGCTCGGTTGCCCAGCAAAATTCGTCAAACTGATCCAGCTCTTTCATGTCGACATGACAGGGGAAGTCCTATCTGATGGCAAGACTTCGGATCGCTTCAACACCTCCAATGGAGTGAAACAAGTCTGTATCCTCGCTCCGGTACTATTCAACCTATACTTCACCCAAGTATTACAACATGCTGTGATGTATCTAGACCTGGACATCTACATCAAATACCAATTGGATGGCTCACTATTTGTCCTTCGCCGCCTGACTGCAAAAACAAAGACAACAGAGAGACTCATCCTGGAAGCTCTCTTTGCAGATGACTGTGCTCTCATGGCCCACCAAGAAAATCATCTCCAAACCATTGTGGACAGGTTCTCCACCACAACAAAACTGTTTGGCCTGACTATCAGCCTCAGCAAAACAGGTGCTGTTCCAACCTGCACCAGGGAGGCCAACGAACCAGCCGTGCATTACAATTGATGGCATGCAGCTTTCTAATGTCAACACTTTCAAGTACCTGGGCAGCACCATCGCCAACGACAGGTCCCTAGACCACGAGATTAATGCCAGGATCCAAAAGGCCAGCCAGGCACTCGGGAGGCTGTGCTCCAAAGTCCTCCAACACAGCAGTGTAAGCACTGCGACGAAGCTCAAAGTGTATAACGCAGTGGTCCTTAGCTCGCTCCTGTACGGTTGTGAAACATGGACACTATACCGGAAGCACATGAAACAGCTGGAGCAATTCCACCAATACTCTCTCCAGTCAATCATGAGGATCCAATGGCAGGACCGAATCACCAACCAGGAAGTCCTCGACAGAGCCAACTCCACCAGCATCGAAGTCATGGTCCTCCAAACCCAGCTACGATGGTCTGGACACGTCATCCGCATGGACCCACAGAGAATACCAAGACAGGTATTCTATGGTGAACTGTCAGCTGGACTCAGGAAACAAGGCCGACCAAAGAGAAGATTCAAGGATCAGCTAACGTCCAACTTGAAGTGGGCTGGCATTACACCAAAGCAACTAGAACTCGCTGCCTCTGTCAGAAGCAGCTGGCGAACCCACATTCACCATGCCGCCACCACCTTTGAAGATGAGCGACGTCGACGTCTTGCCGCTGCGTGTGAAAGCTGACACCAGGCCACAACCGCACCTCCCGTAACAACTGGTGTCCCATGCCCCATGTGCCACAAACTGTGCCTCAACCTTTGGACTTCAAAGCCACATGAGGGTACATCAATAGATGATAATGCACAAAGACAATTGTCATTCTTGGTCACCGAGAGACTACCACTATACTATACCACTATATAGTAAAACTAGAAATTTAATTGTTCAAGCCAGGAAATGGAATCAGGCTAAATGTTAAATACCTGAAGAATCTAAAAAGGTAATAAGCAAAGGGATATTTCAGGATGTGGAATGAAAAATTAGAGAACAACTTTGAATTCAAGAAGAGACAGAGAAAGATAGAAATGGAGAAAGGGTTTGTCCTGCATTCAGAATATTTGTGTTTGACTACCAAGTCAGTATCCCAAAGAGATCAAAGATAGCAGAACAGGATCTATTTGCACCAAAATATTTATAACAATTCATTTTGTGGTGGTAAAAATTGGAAACCGAAGGGATGGTCACAATTGGGGAATGTATGAAGAAGTTGTGGCATATAATTGTGATGAAATACTATTGTACCATAAGAAATGACAAACAAGAAGTTCACACACTTACACACACAAAAACAACCAACAACAACAACTGGAAAGGCTTATGTGAAGTGATAGAAAGTGAACTGAATGGAACCATAAGACCATAATATTCAGTGATTAACTGTGAATGATTTAGCTATTATCAACAATGCAAGAATCTGGAACAATTCCAAAGGAATCATGATAAAAAAGATATCCAGTGCCATAGAAGAAACTGACAGAATCTGAATGCAAATTGAAACATACCATTCTTCATCTTTTTCCTCCATAAACTTTTATCTAGTATAAGCAATATGTATCTTGTTTCACATGACAAACACAGAAATATGCATTGTATGATAACACATGACAACGTGTATGATATTACCTTCTGTTTTAGGGAAGAGGAAGAGGCAGGAGAGATGGAGGGAACATGGATTACAAAATGTCATAAAATAAAAATAAAATAAATACCCAAAAAAGGAATCCATTTGACTTTTTATATTTGTAAAATGTGTGCATTTATACAAGAATGAGTTTATGTATGATCTTATACAAATACAGACATATTTAAATCTTTCTGAGTTTCATTTTACTAATGCCACAGTACATAAATGCAACCTTTATAAATATTGATTGGGTTCAGACTTAATACAGATAGGCAAATCTAGAGACCAGGCATTTAAAAAATTAATATCTATAATAATGAATGTAGAACTCAGAACTCTGTCTGGTCTAGAGTTCTTTTCGACAATTTGATGATCTTTATGTAATTGGCACTGGTACATGCACAGAGCACCTCTGACAGTGTTTACCTACATGGAGAATTGAGAGAATCTCTTTTGTGAGAACAATGTTGGCTTGCTTTGGAAATTACAGCATGAGTAACTTGTTGTAGTCTGTTATCAATGTGTTAGAAACCTTTTTTAATTGACAGCATAGTTGAGATGACTTTAAAAAGTCCCTAGAGGCTAGAGTCTCAGTCATTTGTGTTCTTTTAAAGAATAATTTGGAGATTCTACCTCTGTAAAATAGTTAAAATAGAATCGATTATCTTGGGTGAAATATCTAAAGATCTTCAACTGATTTTTGAATGACCACATCTTAATGATACTCTAGGGAGAAGTCTGATTATATGTAGATTATACTGCTTTGAGTCTCTGAGTTTGTGATATTGTGAATAAGCCATCATAGAGTTATCTGGCTTCTTTTTTTTAATAAATTCATGATTGAATCAGTGTTATTTATTCAAGTCATAAATATCACAATACTTCTATGCCCAATGGTCTTGTTGAAGTTTTCTCTCTTTCCATAAATCCTCTGTAGTACTGCAATCCAGCATAACAGAGTACTTCATGTTCTTCTTTTAATATCGAAGGGATTTATAGACAGGAAGGATAAGAAAAAAATGCTGCCCAGACTGTCATGTGAAAGAAAAAAAAAACATGCAGTAAGTCAATCAAGAAATCAATGTGCATATATGAATTTGCGTTTATATATATGTGAGTATATGTATAGAATATATACAGAGTATATATGTACAGAATTTATAGCATGTGTATAGAATATATATATGTATGTGTATATATATATATATATATATATATATATATATATATAGAGAGAGAGAGAGAGAGAGAGAGAGAGAGAGAGAGAGAAAGAGAGAGAGAGAAATAGAAAGCATGCTCGTCATTTCTTACCTTCTGTCTTAAATTTGATTCTAAGTATCTGTTCGAGGGCAGAAGAGCAATAAAGGTTAGGCAAGTGGGGTTAAGGTACTTGCCCAAGATCACAATGCTAGGAAGTATAGGAGGCCAGAGTTGAATCCAGGAACTCCTGTCTGCACGCCTGGCTCTTTTCCTCCTGAACCACCCAGTTGCACCATGCTGGTAAATTTTTAACAATCAGCTCTTCAAAAATGTATATACAGTACATTTTAAAATTAAAGCTGCACAATTTACATTTTATTTATCACATTCCTAAATAATCAACAATAAAGCCTTGATTTAGAGCACTTGCCAATTTCCAAAGTGAAAATGCGGAAACTGAAAAATTTAACAATCTCAAGAGCCCAAGAACTCATTTGTGCTAACTGGATGCCCTTGTAATAAAATAATTTTTTTTTAGATGGCTCAAAATTCATTAGGAGAAAGAATCTAGACTTCTTTAGAGAAATTATATAGTACTTTCAGTGATTATGAAAGTTCTGACTCTCTCTTTTTATGTTATATCATCTCAATTTTCCTTATATATGAATCATGGAACATAGTTAGCAGACTGATAATACACTTTACACATGAACGAAAGATATATGATGAAATTTGGTAGGTTATAGCATATTAATGAAAATCATTTGGAATAAAAAATATCACAAAATATACTGAGCCCAATAAAGGACAAGAAAAAATATATGTCATATATTTTGAAATAGAAACATAAGCCTGTGTCATATTAAGGTGAATGACTATATGTATGAGCACTTATTAAGTGCTTTGTTCCAAGCATTGAACAAATAGCTTGAGATACAAATAAAACAGAGCTCCTGCCCTCAAGAAACTTCTAACACAGTGAGATAATGCACAGACATGGTCTATTGTATTCATAGAACTCAATTGTTAAATTTTCTGGGCAAATATTTAAACCTGGAGAATAAATTTATAGTTTCATTGATTGTATAATTTTTAGAATGTGATGAATAGAATTTTAATAAGAGATTAAACTTAAAATTGTCATGTGGATATTTTCCCCCCAGAGAACTATTTTTTTTTTCTCCAGAGTACTAAAAAGCAGCACCCTAAAGGATAGAAAATTGATCCAAAGGAGACTAAAATCACCTGCCATTTCTTATAGTAATACTTTCTAAATCTTTTACCATCTCTAATGCCTACAAACCTATCGTCTATGAACTAGTGTTGTAACATATCTCATTTACCCTGATTAAATAATAACCAGAAACCTGACCTAAGATCCATTCCTCTCCCTGTATCCTTGAAATTACTTTTTGAATCAAATCAAATCATTCATGAATTTTTTGCTTTGTTTCTTTTCATAGCGCACATTTGGACTTCATTCACATTTTTTAACTTTAACCTGGCTTACTGTGGAGTAGAAGTAACTCTGTGTTCATGAAAACACTGACAATGGAGTACATGCCCTGCCAAATCCTACAAGCAATAACAGGAGCATCAGCAGAAGCAGCAGTAATAATGACAACACCTGAAATTTACATAGTGCCTACTTTGAACCAGGTATCTTGCAAGTGTCATCTAATATGATCATGGGTGCCATTATTATTCTCATTTTGCAGTTGAAGAAACTGAGCCAAAGAGAGAAGTTAAGTGAGTTGACTGGTGTCCTAGAGATAGCAAGTGTATATAAAGACCAACTTGAGCTTCCTTATGTAAAGGAAAGTTCCTATGGTGTAATTTTCATTTATTAAATCCTCTTTGGCAATTAATTTATGCACTCATACATAACTGTGTATAAAAGTATAAACATGCTAAGACTTATGGAGTATATCCTAGGTTATTAAGCATTCTAAATTATCAACATATTGGTCCACATATGAGCACAAAGAGGGCTCGAGGTCTTTCTTAGATATACCCATCACCCTCCCACCCTGATAGTGGGCATATTCAGGCTGTCTTATATTCACTTTCTATCATCATAAACCTTGGCAGGCCTAGCAAAGACTTAGCAGGAACACTGTTCCACACACCTTCTCCCCAATAACTCATCCTGAAGTTCTTATAGTCTCTCTTGGTGTTATGTATGTTTGGCAGTCCCTCACTCCTGACTTAAGGCTACCATTCTGGCTTATCTTTGGAATGTCCTTCCCATTCTCCTATGCTTGGAAAGAGCCTTCTTACAGAAAGAACCCATCTATCATATTTCTACCTGGTCTTCTTGCATTAAGTGTTAATGCCAACAAGACACTGATGCACACAAATTCAGGCTTACATGTACAAACCATATCCATAAATCTCACATATTTTTAATTCCTTGGTTTAGCCAGACTTTCCCCAAAGACTCTCTTCTCTTTGTGAAAAGTATACTCTTCAAGTGCAAAATATTTTCATTCTAGAGAGGCTTAGGAATCAGAAATGGTCCCTGGACACTACTGATATAACCAGGAATACATTTTCATGATTCATTTCTACCTCCCTAGAGAAAACTTATTCTACAATATCAAAGAACTCTATCAGACTCCCTAGTTTTCTTCAGCTTCTCTCCCAAAGCACTGGAGACATCATTCCTAGCAATGCTGTGAAGCAGAGATCGTTGTAATGGACCAGCTTATCCATAGATGCAAGCATATTGCATATATTGACAATGCTAGAATAAAGCTTATTGAGGATTTTTTTAAGTACAGAAGTATCATAAAAGTAGCTATCCTAAATATCACATGCAGTGTGTCTTTATCAAGGTCATTTTGAGTGGGATTAGCCTTACAGAATGCAGCCCATAGATATTTCTTTCTCCATTCTACAAGAGATCTTTGTCTGAATATAAAAACAAATGAGTGTTCTATAGTTATTTTTCACATTTACTTTATTTTCCTACATGACAGTAATTTCCACTAGGTAAGAGACCATATTTTAATTATTTTTTCTATTGTTCTCATTTGAAGCACTGTGCATAATTAGACCTTAAGAAATATATATTGAATTGATTTAAAAAATAATTAGCTAAGTTGATCATTTTCCCAGTGAAAATATTAATTACATCAGGGCCAAGAAATCAAAAGACTAGGATGGGGGCTTTTCTCATGTTGTTAGCCAATTTTGTATATCCATTTATTATTGACTATTTGGAGTCACCATTCAACAAAGTTCCCTGCCAAAATCCATGACTTAAAGGAAACCAGGTATTTCCAAGGGAAAGTTCCTCAGTCCCAAATATCCCATAGTCTATCATGTACTAAAATAAAATACATAGGCTGAAGAAAGGTGGAAAGCCTGAAGAAAATCAATATGCTAACTTAATTGTAAATCAAGTGTAGTCCCATTCTTGCCAAGTCTGGAAAAAGTAAGAAAAGCTGGAGCAACTTTTCCCCAGAAATAGGAAAATCCTTAGAATTTTTATATGAGGTATGATAATAGCATCTTAAGCATGAGGCATTGTAATTTAAGAAGCTATAAGTATGCCTTCAAAAGGCTAGCAGATGGATAAAAATAAAGAGAACTAGAGACAAGAAAGAACCGTTAACATACGCTTGCCCTGGGAAAACATATGTGGTGGTGTCTGGTATTTTCTTTAAGGAATAGAGATATACCTCAGTGCTTACAGATATTTTAACTAATTTTAAAATATCAAAGCAAAGCATATATCACATTGTATATGTATACATATCTACATATATAACATAGAGATATAGATATAGTTAGAATATATAACATGCCTCTGTTTATGTATAAGGAGACCAGATTGGAGAAGAAAATGCTAACATTATGCTGCATGCCTGTTTGAAGGAAGGAATTGTTTCCAAACATTTTTCAAGCTAGAAATTTTGGGGCAAAGGCATGTATGATTCCAGATATTCTTTGTAATAACTATAGAAGGAAGGATTTTGGAGCTAAAGAAACATAGAGGAATCTGGATCCTCATTATTTTCCTGATTCCCAGTTTCTCTAGAGAAATTTGAGAGAGAATTTCTCCAGAATGATGTGGGAGGTTTTTTGTTTTTGTTGTTTTTTTTTCCTTTGGTTCAAAGGAAGATATTAACTTGCCTCCATTAAAAGACTTAATTGGCTCTTTAAAATTTTCTCCTTTCATATTTTTGTAGGTTAAAAGTATGGTTTATGTTATATACAAATATTTAAAACTTTTTCAATTATTTTTGTTGTTTTGCTTGGACAGATTGCTTACTCACTTTTCCTATTCATGATGGTCTTTTAAAGAAGCATTATTTAGTGTTGAGTCAAGACAGCAAATGTAAACTTTGGGCTATTCCCCTCTCTCAAAATATAGTCACCAGAGAATCAATTTGGGTCTGAAATCAATTGTTCATTTTTGCTAGTGATATTTATGGAAAAATAGATATAATTCTTGTTAAACCTTCCTCTCTGTAGTTATAGAATATAGCACATATTCCATGCAGCTCTTCTCTTGTTCCCATCTACTTTAAGGATTTTTAGACTCTTTAAGGAGTTTATTATTTTTTTTAGAAAACAAGATGGAAATATACATTAAGAGTTGTAAAACTGTTTATGTTCATTGACCTAGATATCTCATTATGGCCCTAAGGGTATTATTTAGAGGGTTAAAAAGCTGTGTATGTGTGAAAATATTCATGGAAGATTTGTTTATTATGATAAATCAACTGATTATGTAATATATGTTTGAAAATTATAGTGAACAGGACAAATGGCTGAATAGATTGTGATGTTTAAATGTAATGAATTATACTATATTATTGAAAAGACAAATAATGGAAATAAAAAGAAAATAAAATAAATTTATGAAGAGATGAAAAGAGAAGAAAAGAGAATCAGAATAATTTAGAGCATAATTTCATTTCAAAATATAGCCACTAAATCAAGAGAAAAAGTATGCAGAGTAAAAAAAAATCCAACTGGAACTCAAAATCAAAGGATGTTTATATTAACATACATGCATACTTTACATAATTTATACAAATTGTAAAAAATGTGGAGTATGTGCTTTTGCAAATAATCTTTTTTTATGTTTTGTTTGGTTAAATGGTTTTTAATTGGTGGTAGTGGTGGTGGTTACTGAGTATATAATAAATAAGTAGAGAAAAGAAATCTATTCATAAATCAGACAGATAAAGATGCCTAAAAAGATTGGTAAAATCCCTTTGGTGTTACCTGTGTAGTAGATATCAATACTAATTATGGTAATGGGGAAATGTTAGAAGGGTAATACCAGGAAGCAGGCCAGGGAAAAGATTGGATCTTGAGCCCCTACTTCCTTTTCCCTTTCAACTGTCTTAGAAATGTTCATCTCAGTGATGGTAAGCTTGAAGATTTCCCCTAATAACCAAATCCCACAATCAAATCTTTCAATTAAAAGGTCTTTTTTTTTCCTTTGGGTAGAGGTGGTAAGGAGAGGGGAGGGGTGAGAGGAAAATAGGTCTCCCTAAATTTTCTAAGTTATTCTGTTGATTGAAGATTTCAATATATATTCAAATTCAGGAAACAAAATTATCTTTCCTAAGGGGAAATGTTGACATCAATGCTGACAGGTTTCTTCTGGGCTAAAACCCAAAAGTCTTTTCAGCACACAGCCTTATGGATAAAGCAGTAGCTAGATAGTAGTTTATCTTCCACCTTCTTGTCCAACCTCCAGAGAAGGAATCCAGCTTAAGTGGCTTAAAGGCTTTTCCCCATTTCACAAAGTTCTGAGCTCCTTTTCTCTTGTGAAGATGCATTTGTCACTTCTCAAAATCTTCATTTACACCTGGTAAAAATTAGTAACTAATTAGTAACTGTAGCTATGTATGTGCCCTCCTCCCTCACATACACACATCTTCCTCACTCTGAAGAAAAGGGCCTACTCAGACTAGCCAACCATTTAAGCAATATCTGTGATATACTGCATAATATAAAAAAAATTGACAAAAGAACATTTAAGAAGCATTTTACAAATCATTTAATTCTGTCTAATAAGGAATGCAAAAATACCTTAGCAAATAAGCAAGAAAGTGTTTCAATAAAGAAAATGTTGCAAAGAATTCTGTTTCTAAATTTTATAGATACAATATTTTTTGAAAAAGTTCTTATATCTATATAATGAAGCAGGAATTTAAATTATTTGAAAGGTGGTAATGAGGGAAAGGGATTTAGCCTATATTGAATAGTCCTGTAGGACAGAACTAGGAACAATGGATGGAAGTTACAAAAAGTATCCCCAGATGGGATAAGATATTTTAGAAAGTATTTTATTCCCCCTTGCTACATATACATCATACACACATGTGAATGTCCAGGAATCCCCTAAGTGCTAAATGAGAATTGTTTTATTGCTACTATTTAATTTACACATCTTTGTGTTATTAAGGGGATTCTTATTAAAGCATAGTTTGGATTAGATTTCCTCTGAGTTGCATACCAATTGACAACTGGCATAATATGTGCAGGATTCTTTGAAATGGTAGAGTACACAAGCATGGGGATAAAAGCAAATGTGATCCCGCTAAAACAGCCCAAATATCAGCATTTATCCTCACATTTTATAATTTGTGAAGCTGGACTAGAGGATATTTGATATAAAAACTATTTTTTGAGTTAATAATCTTCTGGCCCAAAATTTTAATTTACAAAGGAATAATTATCCCCTACTAAAGTAAGAACTTCCAATCGCTTAGTAAAGTGATTTGCAAATTGGGGATCACACAGACCAGCAGAGAAACTCAAATGTTAAATGTTTAATTCTTCATGTAGTTAAAAGGAGAAATAATCCTGCAAATAATACAGATTCACAGTTTTTTTTTTTTTTGCAATCTTTACATAATGTACTTTGAATATGTAAATGTTTATTTGTTTGCTAAATTCAGACCATAAAAAAAAAAAAAATCAGTGCCAAGCTAATGCTGTAGAAAGGGACAAAATATATTATTAATCAATTTAACCCCTTTTTCTAAATACCATCACCCTAATTCAGATCTCATTTCACCAGACTTTTTTTTTTTTGCTTGTGTATATTTCCTCCTGTTCTTTTTCTGTTGTTTTTATTTATTTAGTCAATTTAGAACATTATTCCTTGGTTACAAGAATCACATTATTTCCCTCCCTCCCCTTCCCCACCCTTCCCATAGCCGACTCACAATTTCATTGAGTATTACATTTGTCCTTGATCAGAATCTATTTCCATGTTGTTGATGTTTGCACTAGAATGATCATTTATTGTCTACATGCCCAGCCATATTCCCATGACCCATGTATTCAAGCAGTTGTTTTACTTCTATGTTTCTACTCCCACAGTTTTTCCTCTGAATGTGGATAATGTTTTTTTCTCGAATATTCCTCCAAGTTGTTCAGAATCATTGCTTTACCACTAATGGAGAAGTCTATTACATTCGGTTGTACCACAATGTCTCCGTCTCTGTGTACAATGTTTTCCTGGTTCTGCTCCTTTTGCTCTGCATCACTTCCTGGAGGTTGTTCAAGTTACCATGGAATTCCTCCACTTTATTATTCCTTTGGGAATAATAGTATTCCATCACCAATATATACCACAATTTGTTCAGCCAATCCTTAATTGAAGGATATCCCCTCATTTTCTAATTTTTTGCCAACACAAAGAGCGCAGCTATGAATATTTTTATATATGTCTTTTTCCTTATTATCTCCTTGGGGTACAAACCCAGAAGTGCTATGGTTGGATCAAAATGCCCTTTGGGCATAGTTCCAAATTGCCCTCCAGAATGCTTGGATCAATTCACAAATCCACAAACAATGCATTAATGTCCCGACTTTGCCACATCCCCAACAGTATTACTTTCCTTTGTTGTCATGTTAGCCAATCTGCTAGTTGTGAGGTGATACCTCAGAGTTGTTTTGATTAGCATTTCTTTGATTATAAGAGATTTAGAATACTTTTTTCATGTTCTTATTAATAGGTTTCATTTCTTTAACTGAAAATTGCATATTTGTGTCCCTTGCCCATTTATCAATTGGATGACGGCCTCATATTTTGTAAAATTGGTTTAGCTCTTTATAAATTTGTGTAATTAGACCTTTGTCAGAGGTTTTTGTCATAAAGATTGTTTGCAATTTGTTGCTTCACTTCTTATTTTGGTTGCATTGGTTTTGTTTGTACAAAAACTTTTTAATTTGATATAATCAAAATTATTGGTTTTACATTTTGTGATTTTTTCTAACTCTTGTTTGGTTTTAAAGTCTTTCTATTCCCAAAGATCTCACATGTATACTATATTGTGTTCACCTAATTTACTTATAGTTTCCTTCTTTATATTCAAGTTGTTCACCCATTCTTAGTTCATCTTAGTGTGTGAAATGTTGATCCAAACCCAACATCTTGCATACTGTCTTCCAATTTTCCCAGCAATTTTTATCAAATAGTGGGTTTTGGTCCCAAAAACTAGGATCTTTGGGCTTATCATAGACTGTCTTGCTGAGGTCACTTATCCCAAGTCTGTTCTACCGATACTCCTTTCTGTCTCTTAGCCAGTACCAAATGTTTTGATGACACTGCTTTATAGCATAGTTTGGGACTGCAAATCTTCCTTCCTTCACATTTTTTTCGTGATTTCCCTTGATATCCGTGATCTTTTGTTGTTCCAAATGAACTTCGTATGGTTTTTTCTAATTCAGTAAAAACATTTGTTGGTTGTTCAATGGGTATAGCACTAAATAAGTAAATTAATTTGGGCAGGATTGTCATTTTTATCATGTTAGCTCGTCCTACACATGAGTAGTCAATGTTTTTCCAATTGTTTATATCTAGTTTTAATTGTGTGGAGAGTGTTTTGTAGTTGTGTTCATATAGTTCCTGTGTTTGTCTAAGCAGATAGATTACTAAGTATTTTATATTGTCTAGAGTTATTTAAAATTGAATTTCCTTTTCTAATTCTTGCTGCTGAGATGTTTTGGAGATATATAGAAATGCTGATGACATATGCGGGTTTATTTTGTATCCTGCAACACTGCTAAAGTTGTTGATTATTTCCATTAGCTTTTTAGTTGATTCTCTAGCATTCCTTAATTAGGCTATCATATCATCTGCAAAGAGTGATAGCTTGGTCTCCTCACTGGCAATTTTAATAGCTTGAATTTCTTTTTTCTTCTCTAATTGCTACTGCTAGTGTTTCTAGTAGAATGTTAAATAATAGAATTTATAATGGGCATCCTTGTTTCACTCCTTTTCTTATTGGGAAGGCTTCTAATTTATCCCCATTGCAGATGATATTTTCTGATGGTTTTAGATATATACTATTTATTATTTTTAGGAAAGGCTCTCCCATTCCTATGCTTTCTAGTGTTTTCAATAGGAATGAGTGTTGTATTTTTCTACATCTATTGAGATAATCATGTGATTTTGGCTGGTTTGCTTGTTAACATGGTCAATTATGTGGATGGTTTTCCTAATATTGAACCATCCTTGCAATCCTGGTATTAATCTTACCTTGTCATAGTGAATAACCCTTGTGAGTCTTTTTGCTAGTATCTTATTTAAGATTTTGAATCTTTATTCATTAAGGTGATTGATCTATAGTTTTCTTTCTCTGTTTTTGACCAGCCTGGCTTTGGAATTAGTACCATATTTGTGTCATGAAAGGAATTTGGTAGAACTCCTTCTTTCCTTATTCTGTCCAATAGTTTGTATAATATTGGAATTAGTTGTTCTTTGAATGTTTGATAGAATTCATTTGTAAATCCATCTTGACCTGGGAATTTTTTCTTAGGGAGTTCTTTGATAAGTTGTTCAATTACTTTTTCTGATATGGGGTTATTTAGGTATTATATTTCTTCCTCTGTTAGTCTAGGCAATTTATATTTTTGTAAATATTCACCCATATCACCTAGATTGTCATATTTATTGCCATATAATTGGGTATAATAATTTGTAACGATTGCCTTAATTTCCTCTTCATTAGAGGTGAGGTCTCCGTTTTCATCTTGGATACTGTCAATTTGGTTTTCTTTTTTCCTTTTTTTAATTAGACTGACCAGTACTTTTTCTATTTTATTTGTTTTTTTTAAGTATCAGCTTCTAGTCTTATTTATTAAATCAATTTTATTAATTTCTCCTTTGATTTTTTTAGGATCTCTAATTTAGTCTTCATCTGAGGATTTTTAATTTGTTCACTTTCTAGTTTTTTAATTTGCATGCACAATTCATTGACCTCTGCCCTTCTTAATTTGTTTATATATGAACTCAAGGATATATATTTTCCCCTGAGTACTGTTTTGGATGCATCCCATAGGTTTTGAAAGGATGTCTCACCATTCTTGTTTTCTTCAACGAAGTTACTTACTGTTTCTACAATTTGTTCTTTAACTAGCCTGTTTTGGAGAATCATATTGTTTAATTTATAATTAATTTTTTTTGTTTATCTCCCCATGTATCCTTACTAATTATTATTTTCATTGCATTGTGATCTGAGAAGATTGCATTTATTATTTTTGCACTTTTGCACTTCTTTGCAAAGTTTTTATACCCTAATACATGGTTTATTTTTGTGAATGTACCATGTGCTGCTGAAAAGAAGGTGTATTCCTTTTGTCCCTATTTATTTTTCTCAACATATCTACTAACTCTTATTTTTCTAAGATTTCATTAACTTTTCTTCTTTCTTATTTATTTTTTGGTTTGAATTATCTAGTTCTGATAGAGGAAGGTTCAGGGCTCCTACTAGTATAGTTTTTCTATGTATTTCATCCTTGAGCTCCACTAGTTTCTCCTTTAGAAATTTGGATACTATATGCATACATGTTGAGTATAGATATTTCCTTATTGTCTATACTGCCTTTTATCAGGATGTAATTACCTTCCCTATCTCTTTTAACTAGATTTATTTTTACTTTGACTTTGTCAGATATCATGATTGCATATCCTGCATTATTTTTATCAGTTGATGCCCAATAGATTTGGCTCCATCCTCTTACTTTTACCCTCTGCACGTCTACCTTCCTAATGTGTGGTTCAGCATATGGTAGGGTTTTGGATTCTAATCCAATCTGCTATTCACTTGCATTTTATGGGTGAGTTCATTCCATTCACATTCAGAGTTATGATTACCAGCTGTGTATTTCCTAACATTTTGATTTCTACTTCTAGGCCTGCCTTTTCTTTTTCACTATTTCCTTCTAGAACAATGTTTTATTTTTAATCAATCCCCCTAATTCCCACCCTCATTTTAATTCCCTTTCAACCCCCCTTCCTATTCCATTATTTTCTTTACAGTCTTTTTAAACTATTCCCCCACCCTCTCCCTCTCTTATACTGCTTCTCTCTCCACCAGTCCATTTGTTACCCTTCTACTTCCCTATAGGACACAAATCAATTCTCTTCCCCAATTGATTGGATTGTTCTTCCCTCTTTGAATCAATTTCAATTCATGGAAGAGTTGAGTATTTCCTATCTTCTACCTCTTTACCCTTCCAGTGTATTAAAGTTCTCCCCACTCTCGCCATGAACTTCTTTGTGACATATACATTTCCCCCCTTTTGTGTCTTTTTCTATTTCTTTTAGTATTAACCTCTTTTTTATCTCTAAATGTATTTATATATGTATATATACATATATATTTATGCATACATATATTTATATTCATATTTATGTCTTGATATTTCATCTAGTTTGTCACTGTTACCTCTAAGTGTAATTCATCTAGCTGCTTAGATGATAACAATTTTAAAGAGTTACCAATGATCTCTTTTCTTATAGGGACACATATCATTTTAACTTACTGAGTCTCTAAAATGTTTTTGTTTTGTTTTGTTTTTGTTTTGTTTTTCTTTTTTTCCCTTTTTAATTACCTTTTTATAATTCTTTTGAGTTGTGTGCTTGGGCATCAAATTTTCTGTTCAGGTCCTGTCTTTTCTTTACAAATGCTTAGAATTCTTCTATTTTTTTTAAGTGATCATGCTATCCCCTGTAAGAATATAATCAGTTTTGCTAGTAGTTGATTCTTGGCTGTGAACCCAGTTCCCTTGTTTTCCAGAATATTGCATGCCTTTTGGTCCTTCAGTGTAGATGCAGCCATATCCTGTGTTATCCTCACTGTGGATCCATGGTATCTGAATGTTTTCTTTTTAGCAGCTTGTAATATTTTTTTCCATGGTCTGATAGTTCTTTAATTTTGCTATAACACACCTGCGTGTTTTCAGGTGAGAACTGAGTACAGGAGTGATTTATGGATTCTTTTGATCTCCACTTTTCCTTCTTGTTCTAGAATATTGGGGCAGTGTTCTTAGATAATTTCCTGTAGTATGATGTCCAGGCTTTTTTTCTTTTGTCATGGTCTTCTAGTAGATCAATGATTCTTAAGTTGTCTCTCCTGGAACAATTTTCTAAATCTTCTGTTTTGTGAATGAGATGCTTCATATTTTCCTCAATTTTTTCATTCTTTTGATTTTTTTTATAGTGTCCTGCTGCCTTGTGAAGTCATTTGATACTAGTTGTTGTATTCTGGTTCTTAATGACTGCATTTTCTCTCTAGCTTTTTGGTCATTTTTCTCCTTCTGGTCTGATTTTCTTTGGAGGTAATCTTTCATACTTTTTGCCTCATGTTTTATCTCCTTTGCCTCATTTTCAAGCTGGTTGATTTTGGCTTTCAAGACACTATTTTATTGTTTTAGTTCAATTGTCTCTGTTTCCAGATGACTTATATTCGTTTTAAAGTTCTTTTCCCAGTTTTCTTCAGCCTGTCTTAATTGTGTTTTGAATTGCATTTTGAGTTCTTCCAGAGCCTGTATCCAATTTGGAGGGTTTTCTGTTTTTTTTTTTTGTTTGTTTGTTTTTGTTTTTTCTTGGTGTTCCCTCCTTCTCCTCTGTTCTATTTGCTCTTTGCTCATGCCTATATAGAAGTTGTCGATTTTAATTTCTTTTTTTTTCATGTTTGCTCATATTTACCCCTTCTTTATGCCATGATGTTGCCTTAGCTCTTGCTCCACTCATTTTTTTTTGTGGTTTTTGGGCTTTTCTTTCTGCCTTCACCCTTGGAGTTTTTTCATTAAATCTCACAGTGCAGTCTGTGGGGGAGTGGTGTTGGAGCTTGAGCTTCCCTTCCCTTCCCTCTTTAAGCTTTGATGGGATTAAGTCCAATTGAGTTGCTGGGTGTGCCTTGAGTTCAAAATCTCAGGAAGGGGTGGGCAATATGGAGTATCCCTGCTGCTGCAACTTCTTCCCTCTCTGTGCTCTGCATTTTTTTTCTGCTTCCCCTCTACCTGTGTTTGAAAATCTGAGCCTGGCATAGCTTTGCCTGCAACATACTCCCTCCATACCAGTGCCTTTGCCCACCCAGAGGTTTCAGCTGTCACTGGAGGCTTAGCACACTAGGTGGGGGAGGGGTCCTGGGACCTTCCTTCTTCCTTCCCTTTAAACCAGAGAGTTCTTGAATTATGGCTTTGGAAGGGGGGGGTGTTCCATTTATGTTGAGTCCAGAAGGAGGGTTCCTTGGCTCTGTCTTGTTACATTTGATTTTCAATTCCCAAGGAGCATTTAGTTTGTAATCTGTAAGGAAGGGTTTTCAGAGGTCTGAATGTTTGCTGCCTCTACGCTGCCATTTTGACTCTGCCTCTCACCAGTCATTTTTGATAGCATCCTATTTGGTCTCCCCTCCTCACCAGTCTTCTTTCCAATTCATTTGTCCACATAGTTGCCAAAGTGATTCCCTTAAGATACACATTTAATTATGCTATTCTTGTACTCAATGTACTCTTGGGTGCTTCCCCAATTGACTCTGGTATCACATGGCATAACATATTTATCTGATACTTTCTAAAATTATATTTTGTTTTAAGTTTTATAATATATATATATAATTATTAGAAGAGTAATACATTTATATAATTTAATAAACCACATGAAGCTACACAGTCAATTACTTTTTTATCTGATGTAAGTAACAATTTAAAAAGTTTGAAAACCAGTGTCTTCATGAAAAATATTTTATTGATGCTATTCCAATAAAAAGTGATTGGGAAGGGGCGGAGTCAAGATGGTGGCCTAGAAGGAGCAGAAGTTCAGACCTCTGAATACCCTTCCTAAGAGATCATAAACTGAATGCTCCCAGAGGACTGAAAAACAAACTTAACAAGCCAGAGCCAAGGAACCCTCCTGCTGGACTTAATTCAAAAGGTAAGCACCCCAAAAAGCCTGAATCTGAAAACACTTGGGTTTAAGAGGAAGACAGAAGGAAAGTCCCAGGTCTCATCCCCCTCCCACCAAGAGCATTGAGACTCCCAGATCCCAGCGACAGTGGGAACTTCTGGGTGGGCAAAGATGCTAGTCTGGAGGGTGTACATTGCAACCAGGGCTGTGATAAGTTCAGAGTCTCCAACACAGAAGGTGGGGAAGAAGCTAGAGAGGGAGCATAGACCTGGCAGCCTGGCCAAGAGCTGTGGAGATCCTCCATATTTGTGCCAGCCTTCCAGGAAGTTTTGGACTCAGAGTACACCCAGCCCAAATAAGCTTAACTTAATCCCATCAAAAATCTCTAGAACTCAGTGAAGCCCAGACTCCATACCCATCCTCAATGACTGCTGGACTTTAATTGAATCAAAAGACTCCAGAGGACAGGGAAGCTCAAAGCACAACAAACCTCAACCAGAGACTACACCAAGAGATCTCCTATTAAAGCTCCAAGAGGGGAGACTGACAGAAGCCCCCAAACCAAAAAAAAAAAAATGAGAGGTGCAAGAATACAGAAAAATACAGGGAAAAAAGGGGTGAATTTGATGTAACCACAGAAAAAGAAGAAAGAAACCACAATAGAAAGCTTATATTCAGCAAATGGAACAGAGAGGGGGAAATCAGCAAATGATAACTCAGAAATCCCAGCAAATTGGATATAGGCTGTGGAAGAACTCAAAACACAATTAAGAGAGGCTGAAGAAAATTGGGAAAAGAACTTAAAAATTAAGATAAGTTATCTGGAACAGAGGCACTTGAACTAAAATGAGAAAAAAATGTCTTGAAAGCCAAAATCAACCAGCTGGGAAATGAAGCAAAGGAGATGAAAGATGAGGTGAAAAAGATGAAAGATGAGAAAAAGGAGATGAAAGATGAGATAAAAAGGATGTATATGACCTCCAAAGAAAATCATACCAGAAGGAGAGGGATGACCAAAATGCCATGGATGAAATCCAGTCTTTAAGAACCAGAATACAACAACTGGAATTAAGTGACCTCACAAGGCAGCAAGACACTATAAAACAAAATGAAAAGAATGAAAAAATTGAGGAAAATATGAAGCATCTCATTCACAAAACAGACAATTTAGAAAATCATTCGAGAAGAGACAATTTAAGAATCATAGGTCTATCAGAAGATTATGACAAAAGAAAAAGTCTGGATATAATACTACAGGAAATTATTCAGGAAAAATGTCCTGATATCCTAGAACAAGAGGGGAAAGTGGAGATTGAAAGAATCCACAGATCATCTCCTGTATTTAATCCCCAACTGACAACATTCAGGAATATTATAGCCAAACTCAAAAATTATCAGACCAAAGAAAAGATATTATAAGCTGCCAAGAAGAAGCCATTCAGATAACATGGATAAACACTGAGGATAACTCAGGATATGGCTGCATCCACACTGAAGGACCGAAAGGCATGGAATATGATATTCTGGAAAGCAAGGGAACTAGGTCTACAACCAAGATTAAAATTCCCATCAAAACTGACTATATTCTTACAGGGGAAAGCATGGTCATTCAACACAATAGAAGAATTCCAAGCATTCTTAAAGAAAAGACCAGACCTGATTAGAAAATTTGATACCCAAGCACAGAACTCAAGAGAATCATCAAAAGGTAATTAAAAAATAGGGGGAAAAAAAAACAAAACAAAACAACAACCAAAAAAACTTTTTTAAGAGACTCAATAAGTTAAAATATGTATCTCTATAAGAAAATAGGTCATTGGTAATGCTCAAAAACTGTGGTTATCACCTGGGCAGCTAGAAGAATTACACTTAGAGGGAAGTATACAGGATGAAAGGACAAGACATAAATTGATATATAGATATATGCATGCATAAATACATATTTGTGTGTATATATGTGTATATATATATATATATATATATATATATATATATATATATATATGAAACCAGAAGTAAAAAAAAAGAGTCTAATACTAAAAGAAATGCGAAAAGAAAGAAATGGGGGTAAATTGATACATCACAAAGTAGTTCATGGTGGGAGGGGGGAGAACATTGATACACTGGAAGGGTAAAGAGGTTGGAGATAGGAAATACTAAACTCTTACGTGCTTTAAAACTGAACCAAAGAGGGAAGAACAATCCCATTCATTGGGGCAGAGAATATATTTGTGCCCTATAGGGGAGTAGAAGGGTAAAAAACAGACGGGTGGGAAGGGAAACAGTACAAGGGAGGGAGAAAGTTGTGGGATTTTAAAAAGACTATAGGGGAACATAGGGGGAGATAAGAAGGGAGAGGGTAGAAAGGGAAGTAAAATAAGGGTGGGAACTAGGGGGACTTATTATAAACAAACACTGGTTTAGAAGGAAATAGTGAAATAAGAAAAGGCAGGACAAGGAGTAGAAATCAAAATGCTGGGAAATACACAACTAGTAATCATAACTCTGAATGTGAATGGAATGAACTCACCCATAAAACCCAAGCAAATAGCAGAGCGGATTAGAATCCAAAACCCTACCATATGCTGTCTGCAGGAAACACACATGAGGAAGGTAGATATTCATAGGCCGAAAGTAAGAGGATGGAGCAAAAGGCAACAACTGATAAAAAGAAGGCAGGAGTTACAATCATAATATCTGACAAAGCCAAAGTAAAAATAAATCCATTTAAAAGAGATAGGGAAGATAACTACATCCTGATAAAAGGCAGTATAGACAATGAGGAAATATCTATATTCAATATATATGTACCAAATGGCAGAGCATCCAAATTTCTAAAGGAGAAACTAGTGGAGCTCAAGGATGAAATAGACAGAAAAACTATACTAGTGGGAGAACTGAACCTTCCTCTATCAGAACTAGATAATTCAAACCAAAAAATAAATAAGAAAGAGGTGAGTGAAGCAAATGAAATCTTAGAAAAATTAGAGTTAGTAGACATGTGGAGAAAAATAAATAGGGACAAAAAGGAATTTACCTTCTTTTCAGTAGCACATGGTACATTCACAAAAATTGACCGTGTATTAGAGCATGAAAACATTGCGAACGAATGAAAAAGGGCAGAAATAATAAATGCAACCTTCTCAGACCACAATGCAATGAAAATAATAATTAGTAAGGATTCATGGGGAGATAAATAAAAAAAAATTATAAATTAAACACTATGATTCTCCAAAACAGGCTAGTTAAAGAACAAATTGTAGAAAGTCAGTAACTTCGTTGAAGAAAACAAGAATGGTGAGACATCCTTTCAAAACCTATGGGATGCATCCAAAACAGTACTCAGGGGGAACTATATATCCTTGAGTTCATATGTAAACAAATTAAGATGGGCAGAGGTCAATGAATTGGGCATAGAAATTAAAAAACTAGAAAGTGAACAAATTAAAAATCCTCAGATGAAGACTAAATTAGAGATCCTAAAAATCAAAGGAGAAATCAATAAAATTGAAAGTCAAAGATCTATTAATTTAATAAATAAGACTAGAAGCTGGTACTTTGAAAAAAAACAAATAAAATAGACAAAGTACTAGTCAGTCTAATTAAAAAAAGGAAAGAAAAATACCAAATTGACAGTATCCAAGATGAAAAGGGAGACCCCACCTCTAATGAAGAGGAAATTAAGGGAATCTATAAAACTACTATGCCCAATTATATGGCAAAAAATATGGCAATCTATGTGATATGGATGAATACCTACAAAAATATAAATTGCCTAGACTAAAAGAGGAAGAAATAAGTTACCTTAACAACCCCATATCAGAAAAAGAAATTTAACAAGCCATCAAAGAACTCCCTAAGAAAAAAATTCCCACATCCAGATGGATTCACAAATGAATTCTATCAAACATTCAAAGAACAACTAATCCCAATATTATACAAGCTATTTGACAGAATAAGCCAAGAAGGGGTTCTACCAAATTCTTTTTACGACACAAACATGGTACTGATCCCAAAGCTAGGCAGATTAAAAACAGAGAAAGAAAACTATAGGCCAATCTCCCTTATGAATATAGACGCAAAAATCTTAAATAGGATACTAGTAAAAAGAATCCACCAAATCATCACAAGGATTATCCACTATGATCAGGTGGGGTTCATACGAGGAATGCAGGGATGTTTCAATATTAGGAAAACCATCCATATAATTGACCACATTAACAAGCAAACCGACAAAAATTACATGATTATCTCAATGGATGCAGAAAAAGCCTTTGATAACATACAACACCCATTCCTATTGAAAACACTAGAAAGTATAGGAATAGAAGGGCCTTTCCTAAAAATAATAAACAGTATATATCTAAAACCATCAGCAAACATCGTCTGCAATGGGGATAAACTCGAAGCCTTAATAAGATCAGGAGTAAAACAAGGATGCCAATTATCACCTTTATTGTTTAATATTGTACTAGAAACACTAGCAGTAGGAATGAGAGAAAAAAAAAATTGAAGGCATTAGAATTGGCAATGAGGAGACCAAGCTGTCACTCTTTGCAGATGACATGATGGTCTACTTAAAGAATCCTAGAGAATCTACCAAAAAGCTAGTCAAAATAATCAAAAACTTTAGCAAAGTTGCAGGATACAAAATAAACTCTCATAAGTCATCAGCATTTCTATATATCTCCAACCCAGTTCAGCAGCAAGAATTAGAAAGAGGAATTCCATTTAAAGTCACTCAAGACAATAAAAATACTTAGGAATCTATCTCCCGAGACAAACACAAGAATTATATGAACACAACTACAAAACACTCTCCACACAACTAAAACTAGATCTAAACAGTTGGAAAAACATTGATTGCTCATGGGTGGGATGAGCTAACATAATAAAAATGACAATCCTACCCAAACTTATATATCTTTTTAGTGCCATAACCATTGAATTTCCAAAAAAGTTTTTACTGAATTAGAGAAAACCATAACAAAGTTCATTTGAAAGAACAAAGGATCAAGGCTATGCAGGGAAATAATGAAAAAAAATACAAAGGAGGTGGCCTTGCAGTACCAGATCTCAAACTCTATTATAAAGCAGTGGTCATCAAAACACTCTGATATTGGCTAAGAGACAGAAAGGAGGATCAGTGGAATACACTTGGCATAAATGACCTCAGCAAGACAGTCTATGACAAACCCAAAGACCCCAGCTGTTGAGACAAAAATCCAGTATTTGATAAAAACTGCTGGGAAAATTGGGAGATACTCTGGGAGAGATTAGGTTTGGATCAACACCTTACACCCTACACCAAGATAAACTCAAAATGGGTGAATGACCTCAATATAAAGAAGGAAACTATAAGTAAATTAGGTGAACACAGAATAATACACATGTCACACCTTTGGGAAGGGAAATATTTTAAAACCAAGCAAGATTTAGAAAGAGTCACAAAATGTAAAATAAATAATTTTGACTACATCAAATTAAAAAGTTTCTGTACGAACAAAACCATTGTAACTAAAATTAGAAGGGAGGCAACAAATTGGGAAACGATCTTCATAACAAAAACCTCTGACAAAGGTCTAATTACTCAAATTTATAAAGAGTTAAACCAGTTGTCCAAAAAATCAAGCCATTCTCCAATTGATAAATGGGTAAGGGACATGAACAGGCAGTTCTCAGCCAAAGAAATCAAAACTATTAATAAGCACATGAAAAAGTGTTCTGAATCTCTTATAATCAGAGAGATGCAGATCAAAACAACTCTGAGGTATCACCTCACACATAGCAGATTGGCTAACATGACAGCAAAGGAAAGTAATGAATTCTGGAGGGGATGTGGCAAAGTGGGAACACTAATTCATTGCTGGTGGAGTTGTGAATTGATCCAATCATTCTGGAGGGCAATTTGGAACTATGCCCAAAGGGCGATAAAAGACTGTTTGCCCTTTGAGCCAGCCCTAGCACTGCTGGGTTTGTTCCCCAAAGAGATAATAAGGAAAAAGACTTGTGTACAAGAATATTCATAGCTGCTCTCTTTGTGGTGGCCAAAAATTGGAAAATGAGGGGATGCCCTTCAATTGGGGAATGGCTGAACAAATTGTGGTCTATGTTGGTGATGGAATACTATTGCGCTAAATGGAATATTAAAGTGGAGGAATTCCATGGAGACTGGAACAATCTCCAGGAAGTGATGCATAGCGAAAGGAGCAGAATCAGGAGAACATTGTACACAGAGACTGATACATTGTGGTACAATCGAAGGTAATGGACTTCTCCATTAATGGCTTTACAATGCCCCAGAACAATCTGCAGGGATCTATGTGAAAAAAAACAAAAACACTATCCTCAAGCAGAGAACGAACTTTGGGAGTGAAAACACCAAGGAAAAGCAACTGTTTGGTAGAGGGGATATGATTAAAGGGAGATGCTAAATGAGCACCCTAATGCAAATACCAACAACAAGGAAATGGGTTGGGAGCAAGGACACATGTGATACCCAGTGGAATCGCTAGTTGGCTAGGGAATGGGCTGTGGGAGGAGGGGGGCGGGGAGGAAACGAAAATTATCTCTCTTTCCAATGTGAAAATGACCAAATAAAATAATGTTAAAAAATAAAGTTACACAGCAAGTAAATAAAAAATCTGGGGAAAAAAAGGGATTGGACATTTTGTCATTGTTCTTGTGTAATTCCAAATTGATATCCAAGATAGTTTAATCACTTGACATCATTAACTGTACCATCTTACTCAATTTGAATGCTGTGTAGTGGGATTTTTCTTGAGGGGCAAATCTAGGAGTACTCAGACCATGTTGTACTAAGGAGTCAAATAATCCTGGACCCATAATACAGTCTGTACACTAACTGGCAGAGAAGATTCTAAGAACCTAGGAAATACCCAAATAATCTGGCTACAAAGAGCAGGTTAAAGGGCTCTAGAGTGGACTCTATCCTCACTCTCAACCAAAAGAAACAGCAAAAGAGAAAAGACATTCTTAACTCACAGTCTTTTTAATTCAGTATTAGTAAAGAAAAAACTGGATTGAGGGCACTGTCATCAGTCCTTATCCATGTTAGAATAAAATAATTGTTTGTGTAATCACTTCAGTCATATTCAAATCTTCATGAACCTATTTTGTCAAAGAAAAAGGTGTGGCTTGACATTTCTTCCTCCAGATCATTTTATAAATGAGGAGCCTGGGCTTGAGGTCACAAACTAATAAATGCCTGAGGCCAGATTCTTTACTGACTTGATTCCTAGTACCTTCTCCTACCTATGTGAACTACTATGTGACCTACCTCCCCCAAACACAAAGATAGCAATATTTGAAGTTGCTTTTATTTCTCTCCATCTTTCTCAGCATCTTCATTTTCATTTTTTCTCTTTGTGTTACTTTCATGAAAGAGAATTTTAATATAAAATATGTATGACTCCAGGAACATTACAATATTCATTATGTTTAATTTTAATTCAGTGTATATCATTATACATGCAGCATGTCAAACAGTTGCCTAGATTAAATTCAATAATTGCAAATAATACACCATATTTATTTCTTTAACTTGGTATTTGATTTAAATGTTTGTTTTTAAATCCAAAGAACATTCCAATGTGCCAGCATCTGAAATTATGTAACTATCTGGTCACCATGTTGCCATTAACCCACTATAAACAATTAGACATTTGAAAAGTTGAATATATTAACTTTCATTTGTTAGAAAAAAACAGAGAATTAATAGACTTGTGTTGTCATATATGAATTACATATGGAGAACAATACTTTCTTCCAAGGGATGACCTTATTATCACATCTTCAAAACTATGAACATCAAGCACTGAATAAGAAGAGCACAGCCTTGGATTAATTTTAAAGAGTTCTATAACCTCTGAAACAGTTATGTTCAAGTTCACTGTGAAATAAAAACTCAGAGATAACTGCAAGGTCACAAAGAATTGTCTTGCAAATTTTGACTATTATTTTTGTCTAAGACCTTTGACATTTTATCACAAAACAAAATTATGGGAAAAAAAGAAACACCTAGAAAAGGTATCCAGAAAAAAGTAGACCCCCAAAGCCACATTAATGATTGCTTAAGTAGTAAAAAAAAATGACATTTTCTCAAATCTTATGGTTTCTGGTCTCTTTACAGATTTTACATTGTGAATCTCCCTGTTCTTGCTGTTGCCTTCTCTTTAGGTTTCTGTGAAAAGTTCTGTACCAGTTTTGCTCTTATCTACCTCCCTTGCAGTCTTCTTCAATCATGTGCTAGGTCCTCTATTGCCCACTAATGCCCACTAATAATAAATCTCCACCAGGGCTCTGTCCTAGTCCTTCTTGTATTCTCCCTCCAGGTTATTTTACTTTGTGATCTCAAATCTCTCATGGGTTCAATTTCCTTCTCTACATTAATTATTCTACAAAATCCTTATGCATCATTTGACTCTATCATGACCTCCATGAAAAGATCTCCAACTACTTATAAAAATCTTGATACTTCATGTTATACAGAGATCTTAAACTCAATATGACTAAAATGGAGCTAAATCTCTATACTTTAGAATACCCCTATCATACAAACATCTCTATTATTGCTGTGTGTATTACCATCATTGTCTATAGTACCTTTTATCAGGATATAATTACCTTCCTCATCTCTTTTAATCAGATCTATTTTTACTTTAGATTTTTCAGATATCATGATTGTAAAGCCTGCCTTCTTTTTCTCAGGTGACGTCCAATAAATTCTGCTCCAGCTGTTTACCTTTACCCTTCATGTGTCTACCTGTCTCATGTGTGTTTCTTGTAGACAATATATGGTAGGATTTTAGTTTTTAATTCACTCTGCTATCTGCTTCCATTTTATAGGTGAGTTTGTCCCATTCTCATTCAGAGTTATAATTACCACCTATGTATTCACCATCATTTTGATTTCCTCTTTTAGTCCTGACCTTTCTTCATTCACTATTTCCTTCCACACAAGTGTTTTCGGTCCCCCTTTTCCTCACCCTTATTTTACTTTCCTTCCCACCCTCTCCCTTATAATTCCCCTCCTATTTCCTTTCAAGGTCTATTAATTGTCTGGCCCCCCCCCCCCACAACTTTCCCTTCCCTTTTAATACTCCCTACCCCTCACTGCCTCTTTCTTATTCCCTTTCAACTTCTCTATAGGGTAAAATAGAATTATATACCCTAATAAATCTGGCTGTTCTTCCCTCTCAGAACTGATTCCACTGAGAATAAGGTTTAAGTATTATCTGCCATCACTCTTTGCCTCCCCTTCTTTTAATAGTAGTCATTGCCCCTCCCCATGAACCTCTTTACATGGTATAATTTATCCTATTTTACCTTTTCCTTTGAGTTTATCTTAGTACCATCCTCTTTTAATTCCCCCCCTTTTACATATCATATTAAACAACTTAATACTATAATCTCCAACTATGAAAATTTCTTCTATCTATTATGATATTGGAAACATTTTTAAGAATTATAGATATCATTTTTCCATATGGGAATATAATCAATGACCTTATTTAAGTCCTTAATTTTTCCCCTCTTTCTAGTTTACCTCTTTATGTTTCTCTTGAATTTTATATTTGGACATCAAATTTTTTGTTTATTTCTGTTCTTTTCTTTAGAAATGCTTGGAAATCTCCTATTTTATTAAATATCCAGACTTTCCCATAAAAAAATATATAGTCAGTTTTGATGGTAGGTGATTCTTGGTTGTAGACCCAATTCTTTTGCCTTCCAGAATATCATATTCTAAGCCTTGCAGTCCTTTAATGTGGAAGCTGCCAGGTCCTGTTTAATCCTGCCTATGGCTCCTTGTTAACTGAATTGTCCCTTTGTGACCATTTGTAGTATTTTCTTCATGGCCTGGAAGCTCTTGAATTTCATTATAACATTCCTGGGAGTTGTCTTTTGGGGATTTAATGTAGGGGATGAACTATGAATTTTTTCAATTTCTATTTTGCCCTCTTATTCATAAATATCAGGGCAGTTTTCTTGGATAATTTCTTGTCATCTAATGTCAAGGCATTTTTTTTCTTTGTTACAGGCTTCAGGTAGTCTAATAATTCTCAGATTATCTCTCCTGGATCATTTTTCCAGGGCAGTTGACTTTTCAATGAGATATTTCTTGTTTCTTCTATTTTTTTTCATTCTTTTGATTTTGCTTTATAATTTTTCTTATGAGATCATTGAGTTCTCCTTACCCAATTTTAATCTTTAAAAACTGATTTTAATCTATGATTTTCTGATTTTTCTCTTAGGTTTGGTCAATCTTGCTTTTCATGGATTTCAACAGGTCAGTTTTAGTTTCAAATTTGCTTATTACTTCCTTTGATCTATGTGCCTCTTTTCCCATAAGAGAAATTTTGTCTCTTAAACTGTTATTTTCTTTTTGCATTATTTCTATTTCTTTTTCCCACTTTTCTTCCCATTTTCCTCTATCTCTCTTACCTGGTTCTTGAACTCCTTTTTGAGTTCCTCCAGAGCTTGTAACCAATTTCCATTTTTTCGGAAAGTTTGGTTGTATTTCTTTGTTTGTCACTCTCTGCTATTGCTTCAGTATTTTGTTCTTATTTCTCCATAGAAATTTTCCATGGTGTATTAGGGAATTATTTTAAGAGGAAGATGATAATTTCAAGATAAGATCTGCCCATCTCCTCACTCCTCCCTCTTTACTCAGCTTTCCCCCTCCCTGTCCTTCCGCCCTCTTCTCTTCCCCCCTTTAGTTGATTTTTCTGTTGCTATCACTGAAATCATCTCAGAGTGAGTATCTTGGCATATCAGACAAATCACTCTTTCTCTTTTTTAAGTTTAAGTAAGGGGTGTTATTTAGGAGAAGGGGAAAGGTAAAGAAGTTGAGGGGAGAGAGGGTTTGGGATTTCCCTAATCCTAAAACAATTCCTAAATTGGAGGATGGTAGAATAGAGTTCAGAATTGGGAATATGGCCAACAGGTTTGAAGATTCAGTCACAGAATTGTAGAGAGAAACCAGAGAGCAGGACTTTTGTCTTTCCTCTTTTCTGTTCCCAGGGCAAGAGACCAAGTTGTTTTCAGTTTGGTTCTTCTTCTTCATCAAATGTCCTTCCCCAATCTTCATTCCAAGTAGAATGTCCATCTTGATTGATAGTTCTATAGTCCTTGCTTCTCCAGAATTTGTTGCACACTTTTTTCCATCTCTTCTCCACAACATTACAGTCGTCAAGAGCTTTTTTTGTTGTTGCTTATTCCTTTTGCCACTAGTGGACTGAGGTTTCCTGCATGTTGGTGGTCATTGCTTTCTAAGCTTCTGCCTCACAGGCTTTGGCTTGGTAGTATCTTTCCTTCCTGGTCAGAAGTCTGAGTAAGGGCAGGTAGCTTTGTGATGTTCTTTGTGTAGCATGCACCTTCAAGAGTTTTTCCCTGAGGCTATCTTCCCAGCCTCTGCTGCCTCAGCTGTGACCAGCCACTCCACTGCCCACGCTTCACACTCCTCAGCCTCAAGTCTCTCTGCCAAGGTCTGGCACAGCCCTCAGGGGTAAGTTTGTGGTGTTTTCAGCCCCTTGCTCTGACCCTGGAATGGTAGGTGGTGTGGGGGAGTTGTTGAGCAACTTGAGCTTTCATTAGTGCAGTTTTGCCCCCTTATAGTATGGAAATCCCTTTCACACTGTGACCAATGGAAGTGCCCTTTTACTTTTCCAGTTTTGACTTTTGTCCTTTTGAGGCACTTTGTAATGATCAGTTGGAAAGAGATTCAGAAGGCTCCTGTTACTATATCACCATATTGGCTCTGCCCTCCTGAGTGTACTATCATCTTCATGCCAGTCACCCAGGCTCATTACCTATATATCATCCTTTAACTGTCACTCTCCCTATCTCCCTGCCTCTCTCTCAAACTCCTTCCCAAACCTCTCTCCCATCCTTTCTCTTCAGGTGCTAAGTAAGGTCTCAATTCTAGTCTCTAGTACAACATACAAAGTAATAACCAAGGCAGGAAACAGCAAATCAGAGAATATAATTCTGTTATATTGAATCAACTCTGACTGGCTAATAGGTTGAGACTAGAAGTAGTCTATTCTTGTACAAGCCCAAACCCATTGTCAGGAACTTGCAAGGGTCAGAACAGCATGGCAACAAGAGTTTCCCTGTGGTCAGACTTCTTGGAGAACACTAAAAGTCAGCAATCCTTCATCTGTCCTGCATACTTCCCACTCCCACATTCCAGAAAAAAGAAGCAGTCAGGACCTTCCCTCCAGAAATATTGGAGAATCCAGCTCAAATACATTGAGTCCAAAGGATAAACTGCTTCCATTCAATTAGGGAGAAATGATACACATGACTCCTTTGAACCCCTGTTATTAGGGTTTTAGGGACTCTTATTAAACAAGGCCTTGAAAGAGTTCTGTTATTTCTTGATGATTTTGAGAAAAGAAATTGAGAGAAGGAAAGATGAATATACTGTAGGGGCTGGGTAAAGAAAGAAAGAAAATTATCTCACATTAAGGATATACAAGTATCAAGAAAGTCTGAGAGACAGAGAGAGAGAGAGACAGAGAGAGACAGAGAGACAGAGAGAGAGAGAGACAGAGAGAGAGAGACAGAGAGAGAGAGAGAGAAAGAGAGAGAGAGAGAGAGAGATTTTAAGAAAAGATCCATGTCATTAAAACAGGCAAGGAGGAGACCAAATTGTCACTCTTTGCAGATGATATGATGGTCTACTTAAAGAATCCTAGAGATTCAACCAAAAAGCTACTCAAAATAATCAACAATTTAGCAAAGTTGCAGGTTACAAAATAAACCAACATAAGTCATAAGCATTTCTATATTTTTCCAACACAGCTCAGCAACAAGAATTAGAAAGAGAAATCCCATTCAAAATCACCTTAGACAAAATAAAATACTTAGGAATATATCTCCCGAGACAAACATAGGAACTTTATGAACACAACTACAAAATACTCTCCATACAACTAAAACTAGATTTGAGCAATTGGAAAAACATTAATTGTTCATGGGTAGGATAAGCCAATATAATAAAAATGACCATCCTACCCAAACTTATTTATCTATTTAGTGCCATAACCATTGAACTCCCAAAAAATTTTACTGACTTATAAAAAATCATAACAAATTTCATTTGGAAGAACAAAGGATCAAGGATATCCAGGGAAATCATGAAAAAAAAATAATAAAAAGGAAGGGGTCCTCGCAGTCCCAGATCTCATACTCTATTATAAAGCTGTGGTCATCAAAACAATCTGCTACTGGCTAAGAGACAGAAAGGAGGATCAGTGGAATAGACTTGGGGTAAGTGACCTCAGCAAGACAGTATATGACAAACCGAAAGACCCCAGCTTCTGGGACAAAAACCCATTATTTGACAAAAACTGCTAGAAAACTGGAAGACAGTGTGGGAGAGATTAGGTTTGGGTCAACACCTCACACCCTACACCAAGATAAATCCAAAATGGATGAACGACTTGAACATAAAGAAGGAAACTATAAGTAAATTAGGTGAACACAGAATAGTATACATGTCAGACCTGTGGGAAGGGAAAGACTTTAAAACCATGCAAGACATAGAAAGAATCACAAAATGTAAAATAAACAATTTTGATTACATCAACTTAAAACGTTTCTGTACAAACAAAACCAATGTAACCAAAATGAGAAGGGAAGCAACCAATTGGGAAACAATCTTCATAACAAAAACTTCTGACAAAGGTCTAATTACTTAAATTTATAAAGAGCTAAATCAATTGTCCAAAAAATCAAGCCATTCTCCAGTTGAAAAATGGGCAAGGGACATGAACAGGCAGTTTTCAGCCAAAGAAATCAAAACTATTAATAAGCACATGAAAAAGTGCTCTAAATCTCTTATAATCAGAGAGATGCAAATGCAAAAGGCTAACATAACAGCTATGAAAAGTAATGAATGCTGGAGGGGATGTGGCAAAGTAGGGACATTAATTCATTGCTGGTGGAGTTGTGAATTGATCCAACCATTCTGGAGGGCAATTTGGAGCTATTCCCGAAGCGAGATAAAAGCTGTCTGCCCTTTGATCCAGCCATAGCACTTCTGGGTTTGCACCCCAAAGAGATAATAAGGAGAAAGGTAAGAATATTCATAGCTGTACTCTTTGTGGTGACCAAAAATTGGAAAATGAGGGGATGCCCTTCAATTGGGGAATGGCTGAACAAATTGTGGTCTATGTTGGTGATGGAATACTATTGTGCTCAAAGGAATAATAAAGTGGAGGAATTCCATGGAGACTGGAACAACCTCCAGGAAGTGATGCAGAGCGAAAGGAGCAGAACCAGGAAAACATTGTACATGGATACTAATAAACTGTGGTACAATCGAATGCAATCACTTCTCCATTAGTGTCAATGCAATGTCCCTTAACAATCTGCAGGGATCTAGGAGATAAAAACACTATCTACAAGCAAAGGACAAATTGTGGGAGTAAAAACACCAAAGAAAAGAAACTGTTTGACTACAGGGGTTGAGGGGATATGATTGGGGAGAGACTCTAAATCAACAACCTAATACAAATAACACCAACATGTAAATGGGTTCAAATCAAGGACAGATGTGATACCCAGAGGAATCGTGCCTTGGCTATGAGAGGGGTGCTGGGAGGGGGTGAGGAAAAGAAAATGATCTTTGTTTCCAAGGAATAATGTTTGAAAATGACCAAATAAAATAATGTTCAAATTGATAAAAAGATGCATGTCACAGATTTAATAGACAGTTATTTAATCTGTTATTGATTTATTGAATAACATGCACACACATATGTACATAAATTGTCAATGAAAACTTTTCATTTAAATTGAGAGATTTCACTTCTGTCCCAAGTTTCAGAATTGTAGCTTTAAGTGCAAAAACAAAAAGCACCTCTTTAGTTAAGAAATAAAGTCATAATGCAATAAAAGCAAACATCTTCCTGTATTATAAACTCTCAGATTATACATATTGTGTTGGATGTTCTTTAAAAATCTAAATAGTATAATCTATCCATAGTTGGGATGCTCATAGTTGTTTAAGCTATCTTGAACTATATTTTAAATGTGAACATCAGAGGTTAATAGTTTTATTAGATAATGTTTGGTAATTTTTTGTCATTTTCTATCTTCTATAAAGACAATTTCTCTCATTCAAAAAATGGTACGTTTGCTTTGCTTGCTAGAAAGTGGCACTTTGCAAAAGAAAATTCTATCCTTACAGTAAACCAGAGAAGTGAAAATCGTGTGCACCCACATAGACACACACATACACACACACACAAAATGCCTTAGTAACTCTCTCTTTGAGGATACTTTGGATTATCTAATACTTTCATAAGCAATTTATGAAAATAGATCTTAATATTACCAAAAGTTTAGAAAAATTTGTGTTTTTTATATGGATATAAAGATATGTTCTCATCTCTCAGTCAGCATATCAAAGACTATCTCTAGCCTCTGAGAGTTATATAGTACATCACTTCTCTCTACATAATAACTTTTAAAGTGCTTGGTTATTTTTTTTAATCTTCTTTAAGTATCATACTATTGCCCAACTTGATGTACATTTATTGTCTTTAATCAATAACACTTTGATTCTTTCATCAGATTGTCCTTTAAAATTAATTCATCCTGAATGTTAACATTTTTTTCTATTCAATTTTATGATTTTTCAGAAGGACTTAATTACTGTCTTCTTTTTTCCTTATTGGAATATAATTACTTAAGGGCAAAGACTGCGTCATAGTTTTCTTTTAATCTCCTAGCACTGCACAATGAATATTGTAAGCATTTATCAAATATTCACTGAATGAATAAATATTTAGGAAAGAACAAGTTTTCCTGTTTTAACATTTTAGGGCCATTATAGGTGAATGCCAAAGTGAATCTCAGAAAATAGCATATTATTTCAATAACTTGCATTTACCAGTATGTGATTCTTAGCCTTTCTTTAGTAATTGTATTCTACTGTATGGTGCAATGGAAAGAATATTGGATATAAAGTCAGAAGACCTTGGTTCATATCATAGCTCTGCAACATAATCACCTGCTTACCCATGGTAAAATCACTTCTTTCTTTGGGTCTCAGTTCCTTCTTATATAAAATAGAGTTGAATTAGATGACCTATTAAGGTACCTTCTGGATCTAAATCCTATGATTCAATAAGGTGCTACAAAGAGAGCCAGCCAGCCTTCTTCCTCTTAACTCTCTTTTCTTCCCATTCCCCCAAAATATAGTGTGCCTAAACGGATGAAATCTCAGTGAGATTTATAGAGATGGGTACTGAAGCATTCCTATCTAGTTTGATGCAGCCAATTAGCCTTTTCAAACGGAAAAGTCACTTCAAATTCTGTAATTTAAGTAATTGAATGCCTGAGGGAAAGAAGGGATGCTCTAAGATTATATATTATCAATGGAAGGCAGATCTTAGTGCCAATTTCTCAGTTATATTGAATTGATTCTCCCTAGACAAGATAATATTGATGTATGGGGTCATATGTCTCTGTTTTTATAAGTAGGGTCATGGAATAATAGCAGAGTCTCTTCAGTTCACAGTCCACAGTACTAGGACAGGTGATCTCCTTCTAGGCCTGCTCAACGGGAAAACTAATATACTCTGCTCTTGCAAATTAATTTCCCAAGTCATTAAAAATAAATCTGATTCCAAGTGGTTCTACAAAGTAATGATAAAAATAAATTGGATAAGGATGGAAGAGAGGGATCTTCAAGATCATTAGAAATGAGTGAGAGAGAATATGCCCAAAGGCAGGAAGAAACCTTGCCTTAAAATTCCCACTCTACAAAACACCACTTAACATGTATAGAGTACTTTCCACCCATTACATAATTAATTCCCACAACAATGTTACAAGAAAGATAGAGCTCCCCAACTGTGCAAATAAGCTGGCTTGTCAAAATGTTCTTTTCAATACAATAGGAGATGAGGGATGAATTAAGAAGCAAGTGTTCCTGGATAGCAATTTAATATATATGTTCTAGAATGTAAAGGATTTGGGAAAAATCCTTATATGTCATCTATTTGAACCCTCATCATTTTCAAGAGAGAAAACTCAAATTTGACATATAAAGTGACTTCCGATGTGGTAGAGCCAACATTTGAACCTACTGATAGCCTTTTGATTCCAAATCTAGCACTCTTCATTACACTAGAATCCCTCTTGTTCTCAGCTTTTTTGTTTCAATAAAGTTTTGTAAACTGAGACATTCATGAAATTGAAGTGGAGAGAATGAAAGTATTCTAAAATGGAATTTATTACTCTATTACTGTCAGAGTTCTTGATATAATATTTGTTTCTACAATTCTTATACAATTAAATAAGGAGAATTTTTGTTTGTTTTTTGATTTCCCCATTATTTAGTAATTTAGAGTTTATATATTTTTTCTGATAATTCTATAACTTGTTGATGTGATCAAATCAAACAACAGTTGGTCAAATTAACATTAACAAAGTACAACTGTGAGTAAAAATTAAGAATTACTACAAATCAACCTCATATTTATAGGCTAACACATGAAATTGCCTATTCATTATGGTGAGCAAAGCTGATTTATCAGTCTGTATCAGTCATTATACTAAACAGAGACACAGTATCTCAGATGAATTCAAGAACATGCAGACGAAATAACCAAAATGTAATAGCCAGAGTCCTAAGATAGCAAGCAAAATATATTGCCAAGCAGACTTTCCTGTTCTCCATTTTTTTCCTAAAATAAAATCATTATCTTGGGTGGAATTGAGATGAAGACAGCAATGATGTAAAGAACACGGGAGGACTTCCAGTTAAGATGGCGGCTTAGAGAAAGCTGAAGTTCAGATCTCCGGAAAACCCTTCCCGACCGATCTCAAACTAGAAGTTCCTAAGGCGCCGAAATTCAAAACGATCAACAGCACAGAACCTGGGAACCCTCCTCCTGGACCTGGACCCGGTTCAAAAGGTACGGCTCCCCTTAAAAGCCAGAACCCGAGATCCCTCGGACCTCAGGGGTAGGAGCGCAGAGTCCAAGGCTCCCGGAAGCGGCAGCCGCGCCGGGCTCAGAGAGCAGGGTCTGAGGAACAACAACCCTCAGGGTCTTCTACCCAAGTCCCAGTCCGGGTGAAAGTTACTGCCTGGGGCCTCCGCTGCAGAGAGCTGGTCAAAACAACAGCAACCCTCAGGGCGGGCAAGACAGCCTCACGGGCTGGATCCTGCTATCCAAGTCTCAGTGAAAGTCTGTGCTCTCGGAGCTTGGGGAAGCGGCAGCCCATCCCCCCGCAGGCCGACGAAACAGCCTCACGGCCAGGGATTCTGAAGGCAACTTCCGGAAATCGAGCCAGGGGGAGAGTGTGGCCTCGTGGTCCGACCCTTCCATTCCAGTTCCAGTGAGGCATATTCAGTTTAACCCAGGGAACGCTCATAGAACCAACATCTGCCCAGGATTAAAGCCACTGATCACCAGACAAAGACAAGAAAAGCCAATCCTCCACGTTCAGAGATGACAAATTCCACAGAAGCACAGAAGCCCCAAAATACCAAGAAAAATAAGAAGAAAGGGGCGACTCTGGACACATTCTATGGAGCCAAAATACAAAATACAGAGCAGATAGAAGAAGATATACAAGAAAATTCTCCAAAATCTTCCAAAGGAAATAGAAACTCTCCACAAACACATGAAGAATTTGAATCAGAAAGGACCAAAAAGATGGAAGCCCTCTGGGAGGAAAAGTGGGAAATGATGCAAAAGAAATTCACGCATCTACAAAACCAGTTTGACCAAACTGTAAAAGAAAACCAGGCTTTAAAGCAAGAACTAATAAAGCAAAGCCAAAACACCAAGAAATTAGAAGAGAACATAAAATATCTCACCGACAAGGTGATAGATCTGGAAAACAGGGGGAGAAGAGAAAATTTAAGAATAATTGGACTCCCAGAAAAGCCAGAAATAAACACCAAACTGGACATGGTGATACAAGATATAATCAAAGAAAATTGCCCAGAGATTCTAGAACAAGGGGGCAATACATCCACTGACAGAGCTCACAGAACACCTTCTACACTAAACCCCCAAAAGACAACTCCCAGGAATGTAATTGCCAAATTCCAAAGCTATCAAACAAAAGAAAAAATCCTACAGGAAGCCAGAAAAAGACAATTTAGATATAAAGGAATGCCAATCAGGGTCACACAAGACCTTGCAAGTTCTACGCTGAATGATCGTAAGGCATGGAACATGATCTTCAGAAAGGCAAGAGAGCTGGGTCTCCAACCAAGAATCAGCTACCCAGCAAAACTGACTATATACTTCCAAGGGAAAGTATGGGCATTCAACAAAATAGAAGACTTCCAACTTTTTGCAAAGAAAAGACCAGAGCTCTGTGGAAAGTTTGATACCGAAAATCAAAGAGCAAGGAATACCTGAAAAGGTAAATATTAAGGAAAGGGGAAAAATGTTATCTTCTTTTACTCAAACTCTCTTCTATAAGGACTACATTTATATCAACCTATGTATACTAATATGTGGGGAAAATGTAATGTATAAATAGGGGGTAAAGAAAGACCAAATAGAATAATGGTTCTCACACAAAGATTCACAGGGGAAGGGGAGGGGAAGAAAACTCCTATAAGAAGGAGAGGAAGAGGGGGGGGGGGTTACTTAAACCTCAATCTCAGGGAAATCAACTCTGAGAGGGAAAAACATCCAGATCCATTGGGATCTTGAATTCTATCTTACCCAACAAGGGTAAGGAGAAGGGAAAACCAAGGGGGGGAGGGGGAGAGGGAGAACAAAAAGGGAGGGAAAGAGAGGGGGGAGGGGGAGGGAACAAAAAGGGAGGGACTAAAAAGGGAAACATCAAGGGAGGGGACAAGGGGGACTGATTCAAAGTAAATCACTGGACTAAAAGGTAGAGCCGAAGAAGAAAAGGTTAGAATTAGGGAAGGCAATCAAAATGCCAGGGAGTCCACAAATGACAATCATAACTTTGAACGTGAATGGGATGAACTCACCCATAAAACGTAGACGAATAGCTGAATGGATTAGAATCCAAAACCCTACCATATGTTGTCTTCAAGAAACACACATGAGGCGGGTTGACACCCACAAGGTCAGAATTAAAGGATGGAGTAAGACCTTCTGGGCCTCAACTGATAGAAAGAAGGCAGGAGTGGTAATCATGATATCTGATAAAGCCAATGCAAAAATAGACCTGATCAAAAGGGATAGGGAAGGTAATTATATTTTGTTAAAAGGGACTCTAGACAATGAGGAAATATCATTAATCAACATGTATGCACCAAATAATATAGCACCCAAATTTCTAATGGAGAAACTAGGAGAATTGAAGGAAGAAATAGACAATAAAACCATACTAGTGGGAGACTTAAACCAACCATTATCAAATTTAGATAAATCAAATCAAAAAATAAATAAGAAAGAGGTAAAAGAAGTGAATGAAATCTTAGAAAAATTAAAATTAATAGACATATGGAGAAAAATAAATAGGGATAAAAAGGAATACACCTTCTTCTCAGCACCACATGGCACATTCACAAAAATTGACCATACATTAGGTCACAGAAACATAGCACACAAATGCAAAAAAGCAGAAATAATGAATGCAGCCTTCTCAGATCACAAGGCAATAAAAATAATGATTAGTAATGGTACATGGAAAACCAAATCTAAAACCAATTGGAAATTAAACAATATGATACTCCAAAACCGTTTAGCTAAAGAAGAAATCATAGAAACAATTAATAATTTCATCAAGGAAAATGACAATGGCGAAACATCCTTTCAAACCTTTTGGGATGCAGCCAAAGCGGTAATCAGAGGCAAATTCATATCCCTGAAAGCTCATATTAACAAACAAGGGAGAGCAGAGATCAATCAATTGGAAATGCAATTGAAAAAACTCGAAAGCGATCAAATTAAAAACCCCCAGCAGAAAACCAAATTAGAAATCCTAAAAATTAAGGGAGAAATTAATAAAATCGAAAGTGATAGAACTATTGATTTAATAAATAAGACAAGAAGCTGGTACTTTGAAAAAACAAACAAAATAGACAAAGTACTGGTCAATCTAATTAAAAAAAGGAAGGAAGAAAAGCAAATTCACAGCATTAAAGATGAAAAGGGGGACAGCACCTCCAATGAGGAGGAAATTAAGGCAATCATTAGAAATTACTTTGCCCAATTATATGGCAATAAATACACCAATTTAGGAGAAATGGATGAATATATACAAAAATACAAACTGCCTAGACTAACAGAAGAGGAAATAGAATTCTTAAATAATCCCATATCAGAAATTGAAATCCATCAAGCCATCAAAGAACTTCCTAAGAAAAAATCCCCAGGGCCTGATGGATTCACCTGTGAATTCTATCAAACATTCAGAGAACAATTAACCCCAATACTATACAAACTATTTGACATAATAAGCAAAGAGGGAGTTCTACCAAACTCCTTTTACGACACAAACATGGTACTGATTCCAAAACCAGGCAGGTCAAAAACAGAGAAAGAAAACTATAGACCAATCTCCCTAATGAATATAGATGCAAAAATTTTAAATAGGATACTAGCAAAAAGACTCCAGCAAGTGATCAGAAGGATCATTCACCATGATCAAGTAGGATTCATACCAGGGATGCAGGGCTGGTTCAACATTAGGAAAACCATCCACATAATTGACCACATCAACAAGCAAACTAGCAAGAACCACATGATTATCTCAATAGATGCAGAAAAAGCCTTTGATAAAATACAACACCCATTCCTATTAAAAACACTAGAAAGCATAGGAATAGAAGGGTCATTCCTAAAAATAATAAACAGTATATATCTAAAACCAACAGCTAATATCATCTGCAATGGGGATAAACTAGATGCATTCCCAATAAGATCAGGAGTGAAACAAGGATGCCCATTATCACCTCTACTATTTGACATTGTACTAGAAACACTAGCAGTAGCAATTAGAGAAGATAAAGAAATTGAAGGCATCAGAATAGGCAAGGAGGAGACCAAGTTATCACTCTTTGCGGATGACATGATGGTCTACTTAAAGAATCCTAGAGATTCAACCAAAAAGCTAATTGAAATAATCAACAACTTTAGCAAAGTTGCAGGATACAAAATAAACCCACATAAATCATCAGCTTTTCTATATATCTCCAACACAGCTCAGCAGCAAGAACTAGAAAGAGAAATCCCATTCAAAATCACCTTAGACAAAATAAAATACCTAGGAATCTATCTCCCAAGACAAACACAGGAACTATATGAACACAACTACAAAACACTCTCCACACAACTAAAACTAGACTTGAACAAATGGAAAAACATTAACTGCTCATGGATAGGACGAGCCAATATAATAAAAATGACCATCCTACCCAAACTTATTTATCTATTTAGTGCCATACCCATTGAACTACCAAAATACTTCTTCACTGATCTAGAAAAAACCATAACAAAGTTCATTTGGAAGAACAAAAGATCAAGGATATCCAGGGAAATAATGAAAAAAAAAAACACATATGATGGGGGCCTTGCAGTCCCAGACCTCAAACTATATTACAAAGCAGCAGTCATCAAAACAATTTGGTACTGGCTAAGAAACAGAAAGGAAGATCAGTGGAATAGACTGGGGGAAAGCGACCTCAGCAAGACAGTATACGATAAACCCAAAGATCCCAGCTTTTGGGACAAAAATCCACTATTCGATAAAAACTGCTGGGAAAATTGGAAGACAGTGTGGGAGAGACTAGGAATAGATCAACACCTCACACCCTACACCAAGATAAATTCAAAATGGGTGAGTGACTTAAACATAAAGAAGGAAACCATAAGTAAATTGGGTAAACACAGAATAGTATACATGTCAGACCTTTGGGAGGGGAAAGGCTTTAAAACCAAGCAAGATATAGAAAGAATCACAAAATGTAAAATAAATAATTTTGACTACATCAAACTAAAAAGCTTTTGTACAAACAAAACCAATATAACTAAAATCAGAAGGGAAACAACAAATTGGGAAAAAATCTTCATAGAAACCTCTGACAAAGGTTTAATTACTCATATTTATAATGAGCTAAATCAATTGTACAAAAAATCAAGCCATTCTCCAATTGATAAATGGGCAAGGGAAATGGATAGGCAGTTCTCAGATAAAGAAATCAAAACTATTAACAAGCACATGAAGAAGTGTTCCACATCTCTTATAATCAGAGAGATGCAAATCAAAACAACTCTGAGGTATCACCTCACACCTAGCAGATTGGCTAACATAACAGCAAAGGAAAGTAATGAATGCTAGAGGGGATGTGGCAAAGTAGGGACATTAATTCATTGCTGGTGGAGTTGTGAACTGATCCAACCATTCTGGAGGGCAATTTGGAACTATGCCCAAAGGGCGACAAAAGAATATCTACCCTTTGACCCAGCCATAGCACTGCTGGGTCTGTATCCCAAAGAGATAATGGACACAAAGACTTGTACAAAAATATTCATAGCTGCGCTCTTTGTGGTGGCCCAAAACTGGAAAACGAGGGGATGCCCATCAATTGGGGAATGGCTGAACAAACTGTGGTATATGTTGGTGATGGAATACTATTGTGCTCAAAGGAATAATAAAGTGGAGAAGTTCCATGGAGACTGGAACAACCTCCAGGAAGTGATGCAGAGCGAGAGGAGCAGAACCAGGAGAACATTGTACACAGAGACTAATACACTGTGGTATAATCGAACGTAATGGACTTCTCCATTAGGGGCGGTGTAATGTCCCTGAACAACTTTCAGGGATCCAGGAGAAAAAAAACACCATTCATAAGCAAAGGATAAACTATGGGAGTGGAAACACCGAGAAAAAGCAACTGCCTGAATACAGAGGTTGAGGGGACATGACAGAGGATAGACTTTAAATGAACACTCTAATGCAAATACTATCAACAAAGCAATGGGTTCAAATCAAGAAAACATCTAATGCCCAATGGACTTACGCGTCGGCTATGGGGGGTGGGGGGGAGGAAAAGAAAATGATCTATGTCTTTAACGAATAATGCTTGGAAATGATCAAATAAAATATATTAAAAAAAAAAAAGAAAAAAAAGAAAAAAAAAGAAAAAAAAAGAACACGGGAATGGGAGAATGAATGGATATCTATGTAACAAAAGGAATACTCATGTTCTATACCTTTCCCTCTCATTATTTTACCACTCTGTGCTTTGTGAAATTCGATTTCCCAAGTCATCATCCTGCCTATCAGATAAATGAAAAATAATATTCATTTTCCCCTAGGAGGTGAAGTGAAGGTCTACAAAGAAACATTGACCTGACCTGTCAGCTGATCCCTTTTATATCTCACATATTTAACTGGAGAAGAATTATAAAGTATTATGACCCATGTACAGAACTTCCACAAAGCATTCAGGCTACAGAAATTCAAGGGAAATCGTTTCTGAAAGTTCAATGGGCTTGAAAATACTTTGGTGGCTCATTCTTTAAAAAAATAAGAATCCAAAGGATTGCTTGGTTTCACCATTCTTAATATAGGACCTTTGTGTCCAAGGAGGAGCAAGAAATGATTATTTATGGTTAGTGGTCAGTGAATACTATGAAAAGAAAACAAAAACATTGTGGTACAGTGGAAAGAACAATCAACCAATCAATAATCATTTACAACATGAAATGTTTACTATGAAGGAGGCACTGTACCAAGCAATAGGGATAAAAACTGATAATAGTTCTTGATCTTGCTTGAATTGGGGAGATAATAGGACACATTTAAGGTAATCTTGTGCTTTTTTTAAGATCACTACTTTTTCTTGTTTCTCTTTTTACCTATCAGACGACTTCTTCATAGTCTTCTTTGCTAGATCCTCAATCATATCAAAGCCTCCAAACTCCTGATATAAGTGTTCCACAAGGTTCTGCATTGCTTCTTCCTTTTTTTCTCCCTCTGTACCACTCCACTTGTAGTCAAAAGAGGGACTCATTCCTAAATGATCAACATAATCCCAACCCATCACATTTTTTCCAAAGCTAATGATTCTGAACACTTAGCTACTACTGAAATCCATAAATAAATATATTGTTAAAATAAATAAAATGCATTTCTATGCTGAATGGTCTGCTCCATCACTCCCATTCCTGCCTACTCAACCCCCCAAAACCACTACTATGATTCTATCTGTCCTCTACACTGTGTCATGCCTATTCTAAAGTAAATAAGTTTCCTTCCATATTAAACATTTTCCCTTTCCCTCTTTTTCAGTCTATAAGATCTCACTGATATTTGACTCTCTCCTTATGACATGGCATCCCTGGCAGCTCTTTCTGGTAGTGAATGAATTTTGACTCATACCACCTCATTCCTCAAAATGGTGGAAGAGTTGTAAACATACTTACTCCCAATAGCCCTTTTCCTAACTGTTCCACTAACATTTAGTAGTAGCTTATCTTTTAATAATAATTCAATTGAAATTTGTAACAAAAATGAAATTATTGTAGCTATTAGCTGCAAACAAACAGGATTCTTTCCATTTTCTATTAGTTCAGTTCCTGGTCTTTCTTACCTCGTTGACCCCTTCCTTCATACTAGGGAACTTAAATGTAACATATTGATAATACCTTCAAAAAACAGAATTTCCCAGTTCTACACTCAATTAAATTCCCATGACTTTCTCTCCATTCCAACACAAATATACATAGAGATGGTCACATTCTCGATTTTGCAAAATTGTCCACAAATATTCTACTTTCCTAATCATGTTTCCTGAATTTCCTTGATCTGACCTTAACTCTATCATTCCCTCTACAGAAAAGCCCCTGAGTTTGTTCTTTGTCTTCACTAGGAACTCCAAACATTCCATTATTCAAATATTTCCCAAGATGTAACCCATACTGATCTCTTTTTAATCTAGCTAATAGTCCAGGCCAGATCCTAATAAGAAGGTTTCTCAATGTGATAAGTTGATATAATATCATCGGAATGTACTAAGATTTAAGTTCACAGCTAGCCTGAGTATATTCTTGTTTCTTTCATTTACTTTTCTGTGTTTTTTTTTCTTTCCTGACCAAAGACCTCAAAAATAGCCTTGATTAATGCTTCTGTCATATTGTGTGTTGATAACTGTCATACCTTGTCTATCAATCTCATTAAAATTTCCTTCAGGGATTTTAGTTTCTTCTGGTTGAACACAGAGAATGTTATTCATGTCAAACTTAAGGGAAAAGAAATATGAATGTGTGACTCCAGCTTAAATGAAGTTGTAATGCTTTCTTTGGAAATATCACATCAGTGTTCATGGTGGCAGACTTGCTGGTCTTATTCTAGCAACTCATCTCTCTCAGAACATAGCATTTCGAACAACCACAAAAAATGACCACAATATCTACCAAGAGCTCAGAAACACTTTAACAAAAATTATGATGTCATTACTGAAATGCTTTGGAGAATTAGTAGAGAATACTACTGCAATGCATTTTGTTTTATGGAATGACTCGTTACTCATGATTCTGTGCCCTTGGTAATGTCCCCTAAGGAGAATAAGGCATGAAAATAAGGACAAGACTCATACCCAGACTATTGGGGAAAAATGGGTAAACAAATCACAAAGAACACAAAGATCATGATGTGCAGTGGTGGCAGCCAAATCAAATTTGTTGCCTGAAGGGGTGTATAATCAGAATGGACAATTCAGAAAACCAATATTAAATTTTCAAAAGATTGAAAATAAAAGTAAGTCCAATTTTGTGATTAAAACACTCTGTGGGCAATCACATCAATTGATTTTCAGCATTCAAAACTATTTATTTCCCACTGTGTAAACACTGTTGTGATCAGCTTGATGGAAGAAGGGAAGAAAGAAATATGAAAAGAGCATTTGTCCATGCCTCCCCCAATTTAGTGACTACACAGAATTCCTTTAGAATCAGTGTGTCTATCTCTGTCTCTGTCTCTGTCTCTGTCTCTGTATCTCTACATTTCTGTCCATCTACTATATGTCTGTCTATCTCTCTGTTTCTCTCCCTCCTGCCTGTTTATGTAAATATAAACATGGCTCAAGTACAGGACATGATATTTTCCTCTCTGAAAGAATTATTTCAAAAAAGATCAATGATTTGGTTTTATTAAGCATAAATAGATGGTTCCTTACCTCCTTGGAGCTGTAACATAAGGCATCATTTCTTCATTCAACAGGATTTTTCAGGGGTTTTCTTACACTGTTGTTTCAGACTCTGTCAGGTTACGTTCTTAACTAATGGTCTATTAACATATTTATAGTGATGGTTTATACTTAGAGGAGAAAAATGAACTTTTACTGAGATTCTCTCTGAGATAGATGATTTTTAAAATAAATTTTATAAATAAATGTTTGTTAAATCTAGATTTCAACTATATTACAACGATTTTCTAAAATACCAAAGAGAACTACAGTCACAGGAGGGTTCTAGGCCATTGTGAGCACCTTGAATGATTGCCTCTCATTGCTTGGTATAAAGTCTCTATATTTGAATCCTTAGGAACATGATGCCTTACTGGTAATGTGAAATAGATTTTTAAAGCAAGTTCTATTGTGAAGAATCCACAGGGTCTCAGCAGAAGAAAATGCTGCAGTGGTTAAACATTTAAGAAGGTTAAAAGCAATATTTTTCACTTTCCTTGGCTTCTCCCTAAGAATATATTTCTAGTTTGGTATTCTTTCTTTGGCCAAATGACAATAGAAGAGAAAAAGAATTAAATTCAAAAACACTATCATTTGGAACCATAAAAAATTAGACTTCAGGCATGAGAAACAGAAATTGGGACAGGAGAAAAATGGTGAAAGAGAGAGAGAGAGAGAGAGAGAGAGAGAGAGAGAGAGAGAGAGAGAGAGAGAGAGAGAGAGAGAGAGAGAGAACCCCAGAGAAATTTTTAACTATTTAAATTATACTAGTTTGTAAGTTCTTTTTTGATTGGGGAGGTATATCTGAAAAATCTTATTGAAGCACAATTCTAAAACAAAATAAAACTTTCTTGTGGCAAATTTAAATAAGTTAACAGAACTGAGGAAGATTGTACCCTTGAAGAGCTGAGATACTAAGCCCATTGAGTGCCTGACTTCATAAATAATTATAAGAAATGTCTTTTATCCTTCTAATCTTGTTTATAGAAGCAGAGATTTAAACAACTGAATAACTCTAAGTACAGATCTGAAACTTTTAAGAGTATGACAAAAAATCATATATAGAATTTAATGGAAGAATGTTACCAAACCATTTGTGGTGTGCAGCTTATGCTCTTTTTGTGTCAACAGAAAAACATTATTTGGAGGTGGCTCCTTTCCAAAGCAAACATCAATTATGTACAGGTGTACTTTGAAAGCCATATATAATATCAAGTATGATACAGTAATTTTTTAAAGAGAGCCGGTCTAGCTGATCAGCAGTGTTTAGCAGTCAGATTTTATCAATGGATCTCTGAAAATCCTCATTCAGTGGTCCTTTTGGAAATGGTAGAGAAGTCACACTGTTTATGTGCCATGAGTTGGAACAGGTGACAAGTGAAGCTCATCTTCAGGATTCAAAAGTTGGCATAGTATAGTGGGGAAAATTGGCTTTAGAATGAATATAATATTTGAATTTCATTGGTAATCTGAGATACTGGCACTACAATTAAAAAGAAAACATACCAGATTTGGAGACAAAGAAATTGAATTTGAATCTCACATCCACCAAGATATTGTTTTATTTTAAGAATTCATTTAATATCTGATGGACTCAATTTCTTAAATTATAACATAAAATAATTGGACTAGATGTCCTTGAAAGTCTCTTAGAACTCTAAATCTATGTTTAGATTAGATTGTGAACTCCTTGGAGGCAGAGATTAGTTATTACCTCTTTTTTTTTTTTGTATCCCTAGCACTGGGAACCTGAAAGGTGTTTAATAAATGTTTATTGATTGATTAAATGTAAATGATTCTTATAGATGACTAATGATATTTATTCCATTATTTTTTAAAAAAGAAAATAAATAGGACATGATGAAAAATAGCTCCTTCCCCCCCCTTCCCTTCAAACACCAAAGAGCATCCAAAAAGTCCTTAGTGCTAGGAAAATCTCTTATTGAAAGTGTAGAGGACTCTTGTAAATTTAGAAAATAAATGAATGATTTCTTCGGGATAGGAAGAATGAAAATCAATACCTTCCCTGCAACTTCTAGTCTTAAAAGGTTGTCTAGGAAATTGAGAGGTTTAGTGACTGATCCTGTATCATACAGCGATAATTTGTGAGAGATATAAAGTGAATGGAAGTCATCATCCTAGCTTGGAAACCTGTTTTCTATCTACTACAATGCATCTCCCCAAGTAGAGCAAAAATAGTTGAGCCTGAATATGCACACATAGAAAGAGACCATCTTTGCTAGATCAAGGTCACAGAGAGGAAGGAACTAGTATTACACATGGAGTGGTAAGATTCACAAAGAAAATTATTTCATGATCTGAGGCTAAGGATGTGATCATCAAGATGCTCAAGAGTAAGAAGAGATAAAGCAGTGTATATAGAATTATAGTTTAGCAGTTAGAAGCTGTCAAGAAACAAAGTTTCCCTTGGCCAAATATCCTATATAATCTGGCTGATCTTACAAGGGAAATATTCTAATGTCTTTCATTGGTTTTGAACTGATGGGGTCTAATAAACAAATAATAAAACAAAGGGAATCTTCTGTTTTCTTTCCTTTAAATTCAATTGTTTAGCTTTATAAATGATCAAAATAAAAATAATCATTTATCATTAGTAAAGAGACTGAATAACTGAATTCTATGAAAATCATAACTCATAATTCATAACTGAATTTTTTAAAAAATCAGAGCTATTTCATCCTTTAGCTTAATAGATACCAAAGGAAATATAGAAAACCCTGGCAATATGAAGTTTTTTATAATGTAAATCTTAATTCAATAGTCATTAGGTATTTTAGTTATTAAATAGAAATATTTTTATATTCTACAATAGGATGAAATTCGATGTCTAACCACACCCAAGTTGACAATCTTCTATTATCTCCTGTCTGAACCTCTTTCATCAAGATGTTTTCCTTTAAATTAGGATGTATCCCATGACTTCATGTAAATATTGCTAAAATAAGCAATATTTTATTATTAGTTTTCATTTATATTTTAGTGTAAATAAAGAATTGTTCTCTGTGTTTGTGTATATTGGATAGTAACCAAAAATAGAGACACATATAAAACTTTTAAAAGTAGGTTATGTTGTATTTCATTTTCTTCTCTCACTTTGTGTAAATCCATGTTGCTAATCTCAACAAGCTACCATAGGTTTAATTATCATTTCTCCTAAGACTACTCAAAAATTTCTATATCCAATACCAGTCTTTTTCCACCCCCCACCATACTCAGATACAGTCCTATGTCATTAATAACTTTTTGATATTTCAAAATAGAAATCTTGTGTCCAGAGGAAATTTTAAACTATACTTGTCTAAAATAGAATTCATTCTTCCTCCTTAAATTCTCTTCTATTTCTGTTCAGGACTCTTACATCTTTCCAGTCTTTCAATCACATTGTTCAGCATCATTCTGGATTTTTCCTCTTTCTTAGCCCATGAAATAGAAGAAGTAAGCTGAAGGAAACTATTACTTGTTGAAATGGAGAAGATATTCTGAGGAGAAACTATTACTTGTTGAAATAAAGAATGTAAATTGATGAGAAACTGTTTCTTCTTGCAATGATTACTGTTCTCTGACTGTGACTAGAGGGGGCTGCTATAGGAACCTGATGCTGCTTATTTGTAATGGAGGTAGAAATGAGAAATGCTGAGGGATGTTGCCACACAGGACTGCTCTGAGGTTTACTCTGGGGTCTGCCTACTTATCCCTACTGATGGCTGATGGATCAATCGATTTCCTAACCTCCTTCCTCCCTCACTCCCTCCCTTAACCAACCCTCTCCTTTTTGCCTCCCTCACCTCCCAATCTTCTTGAAGCCTTTTGCTTCTTCCCTCCCTCCTGAGTGAACTATAAAGATTCTCTAGTTGCTTTCTCAATCAAGGGGTTTATTGGGATAACAGGATGGGAAACTGAGGTAAGAGGGATGAGGAAGTCCTTAATCTAAAGGAAGGACAGAGAAAGTAGTCCAGTCACAAACTGTGACTCTTAGACAGTTAGAGAGATGGAGGACAACAGCCTTTTAAATCTTCTTTCTTCTTTCTCACAAAATCATCAAGGTCTCTCCGCTCAACTCCAGAAAGAAAAAAAAAAGTTCAAAGTCTCTAAGTTTCTCCTGACCAGCTCAACTCTCAAATAGACCACCAACTCAAAAGCCAAGTTTCTTTTTCTTATCAGCTTCAACTACTCAGAGTCAGAGAGACAGAGACAAAGTCCAAAAACCAAGTTTCTCTCCTCAGTGTCTTTTCAGCCAGCTTCCAACCTCCAGAGAGAGAGAGAGATTCCATGTCTCCTCTTCCTGTCAGCTCAAACTGACAACTCCTGGGAACATTCCATTTGGAACCCTGGTTCTTGCATTTTGGTTTACAAGTCCTCTCCATGCCTCTACTACACCCAATTCAATTAATTGTTAAATATTACCAGTTCTACCATTTTGATATCATTCATATATGACTCTTTTTACTTACACAATTACAATCTTTTTCTCAGCTCTTGCCATTTCTCTACTAGATAACTTTAACAGACTGCTTACTGATCTCTCCACCTTCATTCTTTCTCTTTTTAAAATGACCCAAAACGTATCTGGCAAAGTGAATTTCTTTGCGCCTGTCTGAATATGTGATTCCTCTATACATTCAACTCCAGTAGTACCTTTAGGATTCAAACTCAGGAGCATGTGTGAGCACACACACACACACACACACACACACACACAACTGGACTTCTCTGTTTAGTTTGTAAATCTGTACACAAACTGACCTCAGTCTCCCTTTCCAACTTCTTTTGTCTTTACTTGCTCTGCTACAACATGAAATCTAACCAAGTAAGCTTTTTCTGTTCCTCATTCGTGATATTGTCCCTAGTTTCTTTTTATTTATTACACTGGCTATCTGGCTGTTTCCAAGGCTCAAATGCATTCCTTTCTTAGGGAGTCTCAAATTTCTCCTTACAGTGGAGCAGAGGCAATGCATTTTTATTATGTGAAATTTACATTAAAATATGGCTGGCACATTAAGGTAAGGCACAGAATGCCAGTGCAGTTTCTGATGTCCATTAAGGGCCAAGGGAAGCCGCCATGCATGTCCTCTGGTGGGACAGAGTGGTGTGATTATATAGCTGTATGTCAGAACACATGACCCAGACTGTTGTATAAATGGAGATTTTGAACCCTAGACTTCATTCCCCAGAAATCCTTGGTATTTCCCAGAATTCCCTATAATCTCTCCAGTGTCTCCATGTTAGTGAGATCATGTTATTGGTATTTAACTGGCAGTAATGCCTCCCATGCTCTCTTCCTTTGCAATGATGCAGCAAGTAAGGTGGTAAGATGGGGATGGCTGAAATATCTAACCAGCAATGGGCATTTGGTTTTTATTTTGTATCCTCTTAATTCCTTGATTTCTAATGATCCTTAATAAACCTCATAGAACATAATATTTTTATTATTAGAGATATAATTTAAATTTTACACTGCTGAATCTAAAGCGGAGCAGGTTTTAACATCATAGGCAAGATATAAGAACTAGGGCAAGTGGGAATGAGGTTTCAGCCATTTTTCAGCTTGTGAAAGACCTATGTAAGCCATCTCTAGCAAGCAGGGGGGCTGGCTGAGGACCATATTGGGCATCCAGGAACTAAAACGTGCACCCACACACAGGGACTTTGGATAGTTAGGCTGGTAACCTTATTTCTCTCTTTTTATTAATAAATACTTATAAATTTAGTAAAAAGTCTCCAAAATCAATTTTACTTATTACTTTATGAACCCTTTTCTAATGACTCTGGGCTTTTAGAGCCTCTTTATCATATTATCTTCTAGGGGGCAGCTGGGTGGCTCAGTGGATTGAGAGCCAGGCCTAGAGACAGTAGGTCTCTACATAGAATTGATTCTAAGGTAGATGGTAAGGGTTTTATTTTTTAATTACCTTCTATTTAACAACTTTCTATGTATTTATATTTGTTGACTTTTTAATTATATTTTATGTATTTGTACTTGTTATACTCATTCATCCTCAATAGAATTTAAGTTTATTTAAATTGAAATTGCTTCATTCTCTTACTTGCATATCCAATGCCTTGGACAGTCACTAAGATAGAGTAAATATTTAATAGATACTTGCTAGTTGATACCATTTAATGTGTTCCCAACAGTTCACATTATACATTCAACGTAGAGAAAATGAACTCTGATCTATCCTTCTATTTTTAAGCTTTATTAGGCAGAGTGTTATACACCCAGTCAGTAGCAATTAGATTATAGATTCAGACTCTGCCTTTTATTTAAAGATTCATTTCTTACTTCAATCTGTGGCAACTAACAATACTGAGGGAGAAGAGTTAGAAAGATAATTAGCCCACCTGAAGCATCATCTCAAAAGAACAAAGTTTTAGGAATGAATCAACAAGTTAAAAAACCAAATTTTACCTAAATTAAAAAGGCAGGTTGTATTCTCCAGCTTCCCAAATAGAAAGTAATTTGTGATTGGAAATGTTTTATAACCCATTTGCCTAGGAGCCTCATGTTGTAGTAGCCTGTTTCCTGAGTTAAGAAACAAGTGAGGTGATGGAAAGTAATTATTTATTGACAGTCATTTCTACTTATTTCTGATCAGCTTCAAATATAGGACAACTCTGTGTCTGGCACAGTTGACAATTGGAACATAGAAGAAAATATGGAATGATGCTAAGCTTGGGAACCAAAATCCTGAGCAATACCTAGTTTTTTTAATTCTTTAAGACAGCTCCTACCCACATGACAAATCCCAGCTCTATTGCTAAGAACAAACTTTTTAGTTCTACATCAGTGCAGGATTCATGAAGAGTTGTTAATACTTCTGAGATTTACCTTTCCTTCATTCATCCTTCCTTAAATCAACATCCTGCTTCTGATGTTTATCATTATAATCTGGAGTCTTTTCTATAGGACATTTAGTGAAAAAAATTTTCTATCATGTTTTTTTAAAGCTAATGTTAAACCAGCTATCATTTTTACCCATACTTTGAAATTTAAGGCTATTTGTCTCACAGAAATATTATGAATAATAGCTAAAATAATGGAAGAAGCCAGGGACAGTAAACCTAGGTTCTAGTCATAGCTCAGTTATACCTATGGGAAAATCTTAGACTAGTCAACTGGGCTTCTTGTAAAATGGGAGATTTGAAGTGAATCAAGCCTTGAGTTGTCTTGCCAAATTAAGATTTTATGATTTAGTAACCTCATGATTTGTAATTTTGAATTCTCTAATTATGATAATTTGGTATGCATACATGTGAATTTCTGTTATAAGAACTGTTTTCAAAGAGAAATATCTGGTGCTGATATTTAATAAAAAGAGAAAGTAATCAGACATATTTAATTAGGAAAACATAGGACAACCTCTCTCCATACTTATCCTGTATAGAATTGAAGAATATATTCTCAGAGTCAAATCCAAAGGAGAAATCTATATGCCCATCCTGAGTTTGTCCAAACATTATAAAAGCTATGTCCATAAAATTTCCAGATTACTGGTTTATTCTTTTAATTACTGAAATTTTAAAAATCATTTAATCATGTTTATTAGACATTTTTTGCTGTTATATAGACATTTCTCTGCCTTTCTAAAAAATGGACTTAAGCACTGTCTTTGATATATAAAAAAGGTTTAGTAGGAATTACAGTAGACAATATTCTCCTACACTCCCTATCTTTCCACTGGTGCACTAGACATCATAGATGGAGATGCTGATGCCATGGTCTGTATTAGGAGCCATGGAGGGATTGGATCACAGTTTTAGGTGAAGTTCAACAAGGAAACTTTATCATCACTAAATAAGCACACAATGAATTAGGGAAATTTAAATCTATTCCAGTCAACAGGAGCTGTGAGTTATTTCTTTAATTCATATACTAGTTTTGTAAGTTTGGTCTCACTTTCCTCATAGGGGATGTTACCTGTTTAAAAAACTATTCTTACTTTATCAAGGCAAATTCCAATTTCTAAAAGATAATTAAATCTAGCAGTCTAAATTAATTCTTAACTGATTATGTTAGCATTAGAGACTCAGCTATCTTCTTAGGATCCTGAGGAGGAAATGTAGTATTGCTCTGAACCGTTAGAATCATTTTTAGGATAGTTCCTGGGATCCTAGGAGTATCGTGGGCTATATTTATAATTAATACCATCTGATGAATTAGAAGGTAAAGTAATGAGTCTCCTATAACTAAAAATCTTCAAATAAATAGTGGTTAACAGTTTATCAAGGGTGTTATAACCCAATTTCATAGGGTGATGGGTCTGGATAATATTTAGGACCCCTCATCAGTTCAGAGACTTCAATGTATTAGCTATAACAGAGTGATGCCTTTAAGAGTAAAATACAGGGGGCTCAATGGATCTAGCCAGGCCTAGAAATAGAGCATTCTGAGTTCAAATCCAGCCCCAGATACATCTTAGCTGTGTGACCCTGGGTAAGTAACTTAAGCCCTATTGCTATTCCTTACTGCTATTCTGCTTTCAATATAATACACAGTATTAATTCTAAGGCAGAAAGTAAGAGTTTTTTATGTATAATACAATAAGCTTTAATTATATCTCTTCTATAAGCCAAGCACTTCTTTAAGCGCTGAGGATGCAAATGATAAAAAAAATGTCCTTAAGTAATTTATAATCTAATTATAATTAGGTAAAGAATAAATAATTTCTTATAATCCAGTGGATAAAGACAATACACAAAAGGAAATTTATGGACTCTGGGCAGAGGGTATCAGCTATAGAGGGGCATGATGTTGGCAGTGTAAAGTAGGCAGTGAAGCTTATAAGTTATGAAGAGTTTGGTGAGGTTGTGGGATCTCTTTACAAGAAGAATTACAGAGGATTTTTTCCTCATTATACAGTCCACAAAATCAAGAAGGAAAGAGGCAAAGGAGAGTTCTAGTCACATGTGAGTGATTAATGAAATGACAATATTATTTGATACCATCATGAATAATAATATCTAACATTTATATCACACCCCAAATTATATTCCACAAGTTGTTAGGGAATACTTATTTCTAATCAAATTGTTATAAATCAATATTTCTCATTATTTAAGATACAATTCTTTTTCCCTGCTTAACTCTGTTACTTTAATAGATGCCAGGCATTGTGCTAATTCTTGACAGTTATTAATATATTTTATCCTCATAACAATCCAGGGAAGAAGGCACTATTATTATGTCCTATTATTATTATCAATATCTATTATTATCTATAATTTTTAGAAGAAACTAAGGTAAACAGAGGTTTTTTGACTTGTCTAGGGTTACACAACTAATAAATTTCTAAAGCTGACTTTAAACTCAGGTCTTCCTGCCTGCTGGCCTGGATCTTATCCACTATGCAACCTGATAAGTTTTTAGAGAAGTTTTTTTTTCTTCTTTTTCTCTCACTTCTTTGAAGCTGACATCATGCATTCAACTAGTTCTAATAGGGAAATTCACTGTACAAAAAAATTAAAATAGGGAATATGGGACCAAGAGCAACAATGCATCTTTTCTGTGTTAAAAACTTGTATGTGCTTTGTGACACCTATTTCATTACATTTTCAGAAGTCTTGAAAAATCTTATTTTGTGAATGTTTTAAACTATTTTTCTGAATGTTTAAGGATTCTAGAATTCTATATTTTTATAACTGGGGTAATATTATTGCTAGTGTCATATTACATCCCACATTCCCTAATTACTTGTCAACATTAGGCCAGAAAAGCCTATTAGGCCCAGTTCAAACCTATAGCTTCTATGAAGTCTTTCTTGCCTATTTGAGGTTTAATTTAGTTTAACCTCTTAAATTACTTCTTGTTATTCAATTTTAAAATGGAAAGGTTCTTAGAGATAGATGATCAACTGTGAACTTTCATTAAAGAAGTGAAGTCATCAGGGCCTAAAGAGTTTAAATAACTTGTCCAAATTAAAAAAAAAAATAACTTGCTCAAAGCTCAGCTTGATCCTTAGCAAGTACATTATAGTTAAAAATTGATTAAAATTATTTTCTATCATTTCCTAAGGAAATAGATTTTTAATCAAATTTCTTTGAACAAATTATATTTCCTATTATTCCTGATAAAAGTTCTTTTTCTACTTCAACCTGTTGTCTTAATCTCTCCTATTTTCATTATGAATAATTCTCTCCCACTAGATGTCATTATCATATCAATAACATAGGAGATCTCTTCTCTAGAGAGGATACATAGCTATCATTTGTAGACAAAGAGTATGAAGTATTGTCCATATCCTTTTAGCAGCTCAGAAGTAAACCTTAATGCCTTAATGCAATATATGGTTTCCATACCACATGCTCAGGGTGACTAACATGAGCTTATTTAAATCTTTATGAATACTGGTCATAAGTAATGTCTGAAATGACTATAAAATACTACCAACCACGTGAAATAAAATGTATTATTATCATTACAATTCTAATCCAGTCAGGGCTTTGTGGTATTTGTGAATGTGAAATATCTTATTAATTTATTCTCTGTGAGCTTTCAAACAGGTAAAATGCAATGCCATCATCAGTAGAAAGAAAAGCAATTAATTCATCCTCTATAATGTAGGCAAGCTTTCTACCTCTACTGATTTCACAGTGCTTGAAATGAAAAGTTGCATGATTTTTAATAAGATTTCCATCATTTAAATTGGTAGGAAAGCCTCTAAACATACATTTTACAAATTTAAAAAAAGTGTCAAAATTACAATTCTAAAAAGGTAGAAAAAAAACAATGATTGAATCTTGCTAATCTTTTTTTTAAGGTTATGCTTGCTTGTCATCCCTGCAGAAGTTGCTATGACTATCCAAGGTAATTGAGTCTGCTTTGGACAGAATCATTCATTGAACAGTTGGACACAACATTGTCTGTAGTCATTAGAATTAAATCACACCTAAAGGGTATCATCAAGTAGAAACTCCATCTCGGATCCCATACAACATTTATGAGTATCTGGTGTACTTCTAAATGAAAGTCATGGTCGGTCTAAATTTCATCTATTTTGAAGCCTACACACCAATAAAATAATAGAAAAGGTAAAACACAGGAACATACTTCATTCAACAGTTCTTTTTTGTTTGTTTGTTTTTTGTTTTTGTTTTTATTTTTTTTCATCCCAGATAGTAAAAGATTCTAAATCTGTCTTGATCTAGGAAGAGATAATTGGTACTGTATAAAATAAATTGTTCAGGTAAAAGTAATGAATTATATAGATAGAACTGAAGATTGCATAGAATATTGTTTCTTACCTATCAAATCCATTCATAAATTTCTGAGAATTCTGGTAACTTTGATGGGAAAAATAATTCTATTTTCAATAACTTCTAAGTGAAATTTAGCATTTCCTTTAAAAAATTTAAAGTATTATTTTAAGGAAACATTTTAGACTTCATTAGACTGTTCAAGGTTTCCATGAAACAGAGTAAGTTAAAAGTTACTGCTCTAAAATGTTAATCTTCATTCTAAACATAGGTCCTCTGACTTAACATCATGGATTCAAAACCAGGGCTGGATTCTAAAAGATGACAAGACATATAATTTTTTTGATGACTCAGGAAACAATCCACCACTTAATAATTATTGCTCAGTGACAATTTTATAAGACCCAACCAAATCCATGCCCTTATAGTTGACATTTTTCACAATTTCAGAAATATTTGTAAAGTATAAATTTTTCTACACACCCTTCGGTTTTGTTTGAGAGCATATATAAAATTGTTTATTTGAACAAAAGTTTATCAGTGTTCATTTTAATCAGTTATCCAAAAGAAAAATCCATTACACACAAACATTGTGTTGTTCTTCCTGACACACAGGATCACTATGAAATGTTTTTTTTTTTTTTTGTCTGACCATTTTGTATCTTCTTAAAAGGCATTACTGTAATAGAATCAGAGAATAATTTGAAGGGAAGGTTGAGGAAGGATTCCAGTTGAAGCTATACCATATTTAATTCTGCATAAGCCTTTTCTCAATACCACTCTAATTCTAAGGTTAATGTTGTTCCCTTTAAAGGAAGATGAGAAAATTTGCTGTATTTGAAGGCAGATCACTGACTTGAGCAAACATACTTTTATAATTACATTCCATTTTTCTGAATTTAAAAAGGAAAAATGAAACTCAGGGTTAGGAGGAAGACCATTTAAGTCCTGAGCAATATTTTTGTATATTCCCTCCAATATTTTAGAAATAATAGGTTTCATTAATTGCATTAATTGCATTAACCTCATACTCACATAAGCAGATATCAATAAGCTTGAATGAAAATGGTTTACCTTGATTTAGAGACAGAATATGCCTGCCAACTTAGTTTGACTAAGTAAGAGAAAGCATTAGTAATTAATTTGAAAGATATGATAAGACTACATAAATAAGCTTGCCAAACAAAAACTTTAGAGGATATTTCCTTAATCTTTATTATTTTTCTGTTTATTCAGGGGGAATTGAAATTCTCATCTAATAAAAGCATTTTATTAGTCTTCACCTCATTTCCCTCACTAGCACCTCTCAGATGATCTACTAATAAGTCTCATCTAACAGTCTTTGGAAAATCTTTTCAGTTTGAATCTGAACATCATTTTCTTACAATTTTATTTTTAATCACCCTTTGGCTTCCATTTTGTTTTTTCCTTTATCCTGTAGAAGAGAGTAGAGCTGGGATACCTGTACCAAAAATTCCCTGATGCAAATATTTTTAAAAATTATGATGAAAAAATAAAATTATTATGATAATGATAGATGATTATGGTGATCCTAATCATCATCATCATCATATTGAGAAGGCCGGCAAAACCCATTACATCATATGAGACAAGGTGCAAGGATGAAGCTGTGAATGGCAGCTACTGAACAGATAGCAAAGACTCTCTGTTCCTGACCATTATAATAACTGCATAGTGCTGGAAAGAACTCTTCATTCCTGGGCTACTGGATTCTAGAGATACAAATTATTTGGGTAATATTCCAGTAAGTCTGAGAAATTGCTCTCATAAATATAAAAAAGTAGGCTGAGGGCATAGGGTTACACACTTTTATCATTTGACAGAGAAGACAAAACATTAAGTGATGCTCCTCTCTTAGGTATTCTGATACCAGAGAAGGCAAGATACATTAAAATAAATTTTTAAAAATATGTTGATAACTCATATTCTTGAATCCTGCTTACCAGCAAAAAAAAATGGTCAGGCCAGTAACATGTAGAAAGATGTATTCTTTCATTATATCTGAATTATAACAACAAAACTAGAAAATAAATTTTACCAGTCAAAGGCTTTATGTGAATGATATTCTCAACTGAAAGTACTCCAAAAAAATCTATTGCAAAGTAATGCAGAGTTGTCAAAAATATATTTAATTTCATCCTAAAGCTAGATTAAATAAAGCTTAAAATTTATAACTATGAACATTTAAATAAAGAAAAAAAATCTTAAAATATTTACTTAATATATGATACAGAAATGTTCCCTAATAAAGAAATTAAAACAAAACACCAGCATATGAAAATATTTGAAAAGGAAATGTACATACTTTAATCAGTACTTTGAAAAGCTTTTTTTTACTTTGATAGAATGAATCAAATTAACATACTAATTTTACCAAACAAGCATAATACAAAAAAATGGTATATGCTGTATGATCATGAACAAACATTATTCCACTACATTTGATAAAAAGTATAAAAACAATTCAATAATTTCAATATAAGTGAAAAATAATGCTAAAATATGTGGCATAGAGTTAAGAGGTAGATAAACCAAGGAATCCTCAAGGAATACAAGAACAAGTGTCAAGAACCACCATAGCAAAAAGCTTTTGAGAGGTCCACTAAAGATTTCTACAAAGGTCTTGGGTGATTGTATTTGTTTCTATGTATATGGAAAGGAGTTTGAAAGAGGATCTCAGAAATTCTAAGTTCCTTTAACTATTCACTAAAAGCAAAAAATAAAAAGGTTAAGATAATATAAAAAGTAAAAAATAAACTATTAAACATCACCTAAAATCTTTCCTTTGGAATTATGAAAAGCAAAATTTTTTTAAATTCAGAGAGAGATCCCCAAAGTAGGAGGGTTGGAATTTTTTCTTTATATAATAGCAAGAAGTCCATCACAATGAAAATGCAAGTAAGATGAAATGAGAAACAAAAAGCTTGCATTATCTTAGTATGAATAATATTAAAATAAGTTTGTCAAGGAACACAACTAAACTTTAGCTTCTTTGTAAAATTGCAAAGTGACTTCACAGTAACATCCAAATTACTAGAAAAGCACTTTAACAGTCTTTCAGATGTCATTCTAATAGAACTTTTAATAAATTGAAAACATCAAATATGTATAATAAAATGCCAGTTGCATATTTTACTTGATTCAATTAATTTGCTGCTTCTGTAACTCAAAAATGTGCAATGAAAAGTGTAAGCACTATACCAAAGTCCATTATATGGAATTCTCTCTTCACTAATGACCTTTTGTGTTCTGATAGCAAAGGAAGAGAGATACATTAAAGCAAATTTTAAAAATTCTTAAGTCATTTACTTGAATCCTGCTTATCAATGAAATGGGCAAACAAGTACTATAAGGGAAAATGTATTCTTTTATTATGTGCATGAACTATAATATAAAAAAATAGAAAAAAATCAAGTCACAGGTTTTATTTTTTTTGTGAATGATATCCTCAACTGTAAGTCATGCAAAATTAAATTGTAAATTAATGCAGTTATCATATAAAATTAATTTCACTCAAAAGCATATAAATGAGGCTTAATTTGGTAGGAGCAGGAGATCACCAGCTTTCTACAATGTCCTTAAGTTTTGGGATTCTTTATGCTTCAAATCATGATTTCAACTTTATGCTTCCAGGTACTACTAGATTTGAGAAGGAAGACTGAAGAGATCATTCACACTACCAGCTTCTGAAAAAAAGACTGGTATTCCAGGGGTAGAGTGAGCTTTATCATAAAGAGACCTGATGAAGTCCTGTGGAAATGACAGTATATAGCCTGGGAAAAATGAAGACCATTTATACTGCTATTGTTATTTTTGACAAAGCAGTTGATTATTAATGATTTCTTTGTCTGTTGCAAATATGTAAAAAGCGACAAATCTCATGAGACCTCTAGGGTGTCTGATGTCTATTTGGAAGAATACTATCTATTTAAGACATTTTAGCAACACAGGGATGAAAAGAATAATTTCAAGGACTGGCTTTTTTTTTTCATTTTGGAGGGTGTGGGGATTATGTTTTTTTTTTTTAATCAGGGCATTTTATTCCTACTGTAATTCTATCTACCCTTATAAAAATTGAAAATATAGCAGAGTTTCCTGTTACTACCATCTCTCATAAATAAAACTAACTACAGAGCCTAAAGTAAAAAGACAGTTGAGTCAAAGAATATCATATTTATCTTTTGCATAGAATCAAAATATACGTGGATTATATCAAATTATATGACCTAATAAATTGATGGACAGATGAATGAATCAACAATAAGTAAACCACTTACATGGTTCGTTTAGCTTGGGAATTTTTCTACAATGATAGCAAAATATCATTTAGAAAAAATATCATTTTGACTTAATAATATATATTTATCAAATTAAGTGTCAATTAGACTCTATAATTTTTTAATTCCACCAAGGAAAGAGAAACAATGAAAATTTCAAGCTTAAACCTAAAGTCAAATTGAATATAAAAAAAAATTAACATATATAACTTGGAGGGAGGAACAGTCCAAATTTCTATTTATACTCCAGCATCACACTTTAAGCATAAAGCCATGAAGTATTATTTGTCACTTTCAGTTCTATTTATGTTTTCTTTTTATATTACTAATATTTATAATTACTTTCACTTCCTGATAAGTCTCTTATAACAAAGTAATACATTTAAGGAACACTAATAAAACAGCAACCTTGTATGAAAGTAAATTATGTTTGGATCTGTTGATAGTTATTGCTATAATGAAATAAAAAATTAATTGAAAGAGCATATTTTATCCAGTTAATGCCTATACAATATTAGTTAGTGTATTTATTGAATTGCTAAATGGGCAGTATAACTGATTTGGAAAATAAGTTTCCTAAAAGTTATGAAATATTAATGAAACACAAGATCCATCACTTGTAGGTAGCTAAAGATTAATATTTCCATACACAAAAGGAGAAAAAAAGATTCATAGACATTGTCCAGGGCAAAGGAGAAACTTTTAAAAAATATTGAAAGATGAAGACATCATATCATCCCATATTAGTACAAAGCTGTTATCTATTGGCTAACATTAGAACTGTCGAATGTTACTGAAAACAGGTTGTCTCCTATACTATCATGACACAGTAAAATAATGAGTTGAGTGGTCAAACTGGGAGCAGATAGATGATCAAGGAAATGATAGTGTAATGAAAATTAAATGTAAAGAAAGTCTCATAGAAGAGGAGAATGCTGTCAGTGTTAAAAGCTGTAGAGAAGTAAAAGAGGATGAAAATGGAAAAGGTCATATTATTAGCATCATCAATGAGCATGGAGTGAGTAGATTCCATGGAGAACAGGTGGTCAGAAATCAGATTGCAAAGGAATTATAAGGGAGTTTGTGACAAAGAAATAAATGCAGTAATTGTAAATGTCTTTTGAAAAACTTTGATTTTGCGAGAGAGAATAGCCCAATAGCATCAGAAATGAATATAGTTTTTGTCGTCTTCATTTTTTGGATAGGGAAAAAAAAAAACAGACGAATGAAGGAAAAGATCTGTGGCGAAATTCCTTGAGAGACAGGAAGGTGAATAGGTCAAACCTTCAAATTAGCAGGGTCGGCTTTAATAGGGAGATAGGCCACCTAATTTTGGAATCTAGAATAAAAGAAGAGAGACTAGAATATAGAGAAGGTTTTATACAAAACTGATGAGATCAGTTGAGCCCCAGACAGTGGACTTAATTTTCTCAGGAAAGTAAAATGATGAAATACTTATCTGAGAAAAGAGGGAAGGGGTTGATTAGAATAGTGAAGAAAGAGGAAAACATTTGTGATATATGTTATGGCAGGCAAGGAAATATTTTTAAATTGCTTTGTAAAGGCCAAGTTCAGACTAGATAAAAGGAATCCAAAGTCATTTATGTTGTGTGACATGAGATCGAGCAGCATTCAGTGATATTTACATAATTTAAAGAAGATTGCAGGTAGGGGTGCTGTGGGGTAAAGTATTGGCAGGCCATAAGTGGCAACAGGAGCCTCAGTAAATGATTTTGAATAATGAATAGTTGCAGTACTAAACTATTGAGTCAAGTTTGTGCATTAGCAAAAATCAGGGCAGGGATGATATAATCTGAAAACCAAATGATATAGAAGAGATGGGGTCACAGCAAGAATGAAGAATAGGCTAAAACAGGAGTGCAAATTAGAAAGATAGGAGATTATAGCCAGAAAAGAATATTTCAGATTCCAAGGACTATTCCAGATTTTGTTTAACACATGCAATTACTCTGAAAGTCAGGTTTCAGATATACCTTTGAGCATAATCTGGGATTATTCACAATGTGAAAGCTTACCTGAACATATTTCATCAGTCTGCTATTCATTGGATTGACTAGGTAATACTGAATGATGCTGGTATGAGAACAATAACCTTAAAAATTACCTCAAGACAAATACCATAATGTAGAAGAAATGAAAATATAAACACTGGACTCAGCCTTAGGAGAAATGAGTTATTATCTTTGTTTTTATGCTAGTCAGAGGTACAGCCTGGGACCCCAAAAAGGACTTTCATTTTTTTTCTATAAAATGTGGCCCATCTGTTTCCATTAATAAAATGGCACATTGGTTACATGTTTTTGTCTTACCTCTATTTGACACTTCCAAGTCAGAAGAGTAGCTAACTGGAGATGTCAGAAATAGGAAGAATGAATATGCTGAAGTAGGAAGAGGTAATGTGAAATGAGAGATATTAAAGGTTCATGATACAGAGACAACTAGATTGATAGCATCTGACTATATTTACAAATCTTGTTTAAGTCATGTTTTGCTTATTTTCCAGAAATTTAACTATATTGATCTTGTCTAGAATTGAAAAATCTTAATTAGCACTTAGTTATATCTTTTCCCTGTTTAAAAGATTGAAATATCAATTGTTTAGTATTTTTCAACCATTTTTTCACTATTTTGAGACCTTTTTTGAGATTTTCTCAATAAAGATACTAAAGTGGTTTGTCGTTTCCTTCTCCAGATCATTTTATAAATGATGAAATTGAGGCAAACAGATTAAATAACTGGCCGAGGGTTATACAATTAGTAAGGATCTGAGGATGAATCTGAACTCATGAAGAGAAATCTTCCTGACTCCAGATCCAGCATCTATCCATTGCACTATCTAACTTGCCCAGGATGGCTTTGCCTAGCTTAAAATTAATTGAATTTGAGAGGGGGGGGCGGTGGTGGAGTTCAATCCTAGCAGTAAATAGATTCCATTCAGCTGTTATATTTTCATTTCCTTCTTAGTATATCAAATTCACTTTAGTTGAAGGGTTAAATCATCTATTCAGTATCTCAGATTCTGCCTCTTGGTGAAATACATATATAGACATACATCTATGGATATGTATGAAATTTCAAAAGGCAGATTATGACTATTATGTAATGGACCACCACTTAATAGCTTTAGAGAGGGGATGTTTCTACCAGTCACTCTAATAGAAGGTCCATCTGTAGGTAATTAATGAGAAAGATTATGATCTCTGAACTCCAAAGGAGCCTCAGAAGGAAGGTTCACCTTTGATTTAAGCACCATTTCTCTTGCTTTTTGTACAAACTTTGTTGAAATTTATCTACAGATGGGTCAGGAAAGTCAGCAGTCAGGAGGCTTTGAGCAAAAGATAGAACATGCTTTGTATAAATAGGCCAAAAATTGTAAAGCTATCTTGTGAAATCATGTAGCATAATATTTAATTCAAACACTTAAGTATTTGAAAGGTCAATAGCAAGGGAAAAATCATGGCTGGGATACATTGAAGCCCATGCCTGCAGATCTCATTGCTGTATTTTATTGGGGAAGAAAGGTACTCCTCTCATGCCCTACTGAGAAAGTGATGAATAGAACTTTTGGCAGGACTCATGTTGCCTCATCTCCCTGATAATACATCAAGCTAGAAACACTCCTTGGAGGACTTAACTATTTTATACATGTTCTATCAAAAATGTAAGCTAGAAAGGTTTCACCTTACTTCTTTCATGCTCCTTGACTTCACCTCCTTCCATAAAAGCAAAGCACCCTAGAAAAGTATTCTGTTGTGACAAATAATAAAAACTTATTTCCATTAGGGAGAAACATCACTTTCTTGTGTTTTAAAAATGACTTACAAATGCTTCTTGAATTTATTAGATATGACAGGATTTAAAATACAAGAAGGAAAACTTCTTAGTCAGGAACAATATATTTTTTAGCTATGAATTAGAAAATATGAAGCCTTTCTGGAACTCCCTGGTTGGAAATAATATTTCCCTCCTTCCATGCTCTTAGAGCACATTGTTCATGCCTTTAATAAATAACTTTGTATTATGTGGAGTGTAACAACATAGAGTAAGGGAAAGACATTGAATTTGTTGTCAGAGGACAAGGGTGTGAATTCCAATGCTGCTATTTACTAAAAGAAATCTTACAAACTTAGGATATTTAGAATTACATCAAGTCTTAATTTTGTAATTATGAAGTAGAGATAATTACATTCATATTATTTATTTCTCATGACTAATTGTAAAAACCAATGGTGATAATGGACATAACAATACCATTTTATCTATAATCTGTAATAGATACCACTATTAGGAGATTTATGGTAATGTGGCAATAACAACAGGAAGCAAGCTAGGAAAAGATTGGATCTTGCACTCTTCCCCCCACACCACTTCCTGTTCCCCTCTCAAATGATTTGAGTGCTCGGCTCAGGAATAGTAAAGTTGAAGATTTCTTTTAATAACTAACTCTCACCCTCAAATCTTTAACTAAGAGGTTTTTTATTCTTTAAAATAGAGAAGGAAAGGAGAGGAGGGGGGGGGGAGAGGAAAATAGATTTCCCTAATTTCCTATATGTTCCTGTTGATTGGAAATTTAACAATGTGTTCAATTCAGAAAATAAAGCTATTTTTCTCTAAGGGGAAACGTTGACAGAAAAGCTGACAGAATTTCTTCTGAGCTAAGCTCCAAAAGTCTTCTCAGTACTTCTCAGTACTCAGTCATATAAATAATCATTGACCAAGAGAGTCTGGCTTCTACCTTCCTCCCAACGGTCAGAGAAGAAGTGAGTTTCAAAACATTTCAAGCTGCCCAACTGCTTCCTTTAAGATTCCACGTAACTGGACTCCATCTCAGTTGATGATTGGCAGTTGACAAAGTTACAAGCCTCTTGATTTTCTGCAGATCCATTTTGCCAGTTCTCAAAATCCTCATTAACAAACCTTCTATAACAATATTATCATCATCTCCATCATCTCCCTCATAATTATCCTTATCTCTTATAATTATTCCCAATTTCTGAGAACATTTAATATTAAACACTCCCAATTTGCTTCATGAAACTCATGAAAATTAAGCTAATTACTTTTATACCAATAATGAATGTAATGGGTAAATGCAGCCCTAAAGTCTATTGAAGTGGGAGTTTTTCCTTATTAGTGGAAATTAATACCCTGCCATGGGTGAGGGGCAAGACAGAGTTGTCAAGAACAGGAAAGAGTTGAGATCCAAAGTTTTCTAAAGATTTTTGAGTTGTTGATTCTCTTCAGTCTCTGAAAATTTCTAATCCCAGCTTCAAGATTGAATATGGAAGTTGCCATTTTAATTTCATGACCCTGAAGGAAAAGATTCTGTGATAAAGCTCATGAGAACTATAAATTCTTTTTTTTTTAATTTTAAACATTATTTTATTTGGTCATTTCCATACATTATTCACTGGAAAGAAAGATCATTTCCTTTTCCTCCCCTTCCCCCTCCCACCACCTTTCCCTCTCCCATAGCCGATGCACAATTCCACTGATTAGCACATGTGTTCTTGACTCGAACCCATTTCCCTGTTGTTGGTATTTGCATTAGAGTGTTCACTTAGAGTCTCTCCTCAGTCATATCCCCTCCAACCCTGTAGTCAAGCAGTTGCTTTTCATCAGTGTTTTTACTCCCACAGTTTATCCTCTGCTTGTGGATAGTATTTTTTAGATCCCTGCAGATTGTTCAGGAACATTGCATTGACACTAATGGAGAAGTCCATCACCTTCAATTGTACCACAGTGTATCAGTCTCTGTGTACAATGTTTTTTTGGTTCTGCTCCTTTTGCTCTGCATCACTTCCTGGAGGTTGTTCCAGTCTCCATGGAATTCCTCTACTTTATTATTCCTTTTAGCACAATAGTATTCCATCACCAACATATACCACAATTTGTTCAGCCATTCACCAATTGACGGGCATCCCCTCGTTTTCAAATTTTTGGCCACCACAAAGAGTGCAGCTATGAATATTCTTGTACAAGTCTTTTTCCTTATTATCTCTTTGGGGTACAAACCCAGCAGTGCTATAGCTAGATCAAAGGGCAGACAGTCTTTTATCACCCTTTGGGCATAGTTCCAAATTGCCCTCCAGAATGGTTGGATCAATTCACAACTCCACCAGCAATGAATTAGTGTCCCCACTTTGCCACATCCCCTCCAGCATTCATTACTTTCCATAGCTGTCATGTTAGCCAATCTGCTAGGTGTGAGATGATACCTCATAGTTGTTTTGATTTGCATCTCTCTGATTATAAGAGATGTAGAGCACTTTTTCATGTGCTTATTAATATTTTTGATTTCTTTGGCTGCGAAATGCCTGTTCATGTCCCTTGCTCATTTTTCAATTGGAGAATGGCTTGATTTTTTGTACAATTGATTTAGTTCTTTATAAATTTGAGTAATTAAACCTTTGTCAGAGGTTTTTATGAAGATTGTTTCCCAATTTGTTGCTACCCTTCTGATTTTGGTTACATTGGTTTTGTTTGTACAAAAACTTTTTAATTTGATGTAATCCAGATTATTTATTTTGCATTTTGTAACTCTTTCTAATTTTTGCTTGGTTTTGAAGTCTTTCCCTTCCCAAAGGTCTGACATGTATACTATTCTGTGTTTGCCTAATTTTCTTATAGTTTCCTTCTTTATGTTCAAGTCATTCACCCATTTTGAATTTATCTTGGTTTAGGGTGTGAGGTGTTGATCTAAACCTAATCTTTCCCACACTGTCCTCCAATTTTCCCAGCAGTTTTTATGAAATAGTGGATTTTTGTCCCCAAAGCTGGGATCTTTGGGTTTGTCATATACTGTCTTGCTGAGGTTGCTTGCCCCCAGTCTATTCCACTGATCCTCTTTTCTGTCTCTTAACCAGTACCAAATTGTTTTGATGACCGCTGCTTTATAATATAGTCTGAGATCTGGGACTGCAAGACGAGAACTATAAGTTCTTATCATGGCCTTGTTCTTTTTTTTGCATTTGAATAAGTTTATTTAGTTAATTTAGAACATTATTCCTTGGTTACAATAATCACATTATTTCCCTCCCTCCCCTCCACCCACTCTTCCTGCAGCCAATGCACAATTTCATTGGGTATTACTTGTGTCCTTGATCAGAACCTATTTCCATGTTGTTTACGCTAGGATATTCATTCAGAGTCTACATCCCCAACCATATCCCTTCCACCCATGTATTCAAGCATTTGATTTTCTTCAGTGTTTTTATTCCTGCAGTGTTTTTTCTGGATGTGGATAGTGGTTTCTCTCATAGGTTCCTCCGAGTTGTTCAGGGTCATTGCATTGCCACTAATGGAGAAGTCCATTACATTAGATTGAACCACAGTGTATCAGTCTCTGTGTACAATGTTCTCCTGGTTCTGCTCCTCTCACTCTGCATCAATTCCTGGAGGTTGTTCCAGTTCACATGGAATTCCTCCACTTTATTATTCCTTTCAGCACAATAGTATTCCATCACCAACATATACCACAATTTGTTCAGCCATTCACCAATTGAAGGGCATCCACTCATTTTTCAATTTTTTGTCACCACAAAGAGTACAACTATGAATATTTTTGTAAAATTCTTTGTCCTTATTATCTCTTTGGGGTACAAACCCAGCAGTGCTATGGCTGGATCAAAGGGCAGATAGTCTTTTATCACCCTTTGGGCATAGTTCCAAATTACCCTCTAGGATGGTTGGATCAATTCACAATTCCACCAGCATTGAAATAATGTCCCAACTTTGCCATATCCCCTCCAGCATTCATTACTTTCGTTTGCTGTCTTTTTATGTTAGCCAATCTGCTAGGTGTGAGGTGATACCTCATAGTTGTTTTGATTTCCACTACTCTGATTATAAGAGATTTAAAACACTTTTTCTTGTGCTTATTAATATTTTTGATTTCTTTAACTGAAAATTGCTTATTCATGTCCCTTGAACATTTTTCAATTGGAGAATGGCTTGATTTTTTGTACAACTGGTTTAGCTCTTTATAAATTTGAGTAATTAGACCTTTGTCAAATATTTTTATAATAAAGATTGTTTCCCAACTTGTTGCTTCCCTTCTAATTTTGGATGCATTAGTTTTGTTTATACAAAAAATGTTTTAATTTGATGTAACCAAAATTATTGATTTTACATTTTGTGGTTTTTTCCTAGCTCTTGTTTGTTTTTAAAGTCTTTCCTTTCCCAGAGGTCTGACATGTATACTATTCTGTGTTTACCTAATTTGCTTATAGTTTCCTTCTTTATATTCAGGTCATTCACCCATTCTGAGTTTATCTTGGTGTAGGGTGTGAGACATTGATCTAAACCTAATCTCTCCCACACTGTCTTCTAATTTTCCCAGCAGTTTTTTTTTTTTAATCAAATAATGGGTTTTGGTCCACAAAACTGGGATCTTTGGGTTTATCATAGACTGTCTTGCTGAGGTTATTTACCCCAAGTCTATTCCACTGATCCTCTTTTCTGTCTCTTAGCCAGTACTAAGTTGTTTTGATAACCACTGTTTTTATAGTATAGTTTGAGATCTGGGACTGCAAGTCCTCCTTCCTTTGCATTTTTTTTTTCATGATTTCCCTGGATATCCTTGATCTTTTGTTCTTCCAAATGAACTTTGTTATGCTTTTTTTTTCCTAATTCAGTAAAAAAGTTTTTTGGTAGTTCAATGGGTATGGTACTAAATATGTAAATTAATAGGATTGTCATTTTTATTATGTTAGCTCATCCCACCCATGAGCAATCAATGTTTTTCCAATTGTTTAGATCTAATTTAATGGTGTGGAGAGTGTATTGTAGTTGTGTTCATATAGTTCCTGTGTTTGTCTTGGCAGATAGATTCCTAAGTATTTTATTTTGCCTAGGGTAATTTTAAATGGAATTTCTCTTTCTAATTCTTGTTGCTGAAATGGGTTGGAGATATATAGAAATGCTGATGACTTATGAGGGTTTATTTTGTATCCTGCAACTTTGCTAAAATTGTTGATTGTTTCAACTAGCTTTTTGGTTGATTCTCTAGGATTCTTTAAGTAGACCATCATGTCATCCATAAAGAGTGATAGCTTAGTCTCCTCATTGTATATTCTAATACCTTCAATTTCTTTTTCTTCTCTAATTGCTACTGCTAGTGTTTCTAGTACAATGTTAAATAATAGAATTGATAATGGGAATCCTTGTTTCACTCCTGATCTTATTAGGAAGGCTTCTAGTATATCCCCATTGCAGATGATGTTTGCTGATGGTTTTAGATATATGCTGTTATTTTTAGGAAAGGCCCTTCTTTTCTAGTGTTTTCAATAGTAATGGGTGTTGTATTTTCTGAAGGCTTTCTCTGCATCTATTGAGATAATCATGTAATTTTTGTCGGTTTTCTTGTTAATATGGTCAATTATGTGGATGGTTTTCCTAATATTAAACCATCCTTGCATTCCTGATATGAATCCTACCTGATCATATTGAATAACCTTTGTGATGACTTGCTGGAGTCTTTTTGCTAGTTCCTATTTAAGATTTTTGCATCTATATTCATTAAGGAGATTGGTCTATAGTTTTCTTTCTCTGTTTTTAACCTGTCTGGCTTTGGGATCAGTACCATGTTTGTGTTGTAAAATGAATTTGCTAGAAGTCCTTCTTTGCTTATTCTTTCAAATAGTTTGTATAATTTTGGGATTAGTTGTTCTTTGAATGTTTGATAGAATTCATTTGTGAATCCATTTGGACCTGGGGATTTTTTCTTAGGGAGTTCTTTGATGGCTTGTGTGGTAGATGCATGGGTAGAGAGAGAACTTGTAAACCAAAATGCAAGAAAATGGAGACCTATCTGTCAATCAAAAGAAAGAATTTACAAAACGGGATGTTCCCAGGAGTTGGCAGTTGAGCTGAGAAGGGGAGGGGACTGGACTTGGAGTCACTCTCTCTGGAGGTTGAAACTGGCTGAAAGTCTCTTGTAGGGCTGTCTTGGTTTTGGGGGTTCTCTGGCTGTGAACAGCTGAAGTTGACAAGAAGGAAAAAGTTGGCTTTTGAGTTGGTGGTCTATATGAGAGTTGAGCTGGCCAGGAGAAAATGAGAGACTTTGAACTTTGTTTCTCTCTGGGGTTGTAGCTGAGAAAGGAGACAAGCCAGGCTGATTTTGTGAAGAAGAAAGATTTTTAACTGTTGTACTCCATCTCCCTAAATGTCTTAGAGTCACAGTTTGTGACTGGAATACTTCCTCAAACCCTCCTAAAATTATCCTTGTAGTTTAGGGAAATCCTCATCCCTCTCACCTCAGTTTCCCATCCTGTTAGCACAATAAACCCCTTACCTGAGAAAGAAAAGTAGAGTATTTTATAGTCCACTCAGGGAAGGAAGGAGGAAGCCAAAGGCTTCCAGAAGAGAGTGGTTAAGGGAGAGGGTGAAGGAGGAAGGAGGTTAGGAAATAGATTGATCCATCAGTGATCAGTAGGTATCAATAGGCAGAACCCCAGAGCAGACCCCAGAGCATTCCCTTATAAGCAGTTCCCCTGTGTATTGTGACAAGGGAATCACTTTAAAAGACTGATATATATTAATTTAAGGTCACCAAGGAATTCAGCTATGTAATTCCTAAATGAAAACTCAAGTCAGCTGTCAACCTTTTATGGAGTTTAATTTCAATAGGAGGAAGAAAGGAATTAGAGATAGAGAGAGAGAAAAAGGGAGAGAAGGGAATAGGGCTTAAATACCCCTTCTGTTTAGGCTGGGCCAAAAGGCCCAAGCCCTTAGATAGCTGGGGCAAAGAAAAGAGATCAGTCCCTATTACTCACGTGACCAAAATGGAGAAACAGTCTCAGAGGCCCCCACCTTCAGCTTCCTTCAGAGCAAGCTTCTCAGAGTACACTGCCACCACTCCAACCAACTCCTCAACCCTCCCCGAGTCTTCAGACCCCCCTGATCTTTAAGGAAACCATCCAAGTTGCCTCCCCTCAGTTCTCACATCTACCAATCACTGTCCATCAATTTCCCTGTGCCAATGGAGGCTCTAGCTTAACCCAGGACCGCCCAGATGCTTTGCACATGTCTGTTGAAGGTCATATTTTCAAATGATTAAATCTTTGCTCCTTTGCTACAGCCCTTTCTAAATCCTGTTAACCTGAGTAGGGTAGAGATTGGAATAATTAAATTTTGATCTAGGCTGCAGCCCTTACTCAATCCTGTTAGGACTGAATAGGGTGGAGATTGAGTCCAAGTATCTCCATTGTATCAATTCTAAAATCAATCATGACTCAAAGAAATTCCTGTTCTATGCTTAAGCATAGGTCAGAGTCCTTTCCATTGTTCAGCAAAAGGTTTCTGTCCTAAAGTAATCTTAAGAAGGGAAGGAGAAGGAACCTCCCATGCCAATGGGATTCACATTCCAAAAGTCAAGACCCACTATCAATAGGAAATTTTTCAAGTATGAAATTTCCCAATGGTGAAATTTCCAACATTTATAAGTCTAAGAAATTTTGAGGTTTACAGTATCAGCATCCCTCAACATTTCATATTCCTACCTCTATTACAAATAAGCAGCATCAGGTTTCCTTAGCAGTTCTCTCTAGTCACAAGCCAGAGGACAGCCACAGCACAAGTAATAGTTTCTCCTCAGTTTACTTTCTCCATTTCAAGAAGTAATCGTTTCCTTCAGTTTACTTTCTCTATTTCACCTGTTCAATTTCTTTTTCTGATATGGGGTTGTTTAGGTAATTTATTTCTTCCTCTGTTAGTCTAGGCAATTTATATTTTTGTAAATATTCATCCATTTCACCTAGATTGCCATATTTGTTTTCCATATAATTGGGCATAGTAGTTTTTAATGATTGCCTTAATTTCCTCTTCATTAGAGGTGAGGTCTCCCTTTTCATCTTGGATACTGTCAATTTGGTTTTTTTCTTTCCTTTTTTTAATTAGACTGTCTAGTACTTTGTCTATTTTTTTTACAAAGTACCAGCTTCTATTCTTATTTATTAAAGAAATAGTACTTTGACTTTCAATTTTATTAATTTCTGCTTTGATTTTTAGGATCTCTAATTTAGTCTTCATCTGAGGGTTTTTACTTTGTTCACTTTCTAGTTTTTTAATTTGCTTGCTTTCTAGTTTTTTAATTTGCTTGCCCAATTCATTGACCTCTGCCCTTCTTAATTTGCTAATATATGAACTAAAGGATATAAATTTCCCCCTGAGTACTGCTTTGGATGCATCCCATAGGTTTTGAAAGGATGTATCATCGTCATTTTCTTAATGAAGTTATTAATTGTTTCTACGATTTGTTCTTTAACCAACTGTTTTTGGAGAATTGTATTGTTTAAGTTCCAATTATTTTTTCATTCACCTCTCCATGTACCCTTACTAATTATTATTTTCATTGTATTGTGATCTGATGAAGTTGCATTTATTATTTCTGCTGTTTTGCACTTGTTTGCAATGTTTTTATGCCCTAATAGATGGTCAATTTTTGTGAATATACCATGTGATGCTGAAAAGAAGGTGTATTCCTTTTTGTGCCCATTTATTTTTCTCTACATGTCTACTAACTCTAATTTTTCTAGGATTTCATTTGCTTCTCTCACCTCTTTCTTATTTATTTTTTGGTTTGATTTATGTAGTTCAGATAGAGGAAGGTTCAGGTCTCCCACTAGTATAATTTTTCTATCTATTTCATCCTTGAGCTCCACTGGTTTCTCCTTTAGAAATTTGGATGCTCTGCCATTTGGTGTATATATATATTGAGTATAGATATTTCCTCATTGTCTATACTACCTTTTATCAGGATGTAGTTATCTTCCCTATATCTTTTAACTAGATTTATTTTTACTTTGGCTTTGTCAGATATCATGATTGTGACTCCTGCCTTCTTTTTATCAGTTGTTGCCCAATAGATGTGGCTCCATCCTCTTATTTTCACCCTATGTGTATCTACCTTCCTCATGTGTATTTCCTGTGGATGGCATGAGGTAGTGTTTTGGATTCTAATCCACTCTGCTATTTGCTTGCATTTTATGGGTGAGTCCATTCCATTCACATTCAGAGTTATGATTACTAGTTGTGTATTTACCAGCATTTTGATTTCTACTCCTGGTCCTGCCTTTTCTTCTTTCACTATTTCCTTCTACACCAATGTTTGCTTTTAATCAGTCCCCCTTGTCCCCACCCTTATTTTACTTCCCTTTCTAACCCCCTCCCTTCTTATATCCCCTTATTTTCCCTGTAGTCTTTCTAAAATTACTGCCCACCCTCTCCCTCCCTTGTACTGTTTCCCTCCCCACCAGTCTATTTGTTACCCTTCTACTCCCCTATAGGGCAGAAATCTATTTCTGCCCCAATGAATTGGATTGTTCTTCCTTCTTTGGGTCAGTTTCAAAGCACTTAAGATTTGAGTATTTCCTGTGTCCAACCTCTTTACCCTTCTAGTGTATATTGATTTTCCTCCCCCTCCTGCCATGAACTTCTTTGTGATATATAATTTTACCCCCATTTATTTCTTTTAGTATTAACCTCTTTTTTTAGCTCTAGTTGTATATATATGTATATATATATATATATATATATACAGAAACACACATGTGCATGTATTTATGCATACATATATCTATATACCTATTTATCTCTTGTCCTTTTATCCTATAAAGTTTGTCACTGTTCCCTCTAAGTGTAATTCTTCTAGCTGCCCAGGTGATAACCACAGTTTTTACCAGTTACCAAGACCTCTTTTCTTATAGGGATACATATCATTTTAACTTATTGACTCTCTTAATTTTTTTGTTTTGTTTTTCTTTTTGTCCTCTTTTTTAATTACCTTTTGATGATTCTCTTGAGTTCTGTGCTTGGACATCAAATTTTCTGTTCAAGTCTGTTATTTTCCTTTGCAAATTCTTGGAATTCTTCTATTTTATTAAATGACCATACTTTCCCCTGTAAGAATATAGTCAGTGTTCCCTTGCTTTCCAGAATAGCATATTCCATGCCTTTCAGTCCTTCAGTGTGGATGCAGCCATATCCTGAGTTATCCTCACTGTGTATCCATGTTATCTGAATAGCTTCTTCTTGGCAGGTTGTAATATCTTTTCTTTGGTCTGATAATTTTTGAGTTTGGCTATAACATTCCGGGATGTTGTCAGTTGGGGATTAAATACAGGAGGTGATCTGTGCATTCTTTCAATCTCCACTTTCCCCTCTTGTTCTAGGATATTGGAACAGTTTTCCTGAATAATTTCCTGTAGTATTGTGTCCAGGATTTTTCTTTTGTCATGGTCTTCTGGTAGACCAATGATTCTTAAATTGTCTCTACTTGAACGATTTTCTAAATCTTCTGTTTTGTGAATGAGATGCTTCATATTTTCCTCAATTTTTTCATTCTTTTGGTTTTGTTTTATAGGGTCTGGCTGCCTTGTGAGGTCACTTAATTCCAGTTGTTGTATTCTGGTTCTTAAAAACTAGATTTCATCCCTGGATTTTTGGTCATCCTTTTTTCTGGTCTGATTTTCTATGGAGATCATCTTTCATCCTCTTTACTTCATCTTTCATCTCCTTTGCCTCATTTTCCAGTTGATTAGTTTTGACTTTCGACCTATCTTGCTGTTATAGTTGTCTTCAGCCTCTCTTAATTGTGTTTTGAATTGCATTTTGAGTTTTTCCACAGCCTGTATCCAATTCGCTGGATTTCTGATTTATTGTTTGCTGATCCCTCCCCCTCTGTTCCATTCGCTGTATAGAAGCTATTGTAATTTCTTTCTTCTTTTGCTGTTGTTTGCTCATATTCACCCCTTCTTTCCTCCCCATATTTTTCTGTGCTCTTGCTCCTCTCATTTTTTTGGTTTTGGAGGCTTCTGTCAGTCTCCCCTCTTAGAGCTTTGACAGAAGATCTCTAGGTGCAGTCTCTGGGGGAGGGTTGTTGGGGGTTTGAGCTTCCCTGTCCTCTGGAACCTTTTGATTGGATTACAATCCAGCAGTCAGAGGGAGGGGTGTGGAGCCTGGGCTTCCCTGAGTTCCCTGAAGACATTTGATGGAATTAAGTTCAGCTTGGTTGGTCTGACTGTGCTCTGAGGTTAACACCTCCTGTAAGCCTGGAGTAAATATGGAGGATCTACACAGCTCTGGCCAGGCTGCCATCTCTATGCTCCCTTTCTAGCTCCTTCCCTGCTATCTGTGTTCAACGCTCTGAGCTTAGCACAGCCCTGCCCGCAATATACACCCTTCAGACCAGAACCTTTGCCCTCCCAGAAGTTCCCACTGCAGCTGGAGTCTCAGCTCTCTCAGTGGGCAGGGGGAAGGGTCCTGGGACCTTCCTTCTGCCTTCCCCTTAGAACTGAGTGCTCTTGGATTCCAGCTTTTGGAGGGAGGTGTACCTTTTGAATTGAGTCCAGCACGAGGGTTCCTTGGCTCTGTCTTGTTGTTAGGTTTGATTTTCAATCCTCTGGGAGCATTCAGTTTGTGATCAGTAAGGAAGGGTATTCAGAGGTCTTAACTTCTGCTCCTTCTAGGCTGCCATCTTGACTCAGCCTCCATCACGTCCTTGTTCTAAAATTGCTGCCCAAGAGACTTTTAGGGAATATCTCCTTGGGTGGCATCAAGGACTTTATCTCTTGGTTGAGTTGAGTTACCTTGTTTCCAATAGGAGACCTCTTTTACCCATGTGTGGTATAAATTCTCCTATGCATATCTTCTCTAATGCCTGTTTTGCTATGATTTGGATAAATGGGCGCTATAAATGTTCATTGTAGAATTAATATTTGGTGGAAAAATGGTTATCTTGAATATAAAGAGACCTTAAGGTCCTGATTTTCTTCAAAAATAAACAGTGTTCAAAAGTTAGGTTAAACTTGAAAAATCAAATTCCCTACATTAAGTATATTTAAGGAACCAGATAAATATAATTCTAGTTTTGTTCTCTCTCTCTCTCTCTCTCTCTCTCTCTCTCTCTCTCTCTCTCTCTCTCTGAGAAGAACAGGGCAAACAACCCATGTAGGCACAATCTCCTGCTTCTGCCACCCTCTAGTAAAAATTAAAGTTCCCTTGGGAAAGGTTGAGAGAGAAGATGCTTGAAATATTATGCCTCTCTTCAAGCAACACAATGAGGATCTCATACAACATGTAAGAAGACAACCTTTGTTACAAATGTGGACTTGCTTTAAATATCCCTTTTTTCTAACTGATGAAGCCACCAGATTTCATCTTGCACCAAAAATATTGCTTCTGCCCTCAAAAAAATCATGTAAAATTTATTAAAGTTTCATTGTTGAGGCAGTTGAAAAAGTTCAACAATGTAAGTGTAAATGTCTTCACCAGGCTTATGATTCTTTGTGAAGAATTTTAATGCCTAAATAGCTGATAGTTCCAGTAGAAGTCATCAAATATCTGATACATAGGTCAATTATAGTCAGTGAGAGATATCACACATATATGAGTCTCAACAATTATCCAGTGCATAACATTGTCCTTTTCACAGACGTATTCAGTTAATGCCAAAATAAAAACAAAATCACTAAGTATAAGAATTACAGAAAGTGAGGTTAGTATGGTCAAATTTTTATATGATCACAAAAGTAGACATTTCAAGAACAAGGTTGACTTAAGTTCCAGGATGATCATTTATTTATTTAATTGCTCAATGGAGGTATTTGAAAGTTAAATTATACTATTTTTGTCAAGATTCAACAGGTACTCAACTCTATCAGTAGCAAATAGATTGCGTTATGTATCACTAAATAGACAAGGAATGCAGAAATCTTCCCAGGGCTGTCATTTTAATACTGTAAAACAACACCAAAACTTAAACAGAAATATAAAAAATGTATAATACTTTCTCTGAAGGAGCTCACTGTCTAATGAGAGAGATGTCCTGCAAGCAATTACATAAAAATAAGATAGATATAGATATAGATATATAGAATAAATTAGATGTAACCCCTGAACGAAAGCATTTAGAATTAAGAAAAGGCACCTTGCAAAACGTTGTGGTTTAGCAGCCAAAAGATAAAAATAAGGAGGGACAGAGTACCAAGCTTAGGGAATATCCAATGAAAATAGTCAATAGTGTCAAGTGCAAAGACCATCATGGATCCAGGTGTCAGCGAACTTTAGAGTAAATGGAGGGGAATGACATAACAAAATTTCAGAGTTTGGAAAGAATAATGTTTTGATGGTTTATAAAAGTCAAACAATATTTTTATATGCAATCTTAAAGATAATAGGGGAACACTAGAATTTTCTGAATGAGGTAATGTGTGTGTAAGGAAAATTAATTTGACAAATGAGTAAGATGACAGGCCTGAGTGATGAAAGGTTTGAGTCAGAGACCAATTAGAATGTTTTTGCATTAGGCTGGGCATGAGATAATGATACTTGTACTAAGGTGGTGGCATATCAAAGCAGAGAAGTGGGTCAATTTGAGACTTAGTAGGTAGGTAGAAAAAAAAACTCTAACATGATTTAGCTCCAAGAAAGTGGCTATTAGGAGTAAGAGAAGGAGGTGTCTTATATGACAACTAATGAACCTGGTTGACTGGAAGAATATTGATACTCTTGACTTTAATATGACTAGAAAGAGGGGAGTAAAAATAATAATTTCAGTTTTGGATGTATTGAGTATAAAATATCTATGAAACAGCCTATTAAGTATATTCAAAATGTGAACATGTGGAATTAAAGTTCAGGAGAGAAGTTAGGGATGGAAAATGAATCTGGGCATCACTTACACTGAGATAATTCAATCCTTGGAAGCAGATGATATAATTAACTAGAATTATATAAAAGGAGAAGAAAAAAAGAAGTGAAAGACAAAGCACTAGGCAAAACCTGTGGTTAGCAGGGATGAAGCAGAGAGAGATCTAACAAAGGAGTTTAAAAGTAGGGACCCAAAACGTAGAAGGACATTATCTCACACACACACACACACATACACACACACACTCACAACAACAACTAGAGAAATGAGTATATCAAGGAGAAAAGGTATGTTGAGATTGTCAAAAGTTGTAGAGTGCACCTTTTGTCAGAAAACAAAAAGGACAACAATTAAAAAAAGGATTCAATATAGTAATTAAATTAATAATTTTGGAGAAAGCAATTTTAGCTTAATGATGAGTCATATGTCAGGATCCAGAGAACAAAAGGAACTGAAATTAATCCACCAATTATAGATAGCCTTCTCATAGAGTTTAGCTATATGAAAAGGAGAGATGTATAAGGTAATCAATTAGTGTAATAAATAGTAATGATGCATGAATCAAATGAGTTTCTTCTTTTTCTGAATCCCGCAGGAGACACGAGCATTTGTAAGTAGTAGGGAAGCAACAAATAGCCCAGGAGAGAGTAAAGTCATTATGTATAGTGGAAATTATAGTGGGATTGATAGAATTATTATAGTAGGAGTTATTGAAAAGATAATCAATCTACTGAAGATAAGATGAAATAGAATCACTTGTGCATATTTTGCCAAGTATTTTCCTTGACAAGACTAGAAGTAGACCACTACTTATATGTGAAACAGGGATAAAGGAAAAAAATAGTATCAGAAGTCATTGTGTGAATTAAATATCTGGGGGACCTCCCAGTCCAATCCTGGAAGATTCACCACAATAAGTATCCATAAGAGTCACAGAGTCACATGTCTGGGTTTAGCATCATGGTGGGCTAGGTTCCTAACCAGTAGAAGTCACAGAAGCCAGGATATATTATGTAAGGCAGTGATGACAAACCTTTTAGAGATGGTGTACTGGACCCCACATCCCTGATCGAGTGCCATGACCACCCCTCCCAAGTGCTGGATGTGCCCTGCCCTACCTCCACCTTACCTCACACAGGGGAGAGAGAAAATGCTCCCAAGGGCTGCTGGACAAAGGGATGGGTGAAGTGATGGATGTCCTCAGCAAGTGTAGGAAAGGGGAGGGGAGTGGTTTGAGTGCTCTTCTTCCCTCCAGCTATGCCACCTGTGAGCTGCCACCCTACCCTCTGTGTACTTTCATTGGGCTGCTGGGCAGAAGGGTGGGTGATGTGAAAAAATGTCATCAGGGACAGTGGCAATGGGGAGAAGAGCAGCTCCACACAAGTTCCTCTTTCTTTCTAGTAATGAACTCTGGAGTAGGGGGAAGAGTGGTCTCATTTTAACAGAGAGAGCTCTGCATGCCATCTTTGGCACCTGTGCCAGAGGTTCTCCATCACTGATGAATGGGGACTGAGGCCATGGGCCAATTGAAGGATCATGAAGAAAAGGTTTAGACTGAGCTTGAAAAGCCAGCCTGAGGGCTGAAGAGGTGTCTCAGCCATTCCTTTGGACTTGTGGAAGAAGCCCTTTCAGCCATCCTGGCAATACTTGTCTATATAGCCATCTCTGGCAAGTAGCAGTGTGACAAAGACCGTGCTAGGCTGGAATTGGAACTTGATCTTACTTTTATTTAGAAAGGCTGGAAACCTTTTTTCCTTTCTCCCTCTTTTCTTTTTTTTTTTTAAATATATTTTATTTGATCATTTCCAAGCATTATTCGTTAAAGACATAGATCATTTTCTTTTCCTCCCCCCCACCCCCCATAGCCGAAGCGTAAGTCCACTGGGCATTAGATGTTTTCTTGATTTGAACCCATTGCTTTGTTGATAGTATTTGCATTAGAGTGTTCATTTAGAGTCTATCCTCTGTCATGTCCCCTCAACCTCTGTATTCAGGCAGTTGCTTTTTCTCGGTGTTTCCACTCCCATAGTTTATCCTTTGCTTATGAATGGTGTTTTTTTCTCCTGGATCCCTGCAAGTTGTTCAGGGACATTACACCACCACTAATGGAGAAGTCCATTACGTTCGATTATACCACAGTGTATTAGTCTCTGTGTACAATGTTCTCCTGGTTCTGCTCCTCTCGCTCTGCATCACTTCCTGGAGGTTGTTCCAGTCTCCATGGAACTTCTCCACTTTATTATTCCTTTTAGCACAATAGTACTCCATCACCAACATATACCACAGTTTGTTAAGCCATTCCCCAATTGATGGGCATCCCCTCGTTTTCCAGTTTTGGGCCACCACAAAGAGCGCAGCTATGAATATTTTTGTACAAGTCTTTGTGTCCATTATCTCTTTGGGGTACAGACCCAGCAGTGCTATGGCTGGGTCAAAGGGTAGATATTCTTTTGTCGCCCTTTGGGCATAGTTCCAAATTGCCCTCCAGAATGGTTGGATCAGTTCACAACTCCACCAGCAATGAATTAATGTCCCTACTTTGCCACATCCCCTCCAGCATTCATTACTTTCCTTTGCTGTTATGTTAGCCAGTCTGCTTGGTGTGAGGTGATACCTCAGAGTTGTTTTGATTTGCATCTCTCTGATTATAAGAGATGTAGAACACTTCTTCATGTGCTTGTTGATAGTTTTGATTTCTTTATCTGAGAACTGCCTATCCATTTCCCTTGCCCATTTTTCAATTGGAGAATGGCTTGATTTTTTGTACAATTGATTTAGCTCATTATAAATATGAGTAATTAAACCTTTGTCAGAGGTTTCTATGAAGATTTTTTCCCAATTTGTTGTTTCCCTTCTGATTTTAGTTATATTGGTTTTGTTTGTACAAAAGCTTTTTAGTTTGATGTAGTCAAAATTATTTATTTTACATTTTGTGATTCTTTCTATATCTTGCTTGGTTTTAAAGCCTTTCCCCTCCCAAAGGTCTGACATGTATACTATTCTGTGTTTACCCAATTTACTTATGGTTTCCTTCTTTATGTTTGTCACTCACCCATTTTGAATTTATCTTGGTGTAGGGTGTGAGGTGTTGATCTATTCCTAGTCTCTCCCACACTGTCTTCCAATTTTCCCAGCAGTTTTTATCGAATAGTGGATTTTTGTCCCAAAAGCTGGGATCTTTGGGTTTATCGTATACTGTCTTGCTGAGGTCGCTTTCCCCCAGTCTATTCCACTGATCTTCCTTTCTGTTTCTTAGCCAGTACCAAATTGTTTTGATGACTGCTGCTTTGTAATATAGTTTGAGGTCTGGGACTGCAAGGCCCCCATCATATGTGTTTTTTTTCATTATTTCCCTGGATATCCTTGATCTTTTGTTCTTCCAAATGAACTTTGTTACGATTTTTTCTAAATCAGTGAAGAAGTATTTTGGTAGTTCAATGGGTATGGCACTAAATAGATAAATAAGTTTGGGTAGGATGGTCATTTTTATTATATTGGCTCGTCCTATCCATGAGCAGTTAATGTTTTTCCATTTGTTCAAGTCTAGTTTTAGTTGTGTGGAGAGTGTTTTGTAGTTGTGTTCATATAGTTCCTGTGTTTGTCTTGGGAGGTAGATTCCTAGGTATTTTATTTTGTCTAAGGTGATTTTGAATGGGATTTCTCTTTCTAGTTCTTGCTGCTGAGCTGTGTTGGAGATATATAGAAAAGCTGATGATTTATGTGGGTTTATTTTGTATCCTGCAACTTTGCTAAAGTTGTTGATTATTTCAATTAGCTTTTTGGTTGAATCTCTAGGATTCTTTAAGTAGACCATCATGTCATCCGCAAAGAGTGATAACTTGGTCTCCTCCTTGCCTATTTTGATGCCTTCAATTCCTTTATCTTCTCTAATTGCTACTGCTAGTGTTTCTAGTACAATGTCAAATAGTAGAGGTGATAATGGGCATCCTTGTTTCATTCCTGATCTTATTGGGAATGCATCTAGTTTATCCCCATTGCAGATGATATCAGCTGTTGGTTTTAGATATATACTGTTTATTATTTTTAGGAATGACCCTTCTATTCCTATGCTTTCTAGTGTTTTTAATAGGAATGGGTGTTGTATTTTATCAAAGGCTTTTTCTGCATCTATTGAGATAATCATGTGGTTCTTGCTAGTTTGCTTGTTGATGTGGTCAATTATGTGGATGGTTTTCCTAATGTTGAACCAGCCCTGCATCCCTGGTATGAATCCTACTTGATCATGGTGAATGATCCTTCTGATCACTTGCTGGAGTCTTTTTGCTAGTATCCTATTTAAGATTTTTGCATCTATATTCATTAGGGAGATTGGCCTATAGTTTTCTTTCTCTGTTTTTGACCTGCCTGGTTTTGGAATCAGTACCATGTTTGTGTCGTAAAAAGAGTTTGGTAGAACCCCCTCTTTGCTTATTATGTCAAATAGTTTGTATAGTATTGGGATTAACTGTTCTCTGAATGTTTGATAGAATTCACAGGTGAATCCATCAGGCCCTGGGGATTTTTTCTTAGGAAGTTCTTTGATGGCTTGATGGATTTCAATTTCTGATATGGGATTATTTAAGAATTCTATTTCCTCTTCTGTTAGTCTAGGCAGTTTGTATTTTTGTATATATTCACCCATTTCTCCTAAATTGGTGTATTTATTGCCATATAATTGGGCAAAGTAATTTCTAATGATTGCCTTAATTTTCTCCTCATTGGAGGTGCTGTCCCCCTTTTCATCTTTAATGCTGTGAATTTGCTTTTCTTCCTTCCTTTTTTTAATTAGATTGACCAGTACTTTGTCTATTTTGTTTGTTATTTCAAAGTACCAGCTTCTTGTCTTATTTATTAAATCAATAGTTCTATCACTTTCGATTTTATTAATTTCTCCCTTAATTTTTAGGATTTCTAATTTGGTGTTCTGCTGGGGGTTTTTAATTTGATCGCTTTCGAGTTTTTTCAATTGCATTTCCAATTGATTGATCTCTGCTCTCCCTTGTTTGTTAATATAAGCTTTCAGGGATATGAATTTGCCTCTGATTACCGCTTTGGCTGCATCCCAAAAGGTTTGAAAGGATGTTTCGCCATTGTCATTTTCCTTGATGAAATTATTAATTGTTTCTATGATTTCTTCTTTAACAAAACGGTTTTGGAGTATCATATTGTTTAATATCCAATTGGTTTTAGATTTGGTTTTCCATGTACAATTACTAATCATTATTTTTATTGCCTTGTGATCTGAGAAGGCTGCATTCATTATTTCTGCTTTTTTGCATTTGTGTGCTATGTTTCTGTGACCTAATGTATGGTCAATTTTTGTGAATGTGCCATGTGGTGCTGAGAAGAAGGTGTATTCCTTTTTATCCCTATTTATTTTTCTCCATATGTCTATTAATTCTAATTTTTCTAAGATTTCATTCACTTCTTTTACCTCTTTCTTATTTATTTTTTGATTTGATTTATCTAAATTTGATAATGGTTGGTTTAAGTCTCCCACTAGTATGGTTTTATTGTCTATTTCTTCCTTCAATTCTCCTAGTTTCTCCATTAGAAATTTGGGTGCTATATTATTTGGTGCATACATGTTGATTAATGATATTTCCTCATTGTCTAGAGTCCCTTTTAACAAAATATAATTACCTTCCCTATCCCTTTTGATCAGGTCTATTTTTGCATTGGCTTTATCAGCTATCATGATTACCACTCCTGCCTTCTTTCTATCAGTTGAGGCCCAGAAGGTCTTACTCCATCCTTTAATTCTGACCTTGTGGGTGTCAACCCGCCTCATGTGTGTTTCTTGAAGACAACATATGGTAGGGTTTTGGATTCTAATCCATTCTGCTATTCGTCTACGTTTTATGGGTGAGTTCATCCCATTCACGTTCAAAGTTATGATTGTCATTTGTGGACTTCCTGGCATTTTGATTGCCTTCCCTAATTCTAACCTATTCTTCTTTGGCTCTACCTTTTAGTCCAGTGATTTACTTTGAATCAGTCCCCCTTGTCCCCTCCCTTGATGTTTCCCTTTTTAGTCCCTCCCTTTTTCTTCCCTCCCCCTCCCCCCTCTCTTTCCCTCCCTTTTTGTTCTCCCTCTCCCCCTCCCCCCCTTGGTTTTCCCTTCTCCTTACCCTTGTTGGGTAAGATAGAATTCAAGATCCCAATGGATCTGGATGTTTTTCCCTCTCAGAGTTGATTTCCCTGAGATTGAGGTTTAAGTAAACCCCCCCCCCTCTCTTCCTCTCCTTCTTATAGGAGTTTTCTTCCCCTCCCCTTCCCCTGTGAATCTTTGTGTGAGAACCATTATTCTATTTGGTCTTTCTTTACCCCCTATTTATACATTACATTTTCCCCACATATTAGTATACATAGGTTGATATAAATGTAGTCCTTATAGAAGAGAGTTTGAGTAAAAGAAGAAGATAACATTTTCCCCTTTCCTTAATATTTACCTTTTCAGGTATTCCTTGCTCTTTGATTTTCGGTATCAAACTTTCCACAGAGCTCTGGTCTTTTCTTTGCAAAAAGTTGGAAGTCTTCTATTTTGTTGAATGCCCATACTTTCCCTTGGAAGTATATAGTCAGTTTTGCTGGGTAGCTGATTCTTGGTTGGAGACCCAGCTCTCTTGCCTTTCTGAAGATCATGTTCCATGCCTTACGATCATTCAGAGTAGAACTTGCAAGGTCTTGGGTGACCCTGATTGGCATTCCTTTATATCTAAATTGTCTTTTTCTGGCTTCCTGTAGGATTTTTTCTTTTGTTTGATAGCTTTGGAATTTGGCAATTACATTCCTGGGAGTTGTCTTTTGGGGGTTTAGTGTAGAAGGTGTTCTGTGAGCTCTGTCAGTGGCTGTATTGCCCCCTTGTTCTAGAATCTCTGGGCAATTTTCTTTGATTATATCTTGTATCACCATGTCCAGTTTGGTGTTTATTTCTGGCTTTTCTGGGAGTCCAATTATTCTTAAATTTTCTCTTCTCCCTCTATTTTCCAGATCTATCACCTTGTCGGTGAGATATTTTATGTTCTCTTCTAATTTCTTGGTGTTTTGGCTTTGCTTTATTAGTTCTTGCTTTAAAGCCTGGTTTTCTTTTACAGTTTGGTCAAACTGGTTTTGTAGATGCGTGAATTTCTTTTGCATTATTTCCCACTTTTCCTCCCAGAGGGCTTCCATCTTTTTGGTCATTTCTGATTCAAATTCTTCATGGGTTTGTGGAGAGTTTCTATTTCCTTTGGAAGATTTTGGAGAATTTTCTTGTATATCTTCTTCTATCTGCTCTGTATTTTGTATTTTGGCTCCATAGAATGTGTCCAAAGTCGCCCCTTTCTTCTTATTTTTCTTGGTATTTGGGGGCTTCTGTGCTTCTGTGGAGTTTGTCATCTCTGAATGTGGAGGATTAGCTTTTCTTATCTCTGTCTGGTGTTCAGAGGCTTTAGTCCTGGGCAGATGTTGGTTCTATGAGCTTTCCCTGGGTTAAACTGAATATGCCTCACTGGAGCTGGAATGGAAGGGTCGGACCACGAGGCCACACTCTCCCCCCTGCTCGCTTTCCGGAAGTTGCCTTCAGAATCGCTGGCCGTGAGGCTGTTTCGTTGGCCTGCGGGGGGATGGGCTGCAGCTTCCCCAAGCTCCGAGGGCAAGGACTTTCACTGAGACTTGGATAGCAGGATCCAGCCCGTGAGGCTGTCTTGCCCGCCCTGAGGGTTGCTGTTGTTTCGACCAGCTCTCTGCAGCGGAAGCCCCAGGCAATAACTTTCACCAGGACTCGGGTAGAAGGCCCTGAGGGTTGTTGTTCCGAGGACCCTGCTCTCTGAGCCCGGCCGGGCTGCGGCTTCCAGGAGCCTTGGACTCTGCGCTCCTACCCCTGAGGTCCAAGTGATCTCGGGTTCTGGCTTTTGAGGGGAGCCGTACCTTTTGAACCGGGTCCAGGTCCAGGAGGAGGGTTCCCAGGGTCTGTGCTGTTGATCTTTTTGAATTTCGGCACCTTAGGAGCTTATAGTTTGAGATCGGTTGGGAAGGGTTTTCCAGAGATCTGAGCTTTAGCTTTCTCTAAGCCGCCATCTTAACCAGAAGTCCCTTCTCTCTCTTTTCTAACAAATACTTCTAAATGTAGTATAGAGTCTCCAAGATTAATTTTTCATCATAGCACCAGCTAAGTCAACAAATCTAAAAATTTGCACAAACAGAACCAATGCAAACAAGATTACAAGGGAAACAACAAATTGGAAAATAATTTTATATCAAAGGTCTTTGACAAATGCCTCATTTCTCAGGTATATAGAGAATTGAATGTTATAATAATGCAAAGCTTTCTCCCATTGACAAATTGTCAAAGGATATGAACAGGCAATTCTCAGATGAAGAAATCAAAACTTCAGTCATGTGAAAAAATGCTCCAAATTACTAGTGATTATAGAATGCAAATTAAAAAAATCTCTGATATACCACCTCATATACATAAGAATGACTAACATGACCAAAAAATAATAAATATTGGAAGGGATATAAAAAAATCAAGACACTAATACCCTGTTGGTGGATCTATGAACAGTTACAACCATTCTAGGGAACAATTTGGAAACCATGACCAAATGGCCATAAAACTGTGCATAGCTTTTGACCTAGAAATACCACTATCATTATTAGGTCTGAATTTTGAAAAAAATTAAAGATAGGTGAAAAGGACTTACCTGTACAAAAATACTTATAATAGGTTTTCTTGTGACAATGAAATGAAAGGTGGAAATGAAAGGTATTTCCATCAGTTGGAAAATGTCAGAACAGATTTTAGTATATTATGAAATGGAATTCTATTATGCCTTAACAAATAACACATAAAATCATCACACACACACACACACACATACACACACATATATAAACCCCCCAAACTAGAAAGACATGAAATGATGATCAGCTGTGAATGAATGAATTATTATCACCAGTGTAAGGAACCAGGAATCTCCAAGGGACTCATGAAAAAGGTAATTCTCCATATAGAAGGAACTGACTGTATAAAAATGTATATTGAAGCATACCATTTTCACTTATTTTCCTCCATGATTTTTTCTCTAATATGTGATATGTCTTCTTTATAGCATGATTAGCATGAAAATATAAAATGCATGATAGCAAATGCACAGCCTCTATCATGTTACTTGCTGTCTTGGGGAAGTTGAAAGTGTGGGAAGGAGGTAAAGAACATGTATAGCAAAATGTTAGAAAATGATTACTATAACAATTTTATGTTATATGTAATAAATATAATATAAAATAATAAAAATAAAAATTGTATTGGCTAAAATATGTAAAAAAATTAAATAATTTCTTATAATATAAAAACAAACAAAAAGGAAACTCTATCCATAGTCCAAATCAAATTCTGAAAGAGGTTTAGTTTCATTGGATTATGAAAATGGAAATATGTATTGTGTGATAGTACATGTACAACCCATATCATATTACCTGTCATGTTGGGGAAGGAGAAGGCATGGGAGAAGAGAGAGCATAGATACTTAATGGTCATAAAATGATTATTAAAAGTTGTCTCAACATTTAACTTGGAAAAATATTTTTAAAAGAAGTCATCTAAATGATGTGATCGAGGAGAGGAGACGAACAAGCTCTTGGCAAATGGCATCAAATTAATTTAGTGACATATGAGATAATGTTCTCATATGGTTAAAGTCACTATGGAATGAGGAATAATGAGTCAATTAGAGATGTGTAAAAAGACTGACTTACTATAATGTAGGCCCAGATGAGATTACATAACAAATCATTAATTGGCCTAGTCAGAAATTTCATGATTTTCTCTAACTTCATTTGGCATCCGGTGAGTTGTAAAGTTAAAAGATCCAATCCAACAACAAGAACAACAAACAGTATTTATAAAGACCTTGCAGAGATATTATAACTTTATTTTTGCTTACAACAATCCTGAAAAGTATTATCCTCTTTTTTACAAATTAGAAACCTGAAGAAGAGATTACATGATTTCCCTACAATCAAACAATAAATGTCAGAGTTCGTATTTAATTCCAAATCTAGTGCTCTATCTATTGAGCTACCTAATTGTTTCTAACAGAAAGTGGGAGTGTCTCAGTGTGAAATTTTCAGTAGAATAAAGGATCAAGGGTATAGAGAGAATAGAACAGAATGCAGTTGAAGTTTTTCAGCAGGGGTCAAGATGGGGAAAAGAAAGAGAGGGTAGCCAATACAGGGAAGATGACCTTGGAATGAACTGAGAGAAAGGAAATAGAGAAGTGACTGATTTTAGTGACTGGTCTTAAGGATGAGGAAGAACAGAGTTTAGAATTGCAAGAAAGAGATAGAGATGGAATGAAAACATTATGATCAGATAAAGATTTCATACTGAGACACAACTTTCAGATGCTCCTCAAATTACATCACATCATAAAGCAGCTAACTTCAATTTTTCCTTTCATGATCTTAATTCCAATTGCCACATAATTCTTAGCCTTTAAAAATAATCAAATAATAATGACATTTCAGACAAATATATATATTCTAGTTTGGTTACAAAATTGTTATTAATCTTTGATGTCCCACATAAAGTCCTACCTTTCATAGGTAACCTTTCACAAACCATCCTAATTCTAGTATCTTCTTTCTATAACTATTTCCTATATAATCTGTATCCAGTTGGTTTGCATGTAATGGTTTGCTTGTGATCTTCCCCAATAGACTGTGAACTCTCTGAAGGCAGACTATCTTTAGACTTCAGAACTGAGCATTGTGTCTAGCACATAGGAATTGCTTAATAAATGTTTATTAGCTGATGAAGATGTACTAAACAAATAAAATACAAAAAGTATTTGTTAAGTGCCAACTATATACAAGTTAAGGACAAAAAAAAAGGAATATTTACCAGGAAGGTCTTTGAAAAACTATTTCACAAAATCAGACTCAGTGTCTTTGAATTTTAAGTAGAAAATTCATTCAATTATCCCATTTCCCATAAATCAAAAGGTGCTAATGCAGACTGAGACTGTCACTCCAGAAGTTGCATTCACATGCTGTTTTCTTCCTAAAAATAATTTCCATTCAAATAGTTTTTTATTTTTTATTTTAATTATATATATTATATATTAAATATATAAATAAAAATATAAAGTATATATTAAATATATATATATATAAATTATTTTAAATATCCTATTACTTTGATTTTTGTTTGTTTTTGTAGCTGGATATACTATCAGTTAGATGTCCTTTGATTCATTTCTCCTGTGTCAACCAACCAACCATTCTCTTAAACTTGGCAGATTAAAAAAAGAGGATGATACCTCTGTCTGTAGGTTCTAGGATTTGACTGAACAAGGACACTCTTAAATACAAGAAACTACTCATTTGAGACTATAAGTTTCAGTGTTTCATTCTTAACCTTTGGAAGATACTAACATTTAACTTTCTTTTACATTTCTCTTTCCCTTTTGTCAACTTCTTTTGACTGTTGTAAAAATATCCGCCCCTTATTCATCTTCAAGCTATACTTTTCCAATCCCTACAAATACCCCAGCAAGATAAAGCCAGATTTTTATCTCTATTTTACTGATGAGGAACTAACACACAGAACAGCTAAATGACTTGCCCCAAGGCTTTGGCGACAGTTTCACACTAGGGAAATCAAATCTGAAATCCATCAGCCCTGGTTTTCTAGCCTTCCAGTTCTGGGTTCCTCTTCCCTCCCTTCTGCCAGAGTAGCTCAGATTTGCAATCAAGCTGCAGAATAAATATCCTTCCAAAGGTCAAGTATGAAGCAAAGGTGAGAAAGAACAAACTTTTCAGCATGACCAACATCTCCCTGATCTGCTATAGCTTGTTTCAGCAGAGAAAATAAATTTCAAGTGTCCATGAGAACCCCCTTGGATTCTAATTGGCCTTTTCTTTCCTAAAATGTCAGTAATGATCTTTGCCTTGATCGCCCAACACCCTGATTTCACCTGCTTGCTAGGTTCCAACTACTTTTTCTTTGTTCTGCAAAGTTAAATCTACATTAATCCACAGTTCAGTCAGCATAAAAAGGAAAGGTTTGGGTGTCACTAATATATTATTGCTCAGGAATTGAAAATATGTATATGTGTATATATAGAGAGAGACGATAGACAGAGACAGAGACAGAGATACATGAAAGTTAAAGATATCCCTGAGTATAAATATATGTAAATACATAGGTGTATATTCATGTATATATGTATATGTGCATATATGTCTATATGTCTTGATGTCTATATAAATATATGCATACACCACAAATATCTTTCACATTTCCTCTCATTCACAATCACAATATTCATTGAATTCATGCCTTCCTTTTCATTTATATTACAATTATTTGATTTCAATCTTATATTTCTCCCTAGATTATTGTAATGGCCCTCAAAATAAGCATCAATTTATCTTTTAAATTCTTCCCTTAACTGAACTCTGAATTGGTTAAGTACAAACTCACCTAAACTCACCCTGTCTAGCTCATCTCAGACTGTTCTTTATAATCCATACAGTCCTTACAGAGTTATTAAAAATTTCCTGGAGATTTAATTGGCTCAGACCATCAATTTAGCTTTCTGATTATCCAGGAATAAAATGGCCTGGATGAAGGAAGGGGACACACGAACTGAAGTAGTTCCCTTTCTTGCTCTAGTTTATTAGCATAAACATGCAACATGAATTACCTTGAAAATCTGTGAACTTAGTCAATGCTTTATCTTGGATGAATATCCATATGCTACTCTGAATTCCTTTTTCCTGCTATAGATATTGCTAAGAAACCTTTTTTCCTTAGCTTTCATAAAGATTACAAATATCTCATTTAATATAATTTCAGAACTTAATTAGTAAAGGTCTAACCCAACCCAGGCCAAATGCATGATGCTGACCATCTTGTTCTCTGTCCTGCCACTGTGCAGGTGTCCACTCCTTACCTCCTTTATGCCTTTTGTATTTGTTCTGGAAAGAGCAATCTAATTATTGCCACCATTGTTATGGTAGAAGGCCTGACCATCTACTGTCCTTGGGCTCCATTTTTTTATCTCTGAAATTCCACAGACCAAAATTACCTTCTCTGGCTCACATTCCCATATACTTTCTCTATATCCAATTAATGGGGGCAGGAACTATCTAATTTATCTAAACTCTTATACTATATATAATTTGCTTGTATGCATGCTTATTGCATATTGTCTCCCCCACCTCCATTAAACTGTGAGCTTCTTTAGAGCAGGAACTGTCCTTTGCCTTTGTTCAATCACTAGGTATGTGGTTGTTGGCTTTTTTTCTAATTATTTCAGCTTCTAGTAAAATGTTTTTTTTGTTTTACTCTATTCTTCTTAGGAATGTCTAAGTTGTCTTCCTCACCGCCTACAGCCATCTCAAGATATTCTAACTCCAAAATCTTTACTACCTTTGCTACTCGAAGTATAAGCTTTATCTTGCTAGTCAATGCTCTCCACAATTAGCTTATAAACTACTTTCTAATTTTGCTCCATCCTATTTTTCTTTACACACTCTATGTTACAGGCAAATTGGGCTGGTTTTGGTCAATATTCTCATCATTTCTCTCACTTCACCTCCATGCCTTTGTTCATGCAATGTTCATTTCTGTAACAGATTGCCACAACTTCCTTCTCCAACTGCAAAAGCTCCTTCTTAAAGGACATAAACAGGCAACACATTCATGAAGTCTTTCTAAAGGAAAGTGACATAACCTCAGCAACAAAAAAAAAACTGTTTCTTTCATCTACTGTTTAGACTTCTTTTTACAAACTTTAACAATATGTCCTATGTCATAATTATCTGATTATGTATACTTTTCCTTTGATTTGATTTCAAGCTTTCTCAGAAGATGGAGGAACCAATAAAGGGGAATTCTACTCTGAATCAGGTTCTCCCTGACAGGGGTTCTGTATCTGGGATACAGAAGACAGAATCACCAGGAATAGGTAAAGTTTTAAAGACGCAAATTTAAGTTTCACACTAAAGAAAAATTTCCTAATAATTAGAGATGCCTAAAAAGGCCAACTAGAGATCATGAGTTCCCTCTTCTTAGAGATGATTGAGTAAATAATGGATGAATAATTTGCCATTTCAAGGTTTTTATAAAGAAAATACTCTTGAATGAAGTAGTCCCTTCTAATTCTTAAATGCTGAGATTTAAAAAGTAATTTATGCATTATTGCACTATTATCTATTTCATATTGCCTTGAAGGCATTGTGCCCAGTGTTCAACACAATTACTTGCATATGGCATTTTCATAATTATTTATTTAGATTGAAATGAATGTATTATTGAAATTTAAAAATATAGCAATAGAATATGAGGAAAATATATTGGCTTTGAAGTAAGGTAACCTGAATTCTTTTTTTTTTTAAACTCTTGCCTTCCATCTTGGAGTCAATACTGTGTATTGGCTCCAAGGCAGAAGAGTGGTAAGGGCTAGGCAATGGGGGTCAAGTGACTTGCCCAGGGTCACACAGGGTAACCTGAATTCTAATGCTCATTAGAGTAGTCTTTTGCATAGTAACTTTGGGAAACATCCCCATCTCTTTCAACCCAACAAGTTCATCTTTAAGATGAGGTTATTGAAACTTTGTAAAATATCTTTCAACCAAAAAGATTTTGGTTTTTCAGGCAAATTAAATCATTGTGATTATTAAGCAGTAAACTCTGGGCCACTATGTTATGGAGGTAAAACAAAAAAAGATACAACAACCTCTACTCACTTAAGTCCATAATAACTCAAACTTAATATCTTCTAAGAACTTAAAAAATTCATTGTCTTTTATTTGAATTTAGTTCTCTAAGATTTTTGGATATCCCTTGGAGAGAGGATGAGGAAATCATATCCTCCAAAAGAAAAAAAAAAGTAAGTAGTAGTAAATGGTATTTTTCTTAATTTTTTTATCTCTGTGTGTATGCATGTGTAACTCATATTAATGGTGTTCAATACCTAGGTATGAAAGAAGACTTCTTCTAAGTATTTTAAAAGCTATATGAAGTGGACAGAGCATTTCAGGAAAGATTTATTTAAGTTATGGAATTTTGAAAGTTAGAAGGAACCTCAGAAGCCATCTAGTCCAACCAATACGCAAGAATTCCCCAACAAAACCCTTAATAAATGAATTCAGTTTCTATTAGAAGAACTCCAGTGAGGACAAACTCAGTATTTTAAGAAGCAGACCATTATACTTTTTAACTCTGTTAAGAAAATGTTCATTTCTTAAGCTGGGATCTATCAACTTTAAAAAACATACATATAGAAACATATATAACATTTATATATACATATATATATATAGATACATTACATGTTAGTTCTTTTAATAATTATTTTCCTTTACATTTTATATTTTTGTATTATATATAATGTATAATTATGCTTATAATATATTTTAATATGTTACTTTTTAACAATTTAAAATTTATTCTGAGAAGAGATACACAAAATTTACCAGATCACCAAAGAGACCATAAAAATTAAGAATCCTGGCCTTATATTCATCCTACATTTGCCTTTTAACAACTTCTGTATATTGCTCCTAATTCTGTCGTCTGGTCCCAAAAGATCAAGTTTATTTTTATCTTGCACATGATTGGTTTTTGACTACTTGAACACAATTCCATCTTCCCTGAGTTCTCCCTTCTTTAGCCTAAACACTTCTTGTACCCTCAAATGATCTGCACATGGCATGAAGTTGAGGTTCTTTAAAATTCTGATCATATTCTATTGTAAGATATCTAATTTATTAATGTCTTTACTAATGATAGTTGGGGAAAAATGAGTACAATACAATAGAGGTGGTTTAACCAATTCAAAATACAGCTATATTCTCAAGTCCTTATCTTTGGGAGTTATGTTCCTCAATGAAAACCAAGATCACATTCAACTTTTTAACTCATCTGCCATACTGTCAATTCATTGTCCTTGCAATCCATTAAAAATTCTAGAACTTTTTTTTTTTCAGATTAATGGCCACTTAACAATGCCTCCTCTATTTTACATTTGTTAACTTTTTGTACCCACTACATTGCATTTATTCCCCATGGAACTGAATCTTAATAGAAATTTTCCATTGTTCTATTCTATCAAATTATTTTTTATAATCCTAATAATCATCTGATGTTGTAGCTTTTCCTCTTAGAATTATAAGGTCCTTACCACTTGCTTTGCCCAGACTACAAAATTAATTTTAGAGCAAATTTGACTTAGAGAAAATTCAATAGTCTTTATATCCTTCCCTATATTAATGTAACTTTATAACAACGATGCTGCCCCTTTCCAATTATAAATGTTTTAGTGTAAGTTCTGCCATCAAGACCTAAATAATATTGGGCAAGTTTATAATCAACATAGGCTTTGATTCTATACCTTTAAAAAGAATATAAGTACTCACCCTATGTAACTAAGAGGATGCTAAGAAGTACAAATCTAAAGGTGAAAACTATTTTAAAACATTATGAAGTACTTTCTAAATATGGGAAATTTCCATATGTCTAAGCTCAAATGGGAATAGGCAAACATGGCATAATTATGCGAGAGACAAAGGTATTGTTGTGCCAAAGAAAAATAATCCATAGGAGGATTTACTTAAATCATACATTATAGTTGAAATGAACTGCTGGACTTCAAAGTATTCCATACTGATAGGGTGAATTGGAAATGGGTTTAAAAAGAAATGGACTCCAAATGACTAGTCAACTTAAGACAATCCAAAAGAATGGCCTCTTAGGGAAGATCAAGACACATATTTTATCCTGGGAACACAGAGCCATGATATTTTTTTCCTTTTTATTTCTACTAACATTTACAAGGAAAATAATGTTCCTCATAGAGAAATAGGCTAAACTGTAAAAGATATTAGACGTTGGTATGTCTACCTAAAAATGACTAACAACAGATGAGCCACAAGATAACATTTCTTTGATGACTCTCCTTAAAAAAATTTTTTTGGGTACTTATTCTTTTGTTTGTTTGTGTCTATGTTTGTTTTTCCTAAGACTTAGAACCCAAGAGAAAATATATGAAGTGATAGTATTAGAAAGATACAGACACACACATACATAAACACACACACAGACACATTATCAAAATGTTAGAACCTTTCTAGGAACATAATCATTAGGTTCCCTGGTTTACTGTCCTCAGTTAAAAAGGATATTTCATTCTTTAAATTAAATTCATTGATTATAAAATCCTTGAAAGAAGCCTCTGTGACTGGCATAGGGTGGTATGTTGGGAATTAAGATGTCAGAGCAAGTGATACTGTTTACCCAAATCCTCTGCACACAAAAAAAGGAAATAAATTTCCTTAAAACAAAGGAAAGGAAAAGGAACATGTAAGATGCAGAGAAGAGAAGCTTGAATCTTACTCTTAGAATTATCACATTCTTATTCAGCTATAGAATCACCTTATCTTATAGGGAAATAAGAAAGGAAGGACAATAAGAGATGGGTGGGATAGAAAGAAGGTATGATGAATGAGCAAAGCAATATTCAGAAGTAAAATATGTATGAACTGAGAAAGGCTGAAAAGATATATAGAAGGATAAATGGAAAGAAATACAATTAGTAATCATAATTCTGAATGTGAATGGAATGAACTCACCCATAAAAAGAAGATATGAGAGTAGATTAAAAATCAGACTCCCACAATATACTGTCTAGAGTAAACTAATTTAATAAAGGGAGACACAAACAAAATAAAATTAAAAGTTGGAGCAGAATTTTTTATGCTTCAACTTAAGTAAAAAACAAATAAAAAACAAGTGTAGGAAATGTGATCTGACAAAGCAAAAGTAAAACTGATTTAAACAAAAGAAATGAGGAAATAAATTACATCTTGATAAAAGGCATTATATATGTGAAGTTATATAAATACTAAATGTATATGCATCAAATGGCAAAGTATCCACATTCCTAAAGAAGAGATAACATGATTTATAGGAGGAAATAGACAGCAAGGCTTTGCTCTTAGAGGATCTCAAACTTCTCCTCTCAGAAGTAGAAAAATCCAAACAAAAATAAACAAGAAACAAGTTAAAAGGGTAAATAGAACTTTAGTAAAACTTGATTTATAGAATTCTGGAGAACATTGAAGGGGAATAGAAAGAAAGAACTCTTTTTCTCAGCAGTATATGACATCATCAAAAATGATTATATCATATGGCATAAAGAACTCACAAACATGTAGGAAAGCAGGAATATTAAATGGATCTTTTCCCAAAACACAATACAATAAAAATAACAATAAAAATAGCAGAAAGACTAAAGTTTAATTGGAAACTTAATAATTATATCCTAAAAAAATGAGTTGATCAAATACCAAGTCATAGAAACAATCAACAATTCCATTAAAGAGAAAGCAAGTGAAAAAAAAAGTATACCAAATTTTATAGGATGTAGCCAAAGCTGTACTTGGGGTGGGGGGGATTTATATCTCTAAATATTTATATCAATAAAATACTGAAAGGACCTATTAATGAATTGGGCATAAGGCTTTAAAAAAACTAGAAAAAGAACAAACTAAAAATTTCAAATTAAAATTAAGTTCAAGAACCCCACTAGGAAGGAGAAAATACAGCAAACAGACAGAAAGAAAGAATTCAGATACTGGGGAGATACAGTCAAGATTACATAGGACTTAGTAGACTCCACATTAAAGGATTATAAGTCTTAGAATATAATATACCAGAAGCAAAAAGATCCAGGATTACCCATCCAGCAAAACAAAATATATTCTTTCAGAGGAAAAAGTGGTCATTTAATAAAATTAAAAAATTTCCAAACATTGCTGATGAAAATACCAGACCTAAAGAGAAAATTTGGTGTCTAAACATAAGATCCAAGAGGAGCTTAAAAAGGTAAATAATAAAGAGAAAATTTATGTTAATCAATAAGGTCAGACTGTATTCCTACACAGAAAGAAGATATTTGTTATTCCTAAAAAATTTAATCAGTATTAGAGTAGTTATAAACAATGTAAGATTAAGATGATTAGGATGATCTGATATGCAAGAAAAAAATGTAGGGGGAAAAGATAATGGCATTGAGAGAAAAGAGAAGGGAAAGGTAGAATGAGTAAATTATCTCACCTACTGAAGCCTGAAAAACTATTAGAGTGGAAAGGAGGATAAGGGTGATGATGGACAATGCTTAAACCTTACTCTCATTGCAACTGACTCATAGAGGAAATAAAAACAATATTCATTGGGGTATAAAACCCTACCTACCCTTATAGATAAATAGAAAATTAATAAGAGAAGGGTGGAATGATAAAAAAAGAAGAGGGAAGTAGGGAATGGTAATTAAAAATAGAAAACTTGTGATGAGGGTTAGCATGAAAGGAGGAAAAGCAGGATTAAAGAGGAACAAATGAGATGAAGGGGAATACACAGTTGGTAATTTGGTAAAAAATATTAATGTAAATAGGATGAAGTCAACCATAAAACAGAAGTATATAGCAGAATAGATTGAAAAATACTCTAACAATATGCTATGTACAGGACATATCACCGAGGCAGTGAGACACATACAGAGTAAAGATGAAAGGATGGAATCAGAATCTATTGGACTTCAAATAAGATGAAAAAAAAAGCAGTAGTAATCATGATCCTAGGAAAAAAATAAAGCAAAAATAGATCTGATAAAAAGAGATAAGAAAGGTAATTATGGCTTGATAAAAGGTAGTATAGTCAATAAAGTAATATAAGTTATTAACAAAAATGCACCAAATGGAATAGCATCCAGATTTTTAAAGGTGAAACTAAAGGAGCTTGAAATTAAAACTATACCTCAATCTTCCCCTATCAAAACCAGACAAATCTAATCAAAAAATAAATAAGAAGTAAAGGAAGTGAGTGAAATTTTAGAAAAGTTATATTTAATAGATACCCAGAGAAAATTGAAAAGAGATAAAAAGGAATATATCTTCCTTTCAGCAGCACATGGTACATATACAAAAACTGACCATGTTCTAGGGCATAAAACCTTCACAATCAAATGCAAAAAAAGCAGAAATACCAAATGCATACTTTACAGATCATAACACAATAAACGTTTAATCAATAAGAGTCCAAGGGAAAACAATTAAAACTAATGGAAATTAAATAATTTAATGCTGAAAAGGGATGGATCAAAGAACAAATTCTAGAAAAATCAATAATTTCATTAAGGAAAATTATAATGATGAGACAATATACTGAAATTATTGGGTACAGTCAAAGTACTAGTTTTGGAAAAAATAATATTTCTAAAAGTTAAAGTCAACAAAACAGAGGGGGAAAAGCAAATCAGTAAATTGGGCATGCAATTAAAAACCACTAGAAAAAGAACAAATTAAAATTCCCCATTAAAAACTAAATTGGAAATTTTAAAAATTAAGGAGAAATCAACAACTGAAAATAAGAACAATTTAATAAATAAGACTGAAAGTTGGTTTAAAAAAATAAAATAAATGGAAGTTCGGTTAATTTGATTATGTAGCAGTCCACCCCCTAGCTATGGGCAAGGGGAACAGTTGGTATGTGCAGATTGCCTTAAAAGAGCATGCTCAGTCTTGAGCATGCTCAGTATTGCACATGGCTGGGAAGGCCTCTGACCCTTGACCCCAGTTTCTCCCAGGTTAGGCAGGAAAACAGGTTTCTTTGTTCTCACCTGGTTAAGAGAAACCACACCTATGCCTTGTCATTAACCAATGAGAATCATCCCTATGTACTGTGTATATTTGCATATCAAAAACTATATTTAGCCCAGCAAGCTCCTCCTTCTCTCTCTCTTCTCTTTCAGGCTAGCTGATGGCTGTCCTTGCAGGAGCTTGGCCTCTGGCCAAGCTCCATCTCTAATCTTTCTCTATTTATCTCTCTGACCTGTGTGGTATGGATCTCTGGACTGGAAAAGCCTACGGAATGGTCCTTTGATCAGAGCTTGGCTGTGGCTCATTGATAATTAATAAAGACTCATTCTGACCACCTCATATCTCTAATTGGACTCCGTCATCCCCTTCGTGGGATCCAAAACTTCTATCCTGTCTCTATCTTCCTACCTTGTGGCTACTCTCCCCTCTGAGAGAGCCACAGATTAGAAAAAAGAAAGAAAAAAATCAAATAATCCATCAAAAATGAAAAGGGTGAACTCTACACCAATGAAGAGGAAAATAAAGTAATTGTTAGGAGTTATTTTTCCAAAGTAAATGCAAATAAATCTGACAAAGTAAACTAAATAAATGAGAATTAAGGAAAATATAAATTGCTCAGATTAACAAAAGGAGAAATGGAATACTTAAATATTTCTATCTCAGAAAAAGAAATTTAACCAACCAATATTGAACTGCCTAAGAAAATAATATCCAAGGACAGAGGGATTCAAAACTGATATCTACCAAACATTTAAAGAATGATTAATCCCATACTATAATAATACTAGATGCACCATATTTATAAACTACATAAATACTATAAAAGCTATTTGGAAAATAGGTTTGGATGAATCCTTCCAAATTATTTTTATGACTCAATAGTAGTAGTCTCTCGGTGTCCGAGAATGACTATTGTCTTTGTGCGTTTTCATCTACGGTGTACCCTCATGCGGCTTTGAAGTCCAAAGGCTGAGGCACAGTTTGTGGCACATGGGGCATGGGACGCCAGTTGTTATGGGAGGTGCAGTTGTGACTTGGCGTCGGCGTTCACGCGCAGTGGCAAGACGTCGATGTTGCTCATCTTCAAAGGTGGTGGCAGCATGGTGAATGTGGGTTCTCCAGCTGCTTCTGTCAGAGGCAGCAAGTTCTAGTTGCTTTGGTGTCATGCCAGCCCACTTCAAGTTGGACTTTAGCTGATCCTTGAATCTTCTCTTTGGTCAGCCTTGTTTCCTGAGTCCAGCTGACAGTTCACCGTAGAATACCTGTCTTGGTATTCGCTGTGGGTCCATGCGGATGACGTGTCCAGACCATTGTAGCTGGGTTTTGAGGACCAGGACTTCGATGCTGGTAGAGTTGGCTCTGTCGAGGACTTCCTGATTGGTGATTCGGTCCTGCCATCGGATCCTCATGATTGACCGGAGGGAGCATTGGTGGAATTGCTCCAACTGCTTCATGTGCTTCCGGCACAGTGTCCATGTCTCTCAACTGTACAGGACCGAGCTGAGGACCACTGCGTTATACACTTTGAGCTTCGTCGCAGTTCTTACACCTCTGTGTTGGAGGACTTGGAGCGCAGCCGCACAAGTGCCTGGCTGGCCTTTTGCATCCTGGCATTAATCTCCTGGTCTAGGGAGCTGCCCAGGTACTTGAAAGTGTTGACATTAGAAAGCTGCCTGCCGTCGATTGTAATGCACGGCTGGTTCTTTGGCCTCCCTGGTGCAGGTTGGAACAGCATCTATGTTTTGCTGAGGCTGATAGTCAGGCCAAACAGTTTTGTTGCGGTAAAGAACCTTTCTACAATGGTTTGAAGATGATTTTCTTGGTGGGCCATGAGAGCACAGTCATCTGCGAAGAGAGCTTCCAGGATGAGTCTCTCTGTTGTCTTTGTTTTTGCAGTCAGGCGACGAAGGTTGAATAGTGAGCCATCCATTCGATATTTGATGTAGAAGCCCAGGTCTAGATGCATCACAGCATGTCGTAATACTTGGGTGAAAAATAGGTTGAATAGTACCGGAGTGAGGACACAGCCTTGTTTCACGCCATTGGAGATGTTGAAGTGATCAGAAGTCTAGCCATCAGATAGGACTTCCCCTGTCATGTCGACATGAAAGAGCTGGATCAGTTTGATGAATTTTGCTGGGCAGCCGAGCTTGCTAAGGATCACCCACAATGCATCCCTGTTCACTGTGTCTAACGCCTTTGTCAGGTCTATGAAGACAATGTAGAGACTCAGGTTCTGCTCAAGGCATTTTTCCTGCATTTGCCTCACCGTGAAGACCATGTCAATGGTGCTGCGTTCTGGTCGGAAGTCACATTGTGATTCAGACAGGTTCTGCTCTGAAACAGATGACAGGAGTCTGTTGAGTATAACACGGGCGAGGATCTTTCTGGCAGTGGAGAGTAGTAAGATGCCTCTGTAGTTGTCACAGGCTGCTCATGAGCCTTTGTTCTTGTATAGGGCTATGATGGAGGCATCTCTGAGTTCTGAGGGCATGTCTTCCTCTTCCCAAATGCTGGTCAACACTTTGTGGAATGCCTGAAGTGCCTTTCCATTTAAGGCCTTGTACACCTCGGTTGGGATCCCGTCTTTACCAGGTGCCTTGCCTGTACTCATCTGTTTAATGGCTTTTTGGACTTCCTCTATTGAAGGAAGGAGATCAAGTTGCTCAATGGTGTGGTTTTGGGGGATCTGGTCAAGGGCACTTTGGTTGACTGAAGAAGGTCAGTTGAGAAGCTGACTGAAGTGTTCTTTCCACCTGTTGCTGATGCCATTTTTATCTTTTATGAGAGTGTCACCACTGGCAGTTTTAGTCACGATACTGCACATAGGTGGCCCATGGACCAGTCGTCGCTCGGCCCTGTAGGGCAGCAGGGAAGTTCAGCAGCATCCTGGGGGACTGAGAAGCCCTATCTAGGACAGCACTGCTCACCCTAATCAAAAGAGGGGACTAGAAAAGGTGTCCCAAACATTGCCTGCCCTACAAACACCCAGTCAGCACACCGCGGCTGGCGGGTCCTCCCTTTAAGCAGTCGAAATCCAAGAAAACCTAATACAAAGAAACTCCTACTAGGACCATGGAATATCAGGACATTACTTGATAGAGAGAATACCCCAAGACCTGAGAGAAGAACAGCTCTAATCGGTAAAGAACTGGCACGATATAACATCGGCATCGCAGCATTAAGCGAAACACACTTACCAGAAGAGGGATCACTCAGCGAACCAACCACTGGATTTACCTTCTTCTGGAAAGGTAGAGCCTCAAATGAAGACATAATACATGGTGTTGGCCTGGCTATCAAGACCAGTTTGCTCAAAAAGTTGTCAGACTTGCCTGTGGGCATCAGCGAGAGGCTCATGAAGATCCGTTTGCCTCTCAGCAAAGACCTGTATGCCACAATCATCAGCGCATATGCCCCAACACTGACCAGCGCAGAGGAGACCATCGAGCAGTTCTACTCTGACCTGAGTGCCATCCTGCACTCAGTGCCCACAAATGACAAGCTGAAACTACTGGGAGACTTCAAAGCCCGCGTTGCCCAGGACCATGAAAGATGGAAAGGAGTGCTCAGCAAACACAGTGTGGGCAAAATGAACAAAAATTGCCATTTCTACTCAGCAAATGCTAAGAGTTCGAACTCACCATCACGAACACTGTGTTCAGAATGGCGAACAAATATAAAACAACATGGATGCACCCCGATCAAAACAGTGGCATCTCATTGACTACATCATTGTACACCGGTGAGAAATCCAGGATTTAAAGATCACCAGAGCCATGAGAGGAGTTGAATGCTGGACTGACCACCGATTGGTTAGAGCGACTCTTCAAATGAGCATTGTGCCTTGCCATCCAAAATGCGCCCAGACAGTTCGCACATTTTGCAATGTGAGTCGTCTTAGAGATCCATCTTATTTGCAAACATTTTCAGTCCTGCCTGGAAGACAAGCTGTCTGCCAAGGGACCACTCACTGGAAGCTCAACGGAGAAATGGAACCAGTTCAGAGACACAGCGAAGGAAACATCAAAGGCAGTCCTAGGCCCCAAACAACGCAACCACCAGGACTGATTCGACGAAAACAACACTGCTATTGAATACCTATTGAGCAAAAAGAACAAAGCCTTTATGGAGTGGCAAAATAACCCAAACTCTGCTCCTAAAACGGACAGATTCAAGTCTCTCCAAGCCACGGTGCAGTGTGAGATCAGGAAGATGCAAGACCGATGGTGGGAAAAAAAGGCAGAAGAAATCCAACACTTTGCTGATAAGAAAAACTACAAACAATTTTTCAGTGCCCTCAAGACTGTCTATGGGCCATTAAAACCCACCACCACTCCCTTGCTATGTATGACTCAATATGATTCTGTTACCTAAGCAAGGAAGAGCAAAAATACAGAGAAAATTATAGGCCAATTTCATTAATGAATATAGAAGGAAAAATTTTAAATAAAATACTGTGAAAGAGATTATGGCACTATATATCCAAGGATAATTCTCTATGGCCATACCAGGAATGCAGGGCTGAATTAATAATTAGAAAACTCTCAGCATAAATGACAATATCAATAACCAGACTACCATAAGTCACATAATTATCTTAGTAGATGCAGAAAGAACCTTTAACAATATATAACATTGACTCCTAGAAAAATCACTAGAAAGCATAGGAATCTAGTCCTTAAAATGTTATGTAGTGGGGGCAGATGGGTAGCTCAGTGGATTGAGAGCCAGGCCTAGAGATGGGAGGTCCTAGGTTCAAATCTGGACTCAGACACTTTTCAACTGTGTGATCTGGGCAAGTCACTAGACCCCCATTGCCTAGCCCTTACCACTATTCTGCCTTGGAACCAATACATAGTATTGATTCCAACACGGAAGGTAAGGGGTTAAAAAAATGAAAATTAGTATCTACTGAAAGACATCAGCAATTATCATCAGTAACTGAAAAGAAAGAGAAAGGCGGGGGCAGCTGGGTGACTCAGTGGATTGAGAGCCAGACACCGAAACAGGAGGTCTGGGTTCAAATCTGACCTCAGACACTTCCTAGCTGTGTAACCCTGGGTAAGACACTTAACCCCCATTGCCTAGCCCTTACCTTTCTTCTACCTTAGAATCAATATTCTAAGACAACATAAGGGTTTAAAAAATAATAATAAATGATGGTCAACTGTGAAAATTTGGCTACTTTCATCAATGCAATTATCTGGAACAATTCTGAATGTCTCATGATAGGGAATACTATCCTATTCCAGAGAAAGAATTATTGTAGTAGGATAGATTGGGATCAAAGCATACTATCTTTTACATCAGCATGATTACAGTTTTATTTTGGAACTTTGGTTTTCAATGAGTATGCACTTACAAAAATGACCAATAGTGAAGTATGTTTTGCATGGTAATACAGGTATGCCACAGATCAAATTGCTTACTATCTCTGAGTGGGGAAAGGAAGCAAGGGAAGGGGAAAATTTGAATCTTATAATTTTGGAAAACAAATGTTGAAATGAATACCTGTGTTTGGGAAAATAAAATAGATTTGAATTTAAAAAATCAAAAAAGAAGTTACTTTGCCTAACTATATACCAATAAATCTAACAAACTAAGTAAAATAGAAGAATATTTATAAAAATACAAATTGCCCAGTTTAACATAAGTGGAAATAGAATGCATAAACAATCTATCCTAGAAAATGAAATGGAAGAAGCCATCAATGAATTCCTTAAGAAAAAGGCCCCAGAGACAGATGGATTCACAAATGAATGCCACCAAGCATTCAAAGAACAATTAACTGCATTTCTACATAAACTATTTTGGAAAATAGGAGAAGAGGGAATTCTTCCAAATTCCTTTTATTACCCAGATATTGTGCTAATATTTAATCCAGGAACAATAAAAATAGGGAAAACTATAGACCAATATCCCTAAAGAATTCTTGCGCAAAAATTGTGAATAAAATACTAGAAAGAAAATGAAAACAATATGTAATGGGAATCATACCCTATGACCAGGTGTGTTTTATACCAAAAAATGCAAGGATGGTTCAATATTAGGAAATTAATCATCATAATCAACCATATCAAAAATAAAACCAACAGAAAAATTTGATTATCTCAAAAGATGCAAAAAAATAAAAGCTTTCAAAAAAGACAACACTAATTCCTTAAAATAATAAAGGGCATCTATCTAAAACCATCAACAAGTATGATCTGTAATAGGGATAAGGTAGAACATTTCTTAGTAAGACCAGGAGTGATGCAAAGATAACCATTACCAGTACTACAATTTAATACCATGGCAATAATACTACATATAACAAATAAGAGAAGAAAAGGAACTTTCAAGAATTAGAATAGGCAATGAGAAAACAAAGTTAATACTCTGCAGATGATATGGTATACAGAAAGGTCCCCAGAGAAGCAATAAAAAAAAATAGAAACAATTGACTTTAGAAAAGAAGCAGGGGGGCAGCTAGGTGGCTCAGTGGATTGAGGGCCAGGCCTAGAGACAGGAAGTCCTAAGTTCAAATCCAGACTCAGATGCTTCCTAGATGTTTGATCCTGGGAAAATTACTTAACCCCAGTTGCCTAACCCTTAATGCCCTTCTGCCTTAGTACCAATAAACAGTATTGATTCTAAGATGGAAGGTAAGGTTTTAAAAAAAGAGAAAGAAAAGTTACAGGATATGAAATAAACCCCCATAAATCATCACTGTTTCTGTTTACCACCAATTAAATTCAGTAGCAAGAGAGAGAAATTCCATTTTAAATGACAAAAAAACAAAAAACAAAAAAACAAAACCCATACCTAAGGGTATAACTACTAAAACAAGTATAGCAACTATATGAAGATAAATGCAAAACACTTTTCACACAAATAAAGTCAGACCTATTCAATTGGAAAAACATTCAGTGTCCTAGAAAAAAACAATAATAAAATTCATCTGGAGGAACAAAAAGTTAAGAATATCAATGGAATTAGTGAAAAATGGAAATATGAAAGAAGAAGGCCTAGTTGTGTCAGATTTCAAATTGTATTGTAAAAAGGTGATCATCAAAATAATCTTGGGCTAAGAAGTAGAGTTCAATGGAATAAGTTATGTAATCAACACAGTATTGTAAAGGACATAATAACATCATGTTCAAAGTATCCAAATATCCAAGAATTTTGGGGAAGAACTCACTATTTGATAAAAAATTGCTTATAAAACTGGAAATCAATAAGGTAGAAACTAAGCAATAGACAACATCTCACATCATATACCAACATAAAATGAAAATGATTATTTATGTAGAAATAAAGTATAATACTATAAACAATTTCAGGTAATAGAAAAGTTTATCTGTCAGACTTATGGATAAAGGAAGAGTTTATGACCAAACAAGACATAGAAAACATTACATGAATTGAAGTGGACTTAAATAAATAAAATATAAATAAAATAAACCCATATAAATCATCATATTTATATGTCACTAAAAAGGTCCTACAAGAACAGATATTCCATTTAACATAACCACAGACAGAATAAAATACTTCAAAGTATACTTGACAAAAAACAAAATAGGAACTACATGAACATGATTATAACACACTTTTTACACAGATAAAGTCAGATTTACACAATTGAAAAATATCAATTGTTCATGAATAGGCAAAGCCAATATATTTAAAATGACAATTCTATCTAGACAAATATTTTTATTCAATGTCATCCAAATAAAATTAGCAAAAATTATTTTATTGAGCTAGAAAAATAATAACAAGATTCATTAAGAATAGTTAAAGAATTAATGGAAAAATATAAAAGAAGCAGGTCCAGTAGTACTACATTTTAAACTAAATTATAAAGCAGTAATTCTCAGAACTGTCTGGTATTGACTAAGAAATAGAAAGGTAGACCAGTGGAATTAAACAGATATACAATAAACAGTAATAGAAGATTTTAGTAACCTCATATTTTGCAAATATATAGATTCAGGATATTGGACTAAGAAATCATTATTTGGTAAAAATTACTGGGACAGTAGGAAAGTAGTTTGGCAGAAATTAAGTTAATATAAGATCAAAATAGATACATGATCTAGACATAAAAGGAGACATATAAAACAAATGAGGAGAATATATAAAATATTACCTATCAGATTTATGGATAGGTGAAGAATTTATGAATAAACAAGAGATGGTGAGCATTGTGAAGTTTAAAATGGACAATTTTGCGTACATTAAACAGAAAAATTTGTTGTACGAATAAAATAAATGTTGCCAAGACTAGAAGGAAAGGCAGAAAATGGGAATGAAAAGCTTCACACAATTGATAAATAGGTAAAGGGTATGAATAGACAGTTTTAATATGAAGAAATCAAAGTCATGTATAGGTATAAGGAAAAATGTTCTCAATCACTACTTATCAGGAAAATGCAAACCATAACAAATCAGAGATATCATCTCTCCATCAGATAAACAAAAATAATAAATGTGGAAAATGGTGATACTAATACACTGTTTGTGGAACTGTGAAGTGATTCAATTATTTTGGAAAGCAATTTGGATTATGCCCAGAAAACTATAAAATTGTGTGTATTACCATCGCTGCATTAATTTCTAAGGATATTAGGGGGAAAGAGAAAAATGTATAAGTTCCGAAATATTTAGAGCAGCTCTCTTTATGACTGTGTGAGACAGGAATTCTCCTCCCTTCATTTTGATGTAATCAATCAGCAACCTTTGATCTAATTGATCAGTGTTTACCATTGAGATGTTCAGGGATAGACAGGCTCAGAGAAAGGAAATTGAAACAAACAAGACAGGAAACTGATTCTGTAGGCCCTGCCACCTGGGTGGTACCAGGCAAATTAAGGAACTGTGATTGGTTCCTGAGATGTGATGTGAGAGAACTAGTGAATGGAAAAAACTGCTTAACAAGCTAGACCAAGGCTCTGTTGACACACTCTCAAGTGTTCTTCTGGCTGGAGATTGGACATGACGGAGTATCTGTTGTGGGGTGAGCTTCTTTCCATGAGAATGGCACATAGAGTGGACGGCTAAGCATTTCTCTACCTCTTTCCTACATTTCCCTCTCTTTACTATCACTACTTTGATGTAATAAAGCTACTAAAGTTACTAGAAGCCTTATAATTTAATTTTAACTATTATAATGGCAAAAAAACTAGAAATCAAGGGGATGTCTATCAATTGGGGAATGGCTAAATTTATGATATGATTGTGAAAGAATTATACTGCAACATAAAAAAGGATGAGCAGATTGTTTAAATCCCAGAAAGAATTGTATATGATAATGAAGAGTGAAACAAGTACAACAAAGAGAATATATACAGCTACAAATTAAATATTTGAAGAATAACTTGTGAATATTTGCTTCTTTAGAACAAACTGAGAAATGGAAACACAAAAGACATAATCTTTATATTTTTCTGGATGTTGCCTTCTATAGTATGTGAAGGGGAGAGATTCACTGTATAAAAAAATTAAAATAAAAAATCCAACACAATACTTGGAGTAGTCCCTTCTATGCAGGCCATCCTTCTGTATGTTCCTGGGAAGCACAGAGTTCTCTAGGCAATTAAAGTAAGGAAATTCACTTTACCCAGTTCATTCTACCACTTGACTAAGCAGGTATGGAATATCATTCTGTTTCCTGGGAACAGTCCAGGATCACTGTTATATTTGGGAACTAACAGTTATATTTGCTCGTTTTGTTTTTCCTATAAAGTTTGCTGTAAATATCCTGATTCCTATGTCTTGTTGCTTTATTTTTGAGAGAACATGATTAATTGTTTTTAATATTTAAGAAAAACTGAAACACTTTAAATGGCATTCAGTTGTATTTCACTAAGGATCCACTTGCTAAGAGACCTGCAATCATCTATTACAGGGCTTTTCTAAACTTCTGTTCACTGCTTTTGAAATGGAAATGTGCATTCCCACCTAAGATTGGTAGTACAATTGCTAGAATACTGGTTTTAAATTCCCTACAGAATGGAGCTAATTTGATGTCTTCCCAAAATCTACTCACAATAGTTGATACAAGAATAGATAATTGGGCCATTTTCCATTTTCATTACACCCTAAGATTGTTCTGAAAATGGATTCATTTGAGCCATTCATAGTTCTCAAAAATACAATCAAAGGAAGGATAGTTCATTAAAGAATTTTGCTGCCTTTTTTGTTGTTCTTAATCTTTTATGGTGGGGCTAAAAACATTAAAGTAGAAAGAAAACTAAACAGAATCTATTCTGGATGCTTGACAGTTTGGGGGTTGTTCCCTTAAAATAAAACCCACATTTTTTTCTTCAAAGCCTTTTTCTTAGGTTCATGAATAGGAAAAATAGCCAGAACTTTATGTTTCTCTTCCTGTCGGGTAATTATATCATAAATATGCTTTTAAAATATGTTTGTAATTTAATTAACTAAAATTCACCAAAAATTGCTAAAAGAATGACCTTAAAGTCATCAATGACTCTATTTTGAAAAAAAAGGGTTATTTTATTTTATCATGGGTAGGATCCTAGGGTCTTATTGAAAGTTATATCCACTCAGTGACCCATTGTTTCCAGATCTGCTTGTCAATCAGTGTTGGGGACAGACATCATTCAATCTTCATCTCCATATTCTGATAACTGTCCTGGAGATTGTCACATACTCCCACCTTGTGAAGGAATTGAGATGTAATGATCCAAACTGTTTTGCTGATAACAGAATTTTTTTGATTCATTATGAAAGTTCCCCATATAAGTTGATCTCACCAAAGCCATTCTCCATTCTCTAGTTATCATCCTGTCAACAGGTTACCACTTTGACATACTTAAAATAAACTCTTTTTAATTCTCTTGGTCCTGAGTTTTGCCTCATTAATCAGAGTCAAAGCTCAAAGAATTTTCCTTTTAATAATACAATTAAATTTTGAGAAATAAAATTATTTTTGACTTCTAATTCACTGTGCCATAAAGAAGTATTTTCTTTTTGTTATGAGTAATTACACATTTACACGTTCAGTTATGCACAAGAGATGTGTGTGTACATTTGTGATTCTTTATATGTTTGTGCTTATGTGTGGGAGAAAGCAGAAGAAGAAGAAGAAGACGACGACGACGACGATGATGATGATGATGATGATGATGATGATGACAATGATGATGATGATGATGACAATGATGATGATGATGATGATGATGATGATGATGATGACAATGATGATGATGATGATGATGATGATGATGATGACAATGATGATGATGATGATGATGATGATGATGATGATGACAACTGGGGAGAGAGTGAGGTATGGAGTTTGTTGTGGTTTCCTTATGAATTTTGTATTCATTATTTTACTTACAAGGATACTTAAAATGCTTGATGTTTACCCACCACCCTAAATGTTTCCATGTAATGTATAATTTTTCAAGAGTAGGCCTGTAAGGCCTGACTGCATTACCCTTGAAGCATTAGCGCCCCCAGGTGGTAGATTTCTGCAACTCCATGATGTGAAATTCTTTGAAAGGGGAAAAAAAAAAGGCTGGCTGAAAGAAGCAAAAAAGAAAGATAGAAACAAAAGAAAAAGAAAAGAAAAGAAAAAAGTAAGAAGAAGAAGAAGAAGCTTTATATCAGAGGAAGGAAGAATTCTGTGTGCTAAAACCAGTACAGAAACAAAATTATTAGTATAAAAAAATCTAGTTTTACCTAAAATAACCTGAAGAGTATGTGTGAATGCCATCTCCTTTCCCCCTTAACCTCTCCCCAAATATTCTAATTAAGAAAAAAAATTAGAAAAATGGATATCTTCTCACTGGAAAAATAAATGTTAGAACATGTACAATTATGGCATTATCCATTTTTATCTTCAGAAGCGTTCTTAGAGAACAATGTATGAAGGCAACTATGTTGAAATATAAGAAAGGAGCCCTAAATATGGAATTCCATGCCCTGGCTTCAAATAAGGCTTCATTATAGATAGATATAGAGATAGACAGACAGATATATATTTGTGTATTTATATGCCTATAGGGTAAAGTAGAGCATATTGGTAAATGGTGACAAGACACAATTATTTTGCTTTGATTTTATATAACATTACATGTTACATCTGCAACATGACGTTACATAAGTGTTGAGTGGCACCCTTTTCACAAGGAATGACAAAGTGGATTTTATTATGGTTTCAGCTTTAGAAGAGTAGGAGGGATAGGACAAATGGGCTGAATTTGGCATTAGCATGGTAACTGATGAGATACTGGTGAGAAAAGAGCTGTGTATCTACATTGAGATATAATATTATATCAATTATTCAACTTATAGCTATAAAACAATGGCATATCACTTTGCTGATGTGATTCTAACAAAGAAATAGGGAACAGCTGGGTCAAAGATGAAAGAGAACTAAATCAAAGAGCAAAACTCTCTATACCCAGTAGTTCAGAGGTCATATCTATGATGCCTCAGGTAGACAACATTTCAGACAACAAATAAGTAACTAGAGACATCATTTTGTATATCAAAAGAACCAGAAGTCTTCTGGCCCTGGACTCCATGCTCAGAAGGGAGATGACCATCTAGAGAATAAGGAAAATGTTAGTCTTTTGCACCAGGAAAACTAAAGATTATCTAAACTAAACCAAAGCCTCTAAAGGAATAGGGTTAAATCTCAGGGGACTTCGGTTGAAAACAGTGTCTTCCTTTTGCTTTCTTTTAACATTACAGGTCACTGTCAATCAGTAACTTCAGATTTCAGAACTGCAGAATACATTTTCCCCTCCAGCATCTATCCCCTTTATTGCAATACATCAACTCAGTTTACTTTGCCTGATATTTGCTTTGGCTGTTATCCACTTCATTTCCCCCTGTTTCCTCTTAAATTTTTATTTGGGATGCTTGTTGAAGGAGCTGGATTGACAGCATCAAACTTAAATCCTTTGTTTATCCAGAGAGAAAGTAAAGAACAAAGCTATGAGCTTGTGAGCTTCTCTGACAGATTGCCCTATGGTAAGCCTAACTTCTGGGCCTCCTGCAGTGAAGAACTGGCTCATCAGGCTCTTGGCCTTTGCCTTTCCAAAACAAAGTTTTCCAAAACACATTATTGATTCTAAGACAGAAGGTAAGGGTTGAAAAAAAAGCTGAGTACCTGCTGAAGTTTAGATAAAAGAAGCTTAAGAATTGCAGTCCTATTTCTCTGACTAAACATTTTTCTTAATAATATTTTACCTAGACTTTTTCCTCCTCATAAGTCAGCAAAGTGAACCCAGGTGCAAGAGTTGAAAGAGAAACTTCATTTAAAATTATTCTAGACAAGATAAAATACCTGGGAATCTACTTGCCAAGACAAGTTCAGGAATTATATGAACATAACTACAAAACACCCCTCACACAAATAAAACTAGATCTAAATAATTGGAAAAACATCAATTGCTCATGGGTAGTACAAGCTAATATAATAAAATGACAATCCTACGTAAATTAATTTATTTATTCAGTGCTATACCTATCAGACTACCAAAACACTTTTTTATTCAATTAGAAAAAAATCATTACAAAGTTCATCTGGAAGAACAAGAGATCAGCAATATCAGGGGAACTAATAAAAGATTGTGAAGGATGGAGGCCAAGCCTCCATCCAAGACCAGATCTTAAACTATACTATAAAGCAGTGATCATCAAAACTATATGGTACTGGGGGGGCAGCTGGGTAGCTTAGTGAATTGAGAGGCAGGCCTAAAGACAGGAAGTCTTAAATTCAAATCTGGCCTCAGACACTTCCTAGCTGTGTGACCCTGGGTAAGTCACTTCACCCCAATTGCTTAGCCCTTACCATTCTTCTGCCTTGGAACCAATGCACAGTATTGACTCCAAGATGGAAGGTAGGGTTTAAAAACAAACTATAGATAGATAGATAGATAGATAGATAGATAGATAGATAGATAGATAGATAGATAGATAGATAGATAGATTTATGTAAATATGGTACTGGCTTAGAGATAGAAGGGTGGATCATGGAATAGACTTGGGGTGAATGACAATAGCAAGTGTTCGATAAACCCAAAGATCCCAGCTTTTGGTGCAAGAACCCACTATTTAACAAAACTGCTGGGAGAACTAGAAAACAGTATGAGAGAAATTAGGTTTAGATGAATATCTTACACCCAATACCAAGATTAACTCTGTATGGGTAAATGACTTAAATATAAAGAGGGAAATCATAAACAAATTAGGTGAACATAGAATAATATGCCTGCCAGATCTATGGGAAAGGAAGGGATTTAAGACCAAGCAGGAGATAGAGAACACTACAAAATATAAAATGAATAATTTTGATTATATTAAAATTTTAAAATTCTGTAAAAACAAAACCAATGAAATCAAAATTAGAAGGAAAGCAAGAACCTGGGAGAACTTTTTTTTTTTTACAAACTCTCTGACAAAGGTCTCATTTCTCAAATTTATAAGGAGCTAAATCCACTATACAAAAAAACAAGTCATTCTCCCATTGACCAATGGTCACAGGACATGAATAGGCAGTTTTCAGATACAGAATTCAAAACTATCAATTAGCACATGAAACAATGTTACAAATCTCTCATAATTAAAGAAATGCAAACCAAAACAACTCTGAGGTCCCACCTCACACCTACTAGATTGGCCAATTTGATAGTAAAGGAAAATAATATATGTTGCAGGGGTTGTGGCAAAATCAGGGCACTAATGCATTGCTGGTGGAGTTGTGAATTGATTCAACCATTCTGGAAGGCAATTTGGAATTATGCCCAAAGACCTTTAAAAGAATGCATACCCCTTGATCCAGCAATACTACTACTAGGTTTGTGCCCCAAAGAGATAATAAGGAAAGGATAACAAGGAAAAATATTTGTACAAAAGTTATTCTTAGCCGTGTTCTTTGTGGTGGCAAAAAACTGGAAAAGGAAAGGTTGTCCCTCAATTGGGGAATGGCTGAACAAATTATGAATATGATGGTGATAGAATACTAGAATGTGCTGTAAGGATTAATGATCTGTAAGATTTCTATATATAAGGATTAAAAGTAGGAGTTCAACAAAAGCAAAGAGAACAGCTGAATAAAACAGTTTAATTTGAGAAGTATAGATAGAAAATAGAAAAGGAGGAAAGGGAGATTATTATTCTAATACCCTTTGATTATACCTAAATTCCTAATACTATCTAAAATTTCTAATAACCTACCTCTAACTGTCTTCTGAGGAGAGATTCTCCCTGCCTGGCAAATACCAGGCCTGTTCTAACCTACACTATCTAAAATTTGGTTCACTAAGTACCTATCTTTCTAAATAATCAGATATTAATCCTTCAATTAGTTTTCTACCACTCAACTGCCAGGAGCCCCTTGTCTCAGAGACAGATCTCCTCCTCTCTCAAGATCCAGAGGCAAAATCCCCTTTCAGTGTTCCTTCCATATCTCTTTCCTGGTCTCCCTGATGATGGAATCTTCTGTTCTTGCTCACTGACACCTGTTAGTTCTGCTCTACTTAGAAATCCCGCTCTCTTGCCTCTTAAGGAGACAGAGGGAGAGATAAAGAAAATTCTTTTAACATATATGATCTGGGAGAGCCTCAATGAACTGATGCAGAGTGAAATAAGCAGAACCAAGAGAACATTGTACACAGAAAGTAAAACATTGTGGAACAATCCAGTGTAATGGACTTTGCAAAGCAATGAGCCAGGACACTCCTGGGGGACTTATAGGAAAGAATGCTATCCACTTTGAGAGAAAGAACTATGGGAATAGAAATGCAAAAGCAAAATACTTGACACCATATATATATATATATACATATATATATATATACATATATATGTATACATATATATGTATATATACACTCATATATAATATTATATATATGGGTATGTGTTTGGGGGGCTTAAGCTTTAAAAAACTTGCTCTATAGCAAAAATGAATAATATGGAAGTAGGTATCAAGTGATAACATTTGCACAACCCAGTGGGATTACTTGTCAGCTCTGGGAGGGGGGAAGGAAGAAAGAGGAAAATAAAAGCAATCATGTAAACAAGGAAAAATAAAATAATATAATATATAATAATAAAAATAAAAAAAAACAAGTTATCAAAGTAGCACAGTAGCTACAGAGCTCTGGGTCTAGAGTCAGGAAGACTTTGGTTCAAATCTTCCGTCAGACATTTACTAGCTCTGTGACCGTGGGCAAGTCAGTTAACATCTGTTGTCCTCATTTTCCTCAAAAATAAAATGAGCATAAAAACTTCTACCTCATAGGGAGTTCTGGGAGGATAAAATTAAATCATTGTAAAGTACTTATCACATTACTATGAAATGCCTATTTTCTCCCCTTCCTCTCCATCAAAAGTCATACTATTCAGTGAGTCTGCCAAGAGCCACCCACTTCCAAGGCTGTATAAAACCTTCATATGAGCTTTGTAAAGAGGACAGTCTTACCTGCCAAGGCTACGTCACAGAATTTTGGAGTAAAAAAATGGAATGTCTTCTATAAATAGGATAGTAGTTCCATTTTTAAAAGGAGGAAAAACAGGCCCACAGCAGTTACTGACTTGCTCATAGTTACATAGATATTAATCATCCAAGGCAGTATCTTAAATCAGGATCTCCAAATATAAAGTCATTTCTCTTTGCCTTCTAACAGGCTGCCGGAGCTCCAGAGGTTCAGGTTCAAATATGGCCCCAATGTGGTCTCCTAGAGAGACCATATAAAAAAACACAGACACAGAGCTCTTCCTCCTCACCTCCACAGGCTTCATCTTTTAATATTTCTTCTGAAAAAGCAAGAATAGAAATGGCAAACATGTTTTCCTAAGCAGGCACATCTCATGGGCTTTGCCTGTTTGTGTAACCTGGAGGCAATATAGGCTGCCTGGATCCTCTATGTGCTAGTTGGAAATTTAAAACTAAGCCATTGCACTACTTCTTGGTTCCACATTTTATTTTGGCCTTCTATCTTCCCTTCATTTTCCACTAACAGCTTTGACAGGTGGCATTTTTTTTGTTCATGTATACAACTAGAAATGCCAAATGTTGTCTCAAAAAATTCTGTTTTCCCCTTCTTCCTCCCTATTCTTTACAGCCTACTGTAGTATGTTTAAACTCTGACTTATTCTCTTTCTCCTGCTCTCTTTCCTTCTCCCGCTTTCTCCCCTCCCCGTCTCTCTGTCTCTCTGTCTCTCTGTCTCTCTGTGTCTCTCTGTCTCTCTCTCTCTCTCTCTCTCTCTCTCTCTCTCTCTCTCTCTCTCTCTCTCTCTCTCTCTCTTGTTTAATATTCCTCCTCAGTATTTAGAGGCATCCCTGAAGGAATGGGCATTTCTTCTATTGCCATCAGTACAAGTCCCCACTGTCTGGGTCTTCTTTATTACTAGAGTTCTATGGCTAGCATCCAAAGTTCCTATAACCAATTAATTAATATCAATTAACTTTTACAAAGATATATTTACTTCAATGATGTAGCAAGTATCAATTGCAAACACCTCCATCCCTATCTCAGTGTAATATACATCCATACTCCACCTTGACCCCTGTAGGGGAAGAAGACATAATTTAATTTGAAATTTATATAGCATAAATTCAATATCCAAAGTCAGCATCACTCCTACATGAGTCTTCATTCCACCTTTCACTGCCATGGGTCTAGCAATTCAATCCTAAAAGTTGATGCTTGATTTTTGAGGCATCAGTAAAGAACTGACTACCAAACCTGGCAAGGAAACAGATTCTAAAATTCTGAAACACTGCCCTAATGACAACTTTTAAACCTCACTAGTTTGTGAGACTCTACTTCCTTCTCCAGAAGTGGAAAAGAACAAACAAAAAAGCCAAGGCAGATGAAGATGCCTGCAGTTCTGGCTACACATCTCATCAAAAAGGTTCCAATAAACATCAGTTACAGAATGTCTAGTCATGTTCCATGCACTCTGCAGAGCTTTGTCTTCACATATATCATCATGTTCCGATGAAATCTCTAGCATTTTAGAGAACACTCTAGCATTCTCCATATAAAAGGAAGCAAAGGAAGCTGATGGGGTTTGGCAATGCATTCTATACCCATTATACTACTATCATTTGTTTCTTCTGATCTTAGAAGAGAAAGAGTAAAAGAGATTTCTTTCTGTTCTAGCCAACTTATGTCTAAGTTTTTTTTTTTATATGTAAACCCAATACAATATATAAAGATATATTTCTAAATTTAATTTATTTTAATTTATGGCAATACATGTAACAAAAATATAATAAAATGCAATGAATTTTAATAAATACTTTTCTAAATGTATTTTGTCTAAAATATCCAAAAATCAGTATCTCATTCTTTTTTTGTTCTCCCTTCCTAAAAGGTAATATGATGTGGGTTGCACATATATCATCATATAGTGTGTTTCCTTGTTCTTTATGTTGTGAAACAAGGCACATATTGCTTACAATGGGGAAAAATTCATGGAGTAAAAAAGTGAAGAAAGGCATACTTAAATCTATGTTAATACTTTGACTGTTCCTTCTAAGGAGGTGGATATCCCCTTTTATCATGTGTCCACTGTAATTGTCCTGGATCCTTGCCTTGTTGATAATTGTTAAGTCATTCACAGTGGATAATAATATATAATTGTTGTTACTATGTACAACGTTCTCCTGGTACTGCTTATTTCATTTTGTATCACTGCAGATAAATCTTTCCAGGTTTTTTGTGTTCATCTTGTTTGTCATTTGTTATGGGAAAAATAGTATTCCATTACTATCACAAACCACAAACTGTTCAGCCATTATTATAATGAACAGATCTCATATTTTATTAAACACATCTCAGATTCAGCTAAGAGATTTGGTAGATGAAATTATACAAACTAGCTAAATTTGTGAGGTTTGGAAATATTAGATTGTTGATGGGCAGATAAAGTATTCCCTAGGCACAGTTGAAACTCTTTCGAAATCATTAACTCAGTTTCCAGACTACTAAACCAATATTCTCACCAACCAAAGTAAATCTTACTTGTCTAAAGTCTGAATTCAACCCTGAGATTGTATAAGTTTTTAGAGTTACCCCAAATACTTGAATCTCCTCTTCTCTGTTATTTCTTATATTTAATTGCCAATAATTCACTAAATTCTATTACTTCTATAGATTAATAATAATAATAAATTCTTTTAAAATGTCTCACACATACTTCTGTTTATGTTGTTTCTAGCTTCAAAATCTGGATTACCTACTCAGTGAAGTGATTATTCTCTGGTCTATCACGTACAGTCTTTTGCAGTATGATGCCACTTGAGCTTTATGACCTAGTTTGTCTTATTCTACTCCATGAATGCCAGCCACTGTGGCGCACATGGTCTCTGACCCCCTGAATTCACACTGTGCCCTCTCCTTCCTTTACTTACTACTTTGTTCCTTGTCCCTAAAATGGTCTCTCTATTCCTCCACACATGCACAAATGCTACCTTCTCTAAGAAGCCTTTCTTAGTAAGAATTTCTTCACAGACCTCTCAAAGAATGTCTTTAAAAAATTCTAAAGCACTTATGCTGCAACATTATATGTATAACTATCATTATTGGGACCTAATTCTAATAACAAATTCCTTTTTTTTAACCTTACCTTCTGTTTTAAAATCAATACTAAATACTGGCTACAAGATAATATAATTTTAAGGGTTAGGCTTAGGGTTAAGGGACTTGCTCAGGATCCCACAACTAGAAGTGTCTGAGGTTATATTTGAACCCAGGACCACCCATCTCTAATCATGGCTTTCTATCTCCTGAGCCTCGACTAAGTCTTGGGAAGAGATAAATAATGTTATCTAACTTATGAATCTACCCCAACCCATAACAATGCAACATAAAAAGAAGAATCTGGGAAATTTCAGACTCCCAAGTAGCCATTCCCAAAGAGTCTATCTCTCAGGTTTGCTGTTTGGCCTCACATGCTTGAAAAAGAAACATGAAGCAGACTTTAGAGGTCACTTCTGAGCAGCTGACATTTCTGCCAAGGGAGGGACAACACTCCAACCCTTACCTCAGGTGATCCCAGATCTAAAGAGTCAAAAAGGAGAGTACCAATTCGGAACTATGCCCAAAGGGCGCTAAAAGACTGTCTGCCCTTTGACCCAGCCATAGCACTGCTGGGTTTGTACCCCAAAGAGATAATAAGGAAAAAGACTTGTACAAGAATATTCATAGTTGTGCTCTTTGTGGTGGCCAAAAATTGGAAAATGAGGGGATGCCCTTCAATTGGGGAATGGCTGAACAAATTGTGGTATATGTTGGTGATGGAATACTATTGTGCTCAAAGGAATAATAAAGTGGAGGAATTCCATGGAGACTGGAACAACCTCCAGGAAGTGATGCAGAGTGAAAGGAGCAGAACCAGGAAAACATTGTACACAGAGACTGATACATTGTGGTACAATCGAAGGTGATGGACTTCTCCATTAGTGGCAATGCAGTGACCCTGAACAACTTGGAGGCATTTATGAGAAAGACCACTATCCACATTCAGAGGAAACACTGTGGGAGTAGAAACACAGAAGAAAGACATTTCCTTGATCACATGGTTTGAAGAGGATATGATTGGAGATGTAGACTCTAAAAGATCACCCTAGTGCAATTATGAATATTATGGAAATAGGTCTTGATCGATGACACATGCAAAACCCAGTGGAATTGCTCTTTGGCTATGGGAAGGGGGTGGAAAGAGGGGTGGGAAAGAACATGAATCATGTAATCATGGAGAAATATTCTAAATTAATTAATTAAATAAAATTTTCCAAATTAAAAAAAAAGGAGAGTGCCAGAACATGATCACTCCTTTGAAAGCCTGCTCGGTGGGCAGCTTTTCCTAACTTACTGGTCAGTTCTTTCTATTTCAACTTTGATTGCATCCTACCCCCAATAGTACAGGTGTAAGGAAACATGCAGGTTTTGTTGCCCCCTTCCAAAGCATGAGGACCTTCACTACTGAACTAGAACACACTGGAATTAACTCATGGTCCTGCAGAAGGGAGTGAAGGGGTAAGACTTATCTGTTAGCCTCCAATACAATATCCAGTCATTTTTGTGCTAGCTTTTATTGTTATTTATCTTTTCCTCAAGTCTATAATCTGCCTTTCCAGTTAAATTGTAAGCTATTTTAGGTCAGGGGCCATGTAGAAAATATCTTTTTTACCCCTTATTGTCCACTGAAGTGTGTTGAGCAAACTGTGTTGTCTCAATGAATTCTCATTGGATTGAACATAATCTAAAAGTGGTTCATTTCCCAATAACTGAAATAATCAAGCCCAGAGCTGTGATCTTCCTTTAGGTATCTAGAATTTGAGCTTTAAGATTATTTGTTTTTCTTCCTAAGAAAAAGGACCTTAACCAAATGTCAATTATTTTCTTTTGGTTAAAAGATGAATTATAAATCTGTAGTCAGCTTCCGTATTTAGAGCTAATTTACATGGAGAGAAAAAAATCCTTTTAATTCATAACTAAGAAGATACCTGAATAATGACTTCTTTTTATTTCAGCTGTTCTAGATTTAGTCATTAACTACCACTAATAAATGCCATGAGTCCCTGCCTCAGCAACCTGGCTTCATTTCTTCCTTTTATTCCTTTTTAAAAAACAAATACCAAAGCAAAAAAAAAAAAGACAACTAGAGCATCCTTCTCAAAAGCCTGAGATTTAGTGAATATTCTAAAACCTTGTTCAGAGACAAAATGAGATGTATTTAAAAAAAAAAGCCAAGGCTCTCAGGGAAGGACAGATGTTACCATCACAACAGAGTCCTATCAGAAAGGTGGGGAAGGAACTAACCTGAATAAAGATGTGATTGAAAACACCTGTAGAGGAATAAAAGCATGGTTAAAAAGTCTTCTGACAAGATGTAGCCCATTAAAAGCCAGTCACACTAAAATTAGCACTCTTGCTGCCAGTTTGGACATGATGGGTATTAAGTACACAAAGATGTGTCCTACTATTACCATTCTATTTGTGCAAGGTTAACTTATTTTCAACACTGTTTATATCATTTAGAAATTGTTATGAAAATATTTTTCAATTCTATTTCATTCAACAGTCATTTCTTCACAATTTTCTATATATCAGGCACAGTTCTAGGCTCAAGGAAAAGAAAACAAAAATGAAAACTGCTCCTGTCCTCAACAAGCATATGTCTTTGTACTTTCTATGTTAGTAAGTACATAACTTTATCTTTGGAGCAGAGCAGGCAATATTGGCTGCCAGATTTTCTCCAGCTATTTATAACAGCCTGAAGATTAAATTCCCTCCAATTTATCAGGAATACTCTAAACTAATACTGTTGTAGGAGTTCTTTCATGTGCACGTGTGTGTGTGTGTGTGTGTGTGTGAGAGAGAGAGAGAGAGAGAGAGAGAGAGAGAGAGAGAGAGAGAGAGAGAGAGAGAGAGAGAGAGAGAGAGAGAGAGAGAGAGAGAGAGAGAGAGAGAGAGAGAGAGAATATCTAGGTCAGCCTTCCTAGAACTGGTCCAAAAGAAATAGATCTCCCCTTCTTCATTACAAAGAAAATAAGGATGAACTTACTGGAAATGGGTTACCACACCTTCTGTTTCTTTGTTAGAGAATTTATCAGAGTAATGTTCTGTTGTCAGAAGCCAGGATAATGTAATGTCTAAGGTAGTGATTCTAAGACCTCCGCTGTCTCTAATAGTAAGTTCAGTTTGCTATAGAAAAAAAATTAATATCAGCTCCTACATCCTGACAACTTTTAGATCTCAACTCCTAATTGTGTTTCCAATATGTGAGGGTATGAAATACTATTACTTCTTCCCTTTTGAGTTCAGGAAGAGATACAGATAGTTAAACTAGGATGGGCTCAACCTAAACAGAGATTTTTGCTGACTTTCATGTTCACATATTGTGTGACACCTATTGCTAAAGGTTTGCATTTTGAATAAAACCAAAAAAATTAGATCAGAATGTGGGATATGTCTGAGCATTAAATTAAGAACACACACAAACACAACTATATACTATATGAAAATAGCATTTAATTTGCAAGGTTTTATGTACTGTGAGAAATATATAAAAGTATAAGAAAATCACTTTTCAAACCATCAAACACAAATTTTTAAAAATTGGTAATGGTAGGAGTAGCCACAATATTAGCCACAGTGTTGACAGTGGCAGTGGCAGAGATAGCAGTGGTGGTTCAGGTGATTGAGAATACTATTACTAATTAAATTTTTTTCATGTTTTTAAATCTTGTCATTTTTGCCACTGTTGTAAAACAATTTATTCATGCTAGAATATGAATTGAAAATCTCTGACCCACTTAGACTGTATCATTTTAAATAATGAAATAAAAATCCCTTTCTGTAAAATTCCTAAAGCCATTTGCCATGTTCCTAAGTGAATTGTTGTGAATTGAAGTTGACTCATTTACTCACTTATTTTTCTGAATCTCATAAATATTTTTCATGAAGCTCTTCTAGCCCTCAACACACTTGTCCTTCAGAAGAAATTTGGTTTGGCTTGATTTTTCATTAAAGGAGATCCCCATCTTTGTAGATCAGCAAGACAGGGGAGCATGAATTAACTCCTTTACTACTGAAGCCCTAAAACACCATCCCACCATTTGCCACACAGTTTCTGAACTCATGAGCTTCACGTATATATATATATATATATATATATATATATATATATATATATATATACAGAGAGAGAGAGAGAGAGAGAGAGAGAAGAGAGAGAGAGAGAGAGAGAGAGAGAGAGAGAGAGAGAGAGAGAGAGAGAGAGAGAGAGAGAGAGAGAGAGAGAGAGAGAGAGAGGAAAACTGTACTTGTTAATGCATTTGTTCTGTGGGGCTTTAGTGAAGGAAGTCAAGAACAGAAATCCATGCAAGTATATAAGAACAGATATACATACATATATAAGCCTTTTAATAGATAGCTGTAGCATAAGATGTATTCTTCTTTTTCTCTTCAAAGTTTCTCTTCAAAATTATCTCCTGTCTAAAAAGGCTATAATGTTTGAAGCTGAACATCATGAATATTTGGTATACAATGATGATAAAAATGTCCGAGGGCAAAAACAGCCTTCAGGACAGTTAGAACTCTGGATTGATAGTTCTGTTTTAAGGAATAAAATAACCACTTCTCAAACCTCACAATTCCCTTTTCATTGAGGCAAGTTCCTCATCCGGAAATTTTATAGCTGAGAACAACACACTGGCAGCAAGTAATTATCATGCTAAAATGCAAGAGAATGCTTAAGTTAGCCACTACTAAGATTTTAATTTATTTTAAATCCAGGCTATTTTAGTTAAGCATATTGAATAGTTGAATAATTATGAATAAATCTATATTCATAATACATAGAAAAAGGTAGTTCTTTTTGGAGATAGAAGGTGGACTCACGGACTTATGGGGGGATATGGAAGGAAGAGAGACTACTTGGTTCAATCAGTAAAAGAATACTCTATTACCTGAAATTCCTATATATCACAGCAAAGAATCCATTTCTTCCTACAAACGGAATCCAAAATAGACAGATAAAAGTAGATAGGGATATAACTATTTTTTTTTCTGATTGGACACAATGTACATACGTAGATATTCACCAGAATGAACTATCAATTCATCAAGCAATAAATATTTATTGAGCACCTTCTATGTGCCAGACACCTTGCTAAGCACTGGGGATGAAAACAAAAAGGCAGGACAAAAGGCAGTATCTGTGATCAAGGAGCTTATAAGCTAACATAACTAGTGAAGTGTGCCTTTCAGTCTGAAGCAAGCAATATCAAAGATCAGTCTAGAGTTTTAAATGTTCTCTCTGTAGAATATTAGGATCCTCCTGTCTTTTCCAAAGGCTTGGACATCACATTGGAGTGAAAACTGTCATTATTTTAAATATTGCTTTATAAATAAATTCTTCTTTGATGACCATATGAGGAGGCAGAAAATATATTCATGGTTCATATTTTATATCACTACATAGTAATTATAGGTGAAAATTTTATCTTCTATGAATAAATACAGCATGCACACTATCAAACAAAACAATCTGGTAAAGATTTCTCTTATTAAAAATCATCCATTATCATATTGTTATGCATTCATACATGCTGTATAAAAATTGGAGGGTTTTGCTTATAAAAGGAAGCCACTAAAGTCTTGTTTAAACCATGAAATAAGATTAAGATAATGTATGAAGCAAAGCAGGCTTTCTAGGTTGGCTGTGCAGGTGTTTTATTTCCAACATGAACTTTTAAAAAATACAACTTGGTCTCAGTTGCCATGGTAAATTCTGTTTTTCTGTGCTGGTATATGTTTGGGCTCTGTTTGCTTTTCTGATTAACTTGGTGCCTGATAATATGAAAAATCTTAAAAATTATTTCTTGACTGGGAAAGAAAATTTATTACTGGATGCCAGCTAATATGACTGCAGTCGTTTCCTTCTTCCCCCAGGGAGAAAACCACCCCAGTAAACTTGATGCTAACTCCCTCATTCCCAGCCCAATACTGTCTCAGCTGATTTTGTCCAGCTCTTCACTTCCATTATTATGAACACCACAGCATACACACTGCAGCTGGAGCAGAAAAACAAATGAAGTCTATGGGGAAGTTCCCAGAGTACTTGGCAATAGTGACAGCATCATATACTATATTTATCATTCTCCAAAGTCACACTATTAATTATTTAAGCCTCAAATTAAAAATGTGCTATCATTTGGAGGTTACATTAGCCTACAGCTTACTCTCAAAAATGGTATTTGTGCCCTTATACTAATTTCATTTTTGTAAAAATGTACCCACAAACCTACCATTTTACCAAAAGAACTAGGTCGAGTCAGCTATAACCGTTTATGCTGATAAATATGATGTCCATTTTACATGATTACTCGGTTTTGCTATTAGAAGGGACTTTAGCAACCATTTAATTCAACCCATTTAGAGGCAGGCCTATTCATGCCATACCTGAAAAATTATTTTCTATCCACTATGTTCAAACCTCCACTATGGGTAATCCCAGCATCATCAAAAAATGTATTCCACTTGTGCGTAGCCATAATTACTCAGAAGTTGTTTTCTTTTCTACTTGGCATCCAGCTTAAATTGGCTTTTGGGGGGTAATTCTCATTTATTATTTCGGGTTCAAAATTCTGGCACCAACCAGAACAAGTTTAATCTCTGTTTTTTAGGAGAGAACACACAGTTATCTTAACTCTAAAAAAATCTCATTTAACTTTATTGTACTTAATAATCCTTTTAATTTGTGCATTTTCCTGATTGTTTCTTCTTCTCTGTCTGCTTTTTCATAGATTATGAATACCTCTATAGGTAGTTTAAGGAAACATAAAATGTGCATATACTCAAAATCAGTCAGTTTAGAACTTTATTGCAAGATCAAAAACAACAACAACCCTTAGTGAATAAAGAATAACTATTATGCTAAAATAAGTCACTGTGATTGTTACCACTCAAGTTCAATTATACTCAGTCTCCAATTTGCAAGTACCTGATACAGAAGTCCAATATGAAGCCATTTATTTGGAACAAAGAGCACATTTTTCATAGGAACAATATTATGCAGGATTTTTCCAATTACCAGCTAATCTCCAAAAATCTTTGAAACCCAGAGTTAACTTAAGTAGTTCTAAAGAACTCCATAGTGCTAATTCAACCATATTAAATCATATTGTGGATTAAATAGGTTTTTTATGAATTAATCTGAAAAATACACATTTCTTTCTTTAAATAAATGGGCTGAGGCAGGGGATGCAGGACAGCTAGTGGCTTAATGGAAAAAGAGCAAGGCCAAGAGACAGGAAATCCTGGGTTAAAATCTGACCTCAGATACTTCCTAGCTGTGTGACCCTGAGTAAGTAACTTAACTCCAATTGCCTCATCCTTATCACTCTTCTGCCTTGGACATACTACTTGTATTGATTCTATAATAGAAGGATCTGAGAGGGGAAACAGGGGAATGGAAGGAGAGAGGGAAATGGGGAGAGTGAAGAGATTCTTCTTTCCCTCTCTTTTCTGGGAGAGAGGTAGCCAAGTCTTGTCCCTTTGATAGAAGGAATATGTCTCCTCAGAGGATAGTTTTGGGAGATGGGAGACAAGAACTGGAGAGATTAGCTTTGGTAAGATGACCCACTGCCTCCACTTTGGTCCCAGGTATTGTTGTGAAGCAAGATGGATTCTTCTGCTTCTGGTCTCTTTAAAGATACCCACTGTCACTTCCCTTCAGAAACCTGGGGTCACCCCACTGTAGAGGAGAGATATTGTTCCTTGGGTTAGGCAGTTTGGATCACTGAGATCCTGAGCTAACCTTCCCCTTTTTGGGGAGAGATGTGATTCCCCCCAAATCTTCTGTCCCCTTTCCTAGTATCAGAAACTAACCAGACCTAATTCTAAAGAAGTAAACAATTTATTTGGGTTCACACAGGAAAGTAGAGGCAGGGGTGTCAGGCAAGGAAAGTGGGAGATAGGAAACCCTAACACTTATCTCCTCTGGAAGACTGCCCCCCCAAGTTTTCAGGGTTCAAGGCACTTCAACCCATTTCCAGCCAATTTTGATTGATCCCTATTCCTCAGCTAACTAGGTTTTAATTCAGGAGTCCAAGAACAGGTCAGGGAGAGAGAGAAATCTCAGAGAAAGATCTGGATGGGTATGGCCAGAGTGAGTCCAAATCCAAAACCCCCTTGAGAATTCCAGTAGCTCTTCTTGGAAAGTCTTGGTGGAGGTATTTTTGGGTCCCAGAAGAAATAGCATATACATATGCATGTACATATCTATCTATCTATATCTATATCTCTATATATCTATCTTTATATATATATATATATATATATATATATATAGAGAGAGAGAGAGAGAGAGAGAGAGAGAGCTTAAAGATGTGAGTTGAATGTGATTGGATGATACCTAAAAAATAAAATTAAGTGGTTAAAAAGAAGAAGGAATTTGAAGAAGGAATAAGGGAGAGGTAGAACAGTGTAAATGATCTCACCTAAGCACAAAAGAGATTTTACAGTGAAAGGGAAGATGGGGGAGGATGGGGGAGTTGGAGAGGAATGAGCTTTAACTTTACTGACTTTGAAGTTGACTCAAAGAAGGAAGAATATACATACTCAATAGTGTATAGATATGTATCTTATGGTACAGGAAAGCAGGAGGGGAAGGGGATTAGATTTGGAGAAGATCTGATAGAAGAGAGGGCAAGATGGGAGAGCCACCAGTGGTCAGAAGCAAAACATTTTTGAGGATGAACAGAATGAAAGGAGGAAAAGCAGAATAAATGGGGAAAATAGGATGGAGAGTAATACACAGTAATCATAAAGATAGAAAAAAATTACATCTTTCCAATAAATGCCTCATTTCTCAAATACATAAAGTAAACGAATTGAAAATATAAGAATACAAGTTATTCTTCATTTCATAAATGGTCAAAAATGTCCATGGGCAGTACTCAAAGTAATTAAAGTTAGCTATAGTTGTGTGAAAATTTCATCTAAATCACTATTAACTAGAGAAACGCAAATTAAAACAACTCTAAGGTACACCCCAACATCCATCAGATTGAGTATTATGACATAAAAGGAAAATGACAAAAATTGGAGGGGATATGTGAAAACTGAGTCACTGAATCACTGTTGGGAGAGTTATGAATTGATTCAATCATTCTAGAGAACAATTTGAATCTATTCCAAAGGAGTATAAAAACTTATAACTGTAAAAATGGAGACTTGAATCCAGGACTTCAATCCCCAGAAGTCCTTGCTCCACTTCCCGAGAATGCTTTGTAATATCACTGAATTCTCACCTGGGCAGAGATCAAGATGGGGTATTTAACCTGATTGGAAAGGCTTCTGGACCTCTCTTCTCTGCCTGTCTCCATTGGCAAGCAGACCCATCTCATGATGTGAGAGAAATTGAATTGGACCTCTCAGCCCACCTAGCCTGTGCCTTTCTTACTTGTATCTTCTTTATACTTTAATCTTTAATAAACCTCTAAAAATATAATAATCCTTGCAGAGGGAAACTAATTTCACCCTCCTCAGTTTCCCCAAATTTTAACTCTTACATAACCCAGCAATACCATTACTAGATATATATCTCAAAGTAATTTTTTTAAAAAAAGCAAATAGGAAAAGGGTCTATATGTCCAAGAATCTTTATAGCAGCTCTTTTTGTGGTGGCAAAGAATTGGAAAGTGACAAGATACCCTTTTATAGGGAATGGCTAATCAATTTGTGGTATATGGTTGTAATGGAAGGCTATTGTGCAATAAGAAATGATTAGCAAGACTATTTCCAAAAAAACCCCAAAACAACAACAACATAAAAAGACTAACACAAACTGATTCTGAGTGAAATAAGCAAAACCAGAACATTATTCATAGTAATAGCAATATTGTATGATGAAAACCTGTGAATAATTTACCAATTCTCAACAATATAATGATTTAAGATAATCCTAAAAGAATCATAATGAAAAATGCCCCATGCTTTGAAAGAATCAGTAGAGTCTGAATCCAGATCAAAACAAATTACATTTCACTTCTTTTCTTCATTTTTTGGTTCATATTTTCTTCCACAAAAGACTTAATATGGAAAAAAATATTTTACTTGATCATATCACATTGCTTAACATCTCAGTGAAGGGGAAGAGAAAGAAAGAAGACAAGAAATTAGGACTCATTTAAAAATTGTCAAAAATTGTTATTACATGTAATTGGGGAAAAACAAAATATCACATTTTTTAAATGTGAATGATGGCACACTTGTCCTGGCATTAAAATATTCCTCCATAGGATATAGTAATAACTGGAGAAATTTCTCTAGCTTTCTTTACCTTCACCACATTGCCACAGAGATACTTAACCAGACTATTATTGATAAAAACTACAAATCCTTATGTCTAAATAACATGGAAAAATCACTGTTCTTCTGTTGGGGACTATAGTATTTGGTAATTCATCAAGAATTTGTAACAATTTCCTCTTTCACTGAAGATCTAACAAGAGACTGTATACTAAGGTATCTATTCCATACCCTGCTAAGTACTCGTGTCCTCTATCACACTCAATGATACTCCCTCCAAGATGTGATTGTTGTATAAAATGCAAATGTATCAGTGAAACATTTTTAAAAGGACTAAAAATAAAAGACAAACAAACAGAAGGTACTCCTTGGCCTCTATGTAAAAATAGGAGAAATTAAGACAGTCATTTTGTCCCAATTATCCAAAATACTCAAACATCATTGATTACTAGTATACAATTATTCCAGGCATTGGAAGGTAACAACAGTCAAAGTAAAAAACTCTACTATTTCCTGAGAAAGAAATTTTGTAGTGATAAAAATAAGTATATATTTTGGCATCAGGAGACCTAGGCTTTGATCCTATATTTGGTATGGTCTAGTTGTAACAAACTGAACAAGGTGTGGTATTTCACTGGATTTTTATTTCCTTAACAATACAATAGAAGGGTGGAAATAGATGATCCATATGGTTTGTTTAAGCTCATCATTTTATACATCTTGGTTTTCCACTGGGATTTTTGCTAAGAACTAAGGTCCAACTTCTACTAATATATTCAGACTTAAATCAGGAGTAAATGTCTGCATATTTTTCTTTCAATCAGAGTCTAAAATCACATTCATATTCTCAGGTCACTCTTTGTGGAAAAACTAAACTCAATTAACTTAGAAGAAAGAGTTCCTTCCTTCCTCTTAGGGTCAAAAAAGGGTCACAAATCTTAATCACAGAAACAGACTTCTTGCTGGATCTCTGGAAGGGATCAACCGATCATGTTCCTAAATTCTATATACCAATTATTAAGCAGTCATTTCTTCTATACTTGCTACCTTTTAAATTATAAAATGGTCCTCAACTGAAGAGGATCATACTTATAGAAGGTACATGAGGGTCCATTTAGTTCTACCCCTAACCTCTCATTTTCCATATGAAGAAAGTGATGATCAACAAGGTTAAATGACCTGTTTAAGGTCACATGCTTCACAGACTTCAGATCCCAGATCAATGGAGATTCCACTGCTATTTCCATTTGAATTTATGTAAACTTGTAATTTGAAGAACTTTTGCCACTACAAACAACACCAGCAAACCAACTTCTTACTCCTACTTATATCACCATAATTTTAGTTTTGTCTTAATTTAAATCACAAAGATATGAAGACTACAAAATGGCTAATCTTAGCAGACATGTGAAATTTAAGATGATATAATATAGGCTTAAAATTTATGATAGCTGATAATTGTCACTAAAATTTATATATTGATTTATTTTGAAAAGTTAATTATATATACATATAAATACATATGTAGATAGATAGATAGATAGATAGATAGATAGATCAATAGATAGACAGACAGACAAAGATAGATAGTCATAGAAACAGACAGATCATAGACAGATTGATAGATGGATGGACAGATGGATGGATGGATGGATGAACAGACAGATTGATAGATAAAAAGACAAAGATAGTCATAGAAATAGACAGATCCTGGACAGATGATAGGTGGATGGATTAGATAGACAGACAGACAGATAGATAGATAGATAGATAGATAGATAGATAGATAGATAGATAGATAGATAGATAGGTAGGTAGATAGGTAGGTAGGTAGATAGGTAGGTAAGTAGTTTTACTCATAAGAACCTTGGATTTTAGGTGCAATTATTATTTATGTCAGCTTTCCAAATAAGGAAATTAATGTTAATTGAAATTAAAGTAAATTGTCACAGTGTCTGAGTCCAGGCTTGAACTCAGATCTTGACTGACTTCAAGCCCACTGTGATTTTTTTAGCACTATATCTCTCATCTGATATTAATACTGACCCTTCAATAAAGCCTTCTCATTGATTTGATTTGGGAATTTGAAGAGACCATTGATGTACCTCCCACACATATACTTTCTCCTGCAAATTAGAGGAAATGTAAAAATCAATAGTACTTTCCTTCTGCACATGGAACCAGAATCTATTCTTCCTGCTGTTTGTGAGTTTTCTGAACCTGACATGCAGGAAATTGTCAAAGGTGCACAAGATGCAATAATACAAAACTTTAATCTCATAAGGCTCTATCTTTCCTCAATACTAATACTGGGGCATTTTCTGCCAAAGGTTAAAAATTAAACAAAATAAGAAAGAAAACATTCTTCTGCTACCCTCAATAACTATGTCTGATAACCATCTCAATGGGAGAACTCAAATGAGAAAAATATTTTATGATAGTTGGCAAGAAATATGTATTCATCTGTATTGGAAAGGAGAACTTCTTTTGAATTCGAATCTCAAGCAAATATGCATTCCCTTTCTCTTAACTTGCCACTATGTTACATAATATTGGAAAGAGAGGAGATTCTACACTACTTTTTTTTCCAGGAGTCCCATCTCTATGCCAAAATTTTGTAGTAGAGATATGTGCTGTAAAAATGGGTAGAACCCTGAATTTAGAGTGAAATGTTTTGTTTTAGAATATTGTTTCTGCTTCTGATTATCAGCAATTCAACCTAGAGCAGTTCACTTAACCCCTCTAAGATTATCTTCATCTATCAAATTAAATTGGACTAGAGCAGATGTTATTTAACTGGGACTTATGGATTTTTAATGTTTTATTATCTATTTCAATATAAATTGTTTTCTTGTTGTCTTGTGTATTTCATTTTATACTTTTGAATTCATTATTTCAGTAAGAATTCGTAGGTTTCAGCAGACTTCCAAAAGAAAGCATAACAAACAAAAGGCTAACATTTGAATTTATTCATGCTTTATAAATGTAGAAACTGAGGTTACAAGCATTTAGATGATTTGCCCACACTATTTTACATACGTAGAAACTGAGGTTCACAGAATATTAATGACCTGCTTATAATTGAGATTGTACATGTTAGTTGTTTTTAGCCTTTTTGTAATGGACTAATCAGAATAATGAATTTAAATGCATAAAAAAATTTTTTGACAACTTTAAAGCACTATATAAATATGATTATTACTATTCAACCCAGACTACATAGTTCATGCATCAGTAGTGCATCATTATTGAGTTGTGTCTTTCTTTAAATCCCAAACCTGAGAATATTAATAATAATCAAAGTTCATATTTATGGAACAGTTCTGCATGATGGGGCAAAGTAAAATCTTAGTGAAGAGAAAAAGGATTTGAATCCTAACTCTGTTACTTCCCTATATGGCATCAAAAAAGTCATTGAATTTCTCTAGTCTTCAATACTGATCTCAAGTCCCAATTCTATATCCAGATCTATGATTCTCTAAACACTGACCAACAGATTGACTCTGGGTCTCCATGCATTGAACAGTTTTGTGATTTCTTGTGGCTTAATTGGTCAAAGAGCAACCAAAAAACAATCAACCAGAATAGTTACTTAACAACAAAGTCTAATCAATTTTCATGTATAACCAAGACAGCTTTTACAAAGTCCTTTGTAGCCAAAAAATATTTGAAAGTAACTATTAGATGATCCTTTATAGGCTTCCTTACATCAATTACATATATAGAGAGAGTTTTTCTTTATTAATTAGAAAACTGAATCATATAGGATAAAATCAATTTTCCCAAAACAAGTGAGCCATTAGGTGATTACAATCTTCAAGATCCAATTATATAACTGAAGGATTTTGTGATCAACATTATTATAAATTATATCCCATGATTCCTTCAATAGTCCTGTCTATGTTTATATTATTCACTCCTCTTAGCTTCAGTCATCATTTTATTTGGATAATATCCTATGTGTGACTATCTTTCTAGTACCAACTTTACTCCATACTTCCAAAATATTCACTGAATATTTCCACCTAGATGTTCAACTACAACTTGTCTTTTTCTCCTTCTTACATATCTGCTTCTATGAATGGCATTTCCATTTTCTGTCTTCCAAGCTTTTCTCCTCAAAGTCATCTCTGCATCCTTCAATCTCTCTTGTGCCTCCATATCACATCTTAGTTGTTAGTATTTTGTCCCTCCTCAATTCATAGGACAAATTTCAATTTAGATTGGTCACCAAAGGTCATCTAGTCTAATCCCTCATCATCTTTTTTTTAAAATTTTATTGATTTAGTCAATTTAGAATATTTTTCCCTGGTTACAAGAATCCCTTCCCTTTCCCTACTCCCTCCCATAGCTGGTGCCCAATTCTACTGCATTTTACATGTGTCCTTGATCAAAGCCTGTTTCCATATTATTGATGTTTGCACTAGGATGATCATTTGGAGTCTATATCCCCAATTGTATCCCCATCAACCCATGTGGTCAAGCAGTTATTTTTTTTTCTGTGTTTCTGCTCCCACAGTTTTTTCTCTGAATGTGGATAGTGTTCTTTCACATAAATCCTTCCAAATTGTTCTGGATCACTGCATTGCCACTAAAGGAGAAGTCCATTACATTTGATTGTACCACAGTGTATCAGTCTCTGTGTACAATGTTCTACTCCCTTCACTCTGCATCAATTCCAGGAGGTCATTCCAGTTCACATTAATCCCTCATTTTAGCATGAGGAAACTAACATAGAACTTAAATGGTTTGCTGATGGTCACTCAAGTGTAGAAGAATTCATTTTCTGTGACTAAGTAAAACCACATGTCTCTCATATTGCATTTATGTATCCATTTCATTGTAACCCTGAAAAAGAAATTAATCTTATTTGCCCCCAAAAGTGTTTCTCATTTTATGTTTATATCTTCAAAAGTGCCCCTTGCCACATAGAGGTTATGTGAACCTTGAGAAATTATTTGATATCTTAGTTTACTATGCAACTGTCTTAGGACTGTATAAGAGTATAAGAGTGATAAGAGAGAAAGTGCTGATTTTCATTGGAGGGTAGTTTCCCCATAGCAGAGTTTGTTAGATTAATGAAGTCTAAGTATATTCCCTTTCCCAACCCCTTTATATCCTCAGAGTTCACTGAACTCATCATATTCTTAGTAAATGTTTATTGAACAAATAAATCAATTTTGCTGACCTTTCTCCTCTTTGCACCCAAAGGGCAGGAAAATCACTCTAACTGAAGAAGCTTGGGAGAAGAAAGAAAGCAGTATGTGCTAGGAAGCCCAAACAACTGTCACCATCTAAATAACCACCTCCCCTGGATCTCTTGTGGAGACATCAATGAATTTAGAGTCCAAAATTGTCAGAAATTATTTTGCTATGCAGACTACCATGTTTCTGGGCTGTCTCATAAAAAGAACATTGAGAAGAACAACCCCTGTAAAGAAGAGAACCAACATTGCAGCCACCTCCAACATTCCCCACTGACAAGCCAGAACTAAATAAAAGCCCCAGGAAAAGTAAGACACCTAACAATACCAATACAGCTGCCAACTCCTGTAGCCATTTCCCAGGGAAGAATCAGCTTTTGGGGGGAAATGCAACTGGGCACCTGCATTTATGGATGTTGCATCTTGTGCTTCCTCACTAATAATCACTACTGATTACCCACAAAGGTTCCCACCACCAAAGTCCTTGGCACAGGCAAATGATTCAAAATCAGAAATAGAAATGGTTTTATCTGCGGAAATAGCATTAAACAATATATATGCCCATTAGATATAATGTTTCATCCTAAAAATCTTTGGGCCTTTCTCTCTGACTTACAGCAGAAACCTCCTATGTATTTTATCTCCAATAGGAACAAGAGTTCTTTGAAAGCAGAGAATTTCTTTTCTATGTCCAGGGCTTGGCACAGGGTTTTGAGTATAGTAAACACTTAATAAATGTTGCTTCATTTATTCTTTTATTTAGTGGATAATATTCAGGCTTTATTTTCAACAGATCTATCTGGGAAATGTACATTAACATTATACTGCAAAATAATATCAAAATAGTTGTAAGTGGGAAGAAAAAATTATCCCAGTAATGTATGCTCTCAAGTTTCATGTCTATAAATGGAGTAAAACATATCTCACCATTTTTTTAGGTGAAAAGAAATCAAGAAGTACGGAAAAGAAAGTAAGAATGGGAATTCTTGAACTCTTTACCTCTATGAAATGGAAGCCCTATACAACAGAGGAAAATGGAGGGAGCTCAGTAAAGAAAGAAAGCACTGTAAGATAAACTAGCATAAAAATAATGTTAAATTATTCTATGATACTAATAAATCCATAGATATCTCTCTTTGGAAAATAGAAGGGAGAGTCCATAAGAATGATTTTGTCATTAATTGCTGAAATTTTGGAGTCATGATTTCATCATTCATGGAATTCTTGGGAAGGAAAATCCTTCTACCACTTGAGGGTCAGCTGCTTTTGAATTTCCAATCTAAGAGATATAATGGTTTCTCAGGTTACCCAAGGATAATCACCCATATCATCTCATTTAATCCTTTATTTTTTCTTTTATTGTTTTATTGCTGTTCTTGTTGTTTTGTTTTAAACCAAGATTGTGTTCCCTTAGGCTCTCTACCATTAAAGACACCCTTGTAACAAAGGAAAAACATGGAAGCAAGAATAGCTAAGACCATAAAACTCAACTTTGATAGTATATATCACCTTCTATATCTATTATCCCCTATATATTTAGTAGATTATGTCTCTGCTAGGAGAGGAGAGGTTTGTATTGTCTATTTTAGGGTTCATTGCTACAATTCATAGCATTATGGGATCAGATTTAGAGCAAGAAAAAATCTCACAAGTCCTCTACTCAAACCCTCTTATTTTACATATAATGATATTGAGACCCAGAAAGATATTTCCCATGGTCACAAGCTAATAACTAGGAGAACTAGAATGTGAATCCAGAACCTCTGGCTCCAAATGCTAAATACTTCCATTATATCATGAAATCTCTTTTTTATTTATTTACTCTTATTTTATTTCAGTCATTTTTATGCTATTCTCCTAAGCTACGGTATTCTTTGTTGTCCTAAAACCACATTTAGATTAATAAACTATTTTATGGTCACCACATGTAAAATAGACATCAGTTAACTAGATGAATCCAAAGAACAAGTGAAATAGTGTCAGGATTTGTAGACCATATCATTGATAGATATTTCTGTATGTGTCTGATCAGCCCTCCTAGATAATAAATTCCTTCAGGACAGACTCTGTTAACATTAATTTTATAATACTTCTGTATTTCTGGCACAAAGTTTTACATGTAAAATACTTAAATGAATCCATCTCCTTATTGATTTGGTTATTCCTTTGGTGTATTCCATTGGTGTAAATCAGTGATGGTGAAAATTTTAGTGACTGAGTGCCCAAATAGCCACGTGAGCCCCCCACCTTTTCCCAGACAGGGAAGGGAGGAAGCATTCCCATTGGGCTCCTGGGCAGAAGGGAGCATGTGGTGAGAAACGTCCTCAGGCATGTGTGATAGGGATAGGGGAGTAACCCCTTCTGGCATGCTCCAGCACACATGCCATAGGCTCACCAATACAAGTATAGATCAAAACATGTACCCTACTCATCTTCTCATATCCTCTCAGAAAACAAGCATAGATTATAAACTGCTAGAAAGTCTTCCCTGGGATTTTTAGTATTATGTGTAGCAATGTATCTAGTCACAATTTATGCCATTTCTTGATCAAAATTAATCTTGACAATATGTTAACATAGGTTTTTTATAGTTTTGAATTTTTTTAATATGAAAACATTCTATGATTTGGGTTAAAGGATGGTATTTTGTGTAATCAAATTATTGAAAATACTTTCTAGTTTTTCAATGATTATCAAAGAAGTTCATATTTTAATAAAAAAGACAAGAACATAAATAAGTATATACAAAATATAAAAGTAATAAATGCAATATATTTAAATAACATAATTTGAAAGGAAAGATATTAGCAGTTGAGGAAGGAATGATCAGGAAAGGTTTAATGTAAAAGTAGGTAGTGTCTTAAAACAAGCCAGGTATTATATTAAGAATTCTACTGTGTTTGAAAAATTGGACTGTTTTTTTGAGATATGGCCAGGAAATATGCCATACATAGGCAGTAAAGCATTAAATGAAGGATTCTGCTGATGATACTAGACACATATTGGGGCTAAATGGCTGATTTAGGAGTTAGTTAAAGCCTAGAATGTGAATTTGAGAAAGCAGCTACTCACATAAGTATTTAAAACCTAGATCATAGTTTAGCACAATGAAAACAAAATAAAGAACATAGCCACAGCCTCGAAGTCAAGGTCATTTAAGTGGCATGGACAGTTCTCCTGGGGAGTCTTTTTGATCAAATTTTCAAGTTAATTTGCTCGATTCCAATCACTCTCATTTGTCCATTCATTCCTATATTCATTCATTCTTTCACCAAATGTTTATTGTAAATGTAAAATATTCTAGGCCAGAGGAATAAAAGTTAGAAATAAAACAATACATTTCATCAAAGAGCTTGGGCAGGGAGTATCAGAGATTAGAGAGCACACAAGAAAAGTAAACATAAAATACAAGGATTCAAAGAGATAAAACAGTAAAATTTGAACTAGTTAAAAAAAAAGGGTTAAGATTTTGAAAAGATAAAAATTAGGTTAGAACAGCAATGAAATGCTGGGATAGCAATAAGGTATACAGTGCCTAAAGCTTTCAGAGAGCACAAAAAGAATGGAATAAGATGTTATGGCCAAATAGAGGAATTTCAGTTATGGTTTATCATGTATACTACCATCCCCTACATGGTGGCATTAAGTGCAAGCATAGATCAGAGGAAATGACAAATCTGAGCTGAAAACAAGGACATTTAAGGGGACATAAAAATATAAATGGATATTCCTAAGTACAAGTACAAGAGTTGGGGTTAATAGGAAAACTGTGAGCCAAATACTAAATCCAAAAAGCTAAAAAGGAGAATGAATGGCCTGGAATCCATTCAAGAATAGCCAAGACTGAAGTGAAATAGATACAATCAATCTATAAGAAAGAACGATTACTTATAGAGATTGGTAGATATTCTAGAAATAACGAGAATCAATGCCTTTGTCTAATTCAGGGGATATAAGTGAACATGAATCCAGTACTGCTGAAAGCAGCAAGGTATAATGCTTTGAGAAAAGAACAATTTGAATATGATGGCACCTAGGTGGTACAGTGGATAGAGTGCCAGGCCTAAAATCAGGAAGACATCTTCCTGAGTTCAAATCTGGCTTCACACACTTATTAGCTGTGTGTCCCTAGGCAAGTTACTTAATCTTCTTTGCCTCTTTGCCAAGAAAACCCCAACAGAAGTCATAAAGAGTTGGATAAAACCAAAAGGACTGCACAACTATAACAAGTTGAATATGAAAGGCAATTTATTATCAGTTTGAATTTTCTTCCTAAATGGACATCAGGCCTGATTTAGTCTTTATGAGGAACTAAATTTTTAATGGAAATTGTTCTCATGTACCCCAAATCATAAGGTCCATTAATTGTAGATACAAGCTAAACTTTCTAACCTTTGTGATAAGAATAATAATGGTTTAGATTTATACAGCAGTTTTCATTTTACATAGTACTTTCCTTATAATAACAGGATGAAATATAAAGGGTGTGTAATTTTACTTCTTTTACAAGAAGAAACTGAAATTTTAAGAGATTAAGTGACTCTTCAATAATCATAGAGATAATAAAGGTCAAAAGCTTCATAAGTCCCCTGATCCTAAATTTGGTGTTCCTTATTTTCTAGAAAACCTCTTCCAGTGATCTCATTCTCTTCATTATTACCAATTATATATATATATATATAACCAATTCATTCTCCAAGGACACTATATGTCTTGAGCAATGACATGTATTTCCCCAATTCTAATTATTTCAATTTTGGAAATGTTTCCTTACTTTAACCATGCACATATTCTCTATGTGCAACAATGTGGATTATCTACATGATCACACTTGAACAAATGGTTAGGATATGATCTTTAATCAGATAATACCAACCCAGAATATCCTAAAGGGGTACATCATTTCATATTTATGGTCATAAGAATATTGGATAAGAGATAGTATAGGTGTCAATAATTTTTCCCTCCATCATTAAGGTATGCATATCAATAAATATATGTCAGCAAATGAATAAACATTCTCTTTTTATATGAAGAAAAATACAATAATTAATTTAGATAATAGATAATTTAAATAATTAGATAATTTTTCCTGTTCCAGGAAAAAAAATGTCTCATTACAGACAAAAATTTGAGATCCACCTTTCTGTACCCTATAAGATTCAAAAGAACTCTCTTTGTGGTTGAAATATTTTGCCTTATTCAAAATAACACATCATCTCATCTCAGAAGCAGTGAGGGGTCTGAAGAATCCTTTCTACCTTCACACCACAGGGGAAAAGGGCAGAGTTCATTCTCAGATATTCATTCCACTCCAGCTCCAGAGTTTATCCAATGAACTGATGAGTGAAAGAGAAATTCTGAAAGAAGGGAGAAAAAAGGTCAAGATTGGAAGAATATCAGGGAAAAAAGCCGGTTGTGTGCTAATTTCTACCTCTTTGGGAATCAGCTGTCAAACCCAGGAAGACAGAGAATGATTTTGCCTAGACATGGCATTTTAACATCAGTTTTAAAATGTAGTAATATATAAAGAGTGACAGGTTTCTAGACTGCCGAAGTATAAGCAAGAGCTCTACAAACGCAGACTGTGTCTGCAATAACCTCAGACATTCTTTCTTTGCTATTTCATATTCATAAGCTTCACCTACTATAGGACATGCTTGTTGATAAATTATTAAATCCGACATATATGTATATAACATGCCTTAAAAGTCCTCCCTCTTTAGTTGACAGTTCTTTTTTTCCCAGAACAAACTGATTGACAGCAGCTCCCATATTTAACTTTTTAAAATTCAAAGCCTGCTCTTAGTTTTATCGGGTGTGTTATTCTACAAACATAGAAGAATAACTCACCAAGGTATTGTTTCATATTCTGCCAGGAGATCTGGCTAAGGTATATGATTTTGATAAGGTATTTTGCCTTTGGTTTAGAACATGCCATTTTAGAGTTGCCGCAATTTGTTTCATCCTGTGAATTTGGGAATAGAGTGGAATTTGAGATTCCAAAGTAGACTTGATATGCTTATGTTCAAGCTTTAGCATAAACTTAAAGCCCCAAGCACTTAGAAGGGCACTCCCTCTAGGCATGGCCTGACATAGGCAGACAAAGGGAATCTATGAATGGACTATATTATTTTCACTTTGAAACAAGCTACCTGAAAGATTAATAATTGATAAGTTCTTCAGTGAAATTCTTGATCAGCTATAAATTGCCAACCTGAAATTACAAAAAAAAAAAAACAATTATTATCCCTAGAAGGACATGGCTCTGTGTGTGTGTGTGTGTGTGTGTGTGTGTGTGTGCAGGGTGAGAGACTGTGCAGTCGTATGGCCCAATGCTAATTAAACCAAATGCTATTGATGCCACTAGTAGACCTTAGCAAAGAGAGAATAGAAAGAGAAAAATTATTTTTATACATATTCCCTCCCCCTTTAAAGTGCAAGGTCCTTGAAGACAAGAACTATTAAAATGTGTATTCAATGACTAATAAGAGAAGAAGAAAACAAAGACAGCAGAGGGAAAATATCGAAGTGGGGAAAGGAGATAAAAAATGTCCTCAGTATTTTTGTTGGGTGCTAATTGTAGAACTTATTCCTCTGCTAGCATTTAAGGTTTTTTCTATCATTAACAAATGATAAAACAGAATAGAGTCTGAAGTAACATCAGTGTATCTGGAAAGGAAATTTTGTCCTCATGGAATAATTTTTAAATATATGATGAATGTTACTATGGCAACATCAGAAACTATCAATGATTTATTTTAATTCATGGAAATAGTCAAATAAGTAGGTGAGTAATAATATTTAGTCTATGCTATGGCTGTAGGCAATAGTTATGAAAAATTCTGTTTTATGACCCTACCTCTATAGAAAAATATACTATATAGAGAAAGTTTCAGAGTAACAGGACTAAAATATTTATTTATACAACAGTATTCCTAAATAAGAAAAAGTAATCACTTTATATATGCTCAATCCACTAATTATTTTTTTTCAAAATGATGTCACCTTAACTATCTTAAAATCAAATTTCAAGGCATCTATTTAATTCTGTTATCTGTCATTTGAGACAGATTTTCAATTCATTCTCCAACTTACAACTTGGATATTGATTACTCCCTCCTAAAACTGTCAAGGCCATTGTCTAAAAGTTGCATAATTCTCTACTTAAAACTTGATGCTCTACATGTGATATCATTTTGATAAAAATAACAATAATTATTCTACTGTCAAAATCCTTCTGAGAATAAACTATAGCATTATAAATAAAACAATAAAATATTGTAAGGACTTGGTTTTAATCCTCACACTACAAACAACTAATTAATTATAAGATGTGTTTAGAAGTTTTAAAATATGCAAATAGGACTACATGCCTTGTGAATCCTTTAACATGTATGAAAACATCTTTAGTTTGCCCCCCCCCAAGATGGAACCATCTTGATTGGTAACTAAATGAGTTAAAGTCAGTTCTGATAACTTTGAATATCTTTGTCATCAGAAATTTAAACATTTATGAAGTCATTGGTAGTGCAGCCTCAAAATGAAGTACTAAGAGTGAAGCTTTAGAAGAATTGCTTTTAGGAGGGAAGAGACAAAAAATATTTTTCCCCTCTTCCCTTTGACTATGACACCAGAAAAAGGAAATCAGAATTAGATAATGTAATATATACATAACCTAGGTTTAGAAATATACATATCCAGTACAAATTGATGGTCAATGCTGAAAAAGGGGAAGCTACCCATAGAAGCAAAAGGAGATATGCAGAAGATAACCATGGGACTTCCGGTTAAGATGGCGGCTTAGAGAAAGCTAAAGTTCAGATCTCCGGAAAACCCTTCCCAACCGATCTCAAACTATAAGCTCCTAAGGCGGCGAAATTCAAAACGATCAACAGCACAGACCCTGGGAACCCTCCTCCTGGACCTGGACCCGGTTCAAAAGGTACGGCCCCCCTCAAAAGCCAGAACCCGAGATCACTCGGACCTCAGGGGTAGGAGCGCAGAGTCCAAGGCTCCGGGAAGCCGCAGCCCGGCCCGGCTCAGAGAGCAGGGTCCTCGGAAAAACAACCCTCAGGGCCTTCTACCCGAGTCCCAGTGAAAGTTACTGCCTGGGGCTCCCGCTGCAGAGAGCTGGTCAAAACAACAGCAACCCCCAGGGCGGGCAAGACAGCCTCACGGGCTGGATCCTGCTATCCAAGTCTCAGTGAAAGTCCCTGCCCTCGGAGCTTGGGGAAGCTGCAGCCCATCCCCCCGCAGGCCGACGAAACAGCCTCATGGCCAGCGATTCTGAAGGCAACTTCCGGAAAGCGAGCCAGGGGGAGAGTGTGGCCTCGTGGTCCGACCCTTCCATTCCAGTTCCAGTGAGGCATATTCAGTTTAACCCAGGGAAAACTCATAGAACCAACATATGCCCAGGACTAAAGCCTCTGAACACCAGACAGAGATAAGAAAAGCTAATCCTCCACATTCAGAGATGGCAAACTCCACAGAAGCACAGAAACCCCAAAATACCAAGAAAAATAAGAAGAAAGGGGCGACTTTGGACACATTCTATGGAGCCAAAATACAAAATACAGAGCAGATAGAAGAAGATATACAAGAAAATTCTCCAAAATCTTCCAAAGGAAATAGAAACTCTCCACAAACCCATGAAGAATTTGAATCAGAAATGACCAAAAAGATGGAAGCCCTCTGGGAAGAAAAGTGGGAAATAATGCAAAAGAAATTCACCCATCTACAAAACCAGTTTGACCAAACTGTAAAAGAAAACCAGGCTTTAAAGCAAGAACTAATAAAGCAAAGCCAAAACACCAAGAAATTAGAAGAGAACATAAAATATCTCACCGACAAGGTGATAGATCTGGAAAATAGAGGGAGAAGAGAGAATTAAGAATAATTGGACTCCCAGAAAAGCCAGAAATAAACACCAAACTGGACATGGTGATACAAGATATAATCAAAGAAAATTGCCCAGAGATTCTAGAACAAGGGGGCAATACAGCCACTGACAGAGCTCACAGAACACCTTCTACACTAAACCCCCAAAAGACAACTCCCAGGAATGTAATTGCCAAATTCCAAAGCTATCAAACAAAAGAAAAAATCCTACAGGAAGCCAGAAAAAGACAATTTAGATATAAAGGAATGCCAATCAGACCTTGCAAGTTCTTCTCTGAATGATCAAAAGGCATGGAACATGATCTTCAGAAAGGCAAGAGAGCTGGGTCTCCAACCAAGAATCAGCTACCCAGCAAAACTGACTATATACTTCCAAGGGAAAGTATGGGCATTCAACAAAATAGAAGACTTCCAACTTTTTGCAAAGAAAAGACCAGAGCTCTGTGGAAAGTTTGATACCGAAAATCAAAGAGCAAGGAATACCTGAAAAGGTAAATATTAAGGAAAGGGGAAAAATGTTATCTTCTTCTTTTACTCAAACTCTCTTCTATAAGGACTACATTTATATCAATCTATGTATACTAACATGTGGGGAAAATGTAATGTATAAATAGGGGGTAAAGAAAGACCAAATAGAATAATCATTCTCACACAAAGATTCACATGGGAAGGGGAGGGGAAGAAAACTCCTATAAGAAGGAGAGGAAGAGGGGGGGGGGTTACTTAAACCTCAATCTCAGGGAAATCAACTCTGAGAGGGAAAAACATCCAGATCCATTGGGATCTTGAATTCTATCTTACCCAACAAGGGTAAGGAGAAGGGAAAACCAAGGGGGGGAGGGGGAGAGGGAGAACAAAAAGGGAGGGAAAGAGAGGGGGGAGGGGGAGGGAAGAAAAAGGGAGGGACTAAAAAGGGAAACATCAAGGGAGGGGACAAGGGGGACTGATTCAAAGTAAATCACTGGACTAAAAGGTAGAGCCGAAGAAGAAAAGGTTAGAATTAGGGAAGACAATCAAAATGCCAGGGAGTCCACAAATGACAATCATAACTTTGAACGTGAATGGGATGAACTCACCCATAAAACGTAGACGAATAGCAGAATGGATTAGAATCCAAAACCCTACCATATGTTGTCTTCAAGAAACACACATGAGGCGGGTTGACACCCACAAGGTCAGAATTAAAGGATGGAGTAAGACCTTCTGGGCCTCAACTGATAGAAAGAAGGAAGGAGTGGTAATCATGATATCTGATAAGGCCAATGCAAAAATAGACCTGATCAAAAGGGATAGAGAAGGTAATTATATTTTGTTAAAAGGGACTCTAGACAATGAGGAAATATCATTAATCAACATGTATGCACCAAATAATATAGCACCCAAATTTCTAATGGAGAAACTAGGCGAATTGAAGGAAGAAATAGACAATAAAATCATACTAGTGGGAGACTTAAACCAACCATTATCAAATTTAGATAAATCAAATCAAAAAATAAATAAGAAAGAGGTAAAAGAAGTGAATGAAATCTTAGAAAAATTAGAATTAATAGACATATGGAGAAAAATAAATAGGGATAAAAAGGAATACACCTTCTTCTCAGCACCACATGGCACATTCACAAAAATTGACCATACATTAGGTCACAGAAACATAGCACACAAATGCAAAAATGCAGAAATAATGAATGCAGCCTTCTCAGATCACAAGGCAATAAAAATAATGATTAGTAATGGTACATGGAAAACCAAATCTAAAACCAATTGGAAATTAAACAATATGATACTCCAAAACCGTTTAGTTAAAGAAGAAATCATAGAAACAATTAATAATTTCATCAAGGAAAATGACAATGGCGAAACATCCTTTCAAACCTTTTGGGATGCAGCCAAAGCGGTAATCAGAGGCAAATTCATATCCCTGAAAGCTTATATTAACAAACAAGGGAGAGCAGAGATCAATCAATTGGAAATGCAATTGAAAAAACTCGAAAGCGATCAAATTAAAAACCCCCAGCAGAAAACCAAATTAGAAATCCTAAAAATTAAGGGAGAAATTAATAAAATCGAAAGTGATAGAACTATTGATTTAATAAATAAGACAAGAAGCTGGTACTTTGAAAAAACAAACAAAATAGACAAAGTACTGGTCAATCTAATTAAAAAAAGGAAGGAAGAAAAGCAAATTCACAGCATTAAAGATGAAAAGGGGGACAGCACCTCCAATGAAAATGAAATTAAGGCAATCATTAGAAATTACTTTGCCCAATTATATGGCAATAAATACACCAATTTAGGAGAAATGGATGAATATATACAAAAATACAAACTGCCTAGACTAACAGAAGAGGAAATAGAATTCTTAAATAATCCCATATCAGAAATTGAAATCCATCAAGCCATCAAAGAACTTCCTAAGAAAAAATGCCCAGGGCCTGATGGATTCACCTGTGAATTCTATCAAACATTCAGAGAACAGTTAATCCCAATACTATACAAACTATTTGACATAATAAGCAAAGAGGGAGTTCTACCAAACTCCTTTTACGACACAAACATGGTACTGATTCCAAAACCAGGCAGGTCAAAAACAGAGAAAGAAAACTATAGGCCAATCTCCCTAATCAATATAGATGCAAAAATCTTAAATAGGACACTAGCAAAAAGACTCCAGCAAGTGATCAGAAGGATCATTCGCCATGATCAAGTAGGATTCATACCAGGGATGCAGGGCTGGTTCAACATTAGGAAAACCATCCACATAATTGACCACATCAACAAGCAAACTAGCAAGAACCACATGATTATCTCAATAGATGCAGAAAAAGCCTTTGATAAAATACAACACCCATTCCTATTAAAAACACTAGAAAGCATAGGAATAGAAGGGTCATTCGTAAAAATAATAAACAGTATATATCTAAAACCAACAGCTAATATCATCTGCAATGGGGATAAACTAGATGCATTCCCAATAAGATCAGGAGTGAAACAAGGATGCCCATTATCACCTCTACTATTTGACATTGTACTAGAAACACTAGCAGTAGCAATTAGAGAAGATAAAGGAATTGAAGGCATCAAAATAGGCAAGGAGGAGACCAAGTTATCACTCTTTGCGGATGACATGATGGTCTACTTAAAGAATCCTAGAGATTCAACCAAAAAGCTAATTGAAATAATCAACAACTTTAGCAAAGTTGCAGGATACAAAATAAACCCACATAAATCATCAGCTTTTCTATATATCTCCAACACAGCTCAGCAGCAAGAACTAGAAAGAGAAATCCCATTCAAAATCACCTTAGACAAAATAAAATACCTAGGAATCTACCTCCCAAGACAAACACAGGAACTATATGAACACAACTACAAAACACTCGCCACACAACTAAAACTAGACTTGAACAAATGGAAAAACATTAACTGCTCATGGATAGGACGAGCCAATATAATAAAAATGACCATCCTACCCAAACTTATTTATCTATTTAGTGCCATACCCATTGAACTACCAAAATACTTCTTCACTGATTTAGAAAAAACCATAACAAAGTTCATTTGGAAGAACAAAAGATCAAGGATATCCAGGGAAATAATGAAAAAAAACACATATGATGGGGGCCTTGCAGTCCCTGACCTAAAACTATATTACAAAGCAGCAGTCATCAAAACAATTTGGTACTGGCTAAGAAACAGAAAGGAAGATCAGTGGAATAGACTCGGGGAAAGCGACCTCAGCAAGACAGTATATGATAAACCCAAAGATCCCAGCTTTTGGGACAAAAATCCACTATTCGATAAAAACTGCTGAGAAAATTGGAAGAGAGTGTGGGAGAGACTAGGAATAGATCAACACCTCACACCCTACACCAAGATAAATTCAAAATGGGTGAGTGACTTAAACATAAAGAAGGAAACCATAAGTAAATTGGGTAAACAGAATAGTATACTTGTCAGACCTTTGGGAGGGGAAAGGCTTTAAAACCAAGCAAGATATAGAAAGAATCACAAAATGTAAAATAAATAATTTTGACTACATCAAACTAAAAAGCTTTTGTACAAACAAAACCAATATAACTAAAATCAGAAGGGAAACAACAAATTGGGAAAAAATCTTCATAGAAACCTCTGACAAAGGTTTAATTACTCATATTTATAATGAGCTAAATCAATTGTACAAAAAATCAAGCCATTCTCCAATTGATAAATGGGCAAGGGAAATGGATAGGCAGTTCTCAGATAAAGAAATCAAAACTATTAACAAGCACATGAAGAAGTGTTCTACATCTCTTATAATCAGAGAGATGCAAATCAAAACAACTCTGAGGTATCACCTCACACCTAGCAGATTGGCTAACATACCAGCAAAGGAAAGTAATGAATGCTGGAGGGGATGTGGCAAAGCAGGGACATTAATTCATTGCTGGTGGAGCTGTGAACTGATCCAACCATTCTGGAGGGCAATTTGGAACTATGCCCAAAGGGCGACAAAAGAATATCTACCCTTTGACCCAGCCATAGCACTGCTGGGTCTGTACCCCAAAGAGATAATGGACAAAAAGAATTGTACAAAAATATTCATAGCTGTGCTCTTTGTGGTGGCCCAAAACTGGAAAATGAGGGGATGCCCATCAATTGGGGAATGGCTGAACAAACTGTGGTATATGTTGGTGATGGAGTACTATTGTGCTAAAAGGAATAATAAAGTGGAGGAGTTCCATGGAGACTGGAACAACCTCCAGGAAGTGATGCAGAGTGAGAGGAGCAGAACCAGGAGAACATTGTACACAGAGACTAATACACTGTGGTATAATCAAACGTAATGGACTTCTCCATTAGTGGCGGTGTAATGTCCCTGAACAACTTGCAGGGATCCAGGAGAAAAAAACACCATTCATAAGCAAAGGATAAACTATGGGAGTGGAAACACCGAGAAAAAGCAACTGCCTGAATACAGAGGTTGAGGGGACATGACAGAGGACAGACTCTAAATGAACACTCTAATGCAAATACTACCAACAAAGCAATGGGTTCAAATCAAGAAAACATCTAATGCCCAGTGGACTTACGCGTTGGCTATGGGGGGTGGGGGGGAGGAAAAGAAAATGATCTATGTCTTTAACGAATAATGCTTGGAAATGATCAAATAAAATATATTTAAAAAAAAAAAGAAGATAACCATGGACACATACAGACAGATATAGAAGGAAAACCATTGGATGGAGAAAGCAGCTTTAAGGAGCCCAGCCCTTGGCACCAAAGTATGGCCTCAACAGAAGCATAGGTCCTTGGATACAGAGAGCTTTGACTGAGATCAATTATATGAAGACTCATGAAGAATCACTCTTTTTACACGTTTCACTGCCCTTTTATTTCAAATTTGAATTCTATATCTGGGGGGCCTGGTGTTTGCAAGAGCAGAGTACACTCCCTGACTAAGGGGAATATTTTTTTGATGACTTATCCTTGTTATACTTCCTTCTATAAATACTTTTTTTTTTGGTAAAAAGTTAAAAGATGTGTCTAGCTAATTGATAGTAGGAAGCACTTGTTTCTGTGTGTGTGTGTGTGTGTGTGTGTGTGTGTGTGTGTGTGTACCAATGGAATCTTCATTCAATTTGTAAATTATTCTCATAAAGTTTGTAGATAATAAATTCAACATTTTCTTGACTATATTAGTTCTTGATGGTCATGTGAACTGTTACTTGTTAATCATATTATTTTTTCTTTTTCAAGTTGCTTGAAAATTCATACCTCAATGCTATCAAAATTGTGTCATCTCCTACATACTTTTATCCTGTGACTCTTTACTCTATTCCAAATGATCTTACCAGCTCCTAGGCACCACAGAAAATTGGACTCAAATGTAATTTGTAACTAGTAATGTCAATGTATATACTATAGGCACATATATAAAAGGGTAAAAGGACTCATGGTATCCCTAATGGACTGCTCTTTGAATCTCCAATCTCCCCACTTTTGTCTCTTTCCTATTTCTTTTACCATGAGATTATTCTTTCCCTGAGTTCTTTATTAGAATAAAACCAGTAAGACTACAAAATGTACTTTTAGGGCTTATAAAAAAGGAAAGAAAGAAGTAATATAATAACATTTGTGTGGAAAGTAAGAAAAAAGAAACAGTAGTACTCAAAGATAAATGTTGAAATATATTTAAACATTCGCAAACTGTCTAGTGAATGATTTAAACTAAATTAATAGAACTAACAAAGGTTAGAGAATTTAATCATCTAAAATTTTTCTGTATAAGCTCGTCTTGAATCAAGAATCTTAATATCTATCAGTTTTATTCCTTATAATTAAAAAAAACATGTTATTGTAGATTTTCTATTCAGGTTTTTTTTTTTTTTTTTGAGGAGAGGGTATTATAGGCAGGAATTATGGCCTGTGATTTCTTCAATGTTAGGAGCACACAGGAGAAATGCTTTGCACCACTGCATATTGGAAATTAGTCTGTAATTTATAAGCACAGAATGTTGCCCGAGGGTACTGAGACTTTAAGTAGTTTGTCCATGATCAAAAAAGCAATATTATAGACAAAATGTGAAACCAGGTTTTTCTGATCTCAAGACCAATCCTCTATCTTCTATGCCATGCCAAGCTTCCTTTCTTCACAGATAATATCCCATTTGAGCCATAACAACATCCAATGAGGTACCTTAAGTATCACAGATTTTTTTTCTTTTACAGTCAGTTAACCTCTCAGTATCTGAATGTCATATCAATGGGACTCACATTGAGGCCTGTCCAAGTTCAGTTGACAACCCACTTATACTTCATTGTCTCCCTTACTGATATTATTGATGTCTACTCTTTTACAGATAAATAAACTAAGACTCAAAACAGTGGGGTAGAGGGTACAGTCAAGATGGCAGAGTACAGACAGGAATGCCTGAATCTCTCTGAAAACCCCCTACAACCAGCTTAAAAATAAAACTTCAAAATGAATACTAGAGAGGTAGAACCAACAAAGGCAATTTTCCTGCAGAAAATATCTTGGAGGGTAGGGAGAAAAGGTCTCTTTCACTGAGAGAGTTGGGTAATGCAGTCTGCATCAAGGCCCACCAACAGTAAGGCTGCCCCATACTCCTGCAACTCAAGGTTCTGAAGCTGAGCCCAGGTCAGCACTGATACCCCAAGACCTTGCCTAAGTCAATAACAGAGTACCCCCATACCCACCTCTCAAAGTTCAGAGCCCCAGCACGACTCCTCAGGGTTAGCCAGGGTAAGCCTGTGGTGAGACTCCTTATGAAGCCCAATGAAAACCTGCAAGGAGTCTTTAAGCCTGGACAGTGCACTTGGCCTTATAAAACAATGAATGGTAGGTCCTAAGAGAGATTGAATCAGCAGTGAGAGGCAAATTCCCAGAGAACTCAATCCATAGGCATTATACCACCTTAGAAGAAATGAAACTTCAGACACTCCAAACCAGATCTGAGGATGACAGCAAGAAAATACTGAAGTTCAACAGAGTGCACTCTCTGCCCTGGAAACAGAACCTACCTTTAAGATGAAAATAAAAATCAAGAAAGAGGCTGAGTAAATGAGCAAACTTTAAAAAAAAAAGACACCTAGCCATAGAAAATTATTATGAAGGCAAGAAAGAGAAAGACATTAAACTCACAAGGGGTAAATGAGATCAAATTGGCTACATGCAAATTTTCAAAGAAAATTGGGAATTGGCTTCAGACTCTGGCAGAGCTCAAAAAGGATTTCAAAAACCAAATAGGAGAGGTTAAGGAAAAATATTGAAAAGAAATGAAAGTGAAAGAAATTAACACCTTAAAAAGCAGAATCAACTAAATTATAAAGAAAGTACAAGAATCTATTGAAGAGAATTCTTTAAAAGGCAGAATTAACCAAATTTTAAAAAGTAAAGAAATCCAATGAAAAGAAAGGACTTCTAATAAAATAGAATTGGGGGGCAGGTAGGTGACTCAGTGGATAGAGAGCCAGACATAGAGTGGGAGGTCTCAGGTTAAAATCTGACTTCAGACACTTCCTAATTATGTGAAACTGGGCAAGTCATTTAACCTCAGTTGCCTATGCCATAGCACTCTTCTGCCTTGTAGCCAATAATTAGTATTGATTCTAAAATGGAAGGTAAGGATTTAAAAATGAAGCAGAATTTTATAAATGGAAAAGGAAGTTGTAAGATTAAAATTATATTCAATATTCCAAGTATTATATTTTATAAGAATTTTATTAACAATAACTTGAAGTAGAGGAAATAAAAAACCCTGAGGAGGGAGGGAGAGTGAGAGGGAAAGGGAGAGAGAGGGAGAGGCAGAGAGAGAGGGAGAGGGAGAGAGGGGGGGGGATATCTGACCAGTGTCAGGGGGAAGAGGAGGAGAAGGAAAAAAAAAGGTGGGGTTACAGCAAACTTTTATCACCAAAATGTAAGTATTCAATGTGGGGATGAAAAAGGAAAGGGATTCTGAGAAATGAAGTCCAAGGGTACAAAATTCTATTTACACAAGGTTTAAAAGTTCACTTAAGAAAATGATCCCATAAAAATTAGAATTGAGCGAATGGAAGCTAATGACTTCATGAAAAAGCAATGAAAAAAGACTAGATTAGAGGAAAGAAGGAAGGAAGGAAGGAAGGAAGGAAGGAAGGAAGGAAGGAAGGAAGGAAGGAAGGAAGGAAGGAAGGAAGGAAGGAAGGAAGGAAGGAAGGAAGGAAGGAAGGAAGGAAGGAAGGAAGGAAGGATAAAAGAGAGAAACATTTATTAAGCATGTATTATGCACCAAGCGTTATAGGAAGCACTTGTCATATATTATCTTATTTGATCCTCACAAATGTCCTGGGTGATAGTGATATTATTCTCATTTTACAGATAAGAAAACTGAATCTGAGAAAGAATAAAATATTTGCCCAGGGTCACAAACCTAGTAAGTATCAGTCTGTATATGGAATCAGAACTCCCTGTCTCCAGGGCCAATTCAATTAAATAAATATGTATTAACTACCTACTATGTGACAAGCAATATGCTAAATTCAGAGAATACAAAAAAGAATTAAAAAAAAAATCCCTCCACTTATAAATCTTAAATGAGGAAATACCTTTCAAACCAATACATACAAAGCATGCTATATACAGGATGAATAAGAAATAATTCAAAGAGAGAAAGAAGAGGAATTAAGAGATGTTTGAAAAGGCTTGGTCTACAAAGTGAGATTTTAGCTGGAAATTAAAGAAAACCAGGGAGGTCAAAAGTGAGAGTGGAGGAAGGGGAGCATTGCTGCCATGAGAGATAGTCAGAGAGAATGTCTAGAGTCGAGGTGGAGTCTTTTGTTCTGGAACAGCCAGAAGGCCAGTTTCATGGTATCAAAGAGTATGCATTTTCTAAAAGGACCACAGATATCATAGGGTGATGTTTTGACTTTGGGAGTAAAGTGAATGTGAGAAAAAGGTGCACAAACTCATCAGCTTTACTCTCTCCTCCAGAGGTATCAAAGTAAATATCAAGAAAAAATTAAGACAATTGGCAATAACAAGGGATGTAGTGGATGGCCTGGAGTTCTCCACTAAGCACTCTGTAGGACCAACTTTCTCTGCCTTCATGACTATTGGAACAAATTGTTCTCATCTGCCCATTTCCCCCAGGGAAATTCTTCACAGGACTGGTGTAGGCATCCCTTTAACAGCTCACATGGAAAAATTAAAATGTAACCACCCATGTCACCATCTCTTGGCACAAAGCCTTCTGTTTCTGCATAATATCTGGCCTGGTCTGAGTGTGGTGTAGAGATCAGCCACTGTCCTGCTGCCACCATGAACAACGAGTATCCTCCCCAAATGAAACCCATTTGCAACCATATGGGCATAGGCTACCCTTCTTTCTTCAGCATCTCAGTATCTTCTCTAAAATGAGACCATCACTTCAGATGCTTTGCACCCTTATAATAGGCATAATCCACATGATACCAAGGAACTGGGCTTGGGAGAAGAGGCCCTCATGAGGGAAAACCTAATCATTTTCATTTCCTGGGGGAAGGGGAAGAAGAGGTGGCAAGTCTGCCAGGGGTATTTCCCACTTGGCCCTATGTAGGTGGCAGGGGTAGCTGGAGCTGCAAAAGTATAGGGATGCCTGGATAAAATACTTTGACTTTTCCTTGACAGGCTTCTAACAAGGAAATCATGACACTCACCTACATTCCAGGTTGGAGGGTTGGCTCATGCTAGATGCTTGCATTATATTGACTATTTGTGTGCTTACAATGAAGATTTATACCCTAAAACAGGGTAAGTAAAACTTGTGTAGTGAAGATTATTTGCGAATGGTTGTGAATTACCTAAAAAAATCCCTTCAAATATTTCCTTGGAAAACCATTTTTGTTCCCCAAAAAGAGCCCCTAGGACTGCATAAGGGAAGGACTTAGACTTTGTTCAAAGTCTTCAAGAATTAGAGCCTTGTTTAAAACTTTTGGGAACTTTTTTGGCTCCACCAGGCTGCCCTCTGGGGAAAGCTTGTAGGCTTTTGTTCAAAGCCTTGGAGAAGAGTAAAAGGTGAAAGACCTAGGGTCTGATAGAACATTCCTACTACTAATTTCAAGGATGTACTGATTGTCTTTGAACCTCAAAGGCAATGACTAGATTCTTCAGAGCCACTAATGTCTTGGCATTAATGAATCAGGGTCTTAGAGCACATTACACATTATCTGGTCTATATCCCTTTTACAATAGCAAAACTGAAGCTGTTTATTGCTATGGTAAACTAGCATCATGAAATGTCAAATTGTGAATGTGGGTGTAAAGACCCTTTATACATTGTCTTATTCATACATTGGCTCAGACATCATTAACACTGCCTAAAGCATATATTCATGCAAAAGGCATGCTAGATTGGGGGCTCTTTTCATGAATGTCTGAGAGACAATATGATATAACTTACAGGGCACTAATTCATCTGTAGACAAAGAAGGGAGTTAAAATCCTGTTGCTATTACTACCAGTTTGACCTTGGGCATAATCTCCCTGAGCCTCACTCTCCTCAAATGAATGAATGGATTGAACAACATGATCTCTGGACTCTTGCCTTTTTATATAGGATCCTATTATCTGGTGACCCTCCTAATTCTCAAATTCTATGATTCTGATTCAATAAAAAACATTTTCAAAGGCTGTTAACTTAGCATTCATTTCTTCTAGTCATTCAATCAAGTTAGGTAATGCCTAGCTGCTAGTTTCTGCCACTTCAGTCTATCACCAATTAGGTCCTCCAGCTCATCCCCTGGAAATTAACTCATAATTGGTTAGTGTTCACCATATCTAGCCAGATTTATCTCTGGAAAGAAAAGCCAAAACAATATTTACAATTCTGGAAAAACCAAGTCTAGTAATTATTCTAAGGCTCCATCCAGCACTTCTGTGGCTTCGGATACCAAAATACCCTTCCCTGAGCCCTGTATTATCTTCCCTAATGTAATATAAATTTGAGATCTGAGGTCATCTTGCTTTTGGATTTTATTTTCCCAGCACACTACACACAGTACATAGTCCATAGTACATGTTTAATAAATTATATATATTTATATTTTTTTTAATTTGGGGGAGAGCATCATCCCTCAAACAAAAGGAATTTTGCTTTAACTTTCTGAATCCTCAAATTTGTTACTTTGGCTATGAGGTTTACAAAATGACAAATGGACAAGAATATTTATTCATTCATGCATCCTTTCAGATTGGGAAGATAACTTAAACAATTATCTCATTTTATAGAGAAACTGAGACTTAGAGAAAGCAAATGAGTAAATAGAAAAGTGAAGACTCAAGCTGAAAAGAAAAAAGGATTATTATATCATCCCTAGGGTAATATAGGCTCAGTAACTCAATGCCCAAGTGAATCTATGATCTTATTAATATTCAATCCAAAGATGAAGAATGAAAATTTGGTGCAGGAGAGATCAAACAAAGGAATAAGAGTTATTCCAATTTTTTATAATAGTCATAATACTAGGGGGAAGGAGGAGGAAGGGAAGAGAAGGAGGTCAACAGGGAAAATGTCAATATTCATTCCCTCTTCCTCTGAACTGAAGGCAGCACACCACAACAGAGTGGCTCCTGTTATAGAACTGTACAAGAACTTTATCAGTAGAGCTGAAGGCCTAGAGACCCTGAAGGCTCCAACTTATACCGAATTTTAGAAAAAAAGAAATAGCATGACACCAACAGGAGCTGTCCTGTGCGTCATAGAACATTTTCTATGTTGCCTGATAAGAATTGAGAAATGTACAGCAGGAATGAATAGAACTTAAGCCTAATTATTCCAAACTACTTAGAGTTAGGAGGAGAGAAAGATTTCCATTTTGGGTATTTATTAACCTTGTGATGCATCCTAGGGGGTCGGTCCATTTCATCTAAATAAGAGTCAATAGAAACTCATTCTGCATCTCCTGCCCACGTTCTCTCAAAAGATTTCTACCAAGTGACCCTAATGTCAAGTCTTTCTGTCATCAAGCTGAACCCCCTACCCATTGTACCACCTTGCTTCAAATAGCCACATAGGAGATACTGTTAGAGGTATGATTTGAATTCAGGCCCTTTGAATTGAGAGTCATTGTTCTTTTCATTGTACCATTCTGCCTCTGCATCCCATTTGGTGGCACTTCAGGGGCTTTAATATTTGAGGGCACAGCCAACATGCTGGTTGGCTGAAGGAGGCTTTGATCTGTAGTTTTCATGTGCTACTAATTTCTTTTTCAGTTAAGCACTTTGGAAAGGGGTTAATTTTCAAGTCTTCTTTTGATAGAAAGAGTGGAAATTCAGGAGTGGAGGGTTTGCCTGGTTTCTATTTTTCGGGCTCATGTCTTCTTATCTTAAACTTACCCTAACCTGAGAAGTTAGAAGAGTTTTCTGCATTACTTGCCATTCATTTCTGAGAGTTTTCAGACCATCTGGGAAACAAGATTTGTAGCAGCCAAAGTTTGGCATATTCTTACCCCTATGGGGTTGTGTCTCCATCTAAACATTGCTTGATGTTTGTGCCTGCATTTAATTTCCTTTCATACCATATTGGCTGGGCTTCCTTCGATTTCTATTTTAACTCTGATGACTTTTCTTCCAGCTAAGCCTTACAATCAGTCCCTGCAGACATATTAATTCATCACATTCAAAGCTGTTTTCTGTGGCTTCTAATAAGGGTAGCAATGATTGCAGCAAATGGGAGCCATTCAGGGAGAGTACCTCTGGCACCTTCTCTTGGAGAAGAGAGATTTTGCTTTTAACACTCTGGATCCTCAAATTTATTACTGAATTATGCTTGGGCTCATGAGGCCATCCGGGTGCCAAGTGAGAAAGTTCAGAACTATTACTAGATTGTAAAAATGGGGGAAAAGGAATGAAACTTTTTCTTGTCCTTCCTGAACTTCTATTCCATCTCTTAAATGTGAAATTTGATCTATCTTTAACCAATATGCCTAGATTAAACTCCCATTACGCCACCTCACACACAGAATTCTGGCTAGATTTGTCTATTTTACTTTTCCCTGCAAATGACATTTCATCCCTGTTCTCTAAACCTTAACAAAAGACACCATTCCCAGAATGTGTCCCTGCCACCTCCTAGACTTTGAACTTTTAGACTCACTACATCCTGTCTATACTAGTTGACATTTCTCTATCTACATGAGGACTTCTTAATTTCCATAGAATTTAGTATTATCATCTGCCCTGACCATACATGTTCTTAATTCAATCTGTTTATAGGTTCTATTTATTTGTCTATGTTATATGTTATATTTTTCTCTAATATATCTAAATAAGCATGGTGACAATATTTAGTCAATAAGTATGTAATAAAGCACTATGCTATTTGCTGGCAATAAAAAATAAATGAATGTTAGTCCCTGTTTTCAAGAAAGTCACTGGGTTTTTCTCTTTTAATACCACTTTACATTATAGCACAAGGTGTTGTACATAGTAGACACAATAAATTCTTGCTGAATGAATTAAAAGTGTTGAATTAAATGAATTTTTAAAAATGAATTAAAACCTTCAAAAAAGCAGATGGCAAATATATGGGCCTCAAGAAGCTTTTTTTAGATTCCCTAAACCTAAATAGCACCACCCAGACATTTCTACTTTTTCCTCTTTGAATAATAATCAAATTAAATTAATATCAACATTGTCTTTGGATAGGGAATGATGATGCTCAATTATGGCTTCAGTCTTCAGCCCTATGGATCCAAGACCAAATCTCCCTTCCCTGGCCCAACTCCTCAATATTTTCTGTCTCCCCCAAAGAACTGAAGTGCTCTGAGTAGGAGTTCTGTCTCATTTTAAAATTATATCATAGTATCTAATGAAGTGCCTGGTGTATGTAAAGGAATTAATGTTTTTTTTTTCATTCAGTCTAATTTGTAAAATTTCATCAACTAGTCTTCCTTGTAAACAAAAGCTTATATATAGGAGAAGATTCTTCAGTCTTATAGGTGCCATCCAGGATACTACAGGAAAATCATGGAGAAAAAATTATTAACACAGTTCACCATAGATTAACTCTTAAAGTTTCTATTCTGAACTTCTTCCATTTTAAATATAATTGTAATAACAATGATTCTAGATATGATTTATGTTATTTTCTATATCATTGGTACATATCACATTATGAATAAAAAGCACTTAAATATGCAGTATACATATATATTCTGGAGCTACTTTCTCTACATAGACTGACACTGATGAGCTGGATTGGTCCATAGAACAATGCTCCTGGGAGATCTCAGTGCTCTCTAGGCCTAAGGGAATGGTGGGGGAGGTATAGGAGATGGGGAGGAAGGGTTGTTAAGATTAAAATTAAGGCCCAGAAGGGTCTCTTCTTTCTCCCCCAAATGATTCATTCTCAGGAACTTAGAGAAAATTCTCCTCCTTTTTGCCAAATTCTCAGCTCCCTTGAGTTCTGAACTAGCCCCCCTTTATTTTAAAGGACTGAGAAGATGAGCAAATCCCTTAGCCAGTAGGAACATATGAACATACTTCCTGCTTAACAATAAGCATATCCAAGACTCGTCCAAAACTAGTTAGCAATCGAGGTGTTTTATCACTTGACAAATCTATCTGGTTAACATTTTATCACATATTTTTTCATGGAATGGGATAGTTGACTAGTAGATAAAATGACCTGTGTGTGTGTGAGTGTGTGTGTGTGTGTGTGTGTGTGTGTGAAGAGGTGTGTGAGTGCAAGTGTGAGTGTGTGTGGTGGGGGGAAGAGAGATTCCTTTTATTCTCATAACAACCTGGTGTAATAAATAGATCAAGGACTATAAGCACCACTTTTTAAGTGAAGAAACTGAGACTCTAATGTGAAATGCATTGTCCAAGGCCTCATAACTAAGAGGGGCAAAGCTAGAATTGAAATTCAAGTTTATGACTCCAACTCCCATGGTCTTTCCCCTTTATCACACTATTTTTCTTATCATGCACCAAACAAGTACTTTAAAAATCCTTTTGCTTTGAGGTATATTTTTTTACAAATAAAGGCTCTATTTTAATGCAATTCTGAAACATACTCAGATTTTTTCCCATCTATGTTTAGCATTATTTATAACTTTTTTTTCTTCAAAAGAAAACTAAATAGGAATGTCTTTATATTAATTCCTAAATTATTTCTAAAAATCACTTGGAAAAAATCCCAATGTATTTAGTTTGAAAAGGCTGATTTGATGTCAGCAGAATTCTTTTTGATACAAACTCCCATAAGACTATTCATTTTAGTTTGGTTTGCCATCTCACTGTTTTCCCCTGCCACAAGCTTTTTTTATGTATTGTCAGGCTCCAAAAAAACTGATCCAGGTAATAAATTCCAAATTCCAGGGACTCTCATATAAAGTCACTTTTTGTGTGTATTGTTTGTTTTATTTTGTTTTCCTACTGGAAGGATGTGAACATAAATTGCTCTAAATCCTTCTGGGTGTGTTTGGTATTGGCCATTGTAAACAAAGTCAGTTAATTATTTGCTACATGATAAATGTTCATATGTATTTGTCTTCCATCCCCCCAACAAGTAATTATTGTATGTGAACTCATAAATAGCCTAAGCTAGAGAATCCTCTCTAAATCTCAGACATACCCAGAGGGATTCAATATATAGTCTTGATATTCATAATTAAGATAAAGGTCCTCAAACTTAAAGACTATATGGTAAATCCAAGAATAATTGAGCACATCTATTACATGAACACTATACACACACACACACACACACACACACACACACACACACACACACACACACACTACTAGCTAAAATAACAATCAGGAAAAGCCGGAGCACCAGATTGTTTCACAGAGGTATTTCTTGAATGTTCCAATAGATATTTCCTTTTCTTTAATGTTTTTCTTTAATGTTTTGCCTTAATGAATACTACATAACCACTAAAGATCAAAAGGGAATTAAGAGAAAACATCTTCCTTTGCTATTCAATTCAAAGCCTTACATTTTAAATTTTAGTTTAGTCTTTTTTATTTCTTGATACTTCTGCCTCTTAAAATCCCTAGCTTCTTTCAATATTCAGTTAAAATACCAAATGTGTGTTACATCTTTATCTTGGGATTCTCCTATGTATAAAACAATGTTTGCCTCATAATAGGCACTTAATAAATGTTTATTGGTTAATTTATTAGGCAAATAGTCTTTTCTTCCTCATTCTAATTGGTTTTCCTTCACAACATCCTCTCTGTGATATTTCCTCAATGTTTACTAGCTTTGCTGGTTTAGTCCCTAAGGGGACAGCTGCTATTTGAGGTTCTAGTGTACATTGTGGTTGGCTACTTCTAAAATTATTACTGACAAATCCCCAATGGCATACTTCTCATGAACTTTCTGACAAGGAGACATACAGAAGTCCTTAGCAAAATCATTTATTAAGTTATAATAAGAATAAGAATAGCAGCTATAATGTATGTCCCCTCTAAAGGTAAGGCACCTATCCAACCATACATATGGTATCCATGAGCCAAAAGGGCTCAGATTTAGAGTATGATGGTAGTAATGCACACATGAAGGGAATGAATGTCAAAAAGGCAACTCACAACACTAATTCTACTTAGTTATGTATTTCCTCTTTAGCTCTTTCTTAATTGTCAGAGCTAAAACTCATTGGTCATGAGGCAATTCTTTTCTTTACTGATAGGGGTCACACTTCTTGTAGGTGATTCTGGACTTATGTGACTGCCTACCTGTATCCATACTTGTCTGGAATGTGTCTCTATGGCATCAGTTGTTCCTCATACTTTCTTAGATTGATTTTCCAAATGCTGAATGAAGTGTCGCCTGCTGGGTAAGTGTCATTGCTCCTTGCTATGCATGCTGAGTCATGGGTAGAGAAAATCTCATTCCTAATAAGAGGTGAATAGCTGAGTTCCTTCTAGCTTCTTGGTTTATCTTCTTCAACTATCTCAAAGTGAAATTCAAAATTGAAGCATTTAGCCAATCTTTCTTATTTCAGTCCACTTACCTTATTCCCTTTTCACTCAATCAGATGAAGAAGTTTTTAACTTTTAAAAAGGGGTGATCTTTGTTGTTAATCCATTGACACCTTGGGTCTTTTGTGATTATGATCAGTGAATACATAAACTGGACTGAGGGGGAATGAAATCCCCTCCATTAAATCTGATTGAACATTTATTATGGGGGCAGCAAGATATAGAAGATTGAGCAATGTTGAACAATGAAGCTCAAATGACTATCATTATTGTGGTAAAATCCAGTTAAATATAGAAAACCATGGAGACTGATGTATGAAGAGGAATCAACTTAAGGGACCAAAGACCACTGTTGGAATAAAGGTGGAAAGAAAATGGGTAATATACACCCCTATCATATTTATAAATTATCCTAACTGAATAATGGAAATGGATTTGTTGGGTTAATGGGGGATAGTTCTGGTTCAGTCTGTTGATAAGTGAAAGATTATCATTACTTTTTTTCTTCCTCATTGATTTCATCTCTTGGGATTCTGAACCTCCATTTGGAAATAACATGACTCATTAGAAATCCATTAATTTACCTATGCCATGTAATATCATTAATGTCAAGTATTTTCCTACTTCTAAAACCATTTCTAGGATTCCCACCATCACAGTGTACATAAATCTTAATATGCTATGCTGAGCCTAAGAGAAAGTTAAACCTGAGGTCACAATTGATGAAAAAAGCACTACTCTCCATAAGGGTAGCTTCCCCTAAGAATTTTATGTCACATCACTGTTAACTAACTCATCATCTCTGAGGATTTGGACCCCACAGCCCTATACATCATTTGCAGAGGGCTTCACCAGTTGTCAGAGTGTCATCCTCCATTGGTCTTCTGCTGTTATGGACCTGATTTTTCAGGGTTTCAAAGGAAGTGGGTGCTACGGTGGTCTCCTTGGAGGCTGAGTTTTGAGCTACTTAAGTGGTCTATAGGAATTTCATGTGTGAGGGGAAAGATGGTCATCATTGATATGGACTTCTCTGGCTAACACTATGGGCCTTACTGGATGAATGGAAGCCCAGAGGTTTAATACTTTTTTTTCTGGAGGTTTAATACTTGCACAATCAAAGGGGTCAGCAAAGTATCAGTAGTAGAACTCTGATGTAAATTACTATTTGAATATTTGGATAGGCAATGTCAATGTTTATTAGGACCCAAACATTCCTAAAAAGGGAAATTTCTGTTGATGGTCTCCATTCTTATGTCAATTTGACAATTAAATCTAGCAATATCATTTGCTATTTACTATATTACTTATCAACTTCAGGCAATGGGTCTTATTGAACACTAAAATGGATTTCTTAAATATCAGCTTCACTTATTGGCTCCCACATTTCCTAAATAATGTCCTTTCCTTTTGGAAGCATGTCCACAATTGTTCAGTGTTTTCTAAAGAGGAGTGACTGGAACTTCCTTAAGGCTGAATGATACTAAAAGCACTATAAGATAGTAATAATGAAACATCATATCTACTTCTCACAAAACGATGATAGACTCAAAGTACATAGACTTTTAAAACTATGAACTCCATGTAAATTCATTTAACTTGACCTGCTAATTTGTTATGAGGTTTTGTTTTATTTCTATTCTTGCTTTGCATTTTGGGAGGAGAAAGTTAATAGTAGTGATGCCAGGAAGACCATAAAAATGCTTTTTTAAAAAATATATAAAGAAAAGAATTGAAGAAAATACAGAAGTAAGCCCAGAAAAGCAAGAGTTTGGGAAGTAACATGGCACTTAAAAAAAAAACAAGCCATATAAAATAGAGACTCATCTATAATTTATGTGCAATGCTACATATGTGGTAATGCCTTTTGTGGAGGTCTTTAAGTTAAGAATCATAAATGAGAAGAAATTTTAACATGATGACAGCTGTTGTAAAAGACAAAAACATCAGTGAAGGTTCATTACAAAGTTAAAAACCATTAAAGTGCCATGTATATAGCAGGTGCTTAATAAATGCTTGTTGCTTTCATTCAACTAGTAGGAGTTAACTCCCCAACATTAGGGTTGTGACCAGGACCTTGTTGTCATAGCCACCTACCAATTCTGCAAAGATCTGCAGTTCTGCCAGAATTAGTACAGATTGTGTATGTGAGCTAGCCTAGTGAGAGACAGAAAAAGAGGAAGTACAACTGCTGTGGGCTCCATGCCCATGGGCTACACTTTCTCCATGAGTGAGCTGCTTCTGTATCTTTGGCTACATTTTAGAAATCAGTTTGAGAAGAAAGTCCAGCTCTTCAAACCTGAGAGATTTTTATCAGAGTGTATCACTATGGCCAGAAAAATGAAAATCCTGGAAATCCAAGCCTGTCAATGTGACAATCCTTTTTAAGTGTTTGAATTTAATTAAATAACTATTTCTCTGTCTTTCTATCTGTCTTTCTCTCTCTGTCATTTAAATTCTACAGATCGTGAACTTGAAATTGTGGACAACATTCACTTAGATTAAGTTAGTTAATGAATAAAAATTGCATACAAATAACCATTAGTACTACTAACTTTTGCATTGGATGCAATGCAGCTGAGGAAGTCTCCAATTTTTTGTGCCACTGGACCCAGGCTTCCAACGCCCAGAGAGTGGGACTGTCTCTGTGCATCGACTTTTCCACTTAAATCTCCTTCACTCACAAGTATCCTTGTGCACACTCATCTATCCTAACCCCATACACCCTCTTCAAGACCTGCAGAGATGGGGGAGTGACGACACAACAGGTGGAGGTGACCACTGGCAGTTATAGTCACGATCCTGCACGTAGGCAGCCCACGGACCAGTGGTCGCTCGGCCCTGTGGGCAGCAGGGACGTTCGGCAGCATCCTGGACAACTGAGCAGCCCTCTCTAGGACAGCACTGCTCACCCTAATCAAGGGAGGGGACTAGAAAAGGTGTCCCAAACATTGCCTGCCCTACAAACACCCAGTCAGCACACTGCAGCTGGCAGGTCATCCCTTTAAGTGGTCAAAATCAAAGAAAACATAATACAAAGAAACTCCTCTAGGACCATGGAACATCAGGACATTACTTGATAGAGAGAATACCCCAATAGCTGAGAGAAGAACAGCTCTAATCTAATCTAATTATAAAGAACTGGCATGATATAACATCGACCACACAGCCTTAAGCGAAACACGCTTACCAGAAGAGGGATCACTCAGCGAACCCACAACTGGATATACCTTCTTCTGGAAAGGTAGAGCTACAAATGAAGACAGAATTCATGGTGTTGGCCTGGCTATCAAGACCAGTTTGCTCAAAAAGTTGCCAGACTTGCCTGTGGGCATCAGCAAGAGGCTCATGAAGATCTGTTTGCCTCTCAGCAAAGACAAGTATGCCACAATCATCAGCACATATGCCCCAACACTGACCAGCACAGAGGAGACCATCGAGCAGTTCTACTCTGACCTGAGTGCCCACAAATGACAAGCTGATACTACTGGGAGACTTCAATGCCCATGTTGGTCATGACCATGAAAGATGGAAAGGAGTGCTCGGCAAACATGTTGTGGGCAAAATGAACAACAACGGCCTACTGCTACTCAGCAAATGCTCAGAGTTCGAACTCACCATCATGAACACTGTGTTCAGAATGGCGAACAAATATAAAACAACGTGGATGCACCCACGATCAAAACAGTGGCATCTCATTGACTACATCATTGTACACCGGCGATGTACAGATCACCAGAGCCATGAGAGGAGCTGAATGCTGGACAGACCACCAATTGGTTAGAGCGATTCTTCAAATGCGCATTGCGCCTTGCCATCCAAAACGCTCCCAGGCAGTTTGTGCATTTTACAACCTGAGTCATCTTAGAGATCCATCTTATTTGCAAACATTCCAGTCCTGCCTGGAAGACAAGCTGTCTGCCAAGGGACCACTAAGTGGAAGCTCAATGGAGAAATGGAACCAGTTCAGAGACACAGTGAAGGAAACATCAAAGGCAGTCCTAGGCCCCAAACAACGCAACCACCAGGACTGGTTCGATGAGAACAACACTGCTATTGAAGACCTATTGAGCAAAAAGAACAAAGCCTTTATGGAGTGGCAAAATAACCCAAACTCTGCTCCTAAAAAGGACAGATTCAAGTCTCTCCAAGCCATGGCGCAGCGTGAGATCAGGAAGATGCAAGACCAATGTTGGGGAAAAAAGGCAGAAGAAATCCAGCTTTTTGCTGATATGAAAAACTACAAACTTTTTTCAGTGCCCTCAAGACTGTCTATGGGCCATTAAAACCTACCACCACTCCCTTGCTATCCTCTGATGGTGACACTCTCATAAAAGATAAAAAAAGGCATCAGCAACAGGTGGAAAGAACACTTCAGTCAGCTTCTCAACCGACCCTCTTCAGTCGACCAAAGCGCCCTTGACCAGATCCCCCAAAACCGCACCATTAAACAATTTGACGTCATTCGTTCAATAGAGGAAGTCCAAAAAGCCATTAAATAAATGAGTGCAGGCAAGGCACCCGGTAAAGACGGGATCCCAACTGAGGTGTACAAGGCCTTAAATGGAAAGGCACTCCACTCCAGGCATTCCACATAGTGCTGACCAGCATATGGGAAGAGGAAGACATGCCCCCAGAACTCAGAGATGCCTCCATCGTAGCCCTATATAGGAACAAAGGCTCACGAGCAGCCTGTGACAACTACAGAGGCATCTCACTACTCTCCACTGCTGGAAAGATCCTCGCCAATGTTATACTCAACAGACTCCTGTCATCTGTTTCAGAGCAGAACCTGCCTGAATCACAATATGGCTTCTGACCAGATCACAGCACCATCTACATGGTCTTCATGGTGAGGCAAATGCAGGAAAAATGCCTTGAGCAGAACCTAAGTCTCTACATTGTCTTCATAAACCTGACAAAGGCATTCGACACAGTGAACAGGGACGCATTGTGGGTGATCCTCAGCAAGCTTGCTTGCCCAGCAAAATTTGTCAAAATAATCCAGCTCTTTCATGTCGACATGACAGGGGAAGTCCTATCTGGTGGAGAGACTTCTGATCACTTCAACATCTCCAATGGCGTGAAACAAGGCTGTGTCCTCACTCCGGTACTATTCAACCTATACTTTACCCAAGTATTACGACATGCTTTGATGGATCTAGACCTGGGCATCTACATCAAATACCGACTGGATGGCTCACTATTCGACCTTCGCCGCCTGAATGCAAAAACAAAGACAACAGAGAGACTCATCCTGGAAGCTCTATTTGCAGATGACTGTGCTCTCATGGCCCACCAAGAAAATCATCTCCAAACCATTGTGGACAGGTTCTCCACCGCAACAAAACTGTTTGGCCTGACTATCAGCCTCAGCAAAACAGAGGTGCTGTTCCAACCTGCACCAGGGAGGCCAACGAACAAGCCGTGCATGACAATCGACGGCACGCAGCTTTCTAACGTCAACACTTTCAAGTACTTGGGCAGCACCATCACCAATGACAGGTCCCTAGACCGCGAGATTAATGCCAGGATCCAAAAGGCCAGCCAGGCACTCGAGCGGCTGTGCTGCAAAGTCCTCCAACACAGAGGTGTAAGCACTGCGATGAAGCTCAAAGTGTACAACGCAGCGGTCCTCAGCTGGCTCCTGTACGGCTGTGAGACATGGACACTGTACCGGAAGCACATGAAGCAGCTGGAGCAATTCCACCAACGCTCCCTCCGGTCAATCATGAGGATCTGATGGCAGGACCGAATCACCAACCAGGAAGTCCTCAACAGAGCCAACTCCACCAGCATCGAAGTCCTGGTCCTCCAAACCCAGCTACGATGGTCTGGACACGTCATCCGCATGGACGCACAGAGAATACCAAGACAGGTATTCTATGGTGAGCTATCAGCTGGACTCAGGAAACAAGGCCGGCCAAAGAAAAGATTCAAGGATCAGCTAAAGTCCAACTTGAAGTGGGCTGGCATCACACCAAAGCAACTAGAACTCGCTGCCTCTGACAGAAGCAGCTGGCGAACCCACATTCACCATGCCGCCACCACCTTTGAAGATGAGCGACATCGACATCTTGCCGCTGCACGTGAACGCCGACACCAGGCCACAACCACACCTCCCATAACAACTGGCGTCCCAGGCCCCATGTGCCACAAACTGTGCCTCAGCCTTTGGACTCCAAAGCCACATGAGGGTACTCCGTAGATGATAATGCACAAAGACAATAGTCATTCTCGGTCACCGAGAGACTACCACTAACTAACTAACTACTAACTTCCCAAATCTCTGAAATCTGGAAGTTTTGGTGACATTTTAAGTCTTTTAAAAATATTTCAAATGGGCAAAAATTCATTCTTCAGCCTTATGGGAGTGCAATTTGTTTGAAAAATTACTTGTGTGATTTGTAGGACAATCTCAGAATTCTAATGTGTTTTCTTTATCAGTGTTCTGTTATTATATTTATATTTGATGCTATGCACTTTTCTTGATTTGCCTGACCTATTTTTTATTAGAGAAGAAGCTTCATTAAAAAAGCATTTAAATAAAAAATTCTGGACTAGAATAACAACATCCTTTTATTCTCAGATCTAGAGATTAGTAGAGAAGCAGTTCATTTCCTGCTTCAAAAGGCCGTCTCATTAGTATGGACGACTTTCTTATAGTTAGGATGTCTGGTTAGAATTGCTGATCAAGAATCATCTTAGACACTTTATTATTGACTTCATATTGGCTTTTCCTTTTTTTTTCTATTTTCTAGGTCATATTCAACCCTCTTTGTAAATTCTGACTCCTCAAATCCTGATTAGTATATTATATTATCATTTTAGCCAGGATAAACAAAAGTAATCAAGAAAGAAGGGTGTAATATACTAGAAAGAGTAGAGAAAAAAGCAACCGCCTGAAATATCATCAAAGACAATATCTAACTTAAAGTTTCTCCAAACTATTGTCTGGAAATTAATCAAATGGAAACTGACCTAATGTTATGCCCCTTTGTAGCTGTTAAATAGCTTCCCGGTTTATCTATGGTTCCCCAGTATGTTTCTGGTTGTAAGGGATATTAATCTTGCATTCCCTCTTGTTTCCCCTCTCTTCTTACTAAACATATACCCACACTACCCACACACACATATACACTCCTATTACCAATTTGAATGCTTTTGATAAATACATTTTTCTAATCACAACTGCCTAACAAATGGATGTTTTTCTCTACTAGGCTAAATAGCTAAGGCAGCCATGGCAGAATGAGCTGGCTTCCGTTCTACCTTCTGTGGCCATAGAAGAATTGCAAGCAACAGCAGCAAATTCTAAATCTCCCAGGAATTCTGGGAATGATGCTTGAGAAGATAGGGTCCATTTTCAGACCACAAGTTAAATCTCCTGGACTTGGAGTTCCAGAAGAGCATAATTTGTACAAGATATGAAACCTGACAGAGTAGAAAGAAAGCTAAGATACTTAAGTGATTTTCAAAAGTGTAAGCCTAATTCCCTTATGTGGTGCCTCAATGAGCTCTTCACTATCTAATGTTCAAGCTCTTTTCCCTGGAGCCCTATGTGGTAATGCCTCACACACACACACACACACACACACACACACACACACAATCCTTGCTTTCCAACAGCAAGGGTATATGTTGCAAATCACTGCATAAATTAAGTTTATATTATACTTATGAAAGTCTCTGCAAACTCAGCTTGTGGCAATGCAATTGTTTCCATAGTAACTAATGCACTTGTTAAAAGAAAAAAGTACACAGGAATTTTCCCTCAGAATGTAAAAATTAGAGTAAATAAGGCCTAAGTATTTCCTGGTTCTCTGCTGGTGTCCTTTTGGGGATTTCAAATGGAGGACCTTAAATGCCAGGATTACATTCCAAAGGAAAACAATAATTGTAAAGAGGAACATGCATCAAATAAAAGATCACATAAAATACTGTTATGTTCATTGTCCTTGTCTATTATTTAGACTTAGATATTTCACCTCTTTTTTAGTTCAGCCATCCCAAATTTAATAATAAATGTAATCATTCAGTGTAAGTGATTTCTCCTTCCTTCCCACTATACATATCACCAACACTAACAACTTGAGAAAATACAACTTCCTTTGTGGTGCATCTCTGAATTAACTTAAAAAAAAAAAACAACCCAATGCACTGTATTGGTTCTAAGGCATAAGAGTGAGTGGTAAGGGCTAGGCAATGGGGGTTAAGCGAATTTCCCAGGGTCACAGAGCTAGGCAGTGTCTGAGGCAAATTTGAACCCAGAGCCTCCCATCTCTGGGCCTGACTCTCAATCCACTGAGCCACCCAGATGCCCCCTGAATTAACTTTTCTCAAGAATGTAAACAGGTTGGCTTGCAAATCAATTTATTGGCTCTTGTAGCAATCTTTTGGCTATGTGGTGTGAACAAAAAAAAAAAAGAAGTATTGATGAAATTATTATTTCATTAGCTCCACAAATATGCATATTATTTTACCATGTCACTGTGACCACAGAGGTAAAAGAAGATAAAGTTATTCTACTTTATATTTTATATAAAAAGACTTACTAACTTGTATACTGCATAAAAAGAATTGCAGAGCTGGAATTGGGATAAGACTAGAGGGCCACTGAGTTCTCTTCCAACTCTCAAATTTAATGATTCTATGAAAATATACCTTAAATCTCACTCTCTAAGAGTCTTCTTTCTTTTTATATGTCTTTGTGTAGGAATTGTCTAATTGATAAAAATATGCTTCAATATTTCAATGGTTCTGTTATCTCATGCATGTGCCTTAGTTCCTGTCACAAAGCAAATCATCCTGAATTATTCTTGTCTATGATCTCTCACAAATCCTCCTTGTTAACTATCCTAACAAACCTTCTTTCCTGTAGATAATTGAACACCAACTGTGTACCAAAGCAGCCCTTAGCTGTCACTTGCTTATCTCTCATTTTTACTACATTACCAATTCATCCCCTCTTCTAATCATGTGTTTACTAGGTGATTTATTACCTGGCACCTCCTTTGTGGAAATCGTCATCGGCAATCCATCACGTGCTAAGTTGTTGTAGGTTCACAACCAGATAGCATTACCAGAAGAGTACTGCTACTGAAAGATCATGGACATTTTTTGATGGGTAGAAATTTGAAATGGTTAAAAGTGCTGAGTATCATCTCAGTTCTAGCATGATCATTTCCTTCAGTTCTTCATTTAAAAATATTTTTAAAGCTTAATCAAGCATAAGTTAATATTGGAAAAGGTTTTTGTTTTTTCTGATAAAGCCAGTTGTGTCATTAAGAAAGAAAGAAAGGAACTTAATGACAACCAAGAGCAAGGCATTTTTTGTTTGTAGTAAGAGACTATTTGCAAAGTATTACAAAAGAGAAGATGATCAGCAACACTGCCTCAAAAATATTGAAAAGCAGTAAAGTGAAAAAAAACAAAAACAAGACATTCAAAGCATTTTTTGAGCTCCAGGCAAATCGTATCATTGCAAGTACTTTTAGAGATGAAAATGAGAGGAAGATAAGAACAATTTTCAAAATGAATTGATCTACCAAAAATTCCAAGCAACTTGTTCTCATTGATGAAAAAAAAAATCCAACCACTATATTTGGTCTCTGTCATATGAGTAAGATAAATACAATATGTCATTGACACTCAATAATATTTTAAATACAGGTCATTTTTTGGTCATGTCCAACTCTACATGACCTCATTTGGGATTTTCTTGGTAGAGTGTTTTGTCATTTCTTTCTTCAGCTTATTTTACAGATGAGTAAACTAAGGCAAACAAGACTTAGTGACTTGCCCAGGGTCACACATTTAGTAGGAGTCTGAGGCCAGATTTGAATTCATGAGGATGAATCTTCCTGATTCAAGGTTCAACACCTTATCCACTGTGCCACTTAGATGTCCAAATAGAGACCTTACTTGACCCAAATACACATAGAAGAAATCTTTTTTTGGGTAAGACAAAATTTTAAAGGGATCATTTTTTAATATATCTTAAAAAAAAAGACCACCAAGAGTAAACATAATAGATCTTCCCTCCACACCACAATAAGGCAACCAAGAAGATATATGCATATGTCAACTTATATGCTTTCTTTCTATCTCTATAAAATCCTTCAGATCAAAGATATATTGACATATAATAAATATATTATATTTAAATGTGTAAGTAATGGTCAGAATTTCATAGATGCTTTTCTGAAACAATGCAGATTCTTAACAGACACAGAATTAACTATCATATATAGATGATATAATTGTATCGTGCTTATTTTTAGTTCTTTTTATAAGTATTTGATTCAATATGACAAAATGATAACTTGAAGTTCTTTTTCAATGTGTGTTCCATGCATATCTTAAAATTATGCAAAATTCCATGACAGATGTCACTCTTAAAAACTTTGATCAAAAATTTCCTAAAAACTGACATTATGCAAGATGTAAATCAGGAACACATATGCTCCTTGAGAGTGTATGCCAGTATCAGAGAAGTAAAAGAATTCCCAGTTGATGGCAGTGATCTCCAAATGTTCTTTATCTGGAAATGACATTTTACTAATTGCATCAAACCCTAAAATTGAACAAAATATTCTTAGTCAAACCCACAACAATGAAGGAGAGATGGTTAAACCATTCACATTTTTAAAAAGAAGATGATTATTAAACCTTATACTACTGTATATGTGTAAAAAGTACCTCATAAGGAATGTTTTTATTCTATGATATTGGCACATACATTGTGTGAGCATATGTGTTCCTGTTTTACACCTCACTTAATGTCAGTACCCAGCAGATTATTGAACAAAGATCTTTTTTTTTTTAGAAAAACACATGTCAGATGTTTGCACGGCTTTATAGTATATATATTTGTGCCAGAAAGCAATAGATATATGATAGATACATGATAGAAGATAAATGATAGACAGATGGATAGACAGATTAATAGATTGATTAATAGATACATACAGATATACTAATATGTCTCTAAGGTGGCAGGCATAATTTCCACTTTTATTTCCATTATCCATTTTTATCAATTTATTTTACCTCTAAAATCTCTTGCATACAGTCCATTCTTTATATTGACACACTTGCCACCCTATTGCAGGCCCTCATAACCTCATTCCTTATGCAATACCTTGTTATTTTGTCTTCCTGTCCACAAATATCTCTCCATTCCAGTCCATCCCCAATTCAGTTGTCAATGATACTCCCAAAGTGGAGGACTAACCATGTCGCTCCCTTATTTAATAAACTCTAGTGCTTCCTTGTCACCTCCAGAATCAAATATAAAATCCTTTATCTAGTACTCAAAATCCTTTCTATACCTCCACACATGTGTGACCCAACCCAGACACTGGCCTCTTGACTATTCCTTGAACAAGACACTATCTGGTGACAGATCGACATTTTTCTTATTAACCCTTACCTTCCATCTTGGAGTATTGGCTCCAAGGCAGAAGAGTGGTAAGGGCTAGGAAATGGGGGTCAAATGACTTGCCCAGGGTCACACAGCTGGGAAGTGTCTCAGGCCACATTTGAACCTAGGACCTCCCGTCTCTAGGCCTGACTCTCTATCCACTGAGCCACCCAGCTGCCCCACCAGATAGACATTTTTACTCCCCATGCTTGGGATGGTTTCACTCATTATCTCCACCTCCTGTATTTCCTGGTGTCTTTCAAGGCCCTGTTAAAATCCCATTTTTCTGTCTGAAGCCTTTCTTGATCCAACTGAATTCTAACGCTTTCTTTCCTTCCATTAATTTCAGTTTATACTGTATGTGACTTGATTGCACATATTTTGTTCACATGTTGTCTCCCCCATTAGATTGTGAACTCTGAGATCACGCTGTATCTTTTGTCTTTGTATCCTCAACATTTAGCACCGTACATAGCTGATGCTTAATAATTACCAACTGACTAATTGGTCCTATTTTCTCAATATTCAAGATTAAAACACTCACTTTTTGATGTGTATTTCATTGAGAAAGCTATACATTTTATGTTTTCATTCGATTTAGAATTCAATTCAAATACACCAAGATGAAAAGATAGATGGACAATAGATACAGAAAGATTTTTAGACAGGTACTGATAAAGGATAATTAGTAGGTTTTTATTGGAGGACTTCAGAGTGTGCCACAATTGGAAAATTATGCAGTATTTTCAACACTCCAAGACTACCAACTACATGAGTTTAAGGAACTGATTAAAACCACCATCATTTCTCTCAATAATTCCATTTGGATAGTAACTATAGACCATCATAATGTAGATAAGAATCAAAATGTCAAGTAACAAAAATACCGATGGAAAGATGCCCAAAGGTCATTAGTAACAAGAAAACAAAAGACATAGCATTAAAATTACTATTATTAAAGAGATTAATGGTAAATGAACCAACCACAGAGAAATGTGAGATAATAGCAGCATATGTTTCATGATCCATTTATTCTCAAGATACTAATAGAATAATATAAGACCATTAGTCAGCATGTTGACTAGATCTCCTCAGGTGGATTAATGCAAAGGCATGGACAAGAACCACAAAAGGTCAAGTGAGCAGCTGTTCGAATCTGCAATTGTGGAGAAGACATGTACATGAATGAAATCACAGATCCATTCAAGTAAACAGCAAAGTGCCAGGAATGGAAAAATAAACCATTTAAAATAATGAGAAATAAAGCCCTGGGTAAAAATGCATAATTTAGTGAAAACAACAGTCCATTCATTAAAAACTACAGCTGTGACTGAGAATTGTCTCACATACTCAATGTGAGTGTGATGGGGAAAAATGAAGCCATGGCACAACAAAGAAATGCCCAGAACAATGAGTTGTAGATCCCAGGCATATGGATAATACCCAGATGCTCCTAGCACTGATGCTACCATGAGTGATTTAACCCTCTTTGGGAAAACGATGGTGATTTTATTCAATTTCTTAAACTGCCAGTATTTAAACTCTAGGATTGATAAATCTTGCTACTAAGTTCAAAGGGATCCCATGCTCAGCATGTGCTAGTTAAAGACCTACAAGCTAATCTGAAATATGCTGAATTGGATAGCAAGTCATTTTCCAATGTTTATGGCTTATTACCATAAAGATATTCCCCCTCATGGCCACTGCTGTCATTATCAGATAATGTCCCTTACTGATCTGACAGTTGGCCATGGCTTTCCTGGGAGTGATTCCTTTCCCAAATGCTGCTGATGACTGCAGGCTTTATTCATCTGGAATGATAGATGACTCTCAGTGCCATGTGAAAACCATGTACCTTGGCTCTTCATAGGAACAACCCAATCCATCAGAAAACCAGTCAACCCCAGAAGACAGTCTGAGTTTTGTTACACATTTTGGAGAGCTGACAGCTGGTTGGGGGGTTGGTTCCATTGAAATGAATTTCTCCAGTCTACAATCAGGATTTACTAGACTGACAAGAATGAAAATTTGGCAAACCCAGATAACACAATCTCTATTTAATCTGTAAGAAAATATTGTGTGAGACATAAAAGCTGCCAATATAGTAGGTGGCCTGCCCTGATAAACAGCATGCTTAGCAATGAGATCAAGTGATAGCAACTGTCCTTCCATTCTAATATATATATTTTGTGACCAAGAAGACATTATTTTGCCTTATCATATCATAATCATTGATATTTATGTAGAAAATTAAGGTTTGAAATAATGTTGTTTTACGAATAACTCTAAACTTTAGAAAAATGTTGTGAGGTATGGATTATTTTCCCCATTTTACAGATGCGAAAAATGAAGGTTAGATTGGTTAAGTGACACAAAATGGCCAAATTATTAACAAGTTTCAGAGACAAAATTTTAAGTGAGGTTTTGACCACTTTGTTACTTTATTCACTATAACATTCTGTATCTCAATTCATATCTTTATTTAGATCAAATTCCAGTCTGAGGCTTGCTGCCTTGCACTTCCTTGGACTTCAGTATATTCATCTATAAAATAAGGGAAATGGGCTAGATTATCTCTAAATTCTTTTCCAAATCCAAATCTGTGATACTTTGTAATCTATGAATATAAATTTCTAATATGCAAAATAAATTTGCTTATTGAAACAATGAAAGTAAAAAATGGCAAAAATTCCTAAACAATTCAATACCAACCATTATATTGAGAACTCATTGGTCTTGGCTTCTCTAATGATATATTAATAGAAGAGAGTTCTATTAAACTGATCAGGCTATATGACAGCCTGACAGAGTGAGAAAATGCCTTCTATTTGATGACCAGTCTTGCTAACTACAGAGGCCCCTTATAAAAAGGGTACATCTACACTAGGTGTTGAATTTTTGGTAAAAAAAAAAATATCAACAAACTGCTGGTTAATGTGGGAAAAGGTTGTGGTCTATATCAAGGTAGCAAAAACAGAATTTTCACAAAAAGTGTGTAAAGAAGCTTCCTTATTTATTTCTGGATAATCACATGTGCTATCTCAGTGCTTTTTCCAGAAATTTAATTTAATTTTATTATCTTTGAGGGAAAAGAGCTTCTCTTCCTTCCCCCACCACCCAGTGTTGACAGGCGATTTGATTTGATTATACATGAATTATTATGCACAAGACATCTCCATATACAATATATTATAAAAAGATATCAACATATTAGATAAAAAGAAATGTAACAATCTAATGCTTACAAGAAACACATATAAAAAGTAAAAAATATAAATAGATTAAAAATAAGTAACAAATTTGCTATGAACTACATGAATCCAAAAAAGCTCAAGTTGAATTCATGCTATAAAACAAAGAACTAAAATCCACAGTATACAAAGAAACCAAATTCTACTACTAAGAGTAATCATATATAACAAATCAATATTAAATACATATGTCTCAAATGTATTGTATAGAAATTCACAATTCAAGTCAAAAAGCATTAATTATCTCCTACAAACTTAATACTGTGCTAAGCGTGAAGGATAGCAAGAAATGTAAAAAAATATTGCTTATATGCAAGAAGTTCAATATCTAATGAAGACACAACATGCAAACAACTACGTATGATCAAGAAATACAAACATACATGCATACATACACATGCATATTTATGTATAGAGCTATAATACATATATACATATGCCCCCATATGTCTTTGTGTGCGTGTTTATACAAAATCAACTGGAGATCATCAGCAAAGGGAAGCTAATATAGTGTAGTGACCTGGAGAGGCTTGCAGATGGTGGAGTTTTAGCTAATATTTTAAGGAATCCAGGGAAGTCAATAGTGGGAGACAAGGTGGTAGAAAATTAGAAAATTAATAATTTCAAGAAGAAAGAGTCTGCAATACAAAATTGCAAGGAGACTTTAATGTCCTTTCCTCAGTTTTGAATAAATGTAATATAAATATAATTAAATGAAAAATATAGAATTGAAGAAATTTCCAGAGTAACAAAAACTGACATATCTATGGTATGTTCTAAATATTTCTCCATACCATGTGGAAGTTTTACATAAAATATTACCATAGTTTAGGGCACAGATACATGTCAAATAAATGTTAAATAGTAAACATATCTTTTACAATGAAAATATTAATTAATTCAAGAAGCACAAACAAAAGACACAAATTCAATGGAGTCTTGACAATGAAATCATAAATAACAAGTGTATCAAAAATCAATTCACAGAAATATGTATAATTATTTGAAAGAAATTGATAATGATGTAAAGATACATAAATTTTTCACAGATGAACCAAAGAAATCCTAAAGAGAAAAATTATCTTTCAAAATACACAGTTATAAATTAGAAAATGAGAGGGGTAATAAACTGAACATGCATTTTTAAAAGCCAGTAAATAAACAAATACAAAATGAGTATAAATGAGGAGGCACTTAAAATTTGGGAGGAAAAATAATATATTGGAAGCAAAAAATGATAAAAATGTTAAACATCATTAAGTTTCTTTGAAAAATAATAAAGAAAATTGGAAATATGATTCTAAAGAATGCAGAAGAATCAAGTCAAATCAGTGAATCAGGAAATGATTGTAATAAAAATTGCAACAAATCAGGGGAATTAAAATAATCAGAAACTATGATTCATGGTTATATGCTAACACATCTATTTGTAACTGTGAAAAAACTAGGAAAACAAAAGAACTGCAACAACAACATAGAAAGTATTAAATATTCTAACTAATCAAAAACCAAATAGAAAACTAGGTTAAAGGATAGAGTAAAAGGAGGAAGAAAAAGGGTGAAGAATAAAAGAGGAGAGAGGGCAAGGGAAAGAGGAAAGAAAGGGAAGGATGAAGTAATTTAGGAAGGTAGAGGAGGGGAGAGTGGAAAATGAATAGGAATGGAGGCAGAAGAGTTGGTAAAAGAAGAGGAGGAAAAGAATGGAGAAAGAAGGTTGGGGTTAGAGAAGGTAAAGAAGTACAAGAAGAAGAAGGAAGAAGATGGAAGGAAGGAGAGGAAGTCGGGGGAGTAGGGAAAAGAGGATGAATGGGAAGGATAGGAAGAGGAGGAAAAGAGGAGAGAATGAAAGAGTAGGAGGGTAAAGAAGGAAGGTATGAAGGAAGAAGGGAACAAAAAGGGCAAGAATGAAGGAAGGAAAGGAAGAAGAGAGAGGGAAAGAGGGAGAGAAGGAAAGAGGGGAGGGAGCAAAGAAGAGAAGGAGGGAGGGAAAGAGAAAGAGAGTTAGTTCTTTGATAATTTCCAGTTTCCAGAGAAAACTAAGGTCTATCTAAGTGGAAGCTGAGAAGTGAGTAGCTAGGGTGCTATCTACTATTCTCTAGAGTGCTATAAGGGGCAACTAGATGGTGCCAATAGAATCACTGCCCTGGACAGGAAGACCTGAGTTCAAATTGGACCTTAGACTCTTAATAGCTATGTGACCCCAGGTAAGTCTTTTGATCCTGTTTTATCTCAGTTTCCTCATCTATAAAATGAGATGGAGAAGAAAATGACAAACTACTCCAATATTTTTGCAAGAGAAATCTAAATGGGATCAAACACTATCCACCAGTACTTTTGCATTGTTAGAAGAAAGTAAGGAAGCCCTCCAACTCCCTTAAGGAAAACTTTGAGAAAAACATGGAACGCAATATTGCTTGACTTTGAGGTATGGATATGTTGTAATCTGCATCACTGGAGAGGACTCCTGAATCAACAATATCACATACATTTAAACATTCAAAAAAGACACATATATATGTGACACATATAGATAGAGAGAGATGAATGGATAAATAGAAAAAGATTCATATAAGTATACATATTTCATGATAGAGATTATGCATATAATCAGTGTAATATTTTAAAACACAAAGACACTCAATTATAAAATTTATTCATTCAATTACATTCAATTACTCATCTTGAGAATCAAAATGAACAGTTTTCTCTGATTATTTACTTAGTGTACATATCTACTTGTGAATTAGAGTGTGACTGTGGGTGAAGTCTATCTAATTTATGTCAAATTGATAAGACAAACATTATGTTCTGGAACTATAGGGGGCATCAAGTATATGTCATATATGTAGAGTGCAAATGAAAATATTGAAAGATTTTGATCATTCAAGAATAGTTAAAATTAAAAATGCAAAACTTAAATTTATCAATGAAGTACATACTCTAATAATTATAGTGTCAAAAGCATGAAGAAGACAATTCAAAATATAATGGAATATCAATATTATATTAACCTGATTTTAATGGAAATCCATTGAAATGATGTATTTATTCTGTTGGGATTTTTTTTTCAGTTCTTCATCCTTTGTTTTGAAAGAGAATCAATGTCATCATGAGATGTCTTGTCTTGTGTGTGAACTGGATTTTAGTGAGGCAGAGTTTCACAAAGTCATTGGCCTCATTCTCTCTTCAAGAATCAATTATGTCCAGTGGCAAAGCAAAACTCAAGACAAAGGATGATAATTTGGGGTGTTGTAAAAGACACTGCATCTTCAATGTTTGACCAAACACTAAGCTATCCACAGAGCCTGTTTCATTTGCCTTCATGGACATTGGAACAAATTGTCTCATTCATCCATTACATTGAGGTACCAGCCTAACTCTCTGATGGGCTTTGTCAGTTACCCTCAATTTTTATTGTAATGTGGCCATTGTGCATTCTGCAGCTTTTTGGAGTCTCACATGAGAGTTGGGTGAAAGGTAGACACCAAAGGTGTGTGTGTGTGTGTGTGTGTATAGTTATATAGTTATATATATAATTATATTTACATATAATGATATGTGCAAAATAGACATAAAGGGAGAGGTGTTCAGATCCTAAAGTAGAGTGATTGCCATGTAAGTGAAAATAAATGTGAGAGATATTATAGAGGTAAACCTGGTCACACTTTATTCATCACTTTATCCTGCATCACCATAGGAGAAAGCAAGTTCCTTGAGGACAGGTCTGTGTTATTTTTTTATACATAGAATAATTAATATAGTTCCAAGTATATTATATGTGAAAATGATAATGATAAGTAACGATAGCTCTTACTTACAAAGTATCTTAAAGTTTGCAAAAAGTTTTACCAATATCATTTTGTGTCACTTTATCCTCACAATAATCCTTGTAGGTAGGTACTTTCTCATTTCATTTTTACAGGTAAAGAAAATGAAATAGACACTTAAGTGATTTATCCAGGGTCAGAAAGCTAATAAGTATCTGAGACCACATTTGAATTCAGATCTTTCTGATTCCAGGAAAGCACTCTCTCCAGCATTCTTTCCACTTCAACATCTAGCCACTGTGATTGGAATTTACCATATGATTCATAATGAGTAAACTCTTTCCCAGTTCCCAATGATTTCCTGGAGTTTCTATGCCTCTCTCTGACCCGCAAGAGAGGGTCATGTGCAAACATTCCTCCTTCTTTTTACTTTCTTTTTTTTTTTTGGTCTGGCACTATTTTGTGAAAAAAGAGAAGAGCAAAGGGCAAATTGCTGCCAATGTTTCCACATGTTTAAATTGAAATGATCTTAAGAGATTTTGAATCTGTAGTGATCTTTTATTTAGTGTTATTATGGAGAGGAAAAGGTTTTACTTACTTAATTTCTAATTATCAATAATTCTAGTTAGGAGATATTTTTAAATTGAATTATGGTAATAAGGATATAATCATCACTTATACAAGTTGAGAAAAAGAATGGAGATTTTGCTTCCTTTTTATATCTCATGACACGAGTGAAAAAGAAATTACTCAGTTCTGTGGATATTTAAAATACATAAAGCTTATGACTTGGCAGGTCTTCACTACTATATTCACCTATTTGAAGGGTCATCACACAAAAATCAGATTTGAATTTTTTGTGGCAGATGGCAATTATAGAGAGTGATTTAAGCTTAATACAAGTAAGAAGAGCCCAAGAATTAGATCTTTTGTAAATGGAATGATCTGCCTTATGGAATAGTGGAAGAAATACATTCTAATCACCAAAAAGACATTTGAGTATAGGTTGGCTAGCTACCTTCCAGAAATATTGTAAAGGCTATTCATACACTGAGGAAGCATTTGGATTAGATGATCTCTCACTTTCCTTCCAACTCATTGAGTCTCTGATGCTGTAAAATTTAAACAGATGGCCAAAGGACAGGCATAAATAATTTCCAAAAGAATAAATGTAAACATAGGAGGGGAATCTCCATCACTAATTAGAAGAGAATTACAAAATTTTTTAAACTGAATTTCATGACAGCCTCAAGATATTTATAATGACTAAAAATAACAATGCTCATGACAAAGGAGTATAAAAGATAAGTACACTAATATGCTGCTAACTGAGCTGCAAATTGTTCCAAACATTTTGGAAGACAATTGGCAAGAAGTTATTAGGGAAAAGTGGCTATAATATTTGTACCCTTCTACCCAGAATTCCCATCACTCAACATATAGCCAAAGGTAAACACAGAGTAAAAACTCTCATATATGCTGAAATATTCATAATAGTATTTTTGTGTTAGAAAAAATCCTCTGGAGAAAGAGTATGTCCTACTATTACATAATAACTGAAAAATTAGAACATCTGAATGTAAAAGAATTTTATTTTTCATAAACAATTATTTTATTCATTTCATTAACTATTTCCCAATTTCATGTAAAAAATAACCTTTATTTTGTTTAAAATGTGGAGTTCCAGATTTTTCCCTCTTCAGTCCTTCCATCTTCCTTGAAAAGGGAAGTGATTTGTTATCAATTTTACATGTGAAGTCATTTGAAATATATTTCCATAATAGCTGTGTTGCAAAAGAAAAGAAAGAAAAAAGTGTGCATCAGCCTGCATTCAGGGTTCATTAATTTTCTTTGGAGGCCAACAGAATTTTTCATCATGACTCCTTTGGAATTATTTTGGATCATTCTCTTGACCTAAGTATCTAAATCTTTATCTGAGTAGCTGTCTTTCACAGGTGATTATTCTTACAATATTGCTGTTACTACTTACAGTATTCTTCTGCTGATGATCATTTTATTTTGCATAAGTTTTGTAAGAGAGGAAAGCAGACTCATCATGTTGAAAGACCAACCTGAGAGGGGGAAGGGCAGGAAGGAGAGAGAATTTCAGAGAAGAAACAGAGGAACTGAGAAGATCCAAACAGTTGAACTCACTTCTCTTTGGGAAGTCCACCAGGGAGGTTGATCTGAGCAAAACTCTGAGCCTTGAGCATCTTCCTGTGAAGCCTGACCCCAGTATCCAGTGGAAAACAAGTCAGAGTGAATAGGACTTTGCCAGAAAGCCATTCACCAAAAGATTTCCTCTCAACCTCTCTAGAGAGCCTTGAATTTGATAGTATAGCTAGGACAGCTAGGAATTAGGACAGCTCTCACAATTGATCCCAGAGGGCCAGGCAGGCAAAGCCTGACCCTGCAGGATTTGGGGACAAGGTTTCAAATTGTTATTTAGGGACTTCTTATTTCCCTCCTTCCTATTGCCTTATCCCACAATGCATTTGCCCTACCTTTCACGTGTTGCATTAGAATAAATAGCTATTTCCTAGATCAAGTGCCTGCTTCATAATATTCAAGAAGGGAGACTTGGAATTTGGGAGGATGAAAGTTATACTTCTCTCCTCAGAGAAGGAGAAACTGTCTGTCCTGTATTTTATTTCAACCAAGTCTCTAAGGGAACAGTAACCTGTGATTCTGAAGACAACCAGAGTAGGTTTTACTAGGGAAAGTGTGGGGGAAAACCAATCTATCCCCTCTCTCCACCTCTTGGCCCTATTTCATCAATACCACATTCTGGTCCTGAATTCAGTGGTGGGAGACTCCATTTCTCTCCCTCTTTCTCTACAGACTTTAATTCTCCCACCATCACTTGTTCTATTTTCCTCCCTGTTATGACATCCCCAGTTTTCCTCCCTTTCACCTTCTGTGCATTAAATCTTGGGTTCTGACTTTATGCTGAATATTGGGAGTTTTCCTTTACAAGGACCCACAAATATTTGGGTTTCACTCCCTGGCTAATTAGGTGTTGCATGGTCTTGAGACTGGGAGTTGCTTCTTCTTTGAGTTTGCAATGATCACAACATTTGGGCTTGTATGTATCATTGTATGTCTGCTGTCTTCCAAAGTTATTGTACCCTTTGTTCTGTGTAACCCTGTTTTGATATTATAGGCCTGTGCTATAACCTTACTCATATTTTGCCTTAATGGGACAGAATATGACTATGTGTCCCACTCTTTGGCAAAAAAAAAAAAGCATTTTCTGTTATCTTTTTGCTCCCTAGCTTGGTATTAGGTTCTTTGGTCTAAGAAGGTCCAGATGGTAGCAAGATTCTTGACCTCCTCTATCTCTTTCTACCTAAGGGATTCTTTAGTCTCTTCTAGTTTCTGCTTCAGGTCCTCATTTTCTTTCTGCTGCTCTGTATGGGTTTCATGCAAATATGTGGCAGAATCTCTCAGGTCTTGGATACTTAATGCTTCATAATTTGGACAAAAGAGTATGAAGAAATACTTGAGGTGTTGGACATATCTTTGTGAAAATTGCTTCTTTATATGGGGGATGACTTCTTGACTATCCTGAGTGTAGCCCAAAATAGCCTCAGCATTTTCCATGATCCTGTTGAGGTAGACAGAAGGATTCTCTGTCTGCCCCTGGCTCAGTCTATCAAATTTTCCCCAAGCATTCAGTCTATTGAAAAAGCTTTTGATCCCTTCCAATAAATCTTCCCATGCTTTTCCTAAATAAGTCAAGTTTGAAGGTCTGGAAAAATCAAAGTTCTCATATTATTCTGGCCAGCTCATCAGTCCTCTCTCATTTTCTTAATAAATTGTGCATATTCCTGAGGGCTAAATAGTCCTGAGAGTTGGATTTGTATGTCTTGGAAATTAGGGTCATATAATTTAAATGCTCTTTTCAACTCCCTCAAACATTTGAATGGTTCAGAATGAAATTTTGGCATTCTCCATTTCAGGGAATCCAAGTCTTGGATGCTGAAAGACTTATGCACCTTCACATGGAGAACACTAGAGTCTGGGGTAACTTTGGCATAATCCCTGAGAGTCATGATCTTTTGTGCCCCTTGGAGTTCCTCAGGCTCAGTGTTTGTCTGTTTGTCTACCATTATTTTCTCGGTACACACCCCCACTGTTAGAGTTGTTGTAATAGGTATCTCAGTGTCCTTGCATTCATCTTTGTCATTATCAACATCCTTAGTGTGCTCCCCTATTACTAGTTCCTTTCTCTTCCTCAGTTTCTCATTCTTTTTCATTGTGAATTCCTGGCACATATCAGTGATTGTTGTCATTTGGGGAAATGATAGCTCTAGTCTTTTATCCATGTTGTTGTTGATTATCTTTTTACCCATATTATCTTCATTCCCTTCTTGATGGTGCTATATAATTCCCAGAGAACTACCATAATACCATAGCCAGCTCGGAGGGTTAGCCATTTTGTAGATATTTCTATTGATATCTAGTTCCAGTATTTTGTAATGCTGACTGCGACCCCTATCATATCATTATGTTAGTGATGGTGTTAAATATAGAGTAGTACCACCAGTGTGTTAAAATAGCTAACACCAGTAGATTCCAGTGTTAGGTGTTACCTCAGAGTTGTTTTGATTTGTATTTCTCTAATTATGAAAGATTTAGAATACTTTTCATGGGCATATTTATAATTTTGTTTTCTTTATCTAAAAATTTCCTATTAGTGTCCCTTAACCATTTGCCAATTGGGGAATGGCTTGATTTCTTGTAAATTTGACTTTGTTCCTTATATATTTGGGAAATTAAACCATCATCAGAAAGTTTTGTTATAAATTTTTCCAAGTTTGTTGATTTCCCTAATTTTGGTGGCATTGGGGGTATTTTGGTACAAAAATTATTTAATTTGATATACTCAAAGTCATTTATTTTACATTTTGTAATGTTCTCTATTTCTTGTTTGGTCTTAAATTCTTTCCTTTTCCACATATACGACAGGTATACAATTCTATATTCACCTAAGTTATTTATGATTTCCCTCTTTATATTTAAGTCATTTACCCATTTTGAATTTATCTTGGTATAAGGTGTGAGATAGATACAGACCTGATTTTCCAAATACTGCTTTTCAATTTTCCTAGCAGTTTTTGTCAAACAGTGAGTTCTTGTCCCAAAAGCTAGGATCTTTGGATTTATTGAACACTAGCTTGCTGAGATCATTTACAGCATCCATTCAATTGACCCATCCTTCTGTCTCTTAGCCAGTACCACCCTGAGATCCTAGAGACCACTAGAGTCTCAACACAGCTCATTTGCTGCTCTAAGTGGCCATCTTGATTCCCCATCTTTCTGCTATTTTTTCTAATAACTTGTAGTTAAGAAAATTGCCTTGGATCCCCAATTTTTATGCAACCCTCCATTTCATAATTTCCTATGGAGCAATAATATTTCATTGTCTATATATTGTAATTTATTTAGACATTTTCCAACCGTTAAACACCATCTTCTGAACTAAGTACTCTGAAGTGTAAAGTAACAATTAGGAAGGTAAGTAAAGGTGATTGTATCTATTGGGAAAGCAAAAACAAATGGCTAACCCAGAAATTTGAACTTATTCACCTATGAAATATTCATTAGATTTAAATGTAGCTTAAATTAACTATCAATTCAATATGTTTCTGAAGATAATGAAGTGCTCAAAGGATATATTGTATAGTCTTAAGTAGCTATGCCAACAAGGAGAGAAAGTTCAAGAGAAATTGACTTATCGTGGGTCATGAAAATCCTCAACAAAGACTGGCAGGATAGTAGACATTCAAGCTAAATGCAGGAAAAGGTTTTAGAAAAATAGTTGTCAAATATTCTTCTCTAGAAACATGATTCCAGATATGGAAGTAAATAAAGCATCAATTATAAACACTTTTTTATTTCCTCCAATAGCCTTTATCTTTTCTTCTTTATTTTTCTGCTCTGTAATGTCTCTCCAACAACTGAGCCCTAGAAAATAGATTCAAACTAAAGAAAAAGTTTATAGATAAAGTCTCAGGAAGATTAAAAGGAAAAGAAATACAACAAAGAATCTGTGATGTAAAGAAGGAAATCTATACACTCTTACCTGCTTGGCCTTCTTGTTTTTTGCTTTCTATCTGATTTTTCTCAATCCTCACTTAAAATGCAGAAATTTCACTAAAAAGAGAGTGGTGGTTGTTTACCCTTCTCAAAAGTTAAGGAGTATATAAAATAAAATAAATTACCATAAAAAGAACACATACATCTCCTATGTGACCTTGGGATATTTCTTTTTTTCTGGGCCTGTATTTCATCTGTAAAATGAGGGAGTTGTAATAAATGAACTTTGAAATATCTTCCACATCTATGATTTTTCATCAAAGACCAAAGCAATTAGAGAAAGAGAGAGAGATTTTAGAAGTTAGTAATGAAATCCCTTTATTTTTAATCAATTTTACTTTTTCTATATTACATGCCAATATAATCACTTTTTTTGAAAGTCATAGCATTTTATTTTATTTTTATTTCTTAAAATTTATTTCTTATTTAATTTAGAATATTTTATCTAGGCAATTTATATTTTTGAAAATATTCACCCATTTACCTAGATTGTCATATTTTTGCCATATAATTGGACAAAATAATTCTTAATAATTATCTTAATTTCCTCATCATTAGAGGTGGTCACCCTTTATATCGTTGATACTATTCATTTAATTTTCTTCTTTTTAAAAATAAATTAACAAGTACTTTATCTATTTTATTTGCTTTTTCAAAGTACCAGCTCATAGTCTTATTTATTACTTCAATGGTTATTTTACTTCCAATTTTATTTATTTCTGCTTTAATTTTTAGGATTTCTAATTTAGTTTTATCTGGGGATTTTTAATTTTTTCTCTTTCTTTTTTTTTTTTTTAATTTGCATACCCAATACATTGACCTCTTCCCTTTCTTGATTTGTTGTTATCTGCACTCAGGGATATACAATTTCCAGCCAATGCAGCATCCAATAGATTTTGATATGTTGTTTCTTTGTTGTCATTCTCTTCAATGAAATCACTAATTTGTTCTATGATTTTTTCTTTAAACAATAAATTTTTGGAGAATCATATTATATAATTTCCAATTAATGTTTCATTTACTTCTCCATGTATCCTTACTAATTATAATTATTATTGCAATATGATCCAAAAGGTTGCACTTATTATTCCTGGTTTGTTTGTTTTTGTTTTTGTTTTTGTTTTTTGCATTTGTTTGTCATGTTTTTAATGCCCTAGGACATGGTCAATCTTTGTGAATGTGACATGTGCTGCTGAAAAGAAGTTATATTCCTTTTTGTCCCTATTTATTTTTCTTCATATATCTATTAAATCTAATTTTTCTAAGATTTCATTCACATCTCTTACTTCTTTCTTATTTATTTTTTGGTTTGATTTATCTACATCTGTTAGAAGAAGGTTGACTTTTACTAGTATAGTTTTACTATCTATTTCCTCCTTAAGTTCCAATAGTTTCTTCTTGAAAAATATGGATGCTAATCCATGTGGTGAATACATATTTAGTACTGATATTTCTTCATTGTCTATATTGCTTTTTATCAGGCTATAATTACCTTCATTATATCTTTTAATCAGATCTATTTTACTTTAGATTTGCCAGATATCATAACTGTGACTTCTGCCTTCTTTTTCTCAGTCGATGCCCAATAGAGTTTGCTCTAGCCTCTTATCCTTACCCTGTGTGTGTCTACCTGAACCTGTCTCATGCGTGTTTCTTGTAGATAACATATAGTAGGATTTTGGTTTCTAATCTACTCTAGTATCTGTTTCATATTCAGAGTTATGATTACTGCCTGTGTATTCCCCATCATTTTAATTTCCTCTTTTAGTCTTGTCCTTTCTTCTTTCACTATTTCCTTCTACATTACTGTTTTGCTTTTAATCAGTCCCCCTTTTCCCCACCCTTATATTAATTTCCTTCCCACCCCATCCCTTGTTATTCCACTTTTATTTTTCTTTAAGGTCTATTAATAGTTCCCTTTCCCTTCATTTTTGTATTCCCCACTCCACCTTCCCCCTTTGTTATTCCCTCTCAACTTCCCTCTAGGGTAAGATAAAATTCTATACCCCAATAGATCTGGCTACTCTTCCCTCTCAGAACAGATTCCAATCAGAATAAGGTTTAAGTATTACCTATTACCACTCTCTTCCTTCCCTTCTTTTATTAATATTCTTCCCTGCCCTCGCCATGCACCTCTTTATGTTGCATAATTTATCCTATTTTTCTTCTTCCTTCAAGTTTCTCTTAGTACCATCTTCTATTCCCCCCCTTTTTTTACATATCTTCTTAAATGACTTAGAATCACAACCTCTATGAATAACTCTTCTATCTATAATGATTTTAAGAGTCATAGACATCTTTTTTCCATATAAAATTATAATCAATTTAACCTATTGAAGCTCTTAAAAATTTTCCCCCTTTCTTGTTTGCCATTTTATTGTTCTCTTGAATTTTATATTTGGATATCAAATTTTCCATTTAGTCCTGGTCTTTTCATTAGGAATGCTTAGAAATCTTCTATTTTGTTAAATGGCCATACTTTTCTATGAAAGTATATAGTCAGTTTGGTTGGGTGATTGTTGATTGTAGAACTAATTCTCTTGCCTTTCTGGGTATCATGTTCCAAGCCTTGTAGTCCTTTAGTGTGGAGGTTGCCAGATCCAGTTTAATCCTGCTTGGGGCTCCTTGATATCTGAATTATCTCTTTCTGGCTGTTTGCAATATTTTCTCTATGACCTGGAAGCTCTTGAATTTGTCTACTATGTTCCTCGAGGATGTTGTTTGAGAATTTAATGTATGAAGTGACCTGTAGACTCATTCAATGGCTATTTTGCCCTCTTGTTCAAGAATATCGGGGCATTTTCTTGGACAATTTCTTATAAGATGATGTCAAGGATTTTATTTTATTCCAGACTTTCAAGAAGGCCAGTAATTCTCAAATTGTCTCTCCTGGATCTCTTTTCTGGATCAGTTATCTTTTAAGTGAGATATTTCCTGCTTCCTTCTATTTTTTCTTTCTTTTCATTTTGCTTTTTTAATTCTTGCTGTCTCATGAGATCATTAGCTTCTTCTTGCCCAAATCCAGACTTTAAAGACTGATTTTCAGCTATGATCTTTTGATTTTCCTTTTTAGTTTGGTCAATACTGATTTTCATGGCTTTCAACAAGTCAATTATGGTCTCCAATTTGCTTATTACTTCATTTGGTTTCTGTACTTCTTTTTCCATTTGGTCAATTTTGTCTTTTACACTGTTATTTTCTTTTAGGATTACTTTCATTTCTTTTTCCCATGTTTGTTCCCATATTTCTTCTACTTTTATTATTTGGTTCTTAAACTCCTTTTTCAAGTCCTCCAGAGCTTGTTACCAGGTTCCTTTTTTTTTTTTGATAGTTTGGATTTGTTTGTTTTCTCTCTGTTATTGCTTAGCTATTTTGCTCTTTTTCTCCACAGAAATTCTCCAGGGTCAAGAGCTTTATTTTGTTGTTCTTTATTCTTTTTGCCACTTGTGGATTGGGGTTACTGAATGTTAGTGGTCATTCTTTTCTTATCTTTTGTATTGTAGGTTTTATCTTGGAATTATCTTCCCTTCCTAGTCAGAAGCCTGAGTAAAGGCAAATAGATCAGTGATGTTCTTTGTGGAGCATGAGCTTTAAAGTGTTTTGCCCTTAGGCTATCTTCCTCATCTTCCACTACTTGGATTTTCAACTGCAGTGTAACTTGCCCTGAAGCTATCCTCCCAGCCCTGATGCCTTGGTTTTTGCCAGTCATGTTTCTCCCCAAGCTGTTTATTCTACTGCCCCAGCTCCATGCTCTTCAGCCTCAAGTCTCTTTGCCAAGGCCTAGCACTACCCTCAGAAATACATCAGTTGTGCTTTCACCTAGCCCCAAGAATTTAAAGATTGCCCTGACCTTCACTCTAACTCAGGCACATAGGTGGTCTGGGGGAGGGGTGATCAACTTGCTCTTTAATGAGTACAGTTTTGAGCCTTTATAGCATGGGGATCTCAATTCATTTCCCACCTTTAATACTGTGTCCAATACTGTGTCCAATGGTAAAGCCCATCTACTTATCTGGTTTTGATTTCTATGCTTTCGAGATGTTTTGTAATGTTTGGTTGGAAGGAGATTCAGAAGGCTCCTGCTAATATGCCACTATCTTGGCTCTGCCTCACATGATCTTATTTTTAACCAACACTAACCCCTCTACCTTTACAAACCATCAAGTCCCATCCCATCTCCTTCAAAATATTGTTCTACTCTTTTATCTCCAATCTAACACTTATTTTAAAACTCACCCTCTATGCCAATTCCTACCTTAATGCCTACAAACATACCCATGTCTCCCCTATTTCCTTTCAATCCACTTTTATTTAGTCTTTAGTCTTTCAATCCACTATTTATCATCCTTTATCTATTTTTTCCATTGTGACCAAACTCCTTCAGTCCCTTAACACTATGTTTCTCTACTTTCTTTCCTCTCACTCTCTTCAAAATCCTTTACACTCTATCTGGTGATCTCAGCATTCTACTGAAACTACTTAGTCCAAGGTAAACAATTATCTCTTAATTGCCACATCAAATGGGCTTTTCTAAATCTTCATTTTCTTCTATCTATAAGCAGCCTTTGTTATATTGATCACCCTCTTGTCTATGATACTTTCTTCTTTCTAGATTTTCATACAATATAATCTCCTGGATTTTCTCCTAACAATCCAACAACTCCTCAAGATCATTTGCTGACTCCTCACAATGGGCACACTCTCTAACCAGAGATGATCCACAGATTTCTATTCTTGGCCCTCTTTTCTCCTCTATGTAACTTCACTTTTGAGATTTTATCAATTCTTGGAGATTTAATTAAAATCTCTATGCTGATAATTCTGCCCTTACCTCTCTGCTGCTCTGTGGTTGTATATCTCCAATTACCTTCCAGATATCTTGAACTGGATGTTGTAAATCTTGAAATTTCTCAGACTTGTGAATGTTAAAAAAAAATTCCCCATTGGGGAATTTTTCATTGGAACAATTCCCTATTAGGGACCATTACCCATCTAAAATGTGGGAACTCTACTTGGATCAGAAATGGGAGGACCTCTACTCCACCCGTACTTAGGACTGCTTTAGGGGAGAGAACTCCTTGCTAAATAATGAGAGTACTTGGGCCCATACTTATAGTGAGGCAAAAAGTTCTTTAAGCCATGCCTATTTTTAGAAGTAATACAATGGGGTGCTAAGAACCTATTAAAGGTCAGGCAACTTGTAAACTTGCCAGGAGCAAAGAGGTGAAAACTTATTCAGAAGTTTTTTCTGGTACAAACTTACTAAAGGGATTAGTGGACCCAGCAGTATTTTTTTTTCTGGTTCAAACTTACTAAAGGGATTAGTGGACCCAGCAGTGTTTTTAGAATGGGCTGTCCTTTGGAAAACATCTACTGTGATTGGTAGATGGAAGAACTTAGGGGAGGTGACATAGGAGAAAACCCCCCATATAAGAAAAAGCAGAATCTCTTGAAAGAAGAAGGCCTTTCGGAGAAAAGCTCTTAGGAGAGGCTCTGAAGAAGGGAAGTTCTTGGAGGACAATCTCTAAGGAGGTCTCGCTGGAGCTCCTCTGAGGGGACTCTGTCCCTCTGGAGGCTCTTGAGAGAGGCCCTTTGAAACAGTCTCTGGCTGGAAGGCTCTTTGAGGAGGACTCTGGCTGGAACTCTCTCTGAGGAGACTATGTCACTAGAATCCTTGCTTAGACAGACCTTGTGGTGAGTGATAAAAGACTAACTGACTGATCTCTCTCTCTTAAGACTCAGGTCTAGGCCATGTTGGCTTAAGGCCCTTCATACTTATTTCCTTTTTCTCTCTTTCTCTCTTTTCTTTAATTCCTCATTGTATTATTAATTAAATTCTCTATAAAACCCAGTTGACTTGGGTATATTCATAATTGGGAATATTTCCCTGGCGACCACCTTATATTTGATTTAAAACCAAGACACTGTAGTGAAAACATATTTTCTGCGGTCACAAATTTATTCATCCACTCTTATATCTACTACAATTTAAGTCTTCAACTATTTTAATTACCACAATGTCTAATAGATATATTAAGTTTAACAGGCCCCAAACTGAAATCATGATCTGTCCATCCCCCCCCCCAAAAAAAAAAATGTTAACTTCCATATATCTGTCCAGGACAACATCATCAATCCAGGTCTTCAGGATGGCAACTGAAGTGAATTCTTCTCTCCTCACTATATCTTACCCTACCTCATATCCAATTGGTTGTCAAGGCCTGTTGATTTCACCTTTACATCTTCTCTTAAATATAGCCTTCTGTCCTCTAGTACTGCCTCTAGTCTATTGCAGTCCATCATCACTTATTGCAGTCCATCACCTCTTGCGGTAGTCTGTTGGTTGGTCTATCTGCCTCAAGCCTTTCCCCATTCCAATACATCCTCAATTTAGCCACCAAAGAGATCTTCCTAAAACACAGCTATTACCTTGTCACCCTCATATTCAATAAACACCAGTGGCTCCTTATAGCATCTAGGACCAAATACAAAATCCTTTACTTGTCATTCAAAGACCCTCATGAGCTATTCCCCATTCTCTATTTTCAGTCTTCTTAAATCTTACTCCTACCAGTTACCCTATATGATCTAGTGACACTGGCCTTTTTGCTATTCCACAAACAAAACACTCCATTCCTTAACGTTCCTATTTTTTCTACCTGCAACCCATGCCTGAAGTGTTATTTCTCCTCATTTCCATCTACTAACTTCTCTGGATTCTGTTAAGTCCCAGCTAAAATCCCATCTTCTATTGGAAACCTTCCTGGGCCACTCTTAGTCTACTGCCTTTTTTCTCTAATTATTTCCTATTAATTTTGTATATAGCTTGTTTGTATATATTTCTTGCTTATTGTCTCCCCCATTAGGCTGTAAGCTTCTTGAGGACATTTGTACACTAAGCATTCATGACAGTGCCTGATACATAGTAGAAACTTAATAAATGTTTATTGACAGTATAATATTCTCTCAGTAACTTGAGAGTATACTTGGAATGTTGTGATTTACTGAATAGACATTTAGATAGTTACTAAATCAGTTCATTTTGTTGTGACTATTTTCCCTTCTTATAAGAGAGGATTTATTTGGGAAGATGTATTGAGAAGTAACGTTAATTATTTTTAAAGAACGTGATAAAACATTTAAATTATATTTGCATTACGTTAAGTGTATACATATATGTGTGTATATGTATGGGGGTGTATATACTCAGTATAAATATACGTAACAATACAAAGACATATGTATGTACATATGTGTATCATGTGTATTTGTTCCCATTTCTGATGTCTATGGATTTTAAATGTTATGTCCTGTGGTTAAAAAAAAATGTTCTTCCATGTGCAAGAGTCAAGCATCTAAGTGAAATTGTTCAATTACAGGCTATGGGAAAAATGTACTCTAACATTTCACTTTATCAAGGACAAAGACTTAAAAAACCTTTCTAATTTACTTTTGTTCTCACCAAATATATAGCAGATGCATAAATCACCCAGTATAACAAAGTCATTTCTCCCCCAAATTTCAAGAGCATAACACTAAAAAAGGCCCTCCATGTAATGTAATTTTTCCCTTCTGGAGCTTAAAATTGGTCAAACTAATTTTTCCTTTAAAAAATTGCTCCTGGCCTAGCAGATTGTACAATATGTCACATTTCAGCCTTGGAGGAAAATTTGACAACTGAGTTATACCCAAGAAAACACAGGCTCTAATGGAGAAGCTGTTCAGCTATTAGATAGAACTGTATTGTGGTCTATGCCAGTCATAGGAACCATAGGTGCAAACATGTAGCGAGGCATTTTCTGATGGATTTCTGAAAACAGCCAAAGAAGTGTGTTCATATGGAAAATATCCTGCTTAATAGTTGATCAGATTGTCAATTATTTACTCTATCCTACAATAGTGAAAATAGAAGTATAAGACAAGTAATGTTCCACAAAATGCTTATCACATCAAACATCTGACAGAACCACAGGATGTTTCAATGTCAGGATAATTAGTTTATACGTGTGTGTATATACATATATATGCATGTATATACACACACATAAATATAAGTACAAAATATATATACTTATGTACATATACAAACATACATATCTATAATATATGTTTAATTTAGGCCTTTATTTGGAAAGAAATACACATGTTCATAGAGACATCAAAATTGTATTGGTTCAATTGAACTTCACATTCAAACATGGAGAAAATATAAGCCAGGTGCCTAAAATCTAACTTGAAAAGTAACATATATAGTATTTAGAGCTCAGATTTTTCAAAAACATATTCTTTTACCCTCCATGAATTCTCTAGATATTTTATATCCTGGCTTGAGTATGCCTATTGAAGTTAGCCAGATAAAGTGCTATAATTTACTATTATTATATTATATTACTATTATATTCACAGAAGTAGCATACTAGTAATGACTCCTGACTTTTTGAAAGCTTTTTTTGCCAAAATAGTATAGGATATCCTACAGACTATCAGTAAAAGTTCTGATTTTGATCTAGTATAAACCAACTTTGAAGGAGTACTGACTGTTCCACAGTATAGCAGGGAGAAAAAAAGGTTATATTTTAGAATAAATCAATCCACTTTTAAAAAACAAAGTATCTCTGACCAGAAAAATGCTTTCAGCCACCAGCACTTTATGTAAATTAATGGGGTTTTTGTTTGTTTTTGTGTTGTTGGGTTTTTGTTTGTTTGTTTGTTTGTCAGTCATCCAGCCTCCTAGAAATTATTGGTCAAATACTACAGCCAGTCTCAACAATAGTTTCATTTTAAGCTTCCTTATAGCATTGGTTTCCATATCCTTCTTTGGATGAATGTTCTTCTGGTCTATCATGCAAACAAAGAAGAATAGTATTGTGTTATACTATGTTACCAAGAGATGTAATAGGTTATGGGGACACAAAGACAAAAATTCAAATCTCTGTTTCATAGGAATTTGCTTTCAAGTGGAAAGATGGGAGGAAAGGGAAAAGAGATAGAAGAAGGGAAGAGTGGTAGAAGGAAGAAAGGGGCAAGAAAAAGAAGGAAGTCATTATTAATCAGTTTATTTCCTCCTCATTAAAAGATTCTAAGGCAGTGATGGAGAACATTTTAGTGACCAAATGCCCAAACTGCTGCAAATGAGCCCCACACACACACCTTAACCCAGACAGGAGAGGGAGTGTTCCTATTGGGCTGCTGGTCAGAGGGGAGGGTCATGTGAGAAATGTCCACAGGTCCATGTGGAGAGGGGGAAGGGAGAACACATGCCATAGATTTGCCAACATGGTTTTTAGGTATCCTTAGAAAGCGGAATACTGAAATCTGAGGTGGATATGGAAGTGGAGGGACAGCATGAGGTGAGGGGAAAGGAGGGGAAGGTCAGAGTGCTAAAAACTGAGAAAAGATCAAACAGAAACTTGACTTTCTTCCAAATGACCACAGGGCACTTTGGATCAGAAAGCATTGCCCTTTCTGGCTTTTCTGTTCTGGAATTTATTAGGACCATTCACACCATAGTTGTAACTTCCATAGTGCCAGTCACTTTTCTACTTGTCTCTGTTTTGGATTTTATGAAGATTTACTAAGCACTATTGGTAAAATGCTTTATAAAAAACACAGATTTTATTTCTGGGCATCTCTCCATACATTGATAGGGCAAGTAGATTCCTACCTCTTCATTATCCCCTTTGAAGAAGATGATTGATCTTTGAATACCAAAATATCAAAAATAACCCTTGACGTATGAGGTCCACTAACCCTGTCCATAGTCGATGTCTTCACATTCCCTAGGACCCAAATTCCTAATCATTCATGCAGATGCTGAAGCACACCTGTCAAACTTTGACATATAAGAAAGAAGTGATCTTCTTTCCAAATTGGAAAGATGTTAAATACCTTATTGGAATGCAGAGCAAATGCCTTTATAACTGGAGGGCTAAAGTAAATTTTTGTACTACATTAGAACTTATATGTGTCATTACTCTCTGGAAGATCAAGTAGTTTCAAAACTTTCTGGATTTTTCCTTTATTTTATAGGTAAATATGTTGGCTTTGCCTGTTTTTTTTTTTCCCAGAACAGAACCAAAATGTAATTATCAATTCTCTTTATGCTATAATGTGAGAGAAGTTTTTTTATATATTTAAATGAAATAGTTATCTCTTTCAAACTTAAATTTGCCACCACTGCTTAAAATCTGTTGCTTTAATTCAGTACTGAGGAATTCCCCATGACATATGCTGCTTATGAATACATATACATGTACATATATACATATAAGTGTATATAATATATAAAGACCAAATTTACAAGTAGTACTTTAATTTTATTAGCCAAGCAGTTATCTATTAATTCTACTTGCCAGTATGTTACCAGGAAATTTGAAGATGTATGTGAAATTTCACATATTTTTATTTATTAAGTTATTTGTTCAGAGTTTTATAAAATGTTTCATCATAAGTCCTTTTCTAGAAACTAAGTCTAAAAGCAATTTTGAGTAACCAAATTTGGAAATATTTACTGGTCCTTTGTAGCCCAAATTGTCAACTTTTAGTTAATTGCTAGGTTATACTCTAACCAAGTCTCATTTCAAATTATGTTCATTTGTCCATTCTAGTCCTAATACAGTTTTAAACCCTAGTATATTTTGTCCCTTGTCTTCTAAATTCCTGTACTCTACCAGATGGTTTTAATTAACTTTTACCATCAGTATCCAAAATGATTTTTATCATTTGTACTATGCAAGTAGTAGAATGTCAAGGGTATTTTTGGGGGGTTGTTAGTTTGTTTTCTTATTGCCTTACTCATTGGAACTCAATACTTGTATGCTATAGTGATTACTAGAATAGGCTAGACCAGAATGGTTTTGCAATAATAAAACATTTATCACATAAATCTTTATAATTTTGCTTTTTTCCCTGACCATCAACATTCTAAATTTCTTTTCTTATTTATTTATCAAAAGTTAATTAGAAATTAGACAATATGATTCTCCCAAACCTGTTAGTAAAAGAACAAATCATAGAAACAATTAATAACTTCATTGAAGAAAATGACAGTGATGAGACATTCCTTCAAAATCTATGGGATCCAGCCAAAGCAATACTCAGGGAAAATTTATATCCTTGAGTTCATATATTAACAAATGAAGATGGGTAAAGGTCAATGAATTGGGCATGGAAATTAAAAAAAAAATAGAAAGTGAACAAATTAAACATCTTCAGATGAAGACTAAATTAGAGATCCTAAAAATCAAAGGAGAAATTAATAAAATTGAAAGTCAAAGAACTATTGATTTAATAAATAAGACTAGAAGCTGGTGCATTGAAAAAACAAATAAAATAGACACAGTACTGGTCAGTCTAATTAATAAAAGGAAAGAAGAAAATCAAATTGACAGTATCCAAGATGAAAAGGGGACCTCACCTCTAATGAAGCAAGAAATTAAGGCAACCATTAAAAACTATTATGCACAATTATATGGAAACAAATATAGCAATATAGGTGATATGGATGAATACTTACAAAAATATAAACTGCCTAGACTAACAGAGGAAGAAATAAATTACCTAAACAGTCCCATATCAGAAAAAGGAATTGAACAAGCCATCAAAGAACTCTCTAAGGAAAAATCCCCAGGTCCAGATGGATTCACAAATGAATTCTATCAAACATTCAAAGAACAACTAATCCCAATATTATACAAACTATTTCACAGAATAAGCAAAGAAGGAGTTCTACCAAATTCATTTTACAACCCAAACATGGTACTGATCCCAAATACAGGCAGGTCAAAAACAGAGAAAGAAAACCAATCTCCTTAATGAATATAAATGCAAAAACCTTAAATAGGATACTAGCAAAAAGACTCCAGCAAGTCATCACAAGGGTTATTCACTAGGACCAGGTAGGATTCAAACCAGGAATTCAAGGATGGTTCAATATTAGGAAAATCATCTGCATAATTGACCATATCAATAAACAAATCAACAAAAATCACATGATCATCTCAATAGATGCAGAAAAGGCCTTTGTAAAATACAATACCCATTCCTATTGAAAACACTAGAATGTATAGGAATAGAAGGACCTTTCCTAAAAATAATAAACAGTATCTATCTAAAACCATCAGCAAGCATCATCTGCAATGGGGATAAACTAGAAGCCTTCCCAATAAGATCAGGAGTGAAACAGGGATGCCCATTATCACCTTTATTATTAAACATTGTACTAGAAACACTAGCAGTAGCAATTATAGATGAAAAAGAAATTGAAGGCATTAAAATTGGCAATGAGGAGACTAAGCTATTGCTCTTTACAGATGATATGATGGTTTACTTAAGGAATCCTAGAAAATGAACCAAAAAGCTAGTTGAAACAATCAACAACTTTAGCAAAGTTGCAGGAAACAAAATAAAAGCACATAAGTCATCAGCATTTCAGCAGCAAGAATTAGAAAGAGAAATTCCATTTAAAATCACCCTAGACAATATATAAGAATCTTAAGAAACTTAAGAATCTATCTGCCGAGACAAACACAGGAACTATTTGAACACAACTACAAAACACTCTACTCACAATTAAAACTAGATCTAAACAATTGGAAAAACATTGATTACTCATGGATGGGATGAGCTAACATAATAAAAATGAAAATCCTACCCAAATTAATTTACTTATTTAGTGACATACCCATTGAACTACCAAAAATCTTCTTTACAGAATTAGAAAAAAACATAACAAAGTTCATTTAGAAGAACAAAAGATCAAGGATATCCAGGGAAATCATTTAAAAAAATGCTAAGGAAGGAGGACTTGCTGTCCCAGATCTGAAACTATACTATAAAGCAGTGGTTATCAAAACAATTTGGTACTGGCTAAGAGATAGGAAAGAGGATCAGTGGAATAGATTTGGGGTAAATGAGCTAAGCAAGACAGTCTATGATAAGCCCAAAGATCCCTGTTGGTGAGACCAAAACCCACTATTTGATAAAAAATTGCTTGGAAAACTGGAAGACAGTATGAGAGAGATTAGGTTTGGATCAACATCTCACACCCTACACCAAGATAAACTCAGAATGGGTGAATGACCTAAATATAAAGAACAAAACTATAAGCAAATTAGGCAAACACTGTATAGTATACTTGTCAGATCTTTGGGAAAAGAAAGACTTTAAAACCAAGCAAAAACTAGAAAAAAAACACAAAATGTAAAATCAATAATTTTGATAACAACAAATTAAAAAGTTCTTGTACAAACAAAACTAATGCATCCAAAATTAAAAGGGGAGCAACAAATTGGGAAACAATCTTCATTACAAAAACCTCTGAAAAAGGTCTAATTACTCAAATTTATAAAGAGCTAAACCAATTGTCAAAAAATCAAGCCATTCTCCAATTGATAAATGGGCAAGGGACATAAATAGATAATTTTCAGTTAAAGAAATCAAAACTATTAATAAGCACTTGAAAAAGTGTTCTAAATCTCTTATAATCAGAGATGCAAATCAAAACAACACCTCAAACCTAGCAGACTGGCTAACATGACAGCAAAGGAAAGTAATGAATGCTGGAGAGGATGTGGCAAAGTTGGGACATTAATTCATGGCTGGTGGAGTTGTGAATTGATCCAACCATTCTGGAGGGAAATTTGGAACTCATGCCCAAAGACTGCCTACCTTTTGACCCAGCCATAGCACTTCTGGGTTTGTACCCCAAAGAGATAATAAGGAAAAAGACTTGTACAAAAATAGTCATAGCTGCGCTCTTTGTAGTGGCAAAAAATTGGAAAATGAGGGGATGCCCTTCAATTGGGGAATGGCTGAACACATTGTGGTATATGTTGGTGATGGAATACTATTGTGCTCAAATGAGTAATAAAGTGGAGGAATTCCTTGGGGATTGGAACAACTTCCAGAAATTGATGCAGAGTTAGAGGAGCAGAACCAGGAAACCATTGTACACAGAGACTGATACATTGTGGTACAATCAAATGTAATGGACTTCTCCATTAGTGGCAATGGAGTGATCCTGAACAACTTGAAGGAACCTATGAGAAAAACCACTATCCACATCCAGAGGAAACACTTTGGGAGTAAAAATACCAAAGAAAAACAATTGCTTGTATACATGGGTCAAAGGGATGTGGTTGAGGATGTAGACTCTAAATGAACATCATAGTGCAAAAAACAACATGGAAATAGGTTCTCATCAAGGACACAAGTAATACTCAGTGAAATTGCATGTTGGCTGTGGGAAGGGATGGTGGAGGTGAGGGAGGTAAACAATGTGATTATTGTAACCAAGGAATAATATTCTAAATTGACTAAATAAACTTATTCAAATGGGGAAAAACAAAAATAAATGCTTAAATGCTTTAAAAAAAGAATATTTTCCATGGTTACATGATTAATGATTTTTCCCACCCCCACCTGGAGCTAACAAGCAATTCTACTGTGTCATACATGTATTATTGTCCTATTTACATGTTGTTCATATTTGGAATAAAGTGATCTTTAACATCCAAACCCTAATCATTCCCCATTAAACCATGTGATCTATTATATAATTTCTTCTGTTCTTTCTCTGGATGTGGATAGCATTTTCATAAGTCCCTCAGAATTGTCCAGAGTCATTGCATTGCTACTAGTAGAAAAGTCTATTACAATCAATTGTGCCATAATTCATAAGTCTCTACGAACAACATTCTCCTGGTTCTGCTTCTTTCACTCTGAATCAAGTCCTGGAGGTCTTTATAGTTCTCATAGAAATACTCCAGGTCATCATTCCTGATAGCACAATAGCATCCCATCACCATCAAATACCACAATTTGTTCAGCTATTCCCCAATTGATGTACACCCTCTCATTTTCCAGTTTTTTGCTACCACAAAGAGCATGGCTATAAATATTTTTTGTTTAAGTCTTTTCCTTATTATTCCTTTGGGACACAAACTTAGCAATGGTGTGGCTGGATCGAAGGTCAAGTATTCTTTTAAAGTCCTTTGTGTATAGTTCCAAATTGCCCTCCAGAATGGTTGGACCAATTCACAACTCCACCAGCATTGTATTAGTATCCCAATTTTGCCACATCCCCTCCAACACTTATCACTTTCCTTTGCTGCCAAATTGGCCAATCTACCAGGTGTGAGGTGGTACCTCAGAGTTGTTTTAAGTTGCCCTTCTAGATTAGTGATTTAGAACGTTTTTTCTGTACATTGATAGTTTTGATTTCTTTATCTGAAAACTGCCTATTTATTTCTCTTCACCATCTGTGGATTGGAGAATGGCTCGATTCTTTTGTAAATTTGACTTAGTTCCTTATATATTTGATACTTAAGTCTTTGTCAAATATTTTTGTTATAAAATATTTTCCTAGTTTTTTGTTTTCCTTCTAATTTTGGTTGGATTGGTTTTGTTTGTGCAAAATAAATTTAATTTGATAAAATCAGTCATTCATTTTACATTTTGTACTGTTCTCTATCTCTTGTTTGGTCTTAAATTCCTTCCTTTTCCACAGATCTGACAGGTATACTATTCTTCACCTAACTAATTTCTGATTTCACTTTTTATATTTAAATCATTTACCCATTTTGAATTCATCTGGGTATAAGGTATGATATATAGATTTAAGCTTTATTTTTCCAATACAGTTTTCCAATTTTGCCAGCAGTTTTTGTCAAATAGTGAGTTCTTGTCCCAAAAGCTGGGATCTTTGAGTTTATTGGACACTAGCTTACAGAGGTAATTTACCACGAGTCTATTTCATTGGTCTACCTTTCTGCCTCTTAGCCAGTACCATATTGTTTTTATGATCATTGCTTTATAGTACAGTTGATGATCTGGTACTGCTAGGATCCCATGCTTTGCACTTTTTCTTCATCATTTCCACTGATATTCTTGATCTTTTGTTCTTCCAGATTAACTTTGCTATAATTATTTCTAATTCTATTAAAATAGGTTTTTTGGTAGTTTAATATGTAGGCACTGAATAAATAGACTAATTTGGGTAAGACTGTCATTTTTGTTATATTAGATCATCCTATCCATGAGCAATTAATGTTTTTTCCAATTATTTATATCTAGTTTTAATTGTACAAAAAGTACTTTAATTCCTGTGTTTGTATTGGCAGATAGATTCCTCAATATTTTATATGGTCTAGAGTGATTTTAAATGGAGTTTCTCTTTCTAACTCTTGCTGCTGAGTTTTGTAGGAAATATACAGAAATAATGATGATTTATGTAGGTTCATCTTGTACCCTGCAACTTTGCTAAAATTATTATTTCCACTAGCCTTTTAGTTGATTTTCTAGGATTGTTTAGGTATACCATAATATCACCTTCAGAGTGATAGTTTTGTTTCCTCATTGCCTGCTTTAATCCTTTTAATTTATTTTTTTCTCTAATTGCTACTGCTAGCTTTTCTAGTACAATATTAAATAATAGAGGTGGTAATAGGTGTCCTTGCTTCTCTCCTGAACTCATTGGGAAAGTTTCTAATCTTTACCTATAGCAGATGATACTTGCTTATGGTTTTAAATATGTGCAGTTTATTTTGAGAAATGGCCCTTCTAGTCAGATATTTTCCAGTGTTTTCAATAGGAATAGGTGTTGTATTTTGTCAAAGGCTTTTTCTGCATCTATTGAGAAAATCAATTTATTTCTATTAGTTTGATTATTTAATATTTATATGGTCAATTATGTGGATGGTTTTCCTAATATTAAACCATCCTTGCATTCCTGTTATAAATCCCACCAGGTCACAGTGAATAATCCTTGTGATAACTTGCTATAGTCTTTTTGCTAGTATTTTATTTAATATTTTTGCACCTATGTTCATTAGGGATATTTGTCTGGTTTTGGTCTGCTTGGCTTTGGAATTAGTACCATATTTGTGTCATAAAAATAATTTGGTAATGTATATACCATTGGGATTAGCTGTTCTTTAACTTTTTGATAGAATTCATTTGTGAATCCATCTGGACCTGGGGATTTTTTCTTAGGAAGACCTTGATGGCTTGCACAATTTATTTTTCTGAGATGGGATTATTTAAGTATTCCATTTCCTCCTTTGTTAATCTGGCAATTTATATTTTGGTAAATATTCAAAAATTTTCCCAGATTGTCATACTTGTTGTCATGTAATAGGGCAAAATAGCTTTTAATAATTCCTTTAATTTCCTCTTCATTAGAAATCAGATCACCCTTTTCATATTTTATACTCTTAATTTGATTCTTTCTTTCCTTTTATTAGATTAACCAGTATTTTATCTATTTATTCAAAGTAACTACTCTTAATCTTACTTGTTACTTCAATAGTTCCTTTACTTTCAATTTTATAAATTTCTCCTTTAATTTATAGGATTTCCAATTTAATTTTCATCTGGGGATTTTTAATTTGTTTTCTTTCCAATTTTATAAGTTTTAAGTCCAATTCATTGATTTCTTCCCTTTCTAGTTTTCTGATAAGTGCTCACAGATATAAATTTTTCCTTGATACTGCTTTAGCTGTATCCCATAGGCTTTGATATGATGTCTCTTTATTGTCATTCTCTTTAATGAAGTCTGTAATTGTTTCTATGATTTCTTCTTTGACACACCTGTTTTGAAAAATTAGATTATTTAGTTTTCAATTAACTTTAAATTTGCCTTTCCATTGGCCCTTTTAATTATATTTTTTTTTACTTCATTGTGATCTGAAAAAGTGGCATTTATTATTTCAGCTTTCCTGAATTTTTTTCAATATTTCTAAGCCCTGATACATGGTCAATCACTGTATATGTACCATGTACTACTTACAAGAAGATATATTCCTTTTAATCTCTATCCTGTCTTTCCAGGTATCTATTAACTCTATTTTTTTTAGTATTTTATTCATTTCCCTTACTTCTTTCTTATTTTTTATTTTTTTTTTTGTTTCATTTATCTAGTTCATGAAGGGGATGGTTGAGATCACCCACTAGTATGGTCTTATTATCTATTTCCTCCTTGAGCTCTTTTAATTTTTTCCTTTAGAAATCTAGATGCTGTGCCATTTGGTGCATAAATGTTTAGAATTGATATTACTTCATTGTTTATGGTACCTTTTATCAAAATGTAATTTTTTTTAAATTTACATTTAGCATTTATCAATAATATACATTTATACATTGATCAATATGTCATTATCAATATCAACAATATACATTTATCAAAATGTAATTCATTATCTCTTTTAATCACATCAATTTTTACTTTAGCTTTGTCTGGTATCATGATTGCTATTCCTGCTTTTTTTTCTTTACTTTAGATGATGCATAATAAATTCTGCTCCAGCCTTTTACCTTGAATCTGTGTGTGTCTCCCTGCCTCAAATGTGTTTTTTGTAAACAACATATAGTAGGAGTCTTATTTTTAATTCACTCTGCTTTCTGCTTCCATTTTATGGGTGAGTTCATCCCATTCACATTTGGTGTTAATATTACTAACTGTGCATTAACCTCCATCATATTATCTCCTGTAGATCCTGCTATAGTCCCTTTCATTCTGCTTCTCCTCACCACTATTTTTCTTTTTGTCACACATACCTCTCCCCGTTTCCCTCTCCTTTTATATATCTCCCCCTTCCCTTGTCTTATTCCCCTTCTACTTCTCTGTTGGGTGATAGAATTCTATACTCCATTCAGTATACTTGTTTTTCCCTTTCCGAGCCAGTTACAATTGAGAATAAAGTTGTTAAGCATGCCCTGTTATCACCCTTATTCTCCCCTCTCTGTAATGATTTATATATACATATATCTTTTATTAAAGTATGGCTGAACAAATGGTATCATATGAATATAAAAGAATACTATTGTACTATATGGAATGATGAATATGAGGAATTAAGAGAACTATATTCAGAACAACATGAGCAAATGAAGAATAATCTGTAATGATTTTTCACACCTCTTTATGTTAGATAATTTACCCCATTCTATATCTCACTTCTCTTTTCTCTCAGTACAACTCTCTCACCATTTGATTATTTTACATATCATTCATATGCATACATATCATACATATGTACAGTTTTATATCATTACCATACATATCAAATCATCTTATATTATCATATACATCATATGATAATAATCAGCTCACTTCTGCACCCTCTTTCTGGGTAAATTCCTTCTATCTTCTCTACTACTAAGAGTAATTTTTGAAAATTACATGTATCCTCTATCTAGGTAGACATATAAACATTTTGACCTTGATGAGTCCCCTAAATTTCCTCTTTCTTATTTCTTTTTTTGGGTTTTTCTTGTCTCCTGTTTGGACTTCATTTTTTTTTATGTCTACCTTATTTCTCAGGAATGCTTGGAAATCTTTTGTCTTATTGAATGACCATTTTTCCCCCTTAAAGAATATACTCAGTTTATCAGGATAGGTGACTCTGGGGTGTAAACCCAAATCTTTTGCCTTCCTAAATATCATATTCCATGTATTTTTATCCTTTAATATAGAAGCTGCTAGGTGTTGTTTGATGTTGATTGTAGCTTAATAGTATTTGAATGGTTACTTTCTAGCTGCTTAGAGATTTTTCTCCTTAGCTTGGTGGTTGTTATATTTAGCTATTACATTCTTCCAAGTAGTTATTTGAGGATTTCTTTCTGAAGATCATCTGTAAATTCTTTCACTTTCAATTTTAATTTCTTGTTCAAGGGTCTCTAGGCAGTTTTCTTTGATAATTTCTTGTAGTGTGATGTCCTAAGTTTTTTTTCTTGATCATGGCTTTCAGGTAGTCCAATAATTCTCCAATTGTCTCTCCTGGATCTATTTTTCTAGCTTAATTGATTTTCAAATAAGATATTTTATATTTTCTTTCATTTTTTTCATTTATTTGATTCTACTTTACTTTTTTTTTGGTTTCTCATGAAATCATTAGTTTCTAGGGGTTCAATTTTGATTTTTAAGGCCTGATTTTTCTGTTCATTTTTGGTTTTCCTTTTTCAATTGGCATATTTCTTCTTGCATAACTTTCTTTTATCCTTGCATCAATTTCATTTCTCTTTCCCACTTTTCCTTTGACTCTCTTAAATAGTTTTCAAAGTCTTTTTTGAGCTCTTCCAGAATCTGTGTCCAATCCATATTTTTCTTTTGGACTTTGAATGTATTTCCTTTGCTTACACTGCTCCCTTCTGTGTCTGTACTTTGTTCTTTGTCTCCATAAAAATGCTTTAGAGTTAGGTGCTTTTTATGTGGTTTGCTCATTTTCCCTATCTAATTATAGGTATACTTGGGGGGGGGGGTGTCATGATCTGAGGGCTGAGAGCTCTGAGAGCCCTCCTTCCCCTTCTGATTCAATTGACCCTTGAGATACTGATAGCTTATAAAGACTTGCCTCAGACTTAAGAGTAAGCTTTTGATCTCACTCCGAACTTGATCAGGTCAGGTACTGATCAAATTCTAGTTTCAGGCTTAGGTTCAAATTTTTGGTCTTATCCAAATATGTGCCTTGATCCAAATCAGGCACATATTTGTTTGCCCAGTCTTAGTGCACTGCTCTGAACTCGGTAAAAAGATCTGCACTTTGTACTTAATACTATCAGCCACCCCAAACTGTATACTCTGTTTTTAACCCAAGTCTATATTATTATTCCTAGCTTGCTATGGGCTCACATAAACCAGCCCCTTTCAGCCCAGACTGCACTAGGATGGGACTCTGGAACTTTCCACAGGTTGGAAATTTCAAGAGATGTGGGTTGGCTTGTACCACTATTTGCACAGGCATGCTCTCAGAATCTGGATATTGGTTTGGACTTAGGTTCTTAACCAGGAACAGCAGATATGGGGTGAGGGTGTATGACTTGCTTTTGGCTTGCTCTTCCTTCCTTGCTACAGCTTCTTAATGACTCTGCTCTTCTCAGTGCCCCAGATGTTGTCTCCCTACCTTTGGGTTTTTCTTTTCTTGAAAGTTGTTTCACTCTGTCACTTTGTTGGTTCTTTCACTCCTGTATTTGTTTTGTGGTGATATTTTAATCTTGCTCAGAGAGGATTCTCATGGTGGCACAGAGCTGCTCTGAATTACGCCATCATCTTGGCTCCCCCTGGAAGTCTCAACATTGTAAATTTCAAACAAGGCACAGGCAAAACAAATAATTTTCATTACACCAGTAAGCAATAGAAGATGGCACTGAGCAGTTCTGTCCTTAACGTGTTTGCATAAAGACATATCACATAGGTTGATGTAAGTTAGTCACCAACAGATTTATAATGTGAAAAGATTCTTCTTTGATCTGGAAATTAATAAGACAAAGGGTTGGGAATATAAGTGGTACCATGTTTGTTTGTTTGTTGTAGTATTGTGCATTGAGATTTCTTCTTTTCCCTGGATTTACCTAAATGCCTCAATATTTAATGAACTTGTAGAGTTTAGCACCATCATTCATTGTATGGAGATTTATATTTCAAAAATGGAATTAATTTTCCTGATAAACACATTGTACTTACAGTGCAGAACTTTATTGTATCATCTATCTAAATATTGTAATTTTGGAGATTAATTACTTGACATTTATTATGAAAAAATGTTTTGTTTATATATATATATACATATATATGTATATATATATACATATACATGAAGTCCTTTAATCATATGGCTTAATTGAGTCAAATTTGATATTTATATGTTACAAGATGAGTACTTAGCCAAATTGAATAACAATGACTAAAACTGTAGCAACAAGTATTATAATATTTCTCCAATGATATTAAAACATCATTTGAATTCAATAAATAATACATTCTTAACTTATGTTCTTAAAAATAGAGTCTGAAGACTTTGAACTTGAATATAAATAGAAAGAAATAGAAAACAACACCCAAATAAATGAACAAATTTATGCATACAAGGATATTTGTAAGACATCCAAGTAAGTAGAGAAAAAACATGAGAATGAAATAAAATTTATTTTTCCTTTAAAGTAACTGAAAAAAAAAAGCCCTGGTGTTTTAATTGTAATTCAATTTAATATAAGATCACACCCCAAATTGATTATATCTAAAAGGGAATAAAATATATGTGTGTATTTAATAAATATCATCACAAGAAAATCTAGGTGAATTGCAAAAAAGGCATTAATAGAAATACAATGATTAACAGGACATTTTACTATTCTTCACTGAGAGATAGCTAAATCTGGCAAATAATGACAAAGATACAGAAGTAAACAGAATCTGAATAATATCCTAGATAATGAGTAAATCAAAGTATACATCATAGGAACAATGAATAAATCAAACTATTGTTAATGAGACTAGCCAAAATTTCAAAGGACAGCATTCATTTTTGAAAATTTATAATAAAATTATGACACAATAGGAAACATTTTAATAGAAACTAAAATTCAAATAAAAAATAACCTGAAAAAACTTTCAGGTAGGCAGTATTAAAATATGGCAAAATAATTTCAATGTTTCAGTATACCCACAATCTCATTCATGTGGCTATGACTTCTTATTTATGCATATCACAACACAACCACACCTGTACATCTTTTGTAATTGTTATCTATGCCTTTCTATAAATCCACAATAAGTTATCTTCAGGGTACTAGAAGGCTTCTAATTTTTTTTTTTATATTTCAATAATATCAGAAAAGCATTTGGATTCTCTCATTATGACAACAGAGTTGTTCCATCTTCTTTTTCTCTCATGTGATTTCTCTTGTGATCATGCCTCCATTTTTCACACCCAAATGAACACTAGTAATAAATGTATATAGTTATACCCACTATGATCTAATGGCCCATAGATCATCCCATGGAATTTTGGATCAACTGAAATTTGTATGTAAAAGTATGTATATATATATATATATATATATATATATATATATATATATATATATATATATATATATATATTATATATAGATACACACATATATATGTATGTATGTATGTATTATATATGTAAGCACATAATATGCCTAATTTGTATATACATATATTTTTCACATAAGTATAAAATTACATATCTGCATAAATGTTATGTAGACTAGTATCCTCCTCTGATTAAATGTTGAGCCATATTTATGTTTGTATATATATATAAAATACATACATAAATGCATATAAACATGTATACATACACACACAAAATATATGGCTAAACATATAAATATATCCTTTCTGCATAACAACTTTCCCTTTCACAATTTTTATATATTGCAGGTCACCATAAAAAATTAAATGGGAATTAAGGGAGGAGATTTCTAGAATTTGCAGACAAGGTGCAAAGGCGAGCAGCTGACAGAAAAAAAGTTTAGAAACCCAGAAATGAAAAAAAAAAATATATATATATATACATATAAATATAGTATTGTATATTAACATATTTCTCTTGATAACATGAATATACATAATTTCTTTTTTTAATTTAAAATATTTAACCCAAATTTTATAATAAAATACTATAAACAGTTCATAAAGGCAAAAGGAAAAATTCAGACTTCTCTGAAATGAAGGGAGGGTCCAAAAATTTTACATGGATTTTTGAGTTCATGGGGCACCAAGCTCCTAAGCCCTGCAATGTGGAAGGGATACCTTTATGTACATGTATGTGTGTGTGTGTGTAAATATACACATAGAGATAGAGATATTCAGATGCAGAGATCTTATATTCCCTACATTTTAAAATTAGCTATATGAATGAGGTCTGTAATTCAAAATATTATGAGAAGCTGCCTCTTCCTTCTCCAGTTTCATCTTTTGTTATTATTGAGTCACTTTATCAGCTATATTTGACTTTTCATAAGGCCATTTGGGGTTTTCATGGCAAAGATACTGGAGCGGTTTGCCATTTCCTTCCCCAGATTTTTTACAGATGAAGAACTGAGACAAACAGGTTAAGTCATTTTTCCAGAATCACGCAGCTAGTAGTAAGTGTCTGTGGTCAGATTTGAATCCTGGCAGTTGAGCCCTTCTAATTCTAGGCCCAACATTCTATCTACACTTGCCACCTGGTGCTCCTTGTTTTCATCTAAGATACTCTAAATGTATAAGTGAACCAGTCATAAGGATTTTACAGAGATGAGAAAGTGAATATAACAATGAAATGTTAGAAATATTTTCAGTTTATTTGTATTCTCTCTCGCTCTTTCTCTCACACACACACTCACATATCTTTTGTAATGATAACATCAAAGCTCTTCTCCATTCTTTTCTCTCTTCTATTTCTCTCTTTTAAATATTATGAAAATCTCTCCCTGAGAACTATTAAATAGTATTGTTTCACACACAGAATTCTTTTTTTATATTTTTGGTTATATTCAGTCACTTTTGCTGAATCCATCTTCTAAAATGCTCATTATAATTTCTCACCTTGAAATTTTTAAATACTAAAGCAATATTGTCCAAATGCCAGAGTTCTTTGTCCTTAAAAATGAGAAAACTAAATATAAAAATAGTGGATGACTTGTTCCATTGCATGCCACTTTGTTCTTTCTTCCAGTTTTATCATGCTCTTAAAACAATGTTTTCTAATCAGTTGTCACATCATACTTTTTGTCCTCCATCTTGTTGCTATTAATAAATAACCTGCAACTGCTTATAATCTTCCTTTCTCCTCATCTATAATATTTTACAAATAAATTTGTATTACAAGCAAAGGTTTTCCTTGGCAGATACTTTTGTCTTTTTACTGGGCAAATAGATTATCTTACCTGTCAATATTACCAGTTTCTTTTAGCTTCTTAATTATCAAGACTCATTTTTTTAAAATTTAAATTATCTGAATACAATGGAAGCTATCTCATCTTCAGATTTACTTTTTCTGGTCCCTGTCAATCACACGGAAATGTTATTGACTATTTCTGGCAACGTGATGATACAATAAAGTGTGGATTGTTTGTTTGGTCTGATGTGGAAAGCCTTTCAAAGTCCTTAGTTTCTCTTCTGCCCTGGGATAGCAACGGGTATATGAGCTGCAATATAACTAAAAAAAGAAATAGCTTCAAATTTGATCATTCTTATTTAACTCTCCTTTGTGGCAAGCAGTTTATTCTGCCAATAAATTCCCTTTGAAGAGAGGTGTGAGGATGGGCTGCAACCTTTGCCCCTTCATTGTGCCTATAATCCCATATGCAGCCCAGATACCATTAGGCAAGTTTGCCTAGGCCCGTGTTAGTGAACCTATAGCACATGAGCCCCCTACCATAACCCCAGAGAAGGACCTGGCTCATTTTACTGCCATCATCTACTGGGATTATTTTTTAGATAGTTCAAAGCTATCTCATTTCCTGCTGTGTTTTATAGCAGTATAAAAATAAGAAACATTTGTATAGGTTTATTTATTCAAGATACACATTTTGCAATTTTGTTGAACTTACTTGTTTCTATTCATTTTCAATTCACTCTTAAGGATTCTTGAAGTATGCCATTCTATCATCTCCAAGAGTAATACTTTTGTTGCTTCTTTACCTAAGTTTCCCTCAGTTTCTTTTTCTTTACTTATTGTTATCATTAGTTCTAGTCTTATGTAAGACAGAAATGGTAACAATAGATATTTTTGTTTCACGTCTGATGTCACTGGAAAGAATTATAGGAGTTTTTTTCCTGTTGCACAAAATGATGTTCTTGATATGTTTTACACATTCTATTTATATTTTAATGAAAAGTTCATTCACTCCTATGCTTTCTAGGGTTGGTATTATATAAATTATTATATAAAATATTAAAATTCTATCTACTAAGTTATGTATAAGAACTATAAAAATATAAATATAAAGAAATGTTTTCAGAACTAAAGATGGACATAATACTTAGAAAACTGCTTATGGCTAGAATGAATCAATTTCATAAAATTATACTTTCTAAATTATATATTAAATGGCAGATCATTCAGCCAAAGAATTATTTTCTAGGTTTAGACACATATAAGAAATATTCATATGAAAAAAAATTTTTAAAAGGTCTAAAATAGCAAGGGAAATAAAGAAAAACAAGTGATGGATCTCAAACTATGCCACAATTTGTCACCAGCTAAAACTTTCATCACTCAGCAAAATATATTAAATACATAACATATAGAATCAAATATAGCTACTTGTTTAATATTTTATAAACTCAAAGATCCAAATTGTTTAGAGGAACTACTCTTTTGTTTAAGAAAAAACTGTAGAAGAAATTAGACTGCAGTTTGGAAGAAATTAGATTTAATCTATTACCTCATACCTTAGACCCATGCTGATGAAGACTTGTCACAGGTGACCCCAGCATGCTAGAGGGGTCTGCTCCTCTACCCTTCTCCACAGCACCTGAGGACATTTTTCACATGCCTCACCCCTCTGCCTAGTAGCCAAATGTGAGCATTTCCTCCCTCAGCTGTTTGGGGTAAGGGGCCCGGGTTTTGGGGTGGGCTCATTTTGGACACACAGTCTCAAAAAGGTTCACCAATGTGACCACTCTATAAAAACAAATTATGGAAACACAGGGAAAACTCACACCTATATAAAGAAGAAATGTTCATTAGCAGCAAAAAAAAAAAAACAGAGTCAAATGAAGTAATATTTATTACATAAAATTTAAAAGTTTTTGAAAAAAATCCATAATGTAAAAATTACTCATTCCAGTTGTCATCTTCTGCTCTGCATGGTTTCATCTCCATAGAACAAGAAGCCTAACCTACATTAACCTCATCACTACCATGCTGCTAACTCAATCCTTGACTGATATCACCTTCTTTAGCCTCTTCTGTCCTCAGATGATTAAAAGAATGATGGGCCAAATATCAAATTCTTCCTTTTTTGAGGGAATAAACTAGCATTGGGGCTCACTCCACTCTCATTCTGCTACTCTGTCTGGTTTCAATTCTATAGAACAAAATGCAACAAAGCCAAATATCCCCATTTTCTGCCTCCTTTTATGCATTGACACCTCCCTCCCCCATTAGATTGTAAGTTCCTGAAGGAGGAGAGAACACTGTTTTTCTCTTTGTTAGTTATATTTCCAGAGCTTAGCACAGGGTCTGGCCTACAGCAGGTGTTTAATAAATATTCATTGGATTGGATTACAAGACTAAAAGGAAAACAATTAATTGAAGGGAAAATATTTATAACAAACACCTCTTCAGTGATCTCATTTCCAAGAAATATGGTGAAATTCTTCAAATTTATAAGAATAAGAATTATTCCCTGACTGATAAATGGGTATGAACAGGCAGTTCTCAAAAAAAAAAACAAAAAACATGGCTTCTCTACTTATTTGGGTGGTAAAAGTTCTAAAATATTTTATATCCTAAAATTTTAAATAGAAGTAATTCTGAGATTTTCCTTCATACCTATTACATTGAGAAAAATTATAAAAAATGGATAAAGAATAAATTAAGCAAAACTATAACTATATTTTAAATACATCAAAAGCTATAAGAAATATAATTAATAAAATGATCATTTGTGATTACAAAAGACTGACAACACATACTATCCACCTACTGTATTGAGAAATTAGTGATTTAACTCTCTATATGTAGCAAGAGAAAGTTTCATTCTGCATGCTATAATATGTTTATGTATACATGTAGGTATACTTACAAATGTATGTATATCTATATATAGTATGTGATTGTGTATGTGTGTGTTTCTATACATACAAATACAATGAATGGGGAATTCATTTTATTTGAATATTCCTTGTTTCAAGGAATTTTTTTCTCTTTATCAATTAGTCTTGGTGAAAGAGAGAAAATTGATTTCTATTTTAAAAACATTTTTCAAGGAAATAGAGATATAGGAGGCTATAGAAGTAAACTATTACCTGCACTTTTAGATGTTACTGTATTATTAGGGTTTTTTTTTCCTTTATTACAAGAGTATTCTCAGAGAATGGAAGTAATTTGGAAATGTTTGTAAATATAAAAGATACTAATGAACATTTTACAAAAAATCTAAGTAATAAAAATTCTTCATCCTCTTCATTTATCCTATGTGGATGAATAGGTTAAATGCCTCTCAGTGATATTTTTGAAGTTGCTCTATAATTTCCAGGACTTGATGCCTCTAGAGCAGCCTACACATACATTGTCTCATTTGTGAAGTGTCTTTGCAATATTAATAAACTTTCCTGTAGCAACTCTTGGAGCACTTTTGGCAAACCAACCAAATGTACAGCAGTTTGAACCTGGGCCTCTAGATCCATGATCAGCTAACTATATTTTCATCTCTTCATCTTAGAATCCACATAAGATCTCCATCACAATGGTGAATACTTTTGATGAGTGGATGTCTCTCTTTTTATATTTATACTTTTTATGCTTATACTTAACCTCATCTTTATGAGCAGAGGAACATTGAATGAGGTTCTTTATATTGCTATATCTATAAAGTAATCTTGAATGATTTTGTCATAAGAATGAGTGATGACTTGTAAATAAGCCTTACAGGCAAATGATGAGATCATGCTCCTCTGCTGGTTGATGATCAGTTCCTGGATTGTTGATTGTCTCCCACTCTTAGCCAGTGCTCAAAGATCTTTCTCCCAGTTCCCTCAAGGATAACCTAAATCCTTACTTGTGACTACCCCAAATTCTGCCATTTTTCTTCATCTTTTTCCATAGATTTCATTACTGCTGAACTGCCTGACTCTGAAACTATGACTACCTACCCATGGATTGTTCTGGTTGTGGAGTGTCCATGCACCATCAATATTCTCCTGAAATGACTCTTGGAGTCAACCCTTTTTGGAAGGATATGAGCAAACCAACTGATGGATAGAAGATGAAGTTTGGGCCTTGTTTGCCTCCCTTTATTCCACAAGCAGCTAACCAAAGCTATAATTAAATGTCATTACAGCATCCATGATTAGAGGACAGTAAGTGTTGCTCCCTAGGTGAAGTAGCCATATATTCCAGTGATTCCTCTGCTCTTCCTCCCCCTAGCTCATTACCTGTTGATGTTCCAAATGTTCCAAATCAGCCAGATAGGTCGTCTACATCTAAATAAACATGGTGCTTTGAATCGGACTAAGTGCTTGGCTGTGGGTTCAAAGAGAAAGTCTTCTCCATTCCATTTGATATATAAATTTCTGACTAAGGCTGGGACAAGGATGCTAGACGACTTGCCTGATATATTGATGATCGTGATGCTGTGATTCAAGACTCCAACACATAGACTTGAGGTCTCAACTTCACCCTCAGCAAAAGGGAATTCCTTTGACCCCTAGACCTATGAGTGTGGATCAAGAATGTACCTAGCGTCTCAGGATTCTGAACTTTGGCAATTAGAAATTCTTGTTCTGGAAGGCCTGAGTCTGAATGTGGAACCCCCTCCTCATATTGTAAGATCAGCACCCTCCAAGACATATGACTACATCAGTAGTAACAACACTAGCAAAAAAAAGGCAATTTTAAAAAAGTTATCAAATGCCTTTCCTATAACAACAAACAATAAGTTCAATCAGATGTTGTATCTTCAATATCTCTCAGTTCTATGAGGTTGTAAAAGATGTGATCCATTGTACAATAATATCACTTAGAAAGATCTTGTTCTCTCATTGAGGAATAATATCACTGAATAGGTAGATGAGTCTCTTAAAGATTCTTTATAAGTGAAAAAGTAAATACTTAGATTAGAAGTTGATGTTTTCCATCATCTTTTGGGAGGAACATTAATAAAGTCTGAGTTTACTTTCATAATTCTGTCTCTAGAGCTTAGCACATGTTCTGGAACATGATAGGTACTTAAGAACTCCTTATTGGGTATCTTCCCCTCTTTCAAGAACTTTATGAATCAATTACTCAATGTCTTCACAATTGTGATGCTTACAACATGACTCATATCTGTGTACACTTGGTCTAGCACAGATACTCTTTCCACCTTTTTTCTCTTTAGTGGAGTGTCTACCTCCTACAAAAACACATCTGGGGCAGTGACATTAGAATTCAAGTAGGTTAGAAAGAGTATGTGATAAACATCTTTTAGATATTTCCTCTTTTCTCTTATTTCGTTATTTTTCATTTTATACTCTTAAATATAATTGAGATTAACTTGTTTAGTTGGATTTCTTGCTAAGCTTTCTTCCCATTGGTTTTATCTTCCATTTCTTTTCTCTGATTGGTATGTGTCTTCCTCTTAATATTTTACAACCAAGTGTATATTCTAAACTGGGATTGACTTTGGTTGACACCTCTTTGTACTTAAAACGTAAGTCAAATGTTTGCTTACTAATATGTTTTTAAAGTACTTTTTAGCTCTTCAATATAGCAAATGATTCTTATTAGTCAAATATCTCTAAAATTATGAAAATCAGTGATGTTTTTCTGTTGTCAATTCTGTTCTGCATCACACATTTTTATTATTATTTATTAAAATACTTAATGATTGAGTACTTTCAATTGCATAACATCTTTTTCAAATTGTTATTTTTCCTCCAATCCTTTACCAATTCTGATCTTTGCTCATTTTCAGCAGTCATCTTGTTTAAATAGGCTACATTGCAGCAATTATAATTAAAGCATCATTCTCTCATCTTTATCATTTCTTAAAATCTGATTCTGATTTTGACCTTTGCTCCAACAAGTGAATTATATTGACTGCACATAGATATCTAACTTTAAATGATTCTAACATCAGTATTTTTTTCTGTCAAAGTCAATTTCATTTTTGCAGCACATTCTCAGGTCTTCATGGTTTCTAGCAGCTTCCTACTCATTAAAAATCACCACACAAATTCAAAAGACTTGTGAATGAGCAATAAAAATTGGCCCTCTCATTTCTTACTTCCAAATTATATTACATAACACTTTGGCCATTTTTCTTACATTCATCTTTAATATGAAGTTATACCAAGTATGAAAGCAGATTTGACACATACTAGAAGATCTCATCAAGTTCTTTAGAAAAATCTTTCTACTTCATCTTTTGCAATTTAACTTGGAGCACAAGCTAGTTTGCTTCCTCATGGTTTTTTGAGGTAGTTTATCACTATCACTGCAAGGTAACATGACCAAATGTCCCATTGAGATGGGGAATAAGCATCCAGCAGACTGGAAAGCTTTGCTCTAACTCATTTAACAACCTTATGAGGACACCACAGCAGGATTTAGACTTCCCATGTCTTATACGTCTCACACTATGACCTATTCACCTTTATTTATGATAATACACCTTTTGAAGAGATAACCTTTATGCAACTTCCTCTACAGATCATTGGATATATCTTGCAACCTATTTACTCCTTTTGCTGGTCCCTTCAATTTCTTTTGAGGAGGAAGATTAGGAACACAATGAATACCAGTTGTTGAACTGCTATTTATAAGCGGTTTAAAATATTTTATCCTTAGTATCACATGATTTTTTCTGCCACTATACATTAAACAAGTCAACTTTTCATGGTAATTATGTTTTTATATATCATCAGTTTGCACTTACACATTGGTTACACAAGACAAATAGATACTGTTTTCAGGGACAGTGTCAAGATACAGCAAAATCCCAGGGGCCTTGGGTCTTATGCCCCATAGAATCTTTAAATTAGTAGAGTTAAGCAAAATAAAGCCACATATTTGCTATTCTAAAATGTAAGTCTAATTCCCTATACACAGATTAGATCTTTTTACCATCATTCCAAGTTACTTCTAAGAATGGCTAGGCCTGTTCCAGAAATGATGTTTTCCTCTGTCCTCTGATAACCCCTCCAATTATTGTCATTTTCTGATGGGCATGGAAGTTTAGGGGCATTTTAATTTGTAATTCCCTTAGTGACTGCTAGCATTTTTATATGACTGATGATAATATAGATTTCTGTCTTTGAGAATTACTGTTCATATCTTTAACTTTACTGGAGAATGATCTCCATTCTTATGCATTTGAGTTAGTTAATATATATATAATCTTGAATGTCACCCTTTTATGAGTGAAATTTGCTGCAAAGATTTTTTCTACTTAATTATTTTCCCTTTAATATTAATTGCACTAAATTTGTTAGTATGGTGGTGTATTCACTTTATTTGTTCAAAATTGTCCAATTTCTGTAATACTTCCCATCATCTGTATGTCCAACAACTCTCACTCTATTCATGTTTATAAAAATTGTCTCCTTCCCTGATCCTCAAATTTGTTTATAATGTGATATTTTATGAATAGAACAAGCATGCCTTTAGAGTTTATCATATTATGCCGTATGAATCTAATTTTTCAGACTGCTTTGTTGTGTTCCTAGCAGTTTTTTTTGTTAAACAGTGGGTTGAGGTGTCTGGATTTAACACTCACTACACATTTATTTCCTTTGAACTGATACAAACAGTCAGCCTTTCCCACACTTTTCAGATCTAATCTAATAAAATAAAGATGATCATCAAGAAAAAAAAAGTTTTGATTAAAAAAATTAGTTAACAATCTGTTTCACTGATTGACTTTTCATCTTTTGTAAACAATAGCAAGTTATCTTAATTTTAATTTATTATTATTTTTAAGTTTATTTTATTAGATGATTTATAGTAATTTTCTATGGTTACAAGACTCATGTTTCTTCCCTCCACTTCCCCCATACCCCTCCTGTATCTGATGCACAATTCCACTGGGTTTGACATGTGCCATAGATCAAGACCCATTTCCTTATTATTAATATTTGCACTAGGGTGATCTTTTAGAGTCCAAGTTCCCAGTCATACCCCACTGACCCATGTGATCAAACGGTTGTTTTTCTTCTTTGTTTCTTTTCCCACAGTTCTTCCTCTGCATGTGAATAGCACTCTTTCTCATATGTCCCTCCAAATAGTTTTGGATCATTGCATTACTATTAGTGGAGAAGTCCATTAAATTTGATTTTACCACAGTGTATCAGTCTCTGTGTACAATGTTCTCCTGGTTCTGCTTGTTTCACTCTGCATCAATTCCTGGAGGTTGTTCCATTTCCCATGGAATTCCTCTAGTTTATTATTCCTTTGAGCACAATAGTATTCCATCACCAACATATACCACAATTTGTTCAGCCATTCCCCAATAGAAGGGCATCCCCTCATTTTCCAATTTTTTGCCACTACAAACTGCGAGGCTATGAATATTCTTGTACAAGTGTTTTTCCTTATTATCTCTTTGGGGTACAAACCAAGCAATGCTATGGCTGGATCAAAGAGCAGACAGTCTTTTAGTGTCCTTTGGGCATAGTTCCAAATTGCCCTCCAGAATGGTTGGATTAGTTCACAATTCCACCAGCAATACATTAATATCCCAACTTTGCCACATCCACTCCAGCATTCATTATTTTCCTTTGCTGTCATGTTAGCCAATCTGCTAAGTGTGAGGTGATACCTCAGAGTGGTTTTGATTTGCATTTCTCTGATTATTAGACATTTAGAACATTTTTATGTGCTTATTAATAGTTTTGATTTCTTTATCTGAAAATTGTCTATTCATTTCCCTTGCCTATTTATGAACTGGGGAATGGCTTGATTTTTTGTACAATTGATTTAGTTCCTTATAAATTTGAGTAATTAGACCTTTGACAGAGGTTTTTGTTATAAAAATTATTTCCCAATTTGTTGCTTCCCTTCTAATTTTAACTGCATTGGTTTTGTTTGTACAAAAACTTTTTGATTTTATGCAATCAAAATGATCTATTTTGCATTTTGTAATTTTTTTCTAACTCTTGCTTGGTCTTAAAATCTTTCCTTTCCCAAAGATCTAACAAGTATATTATTCTGTGTTCACCTAATTTACTATCTACTGATTCTAATTATTCTAAAATTTCATTCACTTCTCTTACTTCTATTTTTTTTTGGGGGGGGGTTCTATTTTTCTTGTTCTGATAGGGGAAGGTTCAGGTCTCCTAATGGTATAGTTTTTCTATCTATTTCACCCTTGAGCTCCACTAGGTTCTCCTTTAGAAATTTAGATGTTATGCCATTTGCTGCATACATGTTGAATATTGGCATTTCCTCATTGTCTAGTCTGCCTTTTATCAGGATGTAATTACCTTCACTATCTCTTTTAACTAGATCTAGTTTTACTTTGACTTTGTCAGATATCATGATTGCAACTCCTACCTTATTTTTTTCAGTTGATGCCCAATACATTTGGCTCCACCCTCTTACTTTTACCCTATGCATGTTGACCTTCCTCATGTGTGCTTCTTATAGACAACATTTGGTAGGATTTTGGTTGCTGATCCACTCTGCTATTTGCTTCTGCTTTACAGGTGAGTTCATCCCATTCACGTTAAAAGTTATGATTACTACCTGACTATTTCCCAACATTTTGATTTTCTCTCCTTGTCCTGTCCTTTCCTCTTTCATTATTTCCTTCCACACCAGTATTCTCTTTTTAATCAGTCCCCCTAATCCCCACCCTTATTTTATTTCCCTTTCTTCCCCTCCCTTCTTATTCCTCTCTTAATTTTCTTTTGGGGTCTTTTTAAGCCACTTCAAACACTCTCCCACCTTGAATTACTTCACTCCCCACTCTCCCTTCATGCCCCTCCCTTTTTATTCCCTTTTTGTTTTTTTAGAGTCTATTAAATCCCCTTCCCCCTCTTTCCCTCTCCCCTTTTTTAAATTCCCCTCTCCACTCCCCCCCTTTAAGTTTCCCCTCTCAGCTTCCCTATAGCATAAGGTAGAGTTCAATAGCCCAGTGGATCTAGATGTTCTTTCCTCTCCGATTTGATTCCACTGAGAATAAGGTTTGAGTATTACCTTTTAGAGCTCTCTTCCTCTCCTTATCACTGTATTCTTCTCTTCCCTCTCCGGCATGCCTTTTTGTGTAGTACAGGTTATCCTAATTTTCTTATTTCATCAAGTTTCTCTTGGTGCCATTCCCCCCTTTCTTTCTTCTTTTGTTTTTATATATGATTTTAAACTACTTAGTACCCCAATCTCTACCTATGGATAATTCTTCTAACTACTATAATAGTAAATGCAATTTTTGACAGTTACAAATAATATTTTTCCATATAAGAATATTAATGATTGGGCCTTATTTGAGGCCCTTAGAGAACAACAACAACAACAAAAAAAAATAAGACCCCTCTCTTTCTTTTTCTTTTCTTTGTTTTTGTATTTGTATTTGTGGATTTTAGTTCCTGGGAGTTGGTGGCCATTGCCTTGTTCCTTCTTGGTCAGATGTCTAAGTAAGGAATGTGGATGATCTTTGTATTGGGCTCTGGAGAGTTTTTTGCCCTGAGGATATTTTTATCCATTCCTCAGCAGTGTCTAGCTACTCTTAGGGTCAGGTTCAGCCCCCAATAACTTAAAGATTGCCTGGGAAAAGGTCTGGGTTTGGAGTGTAGGGAGGTCTGTGTATTGAACACTGGAGAGGTTTTAGCCAGAGGGCTTTTTTCTGTTCTCTTTGGGGTTTTGCAGTGAGCTGCTGTAAAAATGGAGATTTGAACCCTAGACTTCAATCCCCAGAAGTCCTTGGTATTTCCCAGAATTCCCTATAATCTCACCTGAATCTCCATCTGGGTGAGATCAAAATTAGTATTTAAACTGGCTGTAACACCTACCTCTGCCTCTTCCTCTACTGGGACATTAGAATATGTAGTGGGTAAGCTAAGCGCAGGGGTTTTAAATGGGATAATCAGCCCTATGCACATGGTTATTATTTTGTATCCTTAATCTTTAATAAACATCATAAAAATAACACTTTTATTACTAGAAACTAATTTAACTGTTACACCGCCCCCTCTTCCCAAACTCCATAACACCCTATTTCCATGTTTCCTCAGCCTCCCAGTGTTCTGAGTCATTTGTCTTAGAGGTAAGTCTGTTTTGATCTCAGTCAACTTCCCTCCTAGAATTTAGATGTTTGTCCCATGCACACTGGGACTCTGGAAAGGTAGGTGAAATGGGGAAGGGGTGATGAGCTTGTCCCTTGGTGGGGGAAATGTCACCCCCTTTTAATGTGGAAATGCCCTAAATTTGCCTACCTTCTGTGCTGTGTTCTATCTTAGAACTCCTTTGTTAGTTTGATTTTGGCTTTGTCATTTTGAGGCACTCTGTCTCGATTGGTGGAGAGAAGAGCTCTGCTTCTACTCAGTAGCCATATTGACCCAGATTTTATTTTTTCTTAATTTAGTTAACACTCCTGCTCTAAAGAAATGTACGTACAAAATAAAATGGAAAATTATTGTATCTGAAATTAAGAATCTTTATTTTGTATAACTTTATTATAAAATATATGTACATAATGAACTGTGTTTCTTTCTAATTGCCCTGTTTGTCTATTTCTTTCTAAACTTCCTTTAGTTCTCTTCTATTCATTTAAAAAATAACTTCAACTACTTTTTATTTCTTTTCTTCTTTTATTATAACAATCCTACTTGTTTTCTTTGACCTTTCCTCCAATCCTACTCCCAAATTAAAAAAAAAAAAGAATGGAAAACACAAACCTTAATGTCAACTAGTTAAGATTTATAATATTATTTGAGATTTGCTATTGCTCTCTTCTCACACTTTTTTTCATTATTTTCCTTGAAATTTTTGACCTTTTATATCTCCAGATGAATTACATTACTTTTTTTTATCACTACAATGTAGTCATTTTGCTTTTTTATTTGTATGGCATTGAACAATTAAATTAATTTGGTAGTATTTATACTATATTATATAGTGATTCTTTCATTCACTTTCAATAAATGCTGAACAGTCTGTCAATAAGAATGTCAGTGCTTACTATTTACTACTCTTTTTTTGCAACCCCTTTAAAAATCAGTAGTTAGCAGCAAACATATTAATTGGTAATAACCCCTTGTTTTCTCAGTTTAACAATTAGGTCTGAGATCAATGTAATGCAATGTAACTCTCTTTTTATTTATAGCTATTACTTCTATAATCCTAAGTAGTAAGATTCTACTAAGTAGCATTAGTCCTAGGATAAGTCAATCAGTCAGTCATGAAATCGGTAAAATTATTAAGTGTTTCCTATATGTTAGGCACTATGCTAATTGTTGAGAATTCAAAGAAAGATAGAAAGAGGATGCTGTTGTTTGGTTGTTGTCTTATCCAATTCTTCATGATCCTATGGATCATAATATGCTAATACTAACTATGGGGTTTTCTTGGCAAAGATACCAGAATGGTTTACTATTTCTTCTCTTGGGGATTAAGACAAATAGAGAGTATTATTAACTAATGAGAATAACAAGGGTTTAACATATGCATTTGTAACTAAGTAGATTCTTGAAGGAATCTCAGGATTCTAAGAGATGAAAGCAAGGAAACACTGGAAATTATACAACCTTGTCAGTATTCTTATACATTGCTCCTCACAATGAATTCTTTAGTCCATTGACACTAGTCTTTTTCTGTTCTGCAAACAAGATACTCCATTGCTGGACTTCCAGAATTTTCTTTGGCTCTACCACATGTCTGAAGTGTTCACTTTACATCTCCATCTATGGCCTTCTTTGGATTCCCTTAAGTTCCAACTTAGATCCCATGCTCTATAAGAAACCTTTCCCAACCCTTCTTAATTCTAGTGCCTTCATTCTCTTAATTATTTTTATTAATCCCTTATGTAGCTACATAAGGGATATATATATATATATATATATCTGTAGGTCTTCCCTCTCTAGACAAAAACACGTTTTACTTATTCTTGGTATTGAGAGGGAAGACCTACAGATATGTCTGTAGTTCATTGATTGTATATGATCTTTTTTCAATTTCCAAAGTCTTGGGGTCTCAAAGTGGAATTCTAGAGCTTTCTCCTATAGTGTGCTTGGCAAAAATATACTCGCTAGTCTTAAAAGATGGCAGTCCCAGCTGCTTTATGATATGTGATATGAATTACTAGAATTTTGATGATGGTCACTTTGTCATCTACCACAAAAAATGACAAAATTAGCTTCCTACACTGTCTCTTCATATAAGTCCAACATGGACTGCTTAACTAATTTTCAGATTCTGAACTTAAGGGAAAGATCATCAAGGAAATGCAACTATTCATTCATCACTGGTTTCTTAATATCATATAGAGAGATATGTGTCCTCTCCTGTGAAAGTACAGACAAAATTTCTCTATTTATTCTATCTACTCCTGACATTTTTCTCCAAAGAACTTTTGGAAGGTTGTTTTTTTCCTTTTTTTTTAATGCTGCATCATGTCAAGTAAAGAGACGAGATGCTGTATTTATCATGCCATGGCTATGCCTCTTTTTATATCACCAAGGCTTAGCACAGTTACTGGTATTCAGTAAGAGGTGCTTGATTGACTAAATACAACACAAATAAAAGGAATAACACTGCAAATCAGAGCTGGTAAGAAATGGAATATTGAGGACATGTAATAACAAATAGGTCAGTTTGTCTGGATCATGCAGTACCTGAAGTGAAACAACATGACTTATGTCTAAAAAAATAGGCTTGACACAGATTGTATGAGAAAAAAATTACCATTAGGTGAAAGAGTGAAAGAGACTGCATTTTATAATAGAGACAAAAGGTAGAGACTGAAGATTCTTTAGCAAGGACTGACATGGTCAGAATTGTGGTAATATTATGTCCAAGTTTTTTCTTGATTATGGCTTTCAGGTCCTCCAAAAATTCTCAAATTGTCTCTCTTAGATCTATGTTCTAGGTGAGTTGTTTTTTCAATAATATATTTCATGTTTCCCTCTGTTTTATTTTCATTCCTTTGATTCTGCTTTATTGTTTCTTGGTTTATCATGAAGTCGTTAGTTTCTAAGTAGTCAATTCTGATTTTTAATCTGATTTTCCTCTCAGTTTTTGGTTCTTTTTCAATTGACCTATTTTTTCTTGCATCACTTTCCTTTTTCCTTGCATCACTTTCACTTCTCTTTCCCACTTTTCCTTAACCTCTCTTAATTGTTTTTTGAAGTTTTTCTTGAGCTTTTCCAGAATCTGTGTCCAAGTCGTGTTTTTATTTTGGACTTTGCCTGTGTTTCCTTTGCTTTCACTGTCCCCTTTTGTCTTTGTGCCTGGCTCTTTGTCTACATAAAATTCTTTAGAGTTTGGTGGGGTTTTTTATTGTTTGCTCATTATTCCTATCTAATTATAGATAGACTCAATTTTCTGGGAAGTTGGGGTACCCTCTTAAAATTCAGCCTTTCCTTGATGCTATTTTTAGCTTGTTTTCTGATATTTTGACAGTTTCAGTTCTTATAGGATGATGTGATGGGCTGAGGGCTGAGAGCTCTGAGGGTCCCCTCCCCCTGATGATTCCATTTACTCTTGAGATGCTGATAGCTTAGGACCTGCCTCAGTCTTGTTCATAAGCTTTTGATCTCATTCTGAACTTGATCAGGTCAGGGGAAGACCAAATTCTAGCCCTAGGCTCAGGTTTAATTTTTTTTACTTCACTATGTACTTAATCCAATCGGGCACAACCTTAATTGCCCTGTCATAGAGTTCTGCCCTTAGTTTTTGGCAAAAAGTCCTGGGGGTAGAGGGGGAGGAATGGGCTGTGAACTGTGTTCTCACCCCAAAGTGTGAACTATATGCTATCTCAAGCCCAGATTGGGATTCTGGGTTTCTCCCTGGGCCCACAGGGATTAGTCCACTTCTTCCCAGACTGCCCTGGGCTGGGACTCTGGATTTCTCCACAGTTAGAAATTTTAAGGACTATGGGGTGGCTTATACCACTATTTTCCTAGGCAAGTTCCTAGCATCTGAATGTGATCTAGAGCTTAGGTTCTGAACCTGGGACAACAGATGTGGGGTGGGGGGGTGGCTTTCTTTTTGCTAGCTCTTCCCTACTTGCTATACAACCTTTTGATAACTCTTCTCTCCTCTCACTCCAGTGCCCTAGATGTTATCTGCCTACCTTTTGGGTTTTTCTTTCCTTGAGAGTTTTTTCACTCTGTCTCCTTGTTGGTTCTTTCACCCTTGTATTCATTTTATGGCAATATTTTAACCTTGATTGGAGAGGAATCTCATAGTGACAGAGCTGTGCTGGTTCACTCCACATCTTGGCTCCACTCCAGGAACTCTCCAAATGTGTTTCTTATAAACAACATATTGTTGAATTCTGGTTTTCAATCTGTTTGACTATCTAATTCCATTTTATATGTGAGTTCTTCCCATTCATATTCATAATGATGATTAAGAACTGTGCATTTCCCTCCTTCTTATTTTTCCCATTTGATTCTGCTCTTTCTCTGTCTTTTTACTCTGTCTCTTCTCAGATATGTTTTACTTTTAATCACCACCTCCTCACTTCCACCTTCCTTCTATTACTCCACTCTTTTCCTTATTCTGTTCCTATTTCTCTATAAAGAAAGATAGAAACCCACATAAATCATGAGCTTTTCTATATATCTCCAACACAGCTCAGCAGCAAGAACTAGAAAGAGAAATCCCATTCAAAATCACCTTAGACAAAATAAAATACCTAGGAATCTATCTCCCAAGACAAACACAGGAACTATATGAACACAACTACAAAACACTCGCCACACAACTAAAACTAGACTTGAACAAATGGAAAAACATTAACTGCTCATGGATAGGACAAGCCAATATAATAAAAATGACCATCCTACCCAAACTTATTTATCTATTTAGTGCCATACCCATTGAACTACCAAAATACTTCTTCACTGATTTAGAAAAAACCATAACAAAGTTCATTTGGAAGAACAAAAGATCAAGGATATCCAGGGAAATAATGAAAAAAAACACATACGATGGGGGCCTTGCAGTCCCTGACCTAAAACTATATTACAAAGCAGCAGTCATCAAAACAATTTGGTACTGGCTAAGAAACAGAAAGGAAGATCAGTGGAATAGACTGGGGGAATGCGACCTCAGCAAGACAGTATACGATAAACCCAAAGATCCCAGCTATGGGGACAAAAATCCACTATTCGATAAAAACTGCTGGGAAAATTGGAAGACAGTGTGGGAGAGACTAGGAATAGATCAACACCTGACACCCTACACCAAGATAAATTCAAAATGGGTGAGTGACTTAAACATAAAGAAGGAAACCATAAGTAAATTGGGTAAACACAGAATAGTATACATGTCAGACCTTTGGGAGGGGAAAGGCTTTAAAACCAAGCAAGATATAGAAAGAATCACAAAATGTAAAATAAATAATTTTGACTACATCAAACTAAAAAGCTTTTGTACAAACAAAACCAATATAACTAAAATCAGAAGGGAAACAACAAATTGGGAAAAAATCTTCATAGAAACCTCTGACAAAGGTTTAATCACTCATATTTATAATGAGCTAAATCAATTGTACAAAAAATCAAGCCATTCTCCAATTGATAAATGGGCAAGGGAAATGGATAGGCAGTTCTCAGATAAAGAAATCAAAACTATTAACAAGCACATGAAGAAGTGCTCTACATCTCTTATAATCAGAGAGATGCAAATCAAAACAACTCTGAGGTATCACCTCACACCTAGCAGATTGGCTAACATAACAGCAAAGGAAAGTAATGAATGCTGGAGGGGATGTGGCAAAGTAGGGACATTAATTCATTGCTGGTGGAGTTGTGAACTGATCCAACCATTCTGGAGGGCAATTTGGAACTATGCCCAAAGGGCGACAAAAGAATATCTACCCTTTGATCCAGCCATAGCACTGCTGGGTCTGTACCCCAAAGAGATAATGGACACAAAGACTTGTACAAAAATATTCATAGCTGCGCTCTTTGTGGTGGCCCAAAACTGGAAAACGAGGGGATGCCCATCAATTGGGGAATGGCTGAACAAACTGTGGTACATGTTGGTGATGGAGTACTATTGTGCTAAAAGGAATAATAAAGTGGAGAAGTTCCATGGAGACTGGAACAACCTCCAGGAAGTGATGCAGAGCGAGAGGAGCAGAACCAGGAGAACATTGTACACAGAGACTAATACACTGTGGTATAATCGAACGTAATGGACTTCTCCATTAGTGGCGGTGTAATGTCCCTGAACAATCTGTAGGGATCCAGGAGAAAAAAACACCATTCATAAGCAAAGGATAAACTATGGGAGTGGAAACACCGAGAAAAAGCAACTGCCTGAATACAGAGGTTGAGGGGACATGACAGAGGATAGACTCTAAATGAACACTCTAATGCAAATACTATCAACAAAGCAATGGGTTCAAATCAAGAAAACATCTAATGCCCAGTGGACTTACGCGTCGGCTATGGGGGGTGGGGGGGAGGAAAAGAAAATGATCTATGTCTTTAACGAATAATGCTTGGAAATGATCAAATAAAATATATTAAAAAAGAAAAAAAAATAAAAGAAAGCAAAACATAAAAAAAAAGAAAGATGGGATTCTATACACAAATGAGTATGTTTATTATTCACACTGTAAGCTAGTTCCAGTGAGAGTAAGGTTTAAGCATTTCCCATCACCATCCGCATTGTCCCCTTCACTGTATTAGTTATTTTTTCCCCTCTTCAAGTAAGATAATTTACTTTATCCTAACTCTTCTTTCCTTTTACTCTGAGTGAAATCCTCCTTTTTACCCCTTTAGTTTTTTTTTTAAGATATCATGACAATCAGATTACTCTCACACACTTCATGTATACTTCTTTCATTTTTTTTCTGTATACTCCATTTAAATCCTTCCAGCTAATGATAAAAAAAAGTTTGCAGGGCAGCTAGGTGGCTCAGTGAATTGAGAGCCAGGCATTGAGAAAAAGGTTAATAAAATGATCGAACAAATAAACAGCTAACCATAGAAAATTAATACAGAAACAAAGAAGAATAAGGCATTAATTCAGAAGGGAACAGTGAGATCTAAGCAACAAAATTTTGCTTTACATGCAAAACTTTTAAAGAAAATTTTAATTAGTCTGCAGTTCTGGAAGAGTTCAAAAATATTTCAAAAATCAAATAACAGAGGCATAGAAAAATGAGAAAGAGAAATGAAAGCAATGCAAAGCCGAATTTGGCAAAATGTGAAAAGATCTGCAAAAATCCAATGAATCGACACAATTAAAAAGAAGGCTCAAAATCTCATGGAAGAAAATAATTTCCTAAAAATTAGAATTGGGCAAGTAGAAGTTAGTGACTTCATGAGACATCAAGAAAAAGTTAAACATCAAAAGAATAAAAAAAAATATCAAATTTCTCATTTAAATAACATTTAAATAACTGACCTGGAAAATAGTTTTATGGCTTGAACTTTAAGGGGTAGACATGGAAGTGCACTACCGCTAGCTTAAACAGGGTCCCAGAATCTCAAAATTGGCTCAGGCTAACATTCAGAACCTAGAGTTGTAGGTTTGGGGTAGAGGAGCTTGCTGTTGGCTTGTGCTGGTACTCTTTAGTATGGCCTTGCTATGGGTAGCTCAGCCTTGCTATGGACAATGTGGCTTTTTTTTTTGCATTCTGTTTTCCCCTCAAACCTCAGTAAACAATTTTAAATTGTTTTCTATGAGAAATTGCTTCACTTTGTGCCCTCGTTGGTTTTGTATTCATATTGAAGTATTATTTTAAGGTAGATTGGAGAAATTTCTTAGAGTGGCTCAAACTTTTTATGCCTCTTCTCTACCATCTTGGTCAGCCTATAAGCCTAAATTTTGGTGTCAATATATTACTATTTTCCTTAAGAACACATCTGTATAAGTTTATTTGTATTTCTTTCCATTATATTAATTTGTTTGTTTGTTTTTTACAGAAAAATAAACTGAGCCATATTCAAGAACGTATGATGAGGCTTTGAGATTAAGGAAAGGACAGGCAAGAGGGAGTACATATTCACTAACTGAAAGTCAGGAAAATAATTATACACTAAAACATGGAAGGAAAATCCCTCTAAATAGGATGAAAAAATACATTTCAGGGGATCAATGAACTGTTTGTGGAAAAGGAAACATATGGTTTAGAGCAAATTGAAATCAAAGTTGCCTAAAGAAGTCAACAGAAAAAGAGAAAGGAAAGGATGGAAGGCAAGAGTGAAGAGAAACAGAAAGACAGACACAGAGTCAGAGAAATACAGAGACAGAATGAGATGAAGTGAAACAGAGAGTTACAGAAAAAATGAACAGTATATATACTAGGCAAAAAAATTAAACTGAAGATTCAAATTTATTTGAATTTTCCACAGTGCAGACAGGATAAAATGTTATTCAGAATTTTCAAGACAAGAAATATGATTTACTCACACTGATTCAACTGCCCAGAAGATGTCTGAAAATTATTTATTCCCAAGACACTCTGGACTTATTTCTGTCTTTATGGAACACTGTTGCAGTGATTTTCTTTCTATGTTTCTCATTTAATAATGCCTTGAGCAATGATCTTTTGACAAATTTTAATATAAATGGCCCATTTACTTATGTTCATTTGGTTTCATAAACCATTATAGGGACAAATGTTTGTTGGGTTTTTGTGATACTATAATACAAAGATCTGTTATTTTCAATATTGAATTATATTGTTTCTAATTTATCTTATTAAAACACAATTGGCCATCAGCTTAACCTTTATCATCAGTTGTTTATATGTAGATAAAGGAAACAATTCTTAAATGAATGCTTCCTTTGAAGATTTATCTTTAAGAGATCATATAAATAGCAATGATTAAATGATTCCATATAGTATTTTAGGTTTTTGAAAGACAAACTTTATTCTCAAAAGAGTTTTTATTCTCAAAGCATAAAATATAATAAAGTAGGACTAAAGAGATCATGAATATCCCAGCAGAATAAATTATTATTTAGAATATTGAATTTGGAGATCTCTGTGATTCTTTCAAACTCTGATTTTCATTCCTTTAAATACCTTCCTTTAAATCAATTGACTGATGAAAATATGGGCCAATCTATACAAGGATATGCTGATAAATGTTTAATAACTGACTATCTGGAGAAAATATAGGCACATTTTTTATTTTAATCTGAATTTATAACCTTTTCTTCATCACTGTTTTAAGACTACACAATGAAAAGAATATAAATCCAGTCTTTATTTTCTGATGTCCAAGGTGTAAGTGCTCACACTGTAAATAATTGATTTTCAAAAGCCAGTAAGAGCTGATGTCAAGTCATTCCTGATATCCCACATATTTGACAAAGTAGTACAAAACTCAGAAAATTCATGAGCTATGTTTACTGGTTCAAATATCTACCCTATGAATTCCCAGATACCTACGATATTTAAGTAATACCAAAATAACATGATAATTTTTTTTAAAAAATTATAGGTAGTCTGGATCAAATCCCAACTTATACTAGGTTAAGACCAGTGTTAAGGCCAGCATCATATAACCTAATAACTCAAAGATGAAATTCAACTCAGACTTCTAGAATGGCATTCCAAAGGCTTGTATATAAAGTGGAACAATTATTTATAGTAGAATACACCAGAAAAACCTAGAGTTTAAAGAAAAACTTTATTCAGCTTTCAACATGACTGTGAGACTTGGACTTGCAAATTGCATATTCTAGAGTAAACTTTTTGGAGTATAGAGTATTTAGAGAACAGAGTATAAAGAATAAGTAATAAATATTTTAGCTCTCACATGGCCTGCAAGACATTGGGCAAGTTATTGAACTTATTTTTTTTTCAGTTTCGTGTTTGTCATCAATATTTTATTGTAAGTAGTAATTTTCACACATAAAAACTGAACAACCAAAAATAACGTTCTATATTTAGCCTTTTCACAGGCTACCTAACTATACATAAGGCATAGTGGTCAGAATGCAATCTAATCTTTATAATAATTTATATACTATTTATTTATTTATATTTATATTTTTATATACTTTACATACTATAAATATATATAAATATATACTTTATATACTATAAATTATATAATAATTTTATAATAATTTGTGTACTAATTATATTTAGTTATATTTAATTATTATAATTATATTTAATTATATTTGAAATAAAGGTGTTGGGTCATATGGATTCTAAAATGACCAGCTATAAATTAATAATCCTAGGATGCTATTTGGTTTTCTCAAAGTGTTCTTTACTCATTAGGTGCTGAATTAATCTATTGAATTAGTAAATAAATCAATTAAAACAATGTTCAGTGCAATACAGATCCATAGGGTAAGTTGAGATATCATATAATTCAGCCAGTAGCTACTACTTAACAAACAAGATAGAAAACCTCACCTAGTGTGTGACATCAGCTAGGTAATTCTGTTAATATTGATCTCTTAGCTCTTTTACCACCTTTGCAATTATTCAATTGTCTCCCTGTATCCTGCAATCTAACTGCAGCACTATCTCACCCTACTTTACCTATAAAGATAACTTATCACCTTATTCCATAGAGAATATTGAGACCATCTGACAACGTTTCCTTCATCTCCTCCTCCATCAATCAATAGTTCTAAATATCATCATTATGTCTCTTCTTCTCTACCCTCTTAAATGAGAGGTCATCCTTGCTAAGATAAATCCCTTTAAATGCTTTTTTACCATTGCCTTGAGTCTTGTCTAAGCTTTTGCATCAATAGTTACAGAATTTAAAAATCTTGGAGTTGGAAAACTCCCATGAAATCCTGGGTTTTTAATAGGTGAACATTTACCCAATCTTGCCCTGACTTGGATGCCCAGTTTCTGTATTCTTGGACTCTCATGACTATCTCTTCTCCAGAACTCCCGCTTTCCTCCTTCTGTAATAATTAAAACTGGGTGGCCAAATATAATTATTGTTAAAAAGAATTGTTGTAGTTGGTGTTTATAAAATGAACTTTTAAGTCATGAGGACATTAGTAGCTTTATAGCTTTATTACAGCAAGGTAGAGATAGTAAAGAGGGAAATGTAGGAACTAGGTAGAAAATATTGCCTAGCTAAATTAATTTAGTCTGGGTCCGAGTGCCTCACTAAAGAGAGTGTCCCACCAAAGACAGGAGAAGAGCTGAAAGACCACTGTCTTCAGCCAGAGTCTCCTTGACCCAATGAGTTACTGAAGTACTGAAGTTACTTGACCCAATGAATTACTCCTTGGGCTACCAACACAGAATCTCCAATGCAGAAGTCCTCCGACTCAGAAGAAGTGTCAAGTAGAAGAATCCCTCTTTCAGCAAGAGCCAGGAAGGCAGCAAAATGAATCAGGATGCCCTCAAATTGGCTTTTTTATAAGCCGTTTTCTCCACATCACTTCCTGTCTCTCTGGTTTCTCCTTCCATTCACTGTGGGCTGGTCTATCAAATCGCAGGAACCAATCAAAGTTTCTTAATTTGCCTGGCACTGCCCAGTGCCTGTGGGATTGACCTCCCATCCTCTGAGGTTGTGAACTTTTATCAAAAGGATTCTTAAGTTCCTGACTGATTAAGTTAAAGAGATGGAGCACTCCAAGTACTTGATTCAGTTAAGGTAAAAAAAATTCCCTTTCATAATATTAGGAGATGTGCATGATGAAATCTCCCAGATTTACATGCCTAGTCTGTCCAATGAATCATTTCACATAACCAGCTTATACCTTTAAAGATCTTCTAGCTAGAGGTACATACAATATTGTACTTTCTAAGGGGAAATTACAATAGTTGGAGATAAGAGGGAAACAATAGAGAGAGAAAGCAAAAATCAATTGCTGATAGGTACACTGACAAAAAGCCAAGTAGGGGGCAGTCCCCTTTGGCATAAGAGTTTACATTCAAAATAAATGTGCTCAACCCCCTTCAGTTTGATTCACTACATTCTAAAGTTCATTCTGGATCTTCTGATGCAGTGTATGGTTTCCACAGACTTCCTTATGACACCTTCTTTAAAAGAGTTCACTTCCTTGATTTGGGGAGTTAGCAAGCTTCTTTTCCTTAAATTTCTCTCAAAAAAGAATTAAAATCTTAGATTTTATGAAAATTATACACTTCTCAATGGATCCGTAGGCATTTATCTTATCTTACCAAACTCAAACCTTCCATGATATTTCCCAATCATATCTGTATCATGTCACTAAGCTCATGACCTCTTCTCCATTTAGATAGCTATCTCTGACCCCATTAATCAAATCAACACTATTATTTCTGGAAAGAACAGACCAATAATTCCAAGCAGATTCCTTTAAACCTTCTGGTACAAATTATTCTTTCCTAGAATGTCTACCTCCTTCTGTTAGAATGTAAATTCCTTGAGGGAAAGTGATATCTTTTCTGCCTCTATTTTCATCCCTATATCAGGGTCTCTTAATCAAATTTATGCAATGTACCCTTTTAGCAGCAGAATGAAGCTTATAGACCTTTTCTCAGAATAAAGTTTTTAAATGAATTAAAATACATTAAATAAATACCTTTACAAAGGTGACCAATTATAGTTGAAATACAGTTATCATTTTTTAAATCAGTCCTTAGACTCCAGAGTAAGAACCTCTGGAACAATTTAGCAAAGTGTTTAGAATATGGCAAAAGTATTTTCTAATTGACAAATCAAACATATTCCATGATCCTATTGTAGCATGACACTAAACTCTTTCTGGGTATTTTTTCCTCATTTGGCATCTGATAAAATTGTCATACTTGATTCAACTCTTGTCTCTCTATTTCTTTTTCTTTTTCCTCCTTCAAGAAGAAATTGAATAGAAACTTCTTAGAAGAGATACTTGAGAGATTTCCTATTCAGGTACAAGTTTCTCTATATGACCTCTCATGATTCTATGATTCCTTTCAGAGTTCTTTCCTTTGTCAACTGAACAAGATCTATACTCCCTAAGCTTTTGCATTTGGCTCTTGTATTTATTTCTCCATATATACACATGGAAGAGTCTTGAAAAATATTTAATAAAGGAATGATAACTTCAATTTATAAGAAACTAGCTTTTGTGGGTAAAGGGAAAAGATAACGAGCCCAGGGGAGGAATGAACAGGACAATACAAAACAAACAATGATTTGAGGTAGAAACTGGGTGCCATGCTTTAGTTAATCAAGTCTAGAATTTATAGGGGAGTGGAAGACATGGATATGTAGAAAGACAGACAGAAGATAGATAGGGTCCAAATAGCTGTGGCCAGTGCCTAGAATAAATCCATGAAAGCATCCAGATTGAAAGTAGTATCCAGGATATATACAGTATGTAAATATATACAGATATTTATCAGTGCATTTATTAAGTGCTTAATAAGTACAATAATTTCTGCCCTTTAAGGTTTTATATCCTAACAGGGAGCTGAAATATATAGATGGGAGTATAGTCAGAGTACATAGAAAATTATCACAATATTCTTTTGACAGAAAGTGCTACAGCAGTTAGAGAAGTCAGGAAAAGCTTCTTAGAAACAATGGCATATTATCTAAGGTTTGTAGGAAACCTGAAATTCCAGGAGGTTGTGGGAGAGGTCTGTGGGTGTGTAGGACAAAAAGAGCAAGGGCAGGAGATATATTATCATATGTGAGACATAGTGAGTAAGCTAGTTTGGCTGTAATGAGGAATATACATCAGAACATATAGGGAATAGAATATGATAATACTGGACTAGTTAGAGCCAGGTTGCAAAGAGCATAAATGACAAATAGAAGAGTTTCTATTAAATCTGAGTGGCAAGAGAGAACCACAAAAATTTATTAAAAATGGGGATTGACATGACCAGGAGACCAAAGAGGGAGCTATTTTCATATTACAGGCAAGAGGAAAGAAGGTCTGAACTAGTGGTAACTATATGAACACAAAGGCGCATATGAAGCATATCAAAAGAATAAAACTCAGTCAACCTATATTTATTAGTTACATTGAAAAAGGGAAAGGAGAAAGGACGCACATTAATATAAAGCCTACAATGTCTCAGGCAGCATGCTTATCACGTATCTTATTTTATAATCACAACAGTCACTCAAGGAAGATGCCATCACTATCCCCATTTTGCATTTGAGGAAACTGAGGCAAACAGAGGTTAAATGACTAACCCAGTGTCACACAGCTAGTGTGTAAAGCCAGATTTAAATCAGGTCTTCCTGACTCAGCCCAGAGCTCTCTCTCCTGCACTACCAACTGCTTCCTAATCATAATTAAGAATCTTTTATGTGACTTTAAGTAAGCATTAACTATGTGCCAAGCACTGCTCTAATCACTGGGAATAAAAAGCAAAGGGAAAAATCAATTTAGCCCTTTTTCTCAAGAAGCTGACATTGTAAGAAGGAAGGCAATCAAAAACAGTTATGTACAAATAAAATATATACAGAATAAATTAGAAATGATTAAGAGTAAAAGTACTGCCATTTAGAAAAATCAGGAAAAGATCTTTGTAGAAACCTTGATTTCAGCTAGGACTTGGGGGGAAAAAAACAGGGAATCCAGAAGACTAAGATTAAGGAAGGAGACAATTTCCTGGCCTTTGAGATTGTAGGTGAAAATGTCAGTATTTAGAACAGAGTGTTTTGTGCAAGGAACACCAAGGAAACTAATGTTCCTAAATCACAGAGTATCTGGAATGGGAGGAGTCAGGTACAAAAAGACTAGTCAAGAAGGAGACAGCCCAGTTATGAAGGGTTTTTAATGCCAAGCAGATTATTTTACATTTGATTCTAGAGATTTCACAAGATACAGGAGTAAAATGAGAAAAAAAGGGGAATCTTTTACAAAAGTAAGGAAATTTGGAAGAGGGATAGGTTTGAAGGAAAACATATCGAACTCTGTATTGGGTATGATGACTTTGAGATGCCTCCAGAACTTCCAATTTGGAATATCAAATAATCACTTGGAGATAAAGGACTAAGACTGGATATACATATCAGGGAATTGTATATATAGAGATGATAATTGAATCTTTGGGGGTTGCAGAAGTTACTGAAAATGAGTGTAAAGGAGTCATGTAAGAATTTTGTATTATATTCACACATAGTGGGAGAATCAGCAAGGGAGACTGAGTGGATGCAGTTAGACAGAAGAAGTTGAATCAGAAAGGAGAAGTATCCTGAAAATCTAAAGAGGAGAAAATATCTAGTGTCAACTGTAAATAGTGTCAAATGCAGCAGAGAGGTACAAGAAGATTGATAATCACTTATTAGAACTACAGATAAGGCAATTTAAACTGAGTGATGAGGTTAGAACAGTAATGGAGAACCGTTTAGAGACTCTGTGCCCTGTCCCACCTCCCCTTAGATTGTGTAACATGTCTTGCCCCCCCCCTCCACTGAATGCTGTGTCCCCACCCCCCCAACACTGCTCAGGGGAGGGAGTAAGAGCTTCCATTAGGCTGTTGTGTGGAGGAGGTGTAGTGGAGAGGGAGAAGGGAGCAATTCCACCCAACTCCCTCTGCCTTTCTAATAACTAACTCTGTCAAGTGACAGAACATGGCTCACAGAGAGGTCTCCTCATGCCATCTTTGGCACATGTGTCATAGGTTTGTCATCACGGGGTTAGAAGAAAAACAAGAATTTGAAAAGAAAAGAATTTGAGGTACAGATTGAAGACTTTTTTTTGAGGAATTTGCCAGAGAAAAGGAGAAAAGAAAATGAATGGTAATTTACCAAGATAGCATCATATAGTAAGGATTTGGGAATGAGAGAAAATTGGATATGAATGTAAGAACTGAAAGAATTAGTGTGTGTGTAGGGGGGGGTACACACACATACAAATACATATATGTGTATTATGTATTGTTGTATTTTTGTTGAGTCATTTTAGTTGTGTCCAATTATCCCATTGGGGGTTTCTTGACAAAGACCTTGGAGAACTAAATGTTTGACACCAGATTTAAAACACTTAATAGCAACATGACTTTAGGCAAGTCATTTAATCCTGTTTCCTTCTGCTTTCTCATCTATAAAGTTCATTAGAGAAGGAAATGGCAAACGATTCAGGCCTGTCACTTTATCCATTGTGCCACCTCCCCCACAGAAAGATAGAGAGAGGTAGAGAGATAGTTAAATAGATTACATGCTTTAAATAATATATAGATGTATATACACACATATGTATAGATATTGTATATCTTCAGATATTTCCCTCTAATTAGCCCTAGCCCCATATGCTATATCCCTAACTATATGTTAGCTAGATTATAATCCTGCATTTATTTATAATTTTGATATAAATACATTATAAGGCTTAAGAGAGATAACATAAGTAAAATTTCTTTTCAAAGTTTAAAACCTCAAATAATAATTATTATTATTATCACCTAAAATTCTACTATTAAAGATAAATAGTAATTTAAGGGTTTTATTTTGAAAATACAATGTAAATATTCTTGTGAAAGGTAACACCTAGAAGAATTTTCACTTTAGTGCCTAGGTATGAATTTTACCCCATGTCATTCAGTCTAGAACTCTGCACAAGGAGAAAATAAAAATAAATTATGATAAAGGAGAATATAGAGAGGCCAGCAAGATGCCCTGTGAGAAAAATCGTTATTGCTCTGTGGCCACCCTCACCCCACATGCCAGGGATCAAGGGTCAGCATGCAGGCACTGGCACATGAAGAAATAGGTGTTGACAGGACAGAAAGGAGCACTATAAAGGGAGGTGAGAAAGGCACCAAAGATATATCTCTTCTGTTTCATAGTCCTGTCCAGGGAAGTATATGACAATCAGAAAGAATATTGCACTAAGACCCTGGGCTACCTTTGAGGAAAAAAGTAAAGCGATAAATGGTGACAGGCTTGGCAAAATCTGTCAGTGACAGTTACTTCTAATACAAAGGACAGTGATACATGATATCTATAATTCTGAGTGAATTGTGTTCATCTCTCATTTCTGTACTGAGCCCATATATACCCCATCTATTTTATTCCAAGGCCTCTTTCTTAAACTCATCAGTCTGCCTCTTGGTGAGATTGCCGGGTGGCCTTCACCTAACAAACTCCTTTTTGAAAGATTGTCCTTTCCAAGAGCATAGTTACTGCACAAAAAGAGAATTTCATTCTATTCATAATTTTTTTTTTTGCATAAACCTATCCTAAACAGCCCAGCTACTATTTATATCACAGAAGAAAGGGATCAATTCACTCTCAGGGCAATGATGCAGACAGATTACAATTCACCTGGTAGATTTCACCTCTGGTTTCTCTTTTTTTGGCAAAATAAGACTCTATGACAGTGAAGTTCAGAAAGAAGAAAAAATCTAAATGATGAAGCAAAGCACAACATGCTTCTGGAAAGAGATAAATGAATAACTTAAGAATCAACCTGAACATGGGGATATCTTACATATTTGCAGAATTTAATTTGAGAGTTTAAAACTAAAAAGGGGGAAAATCATTGCTCTGTCACATTATGAATCATAAAGGAAGCAAGTTTTATTTTTTCTCTCAAGCAAAATTTATAAACTATTATTTTCACTACACTCTTCTCCTTCCTACCAAAATGCTTAAATCTGTATCAATCAAGGTAAGAAGTGCATAGGCAGTATGGTGTAGTAAAAGGAGGAAGAGAGATGGACCAAGAAGCCCATATGCCAAGTTTAATCTTACCCTTTACTAGATATAGGTCTATTGGTGAGTTGCTTGATCTCCTTAAGTCTGAATTTCCCCATCATCTAGAAAATGAGGATGATTATTAAACTTAAAGGTAGTATGACATAATGGATACTTGTCCAATTTGAAAGTCAGGAAGACCTAGGTTGAAGAATCTGATACCTACTGGCTGTTGTTCCATTGTCAAGTTACTTAGTGAGGGCTACAGACAACTCTCTAAGATTAACTTACAAAAAAGAGTCACTGATCTGTAACAATGGAGGGAGTTTCAAATAAGTTATGTCCACTAATGATATCAATAAATAATGACAATGTTGATAATGATAATGAAATGATTTAGCTTATAATACCCTCAAGATTTTTGTGAAAAGAAAAATAGATTCTGAATGTAAATACTTTGGAGTTATAAAGTTATATAACTTTGGTTAACAATAATTTAAGTACCCCTACTTTGTACCTCACCAGAATGTGAAGACAAGATTAACTCTCCTTTGACTACTTTTGTATTGAATCAACAAAATCTTGAACACCCTACTTAGCATTAGGTGGAGAAGCTCTCCACCTTTTCAACTCAATAAACCAGGAAATGAGAATTTACACATCAATCAGCCAGGAATCTGTGAACTCTTTTGATGAGTATTCACCTCTCCAGAAGGTGAGAAGTTTTTCCCACAAACACTACCCCCTAGGCAGTTCTGGACAATTTGGAAACTGTTATTGGCCCTTGTGAAAAGGGGAAGGGACAAAAAGCCAATATAAAAGGGCCTGGGTTTCTGGGGCAAAGGAAGTTGACTCTAAGAAGGAAGTCAGCTTCAAGAAGAAGGTCAGCTCAAGGAAGAAAGTCAGCCTCAGGAATCACCTTCAGCTCCAGTCATCATCTTGGAACTTGGGTGAGTGGATAGCTGGCTTTCCCTTCCTGTCTTCTAGAGAGAGTTTAATTTGAGTTAAAGGTCAACAAGACCTGGCTGAGTCAAGCACTGGAGCAATATTTACTTGGATAGGCTAAATATCTGCTCTATCTTTTGTATTTTCTCTACTTTCATTATTTCTACCTATTTTGTAAATAAAAACTATTAAAAGTCATTTTGACTTTGAGCAATGATATTTTAGAACAGCAATCACCATCATTATTTATAATTTTCATATATTTTAGTTAAACCATTAATATTTAACTATTACAGAAATAGCAGTAAATGAACTAACAGTTTGCATGTTCAAAAGAATTGATAGGACTTAAATTAACTGCGCATGAAAAGTAAGGGTAAAGGAAGCATTATAAACATACAAATTCAATGGTTTTGTGAAAGATGGAAAATTCATGTGTTGCATATTACACAATTTCAGATATTTTCTAGTATTGATTAGTTGTACTGAATTTTTTATTCTTGTTTATCTTTAAAAAGTACAATTTTCTAAATCTCTTATAATTAGAGAAATGCAAATCAAAACACCTCTGAGGTACCACTTCACACATAGCAGAATGGCTAACATGACAGAAAAGGAAATAATAAATGTTAGAGGGGATGTGGCAAAATTGGGACATTAATGCATTGCTGGTGGAGTTGTGAATTCTGGAGGGGAAATTTGGAACTATGCCCAAAGGTACTGTCTGCCCTTTGATCCAGCCATAACACTGCTGGGTTTGTACCCCAAAGAGATAATAAGGAAAAAGACATGTAAAAAAATAGTCATAGCTGTGCTCTTTGTGGTGGTAAAAAACTGGAAAATGAGAGGATGCCCTTAAGTTGGGGAATGACTGAATAAATTGTGGTACATGTTGGTGATTGAATACTATTGTGCTCAAAGGAATAATAAAGTGGAGGAATTCCATGGAGACTAGAACGACCTCCAGGAATTGATACAGATTGAAAGAAGCAGAACCAGGTGAACCTTATACAGAGATGGATACACTGTGGCACCATCCAATGTAATGGACTTCTCTATTAGCAGCAATGCACTAATCCAGGACAATTCTAAGGTATCTGTGAGAAAAAAAAAACTCCTTGATCACATGGATTGGTGGGAATATGATTAGGAATGTAGATCTAATGCAAATATTAATAATATTGAAATAGGTCTTGATCAATAAGACATGTAAAACCCAGTGGAACGGTTCATTGGCTACAGGAGGGGGGTGGAAGGAGGGGAGGGAAAGAACATAAATCATGTAGCCATGGAAAAATCAATTAATTAAATAAATTCTAAATCAATTATTTAAATAAAATTTTTCAAATGAAAATATAATTCATCATCTGGGATTGATCTCTGGGAAGGGGAGGGATATTGTAGAAAACTATGGTGATGTAAAAAAAGATATCAATATAAGCATTAAAGAAAAAGCAGAACCACAAACTATACTTTTTTTTGTTGGCTGGTTGGTTGGTTTTAGACAAGGCTGCTTGCTCTGGGGCTATTATGGACATATTTTACTTGGGTTTCAGTTTGTCAAAGTCTCTCATGATATCTGTGCATTATATAGAGACACTGGTAACATGAAACCCATGTAATTATATGTATTATATAATACATATAAGTGGAATTGGAACCAAATCTATTATTAGCTCTATGACAAAATTAATGGATTTTGTCACCCCAAAAGTAATTCTCCTGAAGTACATCAGAGAATTGTCTTCAGTACTGTGCTGCTCAATATTTATAACAAGGACTTGGATAATGAAATACATAATATATTTATATGGCAAATGACATAAAACTGGGGAAATTAGGCAACAAGAATGTCAGAAAAATCATATACAGACTAAAACGATGAATCAGATTTAATAAGGTGAAAGCAATTAAGAATATTAGGTTCTATATTTGGATGCAAAAATTACATTATAAATTAGGGAAAATGGAAAACATATCAGTTCATGTGAAAAGGCCTGGGATTTTTAGTGTAGCTAAACTCTGAATGAATTAACAGTATATGACATGGCAGCAAAAACAAACATATATCTCTTCATCTTCATATCCAGGATGAAAGAATAATAGTTTTATTGTATTTTTTCCTAGTCAGAACATACCTGGACTGTTGTGTTAAGTTCAGAAGCCCCACTTTAATAAAGACATATCTATAATGAGATAGACAATATTTTATGAAGATTAGAGATTGTGTAATTGATTAAGGAAATGGGAATATTTTCTTAAGAGAAAGAGACATAGTTGTCATAAATGATAACTGTCTATAAATACTTGATATTTCATATAACAACAGTTCAAACTTTTTGTTTTTGGTTTTTGAGGGAAGATTAGGAACAAAGGAAAGAGGCTGCAGAGATAGATACACATATCTTCTAGATATAGGGAGAGAAAAGTACATTTATTTAAAAAGGAAATGACCTATTTCAGCAGGTTCCTCCTCTGTAGAAGTCTTCATGCAGAGCCCAAATAGTCTTTTGCTGAGAAATATGGTAGAGGAATTCCCGTTCAATAGCAAATTGAGCTATAGTGTCTCAAATGTCCTTTTAATGCTGAGATTTCTCCAACACCAAATTTTCAACTCTAAGTCTTCACACTGTGATCATACTCACAGAAAATCTTGTTAATACATGCCTGGATATCTGTCAGGACAGCAGCATAACAGTCTCTAGCCTTTTGCCACTTCAGTATATTTTTCACACACTATCAAATTAATTTCTCTTGTCTAAATATCTAATTTAGTTAATTCTCTGTTCAAAACCTCAATAACTACCTATTGCTCATTTAATGTTGCCTAGAGTTATTATTACAGACTTATTAATGTCTAGAGTGAGAGGAAAAAATGTGAAGGATAAACTCAAGGATTTGGGCCACAGAATGGAGACGAGACAGGAGAAAAGGGTCAGAGAGAATGGGTAGATAATATAAGGGGTTTTGAGGGAAAACATGAGCATGTTTGTAAGCAATAGGAAAATAATAGGAGACAAGAAGAAATTAAAAATAAATGAGTGATGAAGATGCAGAGGGCAATCTACCAGAGAAGATGGGATGAAATGAGATGACATCCAAATAGAGGGATTTGCTTTGGTGAAGAAAAGGGCCATCTCTTCATGAGAGAAAGTGGTGAAGGACAAGAAAGACCCAAAAGGTGATGTGAGATGAAGACGTTTTCATAAAACAGTCTCAATTTTTTCAGCAAATTTTAAGGCAAAGACTCAGCTGGGGAAAGGGGCCATTGGGGGACTGTGAAAAGATGAAAAGTTTTGGAAAATCTGTAGTGAATGGGATAAAGAGTTCATTAGTGATAATAATTGCCTTATAGCAGTAACGGTTCAATTGAGCTTAAATTAATAACATAAATTTGCAGTGAATCAATCAAGATGGTTTTGTGACTTTCTCTAGCTTTCTTCATGATCATATGAGTACCACATATAGACCAGAGATAGGGAGAATGATCTGAGGTTGAGATGTAGCAGGGCAATGATATTACAAGGCAAAAAGGAATTCAGTAGAAGAGGACAATCCCTTCACTAAGGGATCAAAATGTGGAAGGGAGGAGAGTGTAGCCTGAGCAAGACTAATAGCCTGGGAAAGAACTGAAAGGCTGAGGGAGACCGTGAAAAAAACCAGGAGGAGAATTTGGAGCTGCAAGGCAGAGGAAGAATTGAAATGACAAACTATTCACATAAACGATTTTTAGAGTTCATGGACATGCAAGTAATAAACTTTGGAGTGATTACAAGATGAATGGTCTGCCTGATCCTCTTTATGTGTGACTGAGGTAGAGTGGAGAAGTAGAACATGTGAAATAAGTAAATTGAGGAATGATGAGGTTAGGATGTTTGAGAGGACAATGATGTATAGATTGAAGTCCCTTAATAATAATAATAATAATAAAAAACAAGAATTAAGGAGGAGAGAAAAAGTTTGAACCCAAGTATGAGTCATTGAGTCAAGAAGGGACATGTGATGAAGGTCTGAAGGGAATGAGATTAAATGACATGGTAGTGGGAGATTTGTTCAACTCTATGATCCTGTGAACCATAGCACGACATTATTTTCTGTGGAATTTTCTTGGCAAAGATACTGGAGTCGTTTTTCATTTTCTTCTCCAGTGGAACAAGGCAGACAGCTTCAATGACTTGCCCAGGGTCATATAGATAGGTAAGTATCTAAGACTGGATTTGAACTCAGGTCTTCTTGACTCCAAGACTACACTCAGTCCACTGAGCCATTTTGTTTCTTTGGGGAGGTTATATAGTGTGAGGATTGGCCAACCTCTTTTCATGACTGCTTTCATCTTTTAGTGTGTACCTGCCTCTCACATATGGCCCCAAGAAACTATGGCATGCACAGCAGTCCCCCTCCAGTAAACCTGTAAACTGTATCACCGGGGGGGGGGGGCAGAGGGGGGGAGGGGAGGAGGGGTAAATTGTATCACGGGGGTTGGGGGGGGTAAACTGACAGCCTCAAACCCACTGGTGAGTTACAGAGGTGCCTCCCCAAGCATTTGAAGGCTTCCCCTGGCAGACGGATGAGAATCATTTTTCCAGTGGCCATGAAGGCAGAAGAAGCAGATGTCATGGAGCGTGTAGAGCTTGGACAGATGTCAAAGAAGACAAAACCATCCACTGTATCCTGAGCCATCACCAGTTGTCTCATCTTTTGTCTCACCAGTGACTTCAATGCCTCTAGTAGAGAAAGGGAGGCTGATGACTTGGTGTAACTCTAGCTCACATAAATACAATTTATGAGTCAAATTTTCCAATTTCAAAATTTTCCAATGATTCCATTTTGGTCCTCTTTGACTATAAAGGGCAACAATCAACCAGCCAGCTAGAGGGGGATTTAGAACAGGATTTGAATGATGACAGCTGTGCCTTCCTAATCACCTGGTAATATGTGTATCACTGAAGAATCCACTGGAGGATAGCTAGGTGCCTCAGTGGAAAGAGAGCCGGGTCTGGATATGAAAGGTACTGGGTTCAAATCTGGACTCTGACACTGCCTCATTGTGTTTCAGTCACTTATCCCTTATTGCCTAGCCCTTTCTGCTCTTCTGCCTTAGAACCAATAAACAGTATTGATTCTGAGATAGAAGGTAAAGATTTTTTTTAAAAATGCATTCTAGTAGGTTTTCATTGCGCAGAGGGGTTTGGCCTCAAGAAAGAGATCTCTTAGGGCTTTAGACAGGTAATACAGAGGAACAAGTACTGGGAGCTTTAAAATGGTGTTATTAGGGGGCAGCTGGGTGGCTCAGTGGATTGAAAGCCAGGCCGAGACAGATGGTCCTCGGTTCAAATCTGACCTCAGACGCTTCCCAGCTGTGTGACCCTGGGCAAGTCACTAAACCCCCATTGCCTGGCCCTTACCACTCTTCTACCTTAGAACCAATACACAGTACTGACTCCAAGACAGAAGGTAAGGATGTTTTTTAATAGTGTTATTAGGCTTCCATCAAGGAAGGATATGAGACTGGAGACTTGATAGAATGACCTTTCCCCTCTTTCCTGAAGGGAGGTGTTTGGAAATAGATGAAATGATGTTTCTCCTCTTCTTGAGACAGGCAGGAAACCCAACTAAAATTTCACCCCCTTTACCTCAAAGGTAGGGGACTGGCTCATGAAATGGGGTTTCTTCTTTTCTCAAGGGAGTCTGGAGATCTTAAATTGAAGCATAACTGTACAAAGAGCAGCTTTACAAAACAGTTTGAGTTAGCACATCCTAACTTAGCTATTTGGATTTTCTTTTCTTTTTTTATTGAATAGTTTTTTTTTTTCCAGAACAACTTCTTCTTGCTTCAGGGACCCACTGTGCTATATGTTAAATTTTCAGTATGAAGTTAATCCACTGGAATCAGAAAGAATGGCTCTTCTTCAGAAATGTTGCTCAGCCAGCCTTGCTGCTCCTGCTCTGCATTTCAGATCCCCTCCAAATAAGCTGCCATTCCATCCTGATAAAAATGTTGAATGCTTAACATCCTTGCCAACTAAGTAGCCAAAGTAGGAATTTGGAGAATCCCACTATTTATATATATATATACACACACACACACACACACATATATATATATATATATATATATATATATATATATATATTTTATCAGCAGTCCTCTATATTTCTATTAGCCTCTTTTAATGACATACTATAAAGCCTGATCCAAAAAGAGAAAAGTCTACTTATAGTTTTAAAAGATGGATTCTCCAGCACATTTAAAAAGCATTTCTAGGGAGAGGATAAAATGATGATTTGGTCATCCCAAGAGCATCATAATATTTTCCTATTCATGGATCTAGGGATTTTCTGAAAAGTGTTATGACTTTTATGGATATTAAAATGGTATATATATATATATATATATGTATATATATATAAGTGTTAGAAAGTCTCTCTAGTACTAAGAATCATGTCATTGAAGCAAACTTAGACCATCAGAATGTTATTTTTACTGAAAGCCTGAACAAATTTTATAAGAAGCAAAGCATGAATCCATTACATGAAAGGTAATATTTGTTTTCTTGGGTACTGGCAAAGACAGCGACGTCCTCCTTCCATCTCCAACCTCACCTCTTAGGGTGAGATGCTTCTTTAGATGCTTATTATAGTAAAATTATAGGATGCAATATGCTGCCTGGAGTTGTTTGGAAGGAAAGGGTTTTAATAGATTATAACTTGGAGAGTTTTAGTAGTTTATAATAAAAAATATGAAATTAAATGAGGGCGCTAATACACCTTTGGTGTAGTGGGGAACTGATCTGACCATATTGGAGAGTAATTTGGAATTACGTCCAGAGAGTTATAAAACTGTTTCTAGCTTTAGATCCAGCAATACTATTGCTGAATCTATTTCCCAAGGAGATCAGGGGAAAAGAAAAAGAACCTATACATTCAAAAATATTTTTATCAGCTTTCTTTGTGATGGCAAAAAACTGGAAATTGAGAGGATGCCCATCAACTGCAGGAGAATGGCTAAGCAAGTTCTGCTACATGATTGTGTTGAACTGTTACTTAACCACAAGAAAGGATGAGTAGGATAATTTTAACAAAATTTGGAAAGAACTACATGGGATAATGAACAATGAAATGAGTAGAACCAGGAAAGCATCATCCACAGCTACAGATTTTATTTTGAATAATAAATTGTGAAATATGACCTCCAGAAACTGAACCAAAAAAATAAAAAGTAAATGTAAAAGACATGTTAATGTGTCTGTCTCCCGGATGATGCCTTCTGCAATGCGGGTGGGAGAAAACACATGTTGATAAACAGGGATAGAGACAAGAGTAAAATAAGATAGATATATTACTTTTTGCATCTATCTCTTTCTATATTTATTAGGAGATTTTCTTAGGAAATCATAGGTCCAGAAACTATATCTACATGTGTATACATATTACATGTGGAATGGAACTAGTGTTATTATATTTTATGTATTGTAATTAATTTAAAAGCAAAGAATTACATGCATATATATACATATCTACAGTTGCAAATATATACATACATATATGCATGTATACACATATATGTGTATACAAGTATACACAATACTTTTAGTCTCTCTCTGTGTGTTTCCTTCAGAATAATCTTCATCCATTCTTTCATTTTTCATAGTTAAGCCTCAGTTCAGCAGAGATGGTGTCATAAGTCATTGTGTCATGCAAATAGTATACTATAAATATTTGTAGGGATAATGAGTAAAGAAACGAATGACTTATAAACATCACTGATTCACAATGAGATTAAATTATTTTCTACCTTAAAAGAGTTGATAATTTAATAAATGTCTCCTTTTATGGATGAGGAAAATCAGATGCAGAGAGGTAAGTGACTACTCAGAAAGAGTCAGGCACAGCACTGGAAACCAAATCTGATCCTTTTTCTACTGTAATGAGAGGATTTAATGAAAATTCATTGATATATTTGACTGGAACAATTCCAATAAAGTTGAGGCTGAATTCTGGTCACTTCTCAGGGCTTCTACTGTAATAGCTCCTGTTTGGGCCCCATCACTAGAGTAAAAATATATTTCCTGTATGCAATGTACAAGTCATTGTCCCAGTGATCCAATGTCTCTCCCTTCCTCCTTCTCTCTGTCTCTATCTCTCTGTTTCTGTCTCTGTCTTTCTCTCTCTTTCTGTCTGTCTGTCTGTCTCTCTCTGTCATATCATTAGGTTTTATTCAGTTTAAACTGGATATGCACACACACTTTCACAAAAGATGATCAGAAAGCTGATGCTTGCCAGTGTCAAGTTTTATCCATTGCTGGGAAGGTGTTGCTCAGAGTTTTCTGGACATTTTATAGACTTTATCAATAGTGCAAGTCCAGATTTTCACCCTATCATAGAAAATGGAATGATGAATAGACAAAATGTTCATGGATTTTCAAATATACAACACAGACACATTTAAAGAATACCATCCATACATTGACAATTACCATTATTTCTGGACACAAATCATGTTGGAGTTTTATTTTAACCAACAGCATCTTTCTTCTCAGATTTCTTAACAGAAAACCAAAGAATCAAAGATATAGAATCTAGCCAGGTTTTTGCATTAGAGTACTCTATTTCTTTAAAGTAAACTCTGCCAGTACACCAACCTCTGGGATTAAACAAACATCTTTCCACAGAGACAACAATAACATACAGTAATCAACTGTAAATGACAACTATTATCAGCAGCAATGTAAGGAATCAGGACAATTCCAAAAGACTAATGATGAAAAAGGCTATCCACTGTCATAGAAGGAACTGAAAGTCACAATATCAATTGAAGCCTATCATTTTTCACTTTATTTCCTCCATGAATTTTTCTTTAATGCAAGTGATATGTGTCTTCTTTCACAACATGATGAACATGGAAGTATGTATTGTATAGCATGTACAACTGTTATCATATCACCTGTCATCTTTGAGAGGAGGAAGGGTGGCAGGGAAAGAGTGAATATGGATCTCAAAATGTTAGAACACAATTATTAAGAATTGAATTAACATGTAATCTGGAAAAGATTGTTTTCTTAAAGAATCTTCCTAGCAGTTAAGCAAAGATTTCTCTCTAAGAAAGGCCTTCCTCCTTATATGATTCTTAACAACAGTTAGGTGATAACATTACCAGTCTCTTTATAAGTTCTTAAGCGATTGAAAAAGAGACTGTTTTCCTCAAAAATTTTGATTGGAAAATGTTCTTTTTATAAAAAAATTAATATTATAACTATTAATATATGGATAGAGTACAACACCAAACTGAAAAGGGGGGGAGGAAAGTAAATAGTTCTACAATGTGCCTGCAAGATTAAAAATTAATATCCAAATACTTCAAGTATTATATTCTTATAAGATTTTATTAATTAATCCCTTGAAAAAAAAGGAAAATGATAGCATTAGCAAAAAGAGAGTTTGCTGGACAGCTAAAAGTAAGAGGAGAGCCAGGAGGAGAGCAGAAAGGGGAAGAAGGGAGGAGGAAACAAAAGGGTGAAGATACAGAACTTATATATACATGTTTAAGGATGGAATGTGAGGATGAAAGAGGAAAGGGATATTGGGAAATGTAGTTCAAAGGTACAAACTTCCAATTACATATCTTTATGATATTTTTTACTAAGTCTGCTTCTACCATCCATAGACATTATTTAAAGCTGATGGCAATTAATCAATGCTATTATATGAAAAACTGATACCCTCAACTATATAGGTATATGTATATATGAATATATAAATTTGTATATATGCATACACAGAAACATATGATGACTCATAGTGTCTAATAAATGATCATTAGGAATTACAATTGCTGCATGACAAATTTTCCAACTTTTGACAAATTTTCCATTGATGGAGAAGGCATAGGAAAATTACTATTAATAGTTTTGAATCTGAATTTGATTACTTAAAAAGGAGTTTGATTTTTTAGTTCTTTGAGTAATTTGAACCTCATATTGTATTCTGAATAAAAATGAGTATGATTCTAAATGAAATAAAGCAGATGTCACAAAAAATACCAGTATGGATGAAACTAAATATGAATATCATAATTCATATCTCCAAATATGAAAATATCACTAGTAAAGCTGATAGTAGACACATGTCAGTTCCCATTTTTCATCCAGCATTTAATATTCTCAAGTTGCACTTGTAAAAGTTATTGCTTAAATTGTGGACACAGCTAAAACCAAATACTTGAAAAAAATTTTTGAGATGGAACATCACCTCAAAAGAATATCAGAATTTTCTATTTAACCCCAACTTCCATGTCAAGGAAATGTTATATGAACATAAAGTCTCATTATAATGGGATACTTTATAAAGTCTACAGGCTTTCTTTTTTTCTTTCAGTAGAAAAGATTCAATCCTAAATATCACATACCTGATCATCAGGAGTTAGAAATAAAATCTCATATTCTAAGTCTGTTTAAGGAATTAGTAAGTGAACAACTAATTAAAATCCATCTTGATTTAATTAACATACTAACATTTGGGTTTCTTTTTTGATTTACATCATTTTTTCATGGTATATAATTTGAATGTTTTAAATATAAAGGGGTCAGAGAAACTGAAATGCATTTCAGAAGAGGTCATCATCATTTTCTGGGCCCTTTTCATCCAAAATACAAAAACAAAAGAAACATAAGATACTTTGACAAGATCACAAAACCAGTGGATAAGAATGAAAATCTGATATCATCTAGTCCAAGATGTGACCAAAAATCCTATTAGCACATGTGACAAATGGTCGTCAAGATTTTGTTTTCTATCCTTCCATGAACATGCAACCAATTCTACTTTTAGAGTACTCTAATGATATAGAATAATAAAGAAAATCTCACTCAAAGGACTTGGGGTCCAGTGCTATCTTTGAGGCAACCTTTTTCAGACTGCCTAGTAATGAAGTTATATCTGCATACTTTTAGAACACTTTTAGTGGCTTCTTTTTTTTCTTTTTTTTGCTTTTGTCATTTGCAAATGAAGTGATTTAGCCATTTTTAAAAAATTTGGTCATTTTGGCAGGGTCTTTTAATTCTGAATTGAAAAATACTGGAGCATGAAACAGAGTAAGCCTCCATATGCATATATATATGAATGTGCCTGTATATATATATACATAAGCACACCAAACACATATGTAAATTTTGATTGTACTATTTACTATACTTATTTTACATTTGGAAAAATGATTACTCCTCTGGGTGACCCCACACTCCTTTTTTAGGATGCCTTTACAAATACATATACAATACATTAGGTACATTTTGTGAAGCTTCAAACTCCTTTATAATTATACTGCTACTGCTGTTGCTGACTTTTTTTTTTATAACCAGTACAATTCTGAAATGGAAATTACCCAAGGTGATAAATTTTTAAAGCAATTAGGTTTGAAAATATTAATGTATTGTTGATAGAAAGGGCAAATAATACATCTAAGAGGACTAGCTGGCTTCTGAAATTTACAAATAAAGTGCAGAGTTTTTTCACCTTGGGAAAGAAGTAAATGGCAACCTAAATACATAGCAATAGAAAGTGGCTGTTTATCCACTGGGAATTAGGGTGACCTGTATAAAGTAAATTCATTCACTCATGCAAATATCTCTTAGGTGCTTATTATATAACATACATAACTATGAAAAGTAATATGAATTAAAAGAAGCATATGTCTCCACTAGAAACTTTTAATCCATTTAGGAAGTATAAGGGGGAAAAGGGGGTTATTTTTTAAAGGATTGGACTGGAATATTTAAGAGTGTGGTCACCAGGAATTTATATTAATTCAAAAGAGATTTATTTACATTTTTTTTACAAAATGTAGAAAGAGTGAAGTAAGGAAAATCAGAGACAGGATAGGGTAAGATATCTAGCCTAAGCATTAAGTAATTTGCTTCTGACCCCTAGCCCAACCTGGGCAGGGAGTGTTGGTTCTTAGCTGGCCTCAGCAAAATGGAGGGCCTAGGGAAATCTCTTCAGAAAAATCTAGCAGTTAAGAGTCAGCTTTTTCACTCACCACATGTCAGTTCAAAGGAAGAGATTTTAGAACAGTCTCACCAGGAAACAGGGTCTCAGATCTAATCAGCACGTTCTTTACCAGCCTCCACTTCAAAGAATGAAGAACTGCCAGAACTCCCTTCAGGAAGTTGTCACTTCCTTTTAAAGACACTTTCTCTTGCATCACTTCCTGTGCCTTCCTCTAATTCTGTGTCTACCAATCACAGTTGAAGTCCTGAGCTTTAGGAGTGCCCAGGAGGCATTTAGTTGATTCTGATTTGTCACCCACATGATTAAGTGGGATGCTTACACTTTTGGTGATTAGATGTAAAAATGGGCAGATCTTCCCATTCAACTGTAAGTAGGTTATTCTAAAAATTGGCAGTGGTTACAATTTAATCTTTACATTCAGGGGAGAGTTAAATTTAATCTTCACAGAAGATAAAGTAAATACACATGAAATAAATAAATATATAACATGAGTAATTATGGCTTAGGTAGCTAAGTTGAGATTTGATCACTGGAGAGAATTTTCAAAAGGATATGATGGATCCTTTTTAGATTAGGTGGCACAATGTATTAGAGAACTAGGTCTGAAATCAAGAACATGAGTTTAATTCTATCTCAAAGAGTTACTGGCTATGTGACTCTTGACAAGTCATAGAACCTCTATCTACCTGTTTCCTCAATTGGTAATTGATAATAATAATAATAATACACCCAGAATTCTTGTAAGGATCAAATGAGATAATATTTATAAAGAATATAACACAGTTCCTGAATGTAGTAGATACTTAATAAATACTTATTTCCTTCCTTTACTATTCAAGTATATTATGAATATATTTTAAGTAGAATATGTTTTATGTAGTGTATTTTGAGCTCCAAAATGTGTTCAATAATAAATGCTATTGGAGTCTAGGGAAAATAGAAATCTTTGCCTATTTGAGTAATCAAGTTGTAAAAATTAAATAAGGTTTGAATAAAAACAGTGAGTATAGATTTGATAATTACAGGAGAGGATATGTAGATCATCTTGGTCAAATAACAAATTCATCAAGGGAAGCTAGATACCTACTTACTATATGTTTACCTATCTTGAGCATCAAATCCCTGATAAACATCTTTCTTATTTTATTTCAGTTGCATGGCAGAGAAAACAATAGCAAAAATAGCTGAAGGAGTTACCCTTTTCAGGAATGTGAAAAAAAAAAAGAACAGCATCTGTAAAATTAGAGGTTAAAATTGGGTTTGGGGTTCTTCCTGAAGAGAAAGCACCTGGATATTCAGACGAGGAAGAAACTGTCCTGCAAAGGTCCATATATTAGAGCCACAGAAGTTTCAGATGAAACTTTTCCAGTAAAGGCCAAATGAAGAGAAGAGTAATAATAGTCTTGTATTCCCTAAAGTTGTCACCTTGAAGTTAGAAGAGAGATCTATGATGTTCATAGAACATGCATCCAGGACTAAATAAAATTTTAAAACATCAAAATGGATGACAACTAACCACTTCAGATGACTCTCTAATAGCACAAATAATATTGCCAGAAGAAACTCCAAAGGGATTAATAAGCATCATGAAGTCCTGGGCAAGAAACTGAAGAGCAAAAGAACACAAGTTGACTTTTCCTCAATGTTGTCCATTAAAAGCGAATAAATTGACTTTTTTATCATGCAACACATAATTCCATGTTCATCAGATTAGAGAAAGAAGAAACATATCACATATAAGAAAAAAAACAACAACTCAAAAAGCTTTTTTCATCATGAGTCTCTTAGAGTTGTACTGGATACTTGCCTTGTTGTTCCTAATTAAGTCATTCACAGTCACTCGTTGTACATTACTATTGTTACCATGTACAATCAATATTCTGGTTCTGCTCACTTCACTTTACACTTCACATCAGTCTTTTTAGTCTTTTGTGATCATCTTGCTTGTCATTTATTGTGGCACAATAGTATTCCATTACAATCATGAACCACAACTTGTTCAGTCATTCCCTAATTGAGGGATATCCCTTCAGTTTTCAGTTCTTTGCTACCACAAAAAAAAATATAATCTGCTATAAATATTTTGGTACCAGTAAGTCTTTTCTCTCTGTCTCTAATGTTGGCATTCAGGGACAATATTGCTGGGTCAAATGATATGCATAGTTTATTGCTCTTTAGGCATGGTTTCAAATTACTCCACAGAATTGTTTTATCAGTTCACATCTCACCAGTACTGTTAGTGGCCAAATTTTTCCACAGCCCATCTAAAATGTATCATTTTCTTTTTCTGTCATGTTAGCCAGTATGGTAAGTATAAGATCATACGTCAGAGTTGTTTTCATTTGCATTTCTCTAATTAATAGCAATTTATAACATTTTAAAATATAACAGAAGACAGTTTAATTTCTTCATCTGAGAATTGTTTGTTCATATCCTTTCACCAGTTGTCAATTGGGGAATGTTTTCTATTCTAATAAATAAATTTGTCACTATTCTCTATATATTTGATAAGCGATTCATTTATCAGAGACATTTGCTATAAAGGTTTTCCCCAGATTCGTGTTTACCTTTAACCTTGGTTGTTTTGATTTTGTTTACACAAAACCTTTTTTAATTTACTGTAGCAAAATGATTTATTTTGTATTTTCAAATGTTCTTTTTGTCTTGTTTGAACATAAATTCTTCTAGTATCCAAAGGTCAGACAGGTAAACTATTTTGTGCTGCCTTAATTTGTTTGTGGTATCAACTTTTTTCTAAATCATGTATCCATTTTTACATTACCGTCGTATATAACATAAGGTGTTAGTCTTTTCCTAGTTTCTGTCATAATGTTTTGTACTTTTGACAGCAGTTCTTGTCTGTAGGTGAGTTTTTCTTCAAAAGCTTATATCTTTGGATTTGTCAAACAATAGATTACCAAGGTTATTTACCACCATGTATTGAGTGATGCATCTACTTCATTGGTCCATTACTCTATTTCTTAACCAGTATCAGATCATTTTGATGGTTGCCACTTTATTATATAGTTTCATATCTGCTACTAAGAAGCCACCTTCATTCATAACTTTTTTTTCACTAATTCCCTTGATATTCTTGGCCTTTTGTTTTTTTCAGATGAATTTTATTATTAATTTTCTATCTCTGTGAAATAATTTTGGGGTAGTTTGACAGATATGACACTGAATTAGTACATTAATTTAAGTAAAATTGTTATTTTTATTATATTGAATCAGCCTACCTGTGAACAATTAATATTTTTCCAAATGTTTATATTTAACTATTCATGTGAAAAGTTCTTTGCAGTTGTGGTCATATAGTTCCTGGGTTTGTTTTGGCAGGTAGGCTACCAGGTATTTTATATCATCAATTATTTTAAATGAAATATCTCTTTCTGTCTCTTGATGTTGGGCTTTAATGATGGTATAAAGAAATGGTGACAACTTTCTCCATTTTATGTCCTATAATTTTGCTAAAGTTGTTAATCTGATTTTTTTGGTTGATCCCTGTGAATACTCAAAATATACCACCATAACATTTGCCAAGATTAATAGCTTTATTTCTTCAAGGCCTATTCTAATTCAAATGACTTGTATTCATATAAATTTGACTTAGTTCTCTATATTTTTGAGAAATGAGGCCTTTGTCAGGGGCACTTGCTATAAAAATATTATTCTTATTTTTTTTTGCTTATAATTTGAATAGCATTGGTTTTGTTTGTGAAAAAATCTTTTTAATTTAACAGATTCAGAAGAAAAACTAAAAATGTTAAAATAATTTGGGAAATAAACAGCTGACTTGGAAAAAGCCTTATACATATTCAGACTTGTATATCTGAACTGTGGCTTAAACTATAGATATGGAAGATTATTTGCAAAAGATCAAGCATGGTACTGAGGATATCAAAAATATTTGTATCGAAAACCTCAAAATCTAAATGAAAGGCCTATAAGTTGAAAAAGATGGGGGAAGAAGAATACTAATAATGTTAATCCTCCAAGGCTGAAAGAAACAGAAAATCTAAGAAGTTCAAAGATAAAATTCAAGGAGAAAGTCAGAAATAAAACCTCTGGTCTCTAATTATGACAATACAGAAATAACCAAAGGTAGAGGAGGAGGAAGAAGAAAAAGAGGCAGAAGAGGGGAAAAAAGAGAGGAAGGAAAGAAAAAAGGAAAGAAATGAAGAATTAGAAAGAAAGAAAGAAAGAAAGAAAGAAAGAAAGAAAGAAAGAAAGAAAGAAAGAAAGAAAGAAAGAAAGAAAGAAAGAAAGAAAGAAAGAAAGAGAGAGAGAGAGAGAGGGAGGGAGGGAGGGAGGGAAAAAGGAAGGAAGGAAGGAAGGAAGGAAGGAAGGAAGGAAGGAAGGAAGGAAGGAAGGAAGGAAGGAAGAAAGGAAGGAAGGAAGAAAGGAAGGAAGGAAGGAAGGAAGGAAGGAAGGAAGGAAGGAAGGAAGGAAGGAAGGAAGGAAGGAAGGAAGGAAGGAAGGAAGGAAGGAAGGAAGGAAGGAAGGAAGGAAGGAAGGAAGGAAGGAAGGAAGGAAGGAAGGAAGGAAGGTTAAAAAAGCTAATGAATTAGTGCTGGGATGCAAGCTCCATGTTTACTCTGCACACCAGCTAGAAAAATTGCTAAAAGAAGGAAGGAAGGAAGGAAGGAAGGAAGGAAGGAAGGAAGGAAGGAAGGAAGGAAGGAAGGAAGGAAGGAAGGAAGGAAGGAAGGAAGGAAGGAAGGAAGGAAGGAAGGAAGGAAGGAAGGAAGGAAGGAAGGAAGGAAGGTTAAAAAAGCTAATGAATTAGTGCTAGGATGCAAGCTCCATGTTTACTCTGCACACCAGCTAGAAAAATTGCTAAAATCACAGAGAAGGCATGCATTTACATCTGCAATGCTATCCCAGTATGAAATCATTTTGCTGGCTAAAGACAATCTAATTTTACATAGATGTGCACCACTGAATCCAGCTACATTAATCCCCGACCTACCATTGGGAGAAAAGCCCCTACATGATTGCACACAGACGGTAGAAACAGTTCATAGAACCAGAGAAGATCTGAAGGACACACCACTCAGTGATCCTGACCATCAGATATATTCATATGGTTCTTCATATGTTTTTAAAGACAAAAGAGTCACAGGAACTGCAGTTATAACAGGGGATGGGATCCTCTGGCATGCATCATTACCAAGTCATGTCAATGTTCAAGGAGCTGAGCTCAGAGACCTCATAGAAGTGCTGGTGCAATCCAAAGGCAAAAGGGTAAATATATACATGGATTCAGCTTATTCCTTTGGAATTTTATTTGCCACAGGACAAAGTTAGAAGAATAGGGGATTTGTCACAACATTTGGAAAATGGATAGCATATGAGAACCTCATAAACCAACTTTTAGAAGCAGTGAACTTGCCAAAGGAAGAGGCAGTGATCCATTACAAGGCTCACTCCTCTGGTAAGGACGAAGTACCCCTAGGAAATCACAGGGCAGATGTAACAGCAAGATTCACTGCAATATTTGTTCCTCTCCATGTTCTGAATTTCTCTGGTGGATAAGCACGACCTCAAACAAGCATACTGCCAAGAGGAGATTCAGTCATGGCAAGAACATCTAGGGGACAGATTAGTCAAAGGAATCTGGTTACCACAAGGAGGAAAGCCCATCTTGCCCAAAAGGCTCTATCAACATCTATGCAATGTGATTCACTCCAGAGGTCATTACAGAGTGTAATCCATGTTGGATGAGGTCTGTCGGTTTTGGGAAGCTCCAGGGATATCAACAAATGCTATAAGAGTATGTCAGGCATATGACATCTGTAGAAAGTTTAATCAAGCTCATTTCAAATACAAAGCTTTGGGAGGGTGACCCCTAGCTTATATGCCTTTTCAGTATCTACAAATTGATTTTATTAACATGCCTGGAGACCAAGGGTATAAATATATTTTAGTCATAGTGGAAAGACTCACTCGATGGACAGAAGCATATCCATCAAAGAAAAACAGCACTGGCATGGAAGTGAAAACATTGCTTAAAGAAATAGTTCTTTGATATGGCATTCCAGACACCATAGACTCAGATAGGGGAAGTCGATTACATCTAGCATTTTACAACAAGTGTATAAGTCTCTGGGAATAAAGGGTAATTTCCATAATGCATATAGACTATAAAGTTCAGGACAGGTGAAAAGAATGAATAAGGAGTTGAAAAACCTTGATAGCTAAACTCTGTGCTCAAACTCATCTTAAATGGAAGGAGATTTTTTTTCCACTTGCACTGTTCTATCTGAGTGTGAAACCCAGAGGAGATTTACATATTTCCCCATATGAGATATTATATAGACAGCCAGTATGGATAGGAAGGACTGCTAAAACATCTTATGTTTCCATGCTGGGAGGGGAATGCCAGTTACAAACCTATCTGACACAGACACAGGATAAGCTGGAAGAATTGAGAAGGCTAGGACTACTAGTGCAAAGGGTCCCACTAGATTTCTCTTTACATAACATCAGACCAGGGGACAAAGTATACATGAAAAATTTTACAAAAGACAAACCCACAGAGCACAGATGGATTGGCCCATTTGATGTAGTTCTCACTACTCCTACATCGATCAAAGTAATAGGAAAAGAAACTTGGTTTCACACATCTCACATTAAACATCACTACACCCATGATAACACACCAAAAGACAACTTAATGGAAGCCCAAGAATCCATTCAAACACAGACACCCCAAGAACAACCCTTGATAAATAAGCATAGAGCCCATGAATCCAACAAAATCTCACAAGAGGAATTAGAGATATTAAGCAATGACAGTGAAACCAAAACAGAATAATGCCCAATACAGATTGTATAAATTTGGGTTAGTTAGATCAGGGAGGATTAGTGTAGCCTGTGAAACACAGGAGATATAGTTCCTCGTGCAAACTGGGAGTTTATTTGGGTGGATTTAGAATCCCTTGGAATCAGTAAACAAATCTCCACCTCAAGCCTAGACTAAAACATCATTAACCTCTACAATCAACCACAAAGGAATATAATAATTGCTTTACAATCACACATTAAGAAATATAAGAAATTTTTGTAATATTCATTACAAATAATAATCTCACTTGCAAACATGAAGATGGCACAAACATCCTGTATAAAGTTTCACTCACATGCATCAACATATGCACTTTTACATGCACGCACACATTAATCTTACACACACACATGATCCTGTAGTTCCGGATACCTGACATCTTCTTTCATGGTGAGACGACAGGCAAGTAATATCCTGTAAAGGAGAAGGTACGGGACCGGTGACAAGCTTCAAGCAACACCAAAGGATGGATGACACACTGACAACTGAAAAGAACTTTGAATCAAAGACATTATGGGTAATAAACTTCAGGAAAATGGGTGACATAAGATTAATTGCCGATCACATTAATTTCACATAAAGCAAATTATATTCACATGCACTTTGGAATCTACACAAGAAGGATGAAGAAGAGATCTTAGGCAACATGAGAAGAGGCTTTCCTGAAGAGGAATAAATATGCATCCACCACAACATATCTAGAACACAAACAAATTTCACACTGACATTAGAGACTGTGCTGCAAATAAGTACAGTCCATAGATTGTATATCTATAAATAGATCTCTAGTACCCGAGGATATATATGTATATAAATAACATGTAACATATGTTAATGTGTAGAAAGCACAGATATGTACATATATAGTACAATATCCAGCTAATCAAGTAACATAGATAGAAAGGAAAGATTTAACATACTAACCATTAACAGGGACAGAGTAGTTTAGGGTGGAAAAGGGAATGTTATAACTAGAAAGGTAACATAGGGACAGAATAAATCAGATTTCATTTAGATACAAGTTAATATGCATATAATTATTATGAATTTTTACATTGGAATTAGCAATACATAAGGCATAGGCTAGATCAATTTTACTTACGAGTTAAATTTTATATTGATTGTAATAGGAATAACCTTTGTATTAAGAAATTGTTATATTGTAAAACTTTGTTGACATATAATCCTAACCTTCCCACAACTCAGTCATAGCATAAGATAAGACCTTAGATGAGCAAAAAGACAGATTAGGATAAGATTTATTATTTTGGGAGGGGGGAGGTTAGATGGGAACAGTAAGTAACATAGACATATTAGAATAGACATAGAAGGTATGTTACTGGCATGGGCCAGGGTGGCACCATGTGAACAACAAAAAAGGGAGGATTTGTGACAGAGGCTGGCATTAAAGAAAAAGTGCCAGACTGAAGAGTGTGTGAAACTGATCACCTTGGCAGGGGAAGGGCCCCAACAGAATGGAATCTTGAGGAAGAGAAGACTCTGGCTGGTAGAGGAATTGGTCTCTCAGTGTTGAGAAGCAAAAGAGAGAAGGTGGAAAAAGACTTTCTCCTGAGGGTTGCCCACTTTTCTGGCTGGTGACTAGAAATCTTTCCCCCCAACATTTCCCAATTGAAAAGACTATTGAAGAAGAATCTTGAAAAAGACATTTTAAATTTCTGTCCAACTTTACTTTAGCTCCTGTTGCCCTGAGTCTGAACTGTGGCCAAGGGGCCAAACCCAGGGTGAGTCAACCTGACTTTCTCTCAGGGGGCTCAGGCTGCCAAGGAGAAAGAAAGAAAGAAAGAAAGAAAGAAAGAAAGAAAGAAAGAAAGAAAGAAAGAAAGAAAGAAAGAAAGAAAGAAAGAAAGAAAGAAAGAAAGAAAGAAAGAAAGAAAGAAAGAAAGAAAGAAAGAAAGAAAGAAAGAAAGAAAGAAAGAAAGAAAGAAAGAAAGAAAGAAAGAAAGAAAGAAAGAAAGAAAGAAAGAAAGAAAGAAAGAAAGAAAGAAAGAAAGAAAGAAAGAAAGAAAGAAAGAAAGAAAGAAAGAAAGAAAGAGAGAAAGAAAGAAAGAAAGAGAGAAAGAAAGAAAGAAAGAAAGAAAGAAAGAAAGAGAGAAAGAAAGAAAGAAAGAAAGAAAGAAAGAAAGAAAGAGAGAGAGAAAGAAAGAAAGAGAGAGAGAAAGAGAGAGAGAAAGAAAGAAAGAAAGAGAGAGAGAGAAAGAGAGAGAGAAAGAGAGAGAGAAAGAAACCAGAAGTCCTGGTTCAAGAAGATAATTTGGATTTCAACAGTATTGCTGAGGCTCATTGGGCAAAATACTGGAGATACTTTTAAATATGTAAGGGGGAGGGGGTTGAAATGTGAGAGGTTTTATAAAGTGTTGGACTGGATTATTTAAGAATAGGCTTGTCAGGAATTTAATTATTCCAAAGAGATTTATTTTACATTTTATTTATAAAATATAGAAAGAGTGAAAGTAAGAAAATCAGAGGTAGGATAGGGTAAGATATCTAACCTACACACTAAGTATTTTGCTCTGGCCCTGGCTCAAACCATGTAGGGCTAGTTAGTCCTTAGCCTGAGGGGACTTGGCCTCTTGAGCTGTGGACCTGAGGATGCAGGAAGTCTCTCTCAAAAGGGTAGGTCTCTCCTGGGACTAGTCTCTTCAGAAAATTCAGGAATGGAGTCAGCTTTTTCACTCACCACATGACAGTACAAAGGGAGAGATTTAAGAACAGTCATACCAAGTCCAAGGTCTCAGGTCCAGTAAGCAGATTCTTCACCAACCTCCAACTCAAACTCAGAACTCCAGAAGAACTCCTCAAAGGACGTTGTAACTCCTTTTTAAAGACACTTCTTTTGCATCACTTCCTGTGACTACCTTCCATTCTACATGTACCAATTACAGCTAAAGCTTTGTTTAGGACTGCTCAAGGGGGCAGTCAGTCGATTCTGATTCGTTATCCACTATTACACAAGTGGATAACTGACCTCCCCTATTTAAATCTGAGTGGGGTGTACATGCTTTTGGTGATTAAATTTAAAAAATGTGCAGGGGAGAGTTAATTTAATCTTCACAAATATTTATATGAATAAAGTATTCATATATTTTTTATATACCAGAATGGTTAATTTCTGCTATATGATGGTTGTAAATTGGTCAATCTAGTACAAAATAGTTAAAATTATATACATATATGTGTGTATGTGTGTGTGTGTGTATGGATATATTTGTAGTTCTCAAGGAGTCCATAAGCTAATGTATAACATTACAATTTATTAGTAATTGAAAATACTCTTTCATAAGAATATAGTAAACTCTATAGACTATATACCCCACCCAAATGTGTTAACAATGTCATCATCTGACTACTAGCCTAAAGATTTATGTGGTGATATGCTAAATTTATTATTTATTTATTTTATTATATACTTCATAACCACTGCCAATACCAAAAATAAAATTTAACTAAGCAAACACACTAAAAAAGATTATGTTCAAAACCACTATTATAAATTCATTTCAATTTGTTTAAAGATATTTAAATTACATATGTATGGTAATTTAAACATTCTCGAGTTCCCTTTGGATTATTTTTACTTCAAAACTTATTTCCCTTTATTTTCTGGCTATTATTTTTAAATGTAATCATGGTATTTATTATTCTTATTCTTTTTTCTTCTTTTTAATCTCTTCATATATTTCCCTTATCCCTTCATATTTCTAATATCTAATAACATAATACAATCAATTACATTCAAATATCACATTTTGTCCAGCTGTTTTTCCCATTTTTTGTGTTTGTGTTATTTCCAGTAATTTTGTCATAATAAACTTTCTATGAATATTTTAACAAACGTACAGCTTTTTAACCTCTCAATAATGCCTTAGAATATAACTCCAATAATGGGATCTCTATGTCAATGAACAAGAATAGCTTTACAAATCTTAATATATATTTCCATCTTGTTTTCTAAATAAAAATTCACAGTTGTTCTAGAATTAAATATTAGGCCTGTTTCACCATGTTCCTATCAGCATTTAGTTTGATCACTTTATCCCTTCTGCTTCTCGGATGACATACATGAACAGGGCCATATTTAGCTAGATTAGTCCTTGGACAGCAGATATAGTCTGTTGCTGGGACTTTACTCTTTCAAAAACAAGTCTTTCCAATTTGGTCATACCCAACAGAATTTTTGTTCCAGTGCCACAACTGTTAAGGGATGCGGGATTACCCCCAGAGTAGGATGAGTATAAAAGTAAGATTTTTACAGAATATTTATGCTCTTTAAACCATTGCTGTCCTACCAGAAACTATGTTTGTAGTTTATGTGTGCCCAGGCTTAGACCTACTACTAACCTCATGCAGGTGTGAGATGGATTCCAGTATCTATCTTATTTAATTCATCTAAAGTTCTATTTATTTCCTTAACATCTTTCTCATTTGTTCTTTGTTAGATTTATCTCATAGTGAGAGGGGGAAAATAAAGTCTGCTGCTATTATTATTTTGTTATCTACTTCCATTTGTCTCTCATTTAGTTTTTTTTTTCTTTAAAAAAATGGGTGCTCTAACACTTGGTGCACACATTTCCAATATTTATAATGAATGCTTCATTATCAGTAGTAACCCCCCTTCCCTGAAATAGTATAGTTGCACTGGTCATGCTCTCAAATTATATCCATTTTAACCCCAACTCTGTCAGAGATTATGATTCCTCCTACTTTCTCTGAATCAGCTGAGGCATAGTACATTCTGCTCTAGCCCCTTACTTTCTCTGTTTGTCTCTCATTTTCAGTGTTTCTTGTAAACAACATATTTTTGAGTTCTGATTTTTGAACCATTGTATTATCTATTTTTTCTTCCCATGTTTGAATTTATCCCATTACACTCAATGTCATAGGTACTAGATATGCATTTCCATCTACTCTGTTGCTCCTGTTTGCTCCCCTCTTCTTTCTAACACATTCCTCCTTGGATATTCAATTTCCTTTGACCATTTGACCAGAATAGTTCTTCTTTTCACACTCCTTCCCAAGGATCTACTCTTATCCTCTCTTCTTGCCCTTTTAATCCCAAATTGGTCCACCTTTCCAAAGGTAACTAACTACCCTATCTCTTACTCTTTACCTTTTAATTCTTATTCTATCCTTTCCTTAGCCCCCAACTGTGCTATAATTCTTCATTCTCCTATCCCCTCACCTTACCTCTGATATATACTCCACTCTAAATACTCCTCTCTCCCACCTTCCCTTTTCTTATCCTCTTGTCCTCCTTTCACTTAATCCACCCTTCCTTATCTTATTCCCTCAGGCCCCAAGAGAATTCCCAGACTCTCCCTTATTCCATTCTACTTTACTCCTATTTCAATCTATGCTGAGAAAAACTTTACTTCTAATTCAATGTTGTTCTCTATTTGCCTCAAGTCTGATGAGAGTTGGGTTCTAGTATTCCCAGTCCTCTATCCTTAAGCCCCTTCTCTGTGGCAGTTATTTCACTTATTCCTCCTCTGTATGAGATAGACATTCCACCCTGTCTCCTTCAGGTCTATTCCACTGCCATTTCAGCACATTTTATCACATTCCCTGGACCTCATCTTCCATTTTTATCCACCCTTTCAAAATACTCAGGCAATGAAACTATTCCCAGAGGCCACAGATGGCATTTCTGATACCATAATAAAATAGTTTTGACCTTTTAGGTTACTTATGATTATTAGCCTTCATAACCTTTGTATGTTTCTTATGGATCAAATTTTCTGCTGAGTTCTGGGATTCCCCCCCCCCCCAAGGAATAGATGAAACTCCTTTATTTAATTATTCATTTTTTTCCTTTTATAATTTTGCTCATATTTGTTAGATATGTTATTCTTGATTGTAAGTTCAGTTCTTTTGCTCTGAAAAATATTATGTTCTGTGTCCTGCATTCTTTTTCTGTTGTAGCTGCTATGTCTTGTGACATTCTGACTGTAGCTCCATGTTGTTACAATTGTATTTTTTCTTGTTGCTTGTAGTATTTTCTTCTTAATCTGTACATGATGAAATTTATGATATTCCTGTTCAATCTCATCTTGGGGTTTCTTTGAGGTGGAGATGAATAGATTCTTTTAATTTCTATTTTACTCTCTGTTTCTAGAATTTCTGATAGGTTTTCCTTGGTGATTTCTTGGAATGTGCTGCCTAAACTCTTTTTTCATCATAACTTTTTGGGAATCCAAGTATTCTTATATTGCCTCTCCTTAATCTATTTTCCAGGTCATTTTTTTTGTGTGTGTGTAAGATGTTTTGTATTTTCTGCTATTATTTCATTCTTTTGATTTTTCTTTATTGTTCCTTATTGTCTTAGGAAATCATTGGCTTCTCCTTGCCCAATTCTAGCTCTTAATACATTATTTTCTTCCATAAATTTTTGGATCTCTTTTTCCATTTAGATGGTCTTTCTTTAATATTTTCTAATTATCTTGCATTACTCTTTTCCCCCCCTAATTCTCCTCCATATCTCTCATGTGGTTTTTGAGGCCTTATTTAAGTTTTTACAAAAACTCTTTTTGAATCTGTGTTCATTTATTGTGTTTCTTTGCCATTAATAAAGTACTTTTTTTTTACTTCATTGTCCTCTAAGTTTGAGCAGGAAACTTTTCTATTCCCATAGTAGCTATCAATAGCTAGATTGTTCAACCTTTGATTGCTTGTTTTGGTAATTTGTTTGTCTGTCTGTCTATCTATTGTCCAGACCAATAGACTTAATTATTGGCTTTTTTTCTGGTGTCCTAGGGTTCCTGGGTTTGATGTTATCTCAGGTTTCAAGATTTCTTTGTGTGTGTTTGTTTTTCCTGTATTCTATTTATTTATTGCAGGTTTTATAGTCCAGAGGCAGTACACTCTCCACTCTCAAATCCGCCACTCAAGCCGAGTAATTGATCTCAGGTACTCCAACCAGAAACTATGAGCTGTTCTGCTATTGTCACTGCAAGCAATCAATCTGCTTCCCCTTGTGTCAATAACTAGGGATTCCATTCTCCTGGGAGTGACCATAGCTAACACATTCACTTGTGAGAACTTCTTCTTCACCTCTCTCCTACCACCTGCAGCCCTGGACAGAGCAATTTTCTAGTCCACGTTTTTCAGACTTTGAAAGTTCTTACTTTATTAGCAATGAGGCTTCATTTCCTGCCTTTAGGTCCTGGTGCCCACCAACTCTGCCAACTCTGAGGTATCCACTCCTTCAGTCACTAGCTGTGGGCCAAAACAGATCTCCAGAGCAAAAGCAGAGACCACAGCAGACCCAGAGGGCCCTCTGATTTTAGATTCAAATTCCAGTGCTGTCATGGAAAATGCAGGCTCCCCTGGCTAAACAAACATGATGAAGTTGCTAATCTTGTCTTTGGGGCAGCTTTGTGGCTTTCTTCTGTCTTCTCTGTTTCTAATTTAGGGCCTAAAATGATGGGACTGAGATTAGGAGATTAAAAAACTTTCTCCCTAATTGTCCTTGGCTATTCAGCTTCATTCAGGACTATTGTTTTTGCCTTTTTTAGTATGGATTTTATGGAGTTATTTTTGGTTGTTTGTGGGGGGTTTTAGGAAGGTAAGAAAGCTCTATAGCTTACTCTGTCATCTTCCCACAATGCATCTTGTATACTATATTTCTGAAATATATAATTAGATGGCCAAATAAATTAAAAGGCCACATTTAATAACTAGTCTTGTCCAATTCATTTTGTCTACATAAATGAAATGGGCACATCTATTTGACTTGAAACGGGTTTTTGAAAAATCCTCTCATCTTCCAATTATGCTGATTAACTGATGTTATACTGTGTAAAACTGGATACAAATGTGAGTATCATTTTTGAGGGGGAAAAATAAGGCCTCAAAGCACTCTTACATACACATATGCATTGCATGGCTATGGAATTCTTCATTCCTTTCTGTTTATTATATTTTCTTTTTTAATACATTATTTATTTTTAACTTTTTAAAGGTTTTCAGTTCAAAATTCTTTCCCTCCCACCAAGTTCCCACATACCAAGAATACATACAATATAGCATAAATTATTTATGTGAAATAATGTAAAAGCATATTTCCACATTAGCCATATTAAAAAAATAAAATAAAAACAGAGAAAAATTACTTCACTTTGCACTCTGAATTCATCAGTTCTCTTTCTGGAGGTAGATAGCATTTTCTTTCAACATGAATCTTGTGGACTTGTTTTGCATTATAGAATTGATCAAAGTAGCTAAGTCTCACTGTTAATCATCATTACAACATCGTTGTTATTTTGTTCAATAGTCTTCTGGTTCTTCTCACTTTCACTTAGCATCAGTATATATAGGTTCTCTGATGTTCCCTTTTTCTGGACACCAACACCATCATCATTTCTAATGGCACAAAAGCACTCAACTACAGTCATATGCAACAGCTTGTGCAACCATTGCCCAACTCATGTCTCCCCTCAATTTCCAATACTTTATGAGCACAAAAATAGCTGCTATAAATGTTGTTTTTATTCATCTTTTACAGATGGGACCTTTTCCTTTGTTCTCTTTAATGGTACAGATCTAATATAGTATTGTTGGATCAAAGTGTATATACAGTTTTATAACACTTGAATCTGTTTCTTAATTATTTACCAGAATAGTTAGACCAGTTCACAACTCCACCAATGGTTTCCTCATAAATTATTTTTTTTCTTAAAACTTCAAGCATTTGTCATTTTTTATAGATATGAGATGGTACCTCAAAGTCGTCTTTATTTGCATTTGTATTTAGTTTGTATTAATAATAATGTAAGTCTTTTTTCATGTGACTATCAATAGCTTTTATTTCTACTTCTAAAATGTGCCTGTTCATATATATTGACCATTTAATAATTGAAGAATGGCTTTTATTTTCATAAATTTGACTCAGTTCCACATATATTTGAGAAATGTGTCCTTTGTCAGAGAAATTTGCTATTAATTTTTTTTATTGTCACTTCTTTGGCAACTTATAGCAAAATATCATTTCCCTAATTATCTCTTTTAATAAGATCTATTTTTTTTTCTTTTCCTTTTTCTGAAAATTTTAGATTCTGCTTTAACTTTTGTTTTAGTTCTATATGTGTCTTTCTGTTTTAAATGTGTTTCCATTCCATCCAACTTATTGTTGGATTCAAGTTTTTAATCCATTCATGTTTTTAATCCACTTCATGTTCCTACTTACAATTTCTTACTGTGTATTTTCTTCCACTGGATTTTCTCAGGTTTTCTAGGCCAACTATTCTTGGTTGTAATACTACTTCCTTTATCTTCTAGAATATCATATCACCCTTCCACTCTTTTCATATTGAAGCTGCTAAATATTATGAGGTCATACTATGGTTCTACAATATTTGAGCTGTTTCTTTGTGGCTATTAAAATTTTTTTCTCCTTGAGTTGGCAGTTCTGGCATTTGATTAAAATATTACAGGGTACTTTCATTTTTGGGTTTCTTTCAGGAAGTGATAGATGGATTGTTTTAATTTTTATTTTAAATATAAAATATCAGAGAAGTCTTTCTGAATAGTTTCCTAAAATATATCTAGGCTGTTTCTTTCTAATTAGGGCTTTCAGCTAGTATCATAATTCCTAAATTATCTCTCTTTGATCTATTTTCTAGACTAGTTGTATTCCCAATAAGATATTTCATAATCCCCCTTATTATTCCATTTAAAAAATTTTTTATTGTGTTTTGATATTTTGTGTATCATCAGCTTCTGATTGCCTGATTCTGCTTTTTAAGAAATTACTTTCTTAGAGCATGAATCATGAAACCATGGAAAACTTTTCTTAATGAGTCAATTAAATAATTTTTTTAAAAAAGAAATTACTTTCTTCAGTGAGCTATTGTAAATCATTTTTTATTTGTAAGGTGTTTTTTTCTTCAGTGAACTTTATAAGCCCTGATTTTATCTTACATTTGATACAACTATTGCTCCCAAGGCAAAAGAGTTGTAAAGCTATGCATTTCGGGTTAAGTGACTTGTCCAGGATCATATGACTAGGAAGTGTCTGAGGACAAATTTTAGCCTAGATCCTTTCAAATCCAGATCTGACACTCTATCCACTGAACCACCTAACTGTCCCTGTTTAGTGAGTTTTTGCATGTCTTTTACCATTAGAAAAAAATTAAGATGATATATATCTTTGGTATTTTTGTACTTTTTTACCAAGCTATTAATTCTCTTTTCATAATTTTTTGGTATCACTTTAATTTCTTTACCCATATTTTTCTTCTAGCAGTCTTATTTCCTTTAACTCTTCCAATAATTCTTTTTGGGCATGGGTCCAATTAACAAGGGATTTTTTGAAGCTTGTTCTATAGCTTTTTTCACATTGTTGTCTTCTGAGTTTATGCATTGATCCACCTTGACACAATTGTAGATTTTATGGTTAGGTTCTTTTTTTATTTTGTTTGCTCACTTTTTCCAGCCCATATCTTAACTTTGAACTTCATGAAGTTGAGCTCTGCTAAATTGATAGTAGCCAGGCACTGTCCCAACCTTCTTTTTTTGCTGCTATGTTTAGAAATAGCTTTTGAGATCTGCAAGTTTTCAATGCTTCCAAGGTGGTGTGATTGGCTACTGTTTTCATCTGCACTCTGGTCTTTGCCTCAGAAGGTCCCCTGCTCCATAGGAACTTCAAGTTCTAGTGTTGCTCTCCACTTTGGAGCTGCAAGCAGGGCCCCTGCTCACTTGCGACAGATGACACACACTCTTTTCAATCTTAGAACTATGACTCAGAGCTGCTTATGGGCACTTGAATTATCAATCATTATGTGTGGAACCCAGTACCAGCAAAGAGGTACCTATAATTTCTTATTGACCTGGTGCCCAACCCACTTACAGACTCTGAACTAAGATCTCTCAAAGCTATAGCTCTTGTTACCAAGGCTGCTTTAAATGCCCATGGCTAGTACTCCTGCTATGCTATTGATCCTTGCCCACCCTAATGTTACAAACTCTTACTGACTTCCTAAGTTGTTTTAGGCTTGAAAAATATCTCATTCTGCCCTTTTCTTGCCACTGTTGTTCTAAAATTTGGTTTAAGGAGTTATTTTAAAATTGTTTAGAGGAAAGTGTTTGGAAAATTAAGGCTGGTTGCTGCCTGAACTTTTGAATTTTAAAACTACTCCACCCTACTCAGGTAGCACTTTAGAAGATTTGATTTGGCTATTTCCTGATTAGTAACAATGGAGATACTTGGTTTATTGGAATCAAGTCTTGGGAACTATACATTTCTCCACTCTACTCAGTTTAACAAGTTCAGGATGCCTGCACCATACACAAAGATTTAATTATCTGAGGAAATGGCCTTCAACAGACATGTGCAGAAAAAGCGAACAGACCCCTGGGCTGTCCTAAGTCAAGCTAAGCTATCATTAGTACAGATGAGATGCAGGAAAGTGACATAAAACCATCTGTATAAGGCACATCACATCCTCTCTCTCTCCCTCTTTCCCCAGAGAGGAGACTCTGGCTGGCAGCGTACTAAACATTCCAACATCTTGGCGTGGTGGCAGCTATTTTTCTGGATTTGGTGATGAGTTTGACCCTGAGCTGATTCAGGCTCTGACATCTTGGCTGAGTCCTTTTGTAGTTCAAGCTGGTTCCTTTCTCCTTACTTTCTAGAGCCTCTGGTCTTCTTTCTGGCACTAGCCAGGCAGGAGAAATCCTACTCCCTTTCCTTCCTTTTTCTAAATCTCTTTCCACTATATCAATTAAATCACCATAAATTTCCAGCTGACTTGGGTATTTTATTATTTGGGATTTTCCCTGGCAACCAATTAAATTTAGATTTTAAGTCACAATGCTAAAATTACCTTTACAAACTCTACCACCTTGGTTCTGGCAGTGTGTTGCATTGTTATAGCCAGAGATCTCATCAAGCTTTGTGTTGTATTTTTAATTTCATCTTCTTTTATTATTTCTATGGATTTTATTCTCTCCCTACTCTGCTAAAGAATGGAGAATTCAGATTGTGGTGGGGCTATCAGTATGTGAATGTAATGATTCTAGGTACTTTCTAACTCTGTTTTTCTGATTTCATCATAGCTCTAGACTATGAATTTTTATGTTTATGTAAAATAAGTCTGCAAAGGAGCACTTTAGTTTCCCTTAAAAACCATGTCTACTTTTTCTGCATATTTGGTTTAGTAAGTATGTCATTCAGTTACTAAACTCATAGTCAAGAGTCTCAAGGAGGGGTTTTCAAAACATGATTTCTAATTTTTGTTACCAACATCTTTCTCCATTACTTACCCCATAAATTCACCTAAAGGAATTTGCTCAAAGCTGAATAATGATTGGAAAAGAGAAGGAAAAGTCAAGCTCCTGTTTTTCTTTGCTCTACACACATTTCAGAAATTCAAAGTAAAAGAAAATGTTAAAATCTCAATTTAGCAATAAGCAGTCCAATATTTCCCACCTATCAAATCCTACTTTTCTTTGAAAAAAAAATACTTCCCATTCTTCATTATACTGTGGATTACTCCCTACATTTCATTGTAGAATAGACATGTTAGTATTGAGGCTAACTTTAGAAATCATTTTATAATTGATTGCTTAGTGGTAAGACAATAGAGAGGTCATTAGATAATAAAAAGTAAAAGCAAACTTTTATATGCAGTATTTATATGCAATACTAGTCTGCAAAAAGAAATAGGAAAAAATAAAAATATGAAAGAGATAAGAAAAAAAAGAATGATCATTTGATACTGATTGAGTGAACCTAAGAGACAACTGTTTTGTTGAATTGATCATAAAGGGTTTTTTTCTGGATAGAAGAAGTCTAGAGAAAAATAATCTTCATTAGAAAATTCTGAACAAAATCTCTTTTTTTAAATAATCAGTTGATAGTCCAGCTTGTTGATTTTCAACCTGAAAGACAGATTGTATCTAGATTAAAGCAAGAAAGACTCAAGTATTCCCAAAAGCTAAGCATAAAATTGATTATCATCGGATAAAGGAATCACAGAATGTTGGAGTTAGAAGGAACCACAGCAGCCAACTAGACCATATTTAAAAGAAATTTATTCTATAACATTTCTAACAATTAATCCTCCAAACACTCTTTGAATACTTCTAGTAAGGGAAAATTAATCACTTTCTGAGAAAGCACATCACACTTTGGGATAACTCTCATTGTTAGGAATTTTTTATTGACAAATACTCTAAATTTGACTTTATAATACTTCCATTCAATGCTATTGGTATTTCCATTTGCTGTCAAATACAGGCAGTTTGATATAGTGATGGGGAAAAAACACTGATTGGAGTCAGAGGACAAGAGTTGAAATCTTTACTTTGATATTTATCAAAGGTGTGACTTTTGGGAAAGTCACCCTTCCTGGGCCTCAGTTTCCTCTGAAGCTGTATGATTGTATAAGCTCTGGAGTACTTTTTAGCCCTTGCTCTATGATTCTATGATAAGTCTAACCATTCTTCTATGTGATGGCCTTTCAAACAGTTGAACATATTATAGTTTACTACTTCCCACCTAAGCCTTAACTTCCCCATACTAAAGAATCCTATTTTGTCCAACTACTGATATAGTCTTTTCTCCATCCTGTGTGCTAGCTTCAGGACCCTTTCTAGAGTATCAATGTCCTTCTTAAACTCTGGGAAATAGAATATCCTATATGTGGTCTAGTCAGGGAAGAATACAAAAGGACTATTATCTCCTTATGTCTGGAAGCTAGGTTTCCCTTGCTCAACACAGCATTACATTAGCTTTTGTGGCTGCTGCATCTCACTGTTACTTCATACTGAGGCTGCAAACTCCTAAAGTCTACAGTATGGGGAAGAGCCAAATTGTAACTATTTAGAATCACACTTATTCATTGCTAATATAGATTCAGAAAAAAAGTTAGGTTAAAAAAAAGAAAAAAAAAAAGAAAGATGAAGCCAAAAAATTACTCAGCTGGTCAGCAATGATAAAAGTCCCAGTAACGTGGAAATATATGGTCTATCAATTAGTAATTCAAATATACAAAATAATTGAAAAAAAAGAAAAAAGTTAGGTGCTTTAAAATGACTTATCTCTACACGGATTATATACCCAAGATTTCCCTACAAGCTTAAGTAAAATATCTTTGCTTTTTAACTGCCTAGAAGCTACTGTATGGAATGCTGGTCATATGCTATTGTCAGCATTTACTAGAGATAAGTAAAGAGGAAAACATTCCAGGAATGCCATTTTCTTAACTTTCTTTGTCCACTTGGTTTATTCCTGTCCTGCACTATAATGTTCTCTTTGTCTTATCAAAGGAATTGTAGAAATGGGAAGGAGAGAGAATATGGGTGGTAAAATATCAGACAACTATCATTAAAATTGTACCTACATGTAATCTAGAAAAACATAAAATTTTTAAAATGAATTCCATATAGTAATCATTCCTACTAGCTTGTAAACTCCTTTAGGGTAAGCAGCCTTATAGCATTTTTATCTTTTTTTTTTGTCTTTTCAGTAATCAGAATCATGCCCTACATATACATATGAAGGACTGTATATTAATGCATGGCCTGGAAACTCCTTTTGGGGAAGGACTCATATCATTCAGTCTCATTCCCCTTCTTGCTGTGTTTCTGTATTTCCTTACTTAAACACCCTGCCTTGGCTGCAATCTCTCCCTGTAATCTCCCGCAGCTCCTGGGGATCACCTCAGGCTGGAATGTCCATCAAACCCTGAGGTTCTCAAAGTGTAAAAATTAAAATTAATCTATAATTTAAAATATTATATTTTAAGAGATTTATTAATGATCTTTAGAAGTAAAGGAATAAAAAGGTAACAAAATAAAAACCATGACTAATCAGCCTGTTCAAAATCTCCGCTTACCACCACAGTGGCCAACAGGAAGCAAAAAGGACAGAAGGAACCAGCAACCCCAATGCCTAATATCTCCTGTCTATAGGAAGTACATAATGACAGGAAATCAGTGGGCTCCTGGGAAATGTAGTTTTTAGAGTAACAGATTTCCAATATACAAAAGGGGAGTATCTCTTCAGTGGATTATCACCTCGGATATATCAGACCCTTTTTTTCATAGGTGAGTTATCTGTGTTTTGAAATTAGAGAAACTGAAGTAAACAAAGATTGGCTTTTCAAGATTCTTCTCCAGGGTCACATTGTGTGTTCAAACTATATATTATTCTTATCCCCCTAACTACCCTCACCTTTATAGTCAGTATAGTAATTTTATAAGTAACCAGTAAAAAGTGGCAATAGCAGGAAATAAAGTTGCAAAGGAGGAGCTTAGTAGTCACATGCAAACTGCCCCACAGATAAAGGGAGCATAATTTACAAATTGTATCATATATTAGCTAAAACTAATATCCTGGTGATATGTGTTGAATCAAGGGATATCATTTAGGCTTTGCTGTCAAGGCTTTTTGGTCTTGTGGTATATAAATCCCCAAATCTAGATATCAACAGTAAGATCAGATCATCAAATGGTGCTGATAATTTTGAGGTTATGTGGATATATTCACTTTAAAGTTTTACTGACAACTAACAATTTAAATACGTTAATGAAATAACCTCAAAGTGACACAGATAAGAGTTAGTCTAATAATCCCCTTAAAAAAAAAACAATTATAAAAATGAGAACTCAAAGTCCTGCCTCCCAATCTCTACTGGGTCCATGCACTCATGGTTATTAGAGTAATAATGTCTTCTGCTTCTCTTCCCCAAACTCTTTTCCATCATTGTTTGCCTTTTTTATCACTATCCTCAACATGATTGTTTGCCTCTATATCATTTCCCTAGCTTTTCTCCAATACAGTCTATTTTAAAAGTTAATTATCATTTCACACAAGACCTGAGTAAATATTTGAACTCAGAAGCTTTCTGACTACTGAGCCACATTCTAGTGTTCAATAAAAACTAAATGAAGATTGTGATCAGGGTGGAAAGGCTCAAAAGTCATTAAAGAAATGGGCTATCATTTTCTTTCTTTGGCTTTGCTCTCTCTGGTTAAGTATCAAAATCATATTTGTGTCAGAAAGGAATTTGTTAGGACTCTACTTATATTTTTACATAGTTCACATGGTATTGGAATTAATTATTTATTAAATGTTTGGTAGCTTTTTCTTGTAAATTCATCTGATCCTGAGAATATTTTCTTAGGGAACTTATATATGGATTATTCAATTTATTTTTCTAAGAGAGGGTTATTTAAGTATTTTCTATTCTGTTAATCTGGGCAATTTGCATTTTTGTAAGTATTCAACTATTTCATTTAGAATATCAGTTTTATTGGCACATAATGGGTAAATAATTTAATCTTCATTTGGTGGTGTATTCATTCTTTTCACTTCTGACACTTGTCATTCAGTTTTCTTTTTTTAATCAAATTGAATAATGATTTCTCTATATTTTTCTTAAAACCAACTCTAGTTTTATTTATTATTAATGAGATTTTTTTTTACTTTCAGTTTCAGTAATTAATGAATTGATTTTCAAAATTTCTATTTTGGTATTTAATTTGATATTTTAAATTGGTTCTTTTCCTTGTTTTAAGCTGCATTCACAATTCACTGATCTATTTATTCTTTCTTTTACTGACATATGCATTTGGAGATAAGCATTTATCCCTAAGTACCGTTTTTGCCTTTAACATTTCTGCTTTTGGGGATTTGTTTGTTAAGTTATGTCCTAATACACTGTGACTTTTTTATGAAGGTTTCATAACTCTAAAATGTTTCTCATATCTAATTTTTCTAAAATTCTACTTATCTCCTTAACTTCTTGACTTAACTCCATTTAGTTTAAGGTTAGATTTATTTAGCTATGAAAGGAGTGAATTGCAATCACCCAATATTGTAGATTTGTTATCTGTTTCCTCCAGTAACTTATTCAAGTTTTCCCATAGTATTTGAATATTATGCTATTTCATGTTTATAGGTTTAATAATATTACTTCACTCTCCATGGAATCTTTTTAGTAAAATGTAGCTAACATGATTATGTCTTTTAATGATTTAAAAAAAGAAAGAAAACTTTAGACCAATAACCTTAATGAACATAGATGCAAAAATATTAAATAAAATACTTGCTAAAAGACTACAAGTTATCATGAGGACTATTCAGCATGACTGGGTGGGATTTATACCAGGAATGTAAGGATGGCTTAGTATTAGAAAAAACATCTTCATAATTGGCCATATTGTGTATTTTTTTTCCTTTTGCTTTGTCTGAGATCATGATTGCTCCCTCTACCTTTTTTCCTTCAGTTGAAACATAATAGACTAGAAACATAACACAGTTTGTTCAACTGTTTAATTCTGTAATATCTTTCTGTTTCGGGTATGTTTCTTATAAATAATATTGGATTCTGGTTTCTAATCTATTATGCTGCTTCTTTTTTATGAGTGAATTCATCCCATTCACAATCACAGTTATTACTATGATTTAATATCATCATATTTTCAATTCTCTGCTCTTTCTCCCTCTCCCTCTCCTTTTTTTTATCTCCCTCTCCCTCTCTCTGCTCTCTGTCCCTTTCTCTGTCTCTGTCTCTCTCTCTCTGTCTGTCTCCCTCTGTATGTCAAAGTCCCTTCTTCCTTGTGCTTCAAAGTGTTCTGGGACTTGGAACTGCCCAAGAGGCATCCTATCTTACACCCTGTGCCCACACAGGGATCCCCCATAATCTCTCTCTGACCAGATGTACAATCCCTTTACCCTCTCTAGGTAGGAAGAGCTTCTAGGACTATTGCTGCTGCTGTTGCTATGGTTTTCTGCAGCCTCCGAGGCCTTTAGCTAGTATTGCTCCCATCCTTTGTTCTATGCCAGGTAACACTACATTGTCATAACTACTGTTTTCTGGGGCTGGAAGAATGACCTATAGTTGCCTATGTGGCTCCAGAAGTTGATGTGACATAATATTTTCAAGTTGTTTAAAGAAGAACATTGGGGAAATTCAGCTTAAATACTCTCTCTATTCTGCCACTATGGTTCAGGTTGAGAAATCCCTAAGGTAGTATTTGAAATAATGGGGACTCTTTTGTCTGAGAATGCTCTGTTTTTTTTTTTCATTCCTCCTTAGTTTTGGAAGCTGCCTTCCTAACTTCTTCCAAACTACACTATCTTGGCTATATTCTGCCTTTGCAGGTTCATTGTGTATCATTCCCTCTCATGCAATTTAAACAAACTTGCCAACTTGTATTCTTTACATGAGCATCTGCACAAACTGTTCCCAATGCCTACAATTCCCTCCCTCCTTACCTTACGCTAACATCTATCAAACCTCTGCTCAAAATATGCCTTATACACAAGGTTTTTCCTGCTTCTTTCCAGAGGTTAGCCCCACTCTGTTTCCTTTGAAATATTGATATATACAGAAACTTACCAACAGACAAACACATATACATACATACTTATATTTGTGTATTATTTCATAGTTAACTACATGAATGTTATTTTTCTCCAATAGAATGCAAGTGTGGATGAGAGAATTACAGACTGCATTGCAAGGACTTAGTTTGCAAAATAACACCAGGAAGAAAGAGGATGGAATTCTACTGTCAATGGGGGATGGGCTAGAACTTCTAGCCAAGAAAAGAAGATCAGCAGTTGGAGAAGAGAGAGAAGCATCTTGCTGAGCTCAATCTGTCGTGGTACCTCATTAATCTGAAGAAAATCAGACTGGCCATCAATTCCTCATTAGTGGGGTAATATTTATTGGGAAAGGATGGGGAGGATATGATAAACCTGGGATAGAGGGAGGTTTGTAGCAGGGTATGGAGGAGTTGAGGGAAGAGAGGGAATATTGCTCTGTGAGGCAAAGGAGAGAGATGCCCCTTGCCAAGAGGAAGCAGAAGGGGTCCGATAAGGACTGTTTGCCTTGAATGACTGAACTGATGTTCAGCTCCCTCTATGTTCCAGAAAAGATAGTTCACTTATCTGACTGCTAATTCAAATAATATAAAGTTTAATAACCAGTTGGGATTGGAGTTTTTCCTCAGCTACAAAGCTGAGGCCAGGCCTCTTAGGCTGGTGGCAGGTTTCTCCCACTCCTGTCTACTCTATATCAGTCCTCGCTTTGTCTAATTCAGAATCTTAGCAGTAGACAAAAAGCAAACAAGAACAGTTTGTCTTTGGGCTGAACAGAGTAGAGGTGCTCCACTCCAGACTGAGCTGAATGAGTTCCTACCTCCTCCAACACCAGGAAGGAAGTAAAGCCCATCAGGAAGGAAGTGCTAGTCACAAGACCCAAATGCCACTCCCAGTTGCCCCTTCCCCACCAACTGTCAGTCTTGTTTCCTTTCCACAGTAGACAGAGATTTTACCCTTTGGGGAATAGAAGAGACTATCCACCCAGAAGACATATTTTCTATCTGCAATTTCTCTAAATCAGGAAAAATCCAACAGTCATCTCTCCAGGGACTCAGGTCCCCAGCCCTGAGATTAACAGTAGTTAGGGACTACCTATTTTGCCCTCTATCCTAAACCCACATTCCTGTATATTCCAAAGAATAAACAGACCTTATTATTTAGAAGAAACTGATCATCCTTTTTCATCTAATGTGCTAGGGGGATCAGGATAATCTCTACCAAAGGAAAAAACCAGAAATCAGAGACTGAAGGGGATTTACTCCTTACCTCTCAGCTCCAGACCTTGGTCAAAACCTCTCCCCTTCCCTTCTGTAGTCCTACCTAAGAGAGGAAGTAGTGCTTTCTTTTATCTGTCCCCTCTCTCTCTTAGCCCTTTCTAACTTTGGTTCCTGACCCCTCTAGTACACAAGTTCTTTGAGAGACAAGACTGTCCCCCCACCCTGTGTATCCTGGCTCAGTACATGGTTCTCAATAAATGCTTTTGGGATGAACAACTGGGATGAATAGCCTATAAATCCCAGATGAACAACTTTCCTACATCTATAAGACTAACATTAAGTCACTTACTTCTACTAACAAAAGGATAGCTTGAAGATAATGCTATTTCAATAGTAAACATATGAAAACACCAGGCTAAGACAAAGGGTTGTCTTGAATAGCATATTTAATGCTAGGTTTGCTCCATCTATTTATTTCAACCCACTGCCTTACTCTGATATGTTTCTTATTAGTTTGTATCTGTCTGCCAGGTAAAAGCTTCTTATTCCTTTAGCCCCAGTCCTAGGTTGCCTACCTGATCCTGAATTGCACCGACTTCTAATACCATGCTTATCATTCAATTCTTGACTTACCTGGCTTGACCAGCCTCTTAATCTACTGCCTGCTCTGATCTTCTGAAAACTTCAAGTAATGCTTTATTTCCTCCTCAGCTCAGTTTCCTTTGGCTGGATTGACAACTTACTGTGCCAATGTCCTACTGTGACATAATTCATATTATTTTAAGATACCAAGACTATACATTTCTATCACTTCAAGAACACCAATCTCATACTTCCTAGCATGCAGCTGAGGTGTGGCCACAAGTCATTCTGGATACTTAACTATCAAAAGGTAACCATAGAAACCATTATATCCCTTGAGCATTTCTTTACTGGATTCTTGTGTGTTTTCCTCCTTGAATAGTAATTTTTCTCATTAACTTAGTGTTCTGAATTAAATAAAGCTTTTACCTTGTGGTACTATAGGGAAAAAAAGTGATCCTAGGACTTCCCAATTACATTTGACTACAATTCCAAAGGAAAATAATGTTAAAGGAAGATTTTATTATAACCATCTCCACTGACATGCTATACAACCTAGCCAAATTGTCATTTTTTTCTTTTTTACATACATAACATTAAATCCTTTTATGATGCATCTGTACTGATGACTTTTCCTCTTGAATGTTCTGTACTCCTCCCTCATGTCTTCCTTATACAATTTTTTGACTCCTTCAAGACTTGGTTTAGGTAACACCTTCCATATGATATGTTCCTGTTGCCCCCCCCCCACTACAAAAAATGTCATGCCATCCATGAACACCAATTATTTGTTATCTATTTTGTATTTACCTATACAGTCATCAATGAGCAGCAGAGGCTGCTGGGAAGCATAGATATCCCTCCTAGAAGGAAAGAGGTGTTGACATACACCAATAGCAAGGAGCAGATGGCAAGAGAAAGATCTTGTGTAATTCAAAATCCATCCAAGTGGGATAGAGAAGGGACAGACTTGTGTTATTTGCTGCCTACAGAGGTACATATAATTCCACAGAGGTGAAGACAATACTGAGCATTATGTGATATGGCTGATATGGCCTGTATAAAGGATTTACTAAGTTTGTTTCAGAGAAACTTCAAGACAAATAATAAGGGAATATTGTAATAAATTGGTGGTGTGAAAGAGTTTGGAATTGTGTATATGGATAGGAAGCCTGACCCATCTTGTCCCTAGGCTTCCTTGAACTTTCAGAGACTGTGCAAAATAGACCTCCAATGGATAAGAATGCTTTCTCTTTCCCAACTGAGCTGAGATCTTATCTTGCTCCTCACTGAAGATTTCATTCATTCATGTATTAGGTGATATAGTCTAGTCTATAAGACTTCCCTAATTTCTGTTTAGTACTTTGCTTGGATAAATTGATTTTTCTGATATTATTTTATTTGTGATGATCCTTTAAATAGTAAAGATGCAACTTGACAAGTGTAAAAGATCATCTTCCCCACCAACACTTAAGCGATTTCTGGTAAGAATCTCTTGTTCTAAATCTATTATCTCCTTATACCCTAGGTGAATAACACTCCGAAGTTGAGCCAAAAGCAGATTAAATTGTAATTGGGAAATATTTATCAAAATAAATCATACTTAATAAGACAAAAAACACTACACCTTAAAATGAAGTCAATATACAGATATGAGGATCCTTATTTTGTGCTTGACACCACTGCCCTAGCCTTTTGTTATCAAACTCCAGGGACTAACAAAACTGCAGTTTAACATATAAGAGATGTTTAAGAAATTAAATAAAAATAAAATTCAATGAAAGCAATGTTAATTTGCTTTTAAGGATACTATTCTATTTGAATGTGATGACATTGAATTAGGCACTTAACATATGAGGGGAATACATATTATTCTAGCTTGATATTCTTCTTAGAAATAGGAGGAATAAAGCAACTCACTTCATATTCAATTCAATAGCGTTATTGGATCTTTCCTTCCTCTCTTCCCTGGCTAGCATGATATAGGTCCAAGGATGACCTTGGCCATCCCCTTCCTCTCTGCAAAGGTGAATCAAATCTCAGATGATATCTTCCAATTTTATCTGTGACTTTCATCTCCATATAGGTATCACCAAAGTGGTATATGTTTGGATAGCAATTATAAGCAGTCAGAACCTTGTCTCACTCATCGATTCTCTTAAGAAATTTTCAGCCTTGACACAACTTCCTGTTTGCTTTCATGTCCCTGCCTTCTAGAGTTGCAGGGACCTGGCCAAGTTAACTATTATCTACTTTCTTCTCACTCTGCAGCGACAATGCCAAGAATTCAGAACCATCCTTTTTCTCCTGCCTCCTTCTATTTAGACAGAACTAAATGTGTCTGTTGCTTTATCTACCACAGCTGATAATGGTTTCTCTTTCTGTTTATAAGTGAGTTTGTTCCCATTTGCTGTAGGCATGTCATTACTTGAAATTGGAGTGTGCAGAGGTGGACATCCTTGAGGGCTTTTGCATTTCAGACTATGTACACAGGTGCCTTGCACTCTTGGCTGGGTGTTTAAAAAAATCTCTTGGTAGGATATCGAGCTGGCTTAATTTTATATGATCCTGTCAATCCTCTAAGCAAAAACCTAAAATTACTTAGTTTTCCCTTAGAAAAATTAGCCAGTCAGAGCTATTGTTCTGCTGAGGACCTGTGAATACTTATCCCTGAGGTTAACCTCCTTCACTTTTGCCAAAAGGAAGAGGAAGTTAGAGGAGACTAAACCATCCACAATGTGCTATATCTATCTATCTATCTATCTATCTAAAACTAAATATGTATATGTTGTCTCCCTCAGATTAACTGTAACTCCTGTGTTGGGGGGCCATCAAACCCACACTGTCTGACATGGTCACAAGTGGAAACTGAAGGTGCAAAGCGGCCTCCAGAAAAGATGAGACACCCACTCAAGCCTCTTTTATGTGACTTCTCCCACTTACTTCCCTTACTATTAGAATTGCTATTATTGTTCACTCCCTAGTTTCAGAAAAAATAATATGAGAGCAAAATACTTGTAGGATTAATACATTTGTCCCACTTCAATCCCCCCCAGAATACCACCCCAAAGATCATATTTACAGAATTAAACCCAAAGATTCTTATGGACCCACTTAAGTGAAAAACCTTCTCCTCTTTTCCTTCCCAGGCTTAAGCACATTCTTCACCCCCACTGCAAGCCAAGGACAACAGGAACATTAATCTCTTCTCAGGCACAAACTGATATGACACACTTCACTGGCTTGTTGTGTCTACAGAAACTAAAGCAACTAAGATGCTAAGATGCCTTAACAAAACATAGAAAAATAAAACTTTGAAATTAGAAAATACTTAAATCTGGTTTGTGTTAATTTTATGCTTTTAACGCTGCATTGTTTTTGTTAGGGATCTCTCAAGTAAATTCTCATTGATTATGAAAGCTGATTAAAAGCAACAATGATTTTCTTAGCTAGTTATCCCACAGGTCAGTGGGAACTGACCTCTGGTTACCCTGCCTGTGGCATTTAACTAGCAAGCTTTGCTTTGTTGTAGCAACATGGTATGAAAGATAATCATAGAATGTTAATTAAACAATTTGTTAAAAGTTAATGTGTGACATATCCAATTATCTGTAAGAGATCATGTATGTTGAAAAATGAGACTGTATGCCAGAGAAATATGTAATCACTGAGGTATAAAATAAAGGCAAACCCTGTGCCTGGTGGAACAGCTCCCTGTTCATGTCTGTGCAACTAATTTGAAACATGCAGCTATCTCCCACTCCTTATTCTTTCTTAGTTGTCACATCTAGTCAGGAGGAACCTCTGGCTTTGCAGACTGATAGACAGCTTTTGAAACTCCTGGAATGACAGTTTAATTTTATCCCAACTGCCTAGAACAGCCATTGATGGGTAATAGGAGAGAAATAAAAGTATTAACTCCAATGACTTTTTTACATTAAGGTCAGTTTTAACCTACTGGATGTAGAAGGGAGTCTTGTATATAGACTGAGTGATAATAGCTCTCATTTTTTAAAGTCAGTTTGGGGAATTATTGGGTTAGTGATTCAAAGTATTCCAGCAGTTCATCACTCTTATTGGAAGAGTGTTCTTATGTGGTTCTTTATTATTTTCCATGAGAATGAGTACAGGGATCATGCTGTCCAGAATGGGTTCTGTTATGCAGCGGCTCAAATGCTACTAATCCCAGGGAATCTTCAGCTATGAAACTGAAGCCCACAAATCTTGCATAGCAGTGAATCAATTGTTATTTATTAAAAACTGACAGTGATCAAAGTAGTCAGGCTCTGAGCCTTGTCCAAATTTACATTACTCAGAATCCACTTTGGTTTTTTGGGAAAATATACATAGAGCTTTTACTTTTAAATCCTCATGGCCTGTCTTAAAATCAATACTAAGAATCAGTTCCAAGACAAAAAAAAAACAGTAAGAGTTAAGTAATTGGGGTTAAGTGACTTGCTCAGGGACACATAACTAGGAAATGACCGAGAACAGATTTAAACTCAGGACCTCCCAACTCTAAACCTGACTCTACACACTAAGGCACCTAGCTACCTCTATACAGAGCTTTGACAGTACTACTTAACATGTTCTTTCTATTTCTTAGTGCTATGGGGCATTTTAAAAGGACAGAACAGTGAAATATAATTAGTCTTAAGGACAAGTTTGTGAATTTTCCATTTTGGTTTCAAGTAGGGAAAGCTAAAAGAAGGAATGAAACTTAATTACACCAAAATAACACCAAATTAATGCTAGAAAAAGACTCATTTTTCATTATGGCTTAGATCAGTGGATAAAGCAAGATCTGTTTCAATGACTGTAATGTTTAATATTCATCTTTCTGCTTATATGTTCCATGATACTGAAATGTAAAAATATTTAGCTGATTGTGATTAAACCCTTTTCTTTGGAGGAGAAGAGAATAAGATATATTTTAACTTTGAGTAGCTTGACAGTTTGCTATCTTGAAATAAAGTGGTTACCAATAAGACATTTTCAAATTGACACATTTCCTGTAATTTTAAATGGGTTTTGTTAAATTGTATATATGGGTAGAAGTTTCCCAGATGTATGATTACACTGAGTAGGCTACAATTCACAAAGACTTTTAGGTTTATTATACTTTCTCTCAATGAAATTTATTCCCTACAGTCTTCAAGGCACTCTACTGAAACCACAGAATATACTTTGTACATATATTTCTAAGGAGCAAGATGGAAAATTGCCTAATTCAAATAAATACTACTTAAGCATGGCAAGTCAGTAGAAACCCCCTTTTTATTAATATTATAGTGAAACTCCCAATATGAGAGCATCCATAATCAATATTGTTCAGTATAAAAATGTAATTCTTTTTCCTGTCAAAAGCACAATTCTTGTCATATAACCCTCTGCCACCAACCCCTCCACATACACACATACTCATTCAATTAACTATGGTGGGCTCCCTATCACCACAAAGATTAAACAGAAAATCCTCTGGCATTCAAAACTCTTTGTGCCTTTCTATTACAAATGAGGAAACTCGGGCTCAGAGAAGTCAAGTGACCTGTCCAAGGTCACATAATAATTAGTTGTCCTCTCCAAATCCAGCACTCTTTCTACTCCACACTACTATTTCACAACTGCAAGAAAAAAATCAGTTCTAGCTGTCTGACTTCACAGAGATGATGATATTTGAATAGATGTTGGATGACTTTGTAGATTACTAAAAGACAGGTTGAAAAATATATGCAAAGTCACTGAGGCAGGAAAAAGGAAAAGCAAGACATAGTGACACTAGATGAACTACTTTATCCTGAACAGAATGGTTCCCACCAGGGAATAATGAGAGACAAAGGAGCTAAGATAAATTGAGGACAAATCACAGAGGGCCTTTTTTTTTTTGAAAATTTTATTTAATTTAGAACATTTTTCCTTGGTTACAAGAATCATATTCTTTCTGTGGAAAGGAAACAAGAACAAGTTCTGAACTTTCTGTCACTGTGTTGGAATAAGCAACAGGGGAATATCCATAGAGAGGAAATTGTCAAGACTGACAGTTTGTGGGGTAAGGGGCAACTGGAAGTAGCAGTTCCTTACTGCAGGGCTTCCTTCCTTCCAGGTGTTGGAGATGAGAGGAGCATTGGCTTCCCAGTCTGGATTAGGAGTGCCTCTACTTAGTTCAGCCTGAAGACACAGACCCAATCAGCTCTTAAGGTCAGAACAGCTCGTGTTGCTTTCTGTCTACTGCTAAGATACCAAAATTGACAAAACTAGCACAGATATAGCATAGTGGGGAGTGGGAGAAACCCTCCACCAAACTGTGAGGCCTGGCCTCAGTTCCAAAGTTGATAAAGACTCCAATCTTATTTAGGGACCTCCCTCTTCCCTTTTTCCCTGATATCTCTCCAATCCAAACTGGTTATTAAAATTTCTCTCATTAGAATATTGCAGTCAGATAGTGGACTATCTTTTCTGGGCATACAGGGAGCTGAACATCAATTCAGTCATCCAATTAGAAATGTTCCTTATTGGACCTCTGCTGCTGCCTCTCGGCAGGGGGCTTCTCTCCTTTAAACTCCTCCATTCCCTGCTACAAACCTTCCTTATCCCCCATTTTTCCAATCCCCTCATCTTCCTCAATAAGTATTACATTTCCCTCCCGTAGCCCTACCCTTTTCCATAGCTGACATGCAATTCCACTGGGTTTTACATGTGTCATTGATCAAAACCTATTTCCATGTTGTTGCTATTTGCACTAGAGTGATCGTTTAATGTCTATATTTCTAATCCTATCCCCATCCAACCATGTGATCAAGCAGTTGTTTTTCTTCTGTGTTTCTACTCCCACAGTTCTTCCTCTAGATATGAATAGCGTTCTTTCTCATCAATCCCTCTGAATTGTCCTGGATCATTGCATTGCTACTAATGGAGGAGGATCATTGCATTGCTACTAATTCTATTATACCACAGTGTATCAGTCTCTCAGAGATCCTTGAATTCCAGTGTAAAGACTGAAGTAGGGAGGAACCACTGGAAGTTATTGAGTAGAGAGATTTTGCTATCACTGCAGTGTTTTAGGAAAGTTATTATGGCAGCATATACTATACAAATTTGCAGGAGATACAACTAATAATAATTATTGTTATTATAGGTAACATTTATATAGCATTTGGGGGTTTTCAAAGTGCTTTATATATCTCATTTGATCTGAACAACTCTGAGAGTAGATTTATTATCATCCCCAATTACAAGATGAAGATGAGAGGCAAAATGAGGTATTCAGAGTCTGATAAGTCTTGAGATCACACTTGAACTCAGGACTTCTTGACTCCAAAATTAATATTGTATTTACTGACCCAGTAAGCTAACCAGAGGCAGAAGTGAAGTAATAAGATGCTAATCCCCAGCTGACAACCAGTGACAAAACTATGCTGCAGTGGTAAGGCTTTCTTGGGAATGAGGGAATGAACAGAACAGTACAATCATTCATTAAACATCCAAAGCATCATTATGGCATCAGCTCTATGTAACTCCCCCCTAGAACCACTATTTCTCACCTTATTAATTTCATCAGCATTTCCTGTTCTTCTTCCTTTGCCAAAGTTCTGAATAGAAGACACTCCTCTTTATCAGTCTAGAACTGAATTTGGTGAATGCTCCCTGCCCAAATTCTCCCTTCCCTTCCCAACTCTCACTGCCATTAAGAACTGATTCTGGCCTCTGACATCACAGGCCTGCATTTCAGTGGAGTCAATGGAAATGGAAAATAAGGAATGGATATAAATACACATTTCCAAGGAGATAGTAACAAGATTTATAGGCTAAAATGGAAGGAAAGTAGAAACTTATAAAACAAGGAGAGAATGGGTAGTAAGAAAAGGGAAAAAGAATAGAAAATGAAGAAAATCCATTACAGAGGACAAGACTAATAAAATAGTGAGATAAGAAAAGTAGCATTCTATTTTACTTCTGAAAAAATAATAACCCTTTTTTATTTTTGTCAAACCCTTCCCCAAATTATCTTCTATTTTTATTTCTCAGAAATTAATATATTTATTCAATTTAAAAGAGGAGATCAAATTGAATAAATATATTAATATGTTCCATTTCAAACTAACTTCTTAAACAATTATAGAGTCCAAAGAGAGACACAAGGCCTCTATTTAAAAAAGAATTGGAAAAAATATGGATAAGATGAACGAATATACATGTATGCATAATATATCTTCAAACACACCTACATACATATATGTATTCTATTTGCTTACATATATGATTTATATATTGCATAGAATCTGCACATTTATGTATACCTCTATGGCACATGTGTACATATACTTGTATAAATATTGTAATGGGTCCCCCAATAATTTTCTTTGGAGCATGTGCAGATATTTTTATATGACAAAAAAGACCATATTTATTTAGGAGCTATGTACTTACACATAATGAATGAAGGAGGGAAAATATAGACTCCAGCTTTCTAGTAACTCTTAAAGGTCACAACCTGATCTCCTTATCACGAAGATTATCCAGCTATATTCACCTAGTGTTTACAAAAATCCTGGGTATTCTTGGTTTACCAACAAGGTTTTGTCCCACTTGATAAAAAAAAAATCACATGATGTAAAGTACTTTATGATGGCTAGATCTCAGACTCTTAGAGTACAGAAAAATGTCACTCTTTCCTCTTCTTTAAGCACCTAGTGCAGAAATATTCTCAGTGAGTGCTAAATGAACATTAATTAATGATGAATGGAGGGTACTTTGCCATCTGTTCAGTACTGATTCAAAAGATATTACCCCTACTTAATTTTATTATTTTTATTCTTCCAGTTGGATGAACACAAATGGTTAAAACAGAGAATTGATTAAGAAATTAACACTCTTATTATTTCATTTCAGAGTATTGATTGATTTTTGAACGATAAACACTTCTAATTAGCAACAAAAGATCTTTTCTTATCCAATACATTTAAGAATAATAAAAAACCCTTCTTTAAAATTCAAAATACCATGTTCTAAATTATAGAGAAGAAATTAGAATTCACCTAAGATTTTACAAGAATCCCATATCTTCAAAGTATTATAAAAAAGTAAAATATATATGACTTATGCATACAGTATGTAATACTACATGTCTATTTGAAGAAAAATCATATTTTCCTTGTCTTTTGTGGTTTTCCTATTAATTATGTAGCAGCCATTTCTCTATGAATGAGAAATTGAGAGATTGCAAATGCTCTTTAGGCCAAAAGAGATTTCTAAGAGATTAATTCAGCTTTTTCTGATCAATATTTCAGTACAGAACAAAGCAACAGCAGATCGCATAGTAACCAAACCAGAGCTACTAAGCTTTCTTTGTAAAGAGGCATCAGGAGAGACTCACAGTGCAGGTGTTTAAAGCATCCAAGAATATCTTTAATAATTTCAGTTCTGTGCTTCTTTCATCCATTTTACATTAAGGCACTCCTGGGTTAGACTTTCTTCCTACTTGAAGCCAGGTCCAATGCAATATGGTAACATGACATCCCAGATGCTTCCATAGACAAGCAAGTAAAATTCCTTGTTCTGACAGAAAATACAGGTTCCCTGTATACTTTGCACAGTATAAAGGGACCGATCAAATCTTTATTCTATTTTTTTTTCTTTTTGCTAAATACCAGAGCAAAGAATAGGCATACTATTCCTCACGAGGAAAAAAATACTTGTGAGGTAGACTTGAGAAATAGAGTGAATTACAAAGTATACACGCATATACTATTTTGCTGTATGTTGACAATATAAAATGAGGCAATTAGAACCCTTCATCAGACCATTATGATGTTCCAGAGACAGAACCAGAACAGAATGAAAGAGATTTTGTTCCTAATCACAGAGAATTTCAGGGGCCTGAAAACTTAATACCGACAAATAGAACAGCATATCATATAGACAGAAACCCAAACTCAAATCCACAAAAATTTAGTTTTATATTTAGGTTCATACTAGCTATGTGCTCCAAGAGAAGTTATTGAACCTTTCACTCAAGGCTCAAAGCAACTCTGTAAGACTGTAAGTTGCAGATAGGGGGCCAATCAACATTAGCACAAGGAGTTTACTTATGTAGGAAAACCAATACAGATTACATCTATGGCAACAAATAATTAATTAGAGTAGAAACTTAACAGATCAGATTTTGTGACAGTCATTCATAGAATGAATGAGAGAAAATTAGCCCAAGATAGAATTTCTTACTATTCATGAACATTGTAGCAAAAATGAAACACAAATTCCAATTCATCATGTAGAATGACAAGTTTCCAAAATATCACTCAGCAATTTCAGGGACTGTGTTTTTATATTCACATCTCAAAAGACTGCATGCTTAATAGATCATTGTTCAGCTTACATGAGGAGTTCTTTCAGTTTCTTTTCACTTCAGGGTGCATAACTCCTTAATCGCTATTCTATTGGAGGGCATTTACAGTGGTTACACTTTTAACTAAGTAGCATCTCACTCTGGCGATGGTTCCATTGTGTCTGATAAAACTATTTCATCAGAGATCCACTTCTACTTAATGCATGAATTTTTTTCACAGGGTGTCCAACCACACTGGTGGTAACATATGGTTAGTTTTGTTAATTGGGCTTTTTGTTATGCTGTGTCTGCAAAGTTTCTTTTAATTTATATTCAAATGTTTGTTATCCTCTGTCAGTCTGTTTTGCTATGCTTGTGTTTATTTTGTGACCCATGACTATAGCATGTTTTTCAAACTGTGTTCTGGCAGATTTTTTATAGACACTCTCCATGTGTTGGATTTCTACTACCGTTCAATTCCTTGTCAATGTGGCTAGCTAGCAGAGTTGGGCATATTCACAGTGATCTGTCATTGCTTCAGCCTATAAATGCCTATATTTTAATTAACTCATTTTTATGGATATTGTCTTTAATTAAAAAGCCTAACAAGAATGTATTGGGTACCTACTATGCTATAGGTCCTGAAGATTCAATGATAAAATTGGGAGAATTCCTACCCCCAAGGAGCTCACATTTTGAGTGAGAAAGGACAGAGCATGGGGGAAAGGGAACAATATGTTTACAGATAAGTAAGTACGAATTTGGGTTATTTTGTATCAGACTTGGGAAATCATCTGTGTAGGTAGGTCCTACAAAGAAATTATTTTTACAAAGGCTGATTATTACCTATTCTATAAATTGTAGTCTCTTATAGATTGTTAAAGGTACCCAAAGGTTAAATAATTTGCCCAATGTCACCGAGTCAGTGTGGTAGTGGAACTACCTGTATTTATGTCTTCTTGACCCATGGGTCAGCTCTGCATTCATTTGATCATGTTACATGAGATCAGTGTAATGGAGGAAATCAAGAAAACCCTCTTAAAGGAGAATAATATTGTCTTGATTCTTGAAAGAAACTAAGGATCACAAGATTGTAGAGGCAAGGAGAGAGAATGTTCTAGGAATGAGGGATAGCCTGTGCAAAAGCACAAAGATGAGAAATAGAATGACATACAAGAAGATTAGCAGGTATGACAGTTTGCCAGCTTGTCTGCAATATATTTTCTGTAATAAGGAATAACAAGTGAATAAACTAGAAAACCAATCTGAAACGAAATTGTCAAGAATTTTCAATGCCAAACAAAAGACTTTGCATTAAATCCTGGAAGCAACATGAAACCTCTGAAATTTATGAAGTAGGAGAGTTACAAGGTCAGATCTGTGCATTAGGAATATCAATGTGTATATTAGGTGGATTGCAGAGAGAAAAGACTCAATTCAGGAAGATCAATAAAGAAGCCAGTGGAAAGGTAAAAGGCAATGAGGACTTGAAATAGGGTAATTGTGTCATTATAGAGAGTTGGAGGTACATGTTCCCTATTATATTAATATTCTAGATGTTCTCAATTTATAAAATTATTACTTGGGTCCTTACATAAGTTGATCCATAGAGGATCCACCTAATATACTGGGAGCTTCTTCTGGTTATTTTAGTATTTTATTGGTTTTGCTTTTCAAAGATTGGTTCTTGTTAGTTTTCTGCCAAAAACCTACTAATACTTGCCTTGGGTCTCTCCACTGATTTTAAGACTAGTAATTATTTTGATTCTTTGAAGACTGAGGTATTTCATCTTTTGAAGCTATAATACTAAAAGCATATTGATGGTAAAGTGGTAGACTTTTGTTGATGGCATCAGTTTGGAGTCATGAAAACACTTTTCCCCAAAGTAATCTGGACCAATATCCTACTATTAATTCAATTCTCATACCAGTTTATTTATCTGCTTATCTCTCTCTCTCTCTCTCTCTCTCTCTCTCTCTCTCTCTCTCACACACACACACACACACACACACACACATGAGATACCCCAAAAGATTGCACATATATCCATTTTTCCAAATAGTTCATGATGCAGTGAATAGAGCTCTGAGCATAGATTGAAAAAGATGAAAATTCAAATGTAGCCTTAGACATTGATAGCTAGTGTACATAATTCCTAAGGTGGCTATGAGGATCAAAGAAGATAATAATTTTTCAAAACTTAGCACAGTGCATGGCACAACATAAGTGCTAAATAAATGTTACCTATTATTACCTATTTATTTATCTAACTTGGGGAAAATATAACTCCAAGACTTGTGTGAAGATAGCATTAAATTGTTGAAGACTATGCCAATGGAAAGTGAGCTTTGCTAGTTTGACCAACTTAGAAAGGTTTCAGGTATGGGCCTCCTATACATCATTGTAGAGATTTATGTGTGTTCTTCATCAGATTGGTTTGCCAATTAATTTTTGTTATAGAAATTCTAGAGAGATTATAAGTTAAATTAATGGAGGTGGCACTCATATCATTGAGACAAATGCTTGAAGTATATATATTATAATATATGCCTATATGTATGTATACTTACATATATGCTATATTCATATGCATTTGTGTGTGTATAATTTGTACTCCAAAGCCTTCTCACTAAAACTGTTCTCTGTAATACCAGGGGCAAAAAAGGCCATTGCCTAGACCGTGACATGAGGCTTTTCTCAAATTAACAGGCTAGTCAGCCTCTGCTCTCCCTGTCTCTCTGGCTGCCTTCCTCCCTGCTATATACATATATTATACAATATTTCAAAGATTAGTTATTTCAAAGATGCTGGTACTCCCTTCCTTGGGAACAGCATTCAATCCCTTTAGAATTGTTCTAACTGAAAATTTTATCTAGAATCATCGTAATGATAAACTTCTCTAAACTTCTATATATAGATTTAAGTACAAAATATATAAAAATACGTATATCTATGTTAATATATATGTGTGTATATATGTATATATATATGTACACACACTTTTTAAATGAAGGATTAAATGAATGTCTAGCTATTCTTTTTTACAGAAACATTAGGACATTGACTCATTGGCCACTGTGATGCTAAGGGATGGGTGAGTCAGAGAACAGAGGTTGCCAATGGGAATATTAGACTTTCATACACTGCTAGATGGTTCAGTGGAGAGAACAGTGAGTAATTTATCAAGATAAATATGAGTTCAAATCCCAGCCTCAGACACTTACTAGCTAAGTGATACTGTACAAGAAAAAAAAATGTTTGCTTTTATTTCCTCACCTACACAATGGGGATAATAATAGCACTTAACCCACCAGTGAAAATCGAATGAGAAAATGATTGTAAAGCACTGAACAGGATCCTTGGCACATAGAAAATGCTAGATAAATGTTAGCTATTATTATCTTCCTTTAAGAAGTTTCATTATTATTAATAATTATATAATAATATGTTATTATTATTACTATTACTATTGTTAGTATGCCTTAGCTATTTGATTAAGACACAGGACCTTGGGACTCTGGTCTTTATTCTACTAATAAGTGCTTGTTTTAATTACCACAAATTGAAAGAAAATTATTATTATTATTATTTCTTCTCAAACTTCATTTTCAGAAAATTAATCATTTTGAGCTACAAAGCTATCAGAACAATGAATTTTCTCAACTTTTTTATTATTATAAATTCTTAGAATTATTTAATTATCATAAACAACCAAACATCTTCATTCTATTGTCTCAGCACAGATGTTCCTTTAACTGTTCAAAAAGATTTTTTTAATTGATGTCTTTTTATTTTCACCACAATCACCTTTTCAAACCTTTACCTTCTGTCTTGAAATAAATAATATGTATTGTTTCTAAGGTAGAAGAGTGGTAGACAATGGGGGCTAAATGGCTTGCCCAGGATCACTCAGCTAAGTGTCTGAGACCTCATTCGAACCCAGGATCTTCCATCACTAGGCCTGGTTCTCAGTCCTCTGAACCTCCTAGTTGTCCCTCATAATCATGTCTTAATGTACCACACTCACTGAACATTTCCTTGTAACAAAGTAAATCAGTAAGCAAAAGGAACTGAAGAAGCAACCACATCTGAATTCATTTGCAGCACTCTACTTCAGCAGTCCTCCACTTTTCCACTGACAAGTGAAAGGGATATGCTCTCATTTCTTCTTCATTACTAAGAAATGGGTATTATAATTAATCTGAGTTCCTGCTGCTTTCTTATACATTCTTTTTTTTAATTGTAAACATTATTTTATTTGGTTATTTCCAAACATTATTCACTGGAAACAAAGATCATTTTCTTTTCCTCCCCACCCCCCGTCCCACCACCTTTCCCTCTCCCATAGCTGACGCACAATTCAACTGGTTATCATATGTGTTCTTGACTTGAAGCCATTTCCCTGTTGTTGGTATTTGCATTAGAGGGCTCATTTAGAGTCTCTCCTCAGTCATATCCCTTTTTTATACATTCTTGTAGTCACTGTGTATATGGTTTTCTTGACTTCACATCACTACATACAAATCTTCTCTTCACCTGCTATGGGTCTTTCTAAATCTGAAAACAAAAAGAATCTAGTTCTTTTTAATTTTGTTTATCAATAGAATTTATTTACAAATTTCTCAGTCCCTTCCTCCCCACTCCCCATCATAAAAGGCATCATCCAGAAGACATAGATATTTTATATATATATATATATATATGTATATATTTGTATAAATTATTTCTTTTGTGTTTCCATTTCCATTCACAATTTATTCTTCAAATATTCAATATGTAGCTGTGTATTATGTTCTCTTGGTTCTACTCATTTTGCTGTTCATTATCCAATGTAGTTCTTTCCACATTTTTTAAAATTAGTATGCTCATCATTTCTTATGGCACAGTAGTATTCCAGCACAATCAAATTCCACAATTTGTTTAGTCATTCCCAATTGATGGGCATCCCCTTGATTTCTAGTTCTCTGCCACCACAAAGAAAGGTGCTAAAAATATTTTGGAACATATAGGTTATTGTCTTTTTTCCTTTGAGATCTCCTTGGGAAACAGACATAGCGTGGTATTGCCAGGTCTAAGGGTATATGACAGTGATGGCAAAACTTTTAGAGACCTAGTGCCCAAACTGCACCCTCATGATGCATGTAAGCCCTCCCCTTACCCCATACAGGGGAGGAAGGAAGTCCTCCCATTGGGCCACTGGGAAGAGGGGCAGGTAATGTCTTCAGGCACAGTGGAAAGCAGGGGAGGTAGCAGCCCCCTCCAGCATGTATGCCATAGGTTCAGCAAAATGAATAGGGTATAGGGTTTTCATGGTTTTATAACTCTCTGGGTATAATTCCAAATTTCTCTCCAAAATGGTTGGATCATTTCACAGCTCCATGAACAGCATATTAGTATCTCAATTTTTCCATATCCCTTCCAATGTATTTTGTTTTGTCTTTTTGTCATTTTAACCAATCTGATGAGCATGAGATGATATCTCAGAATTGTTTTGCTTTTCATTTCTCTAATGAGTAGTGGTTTAGAGCATTTTTTCATATACCTATATATGGCTTTGATCGTTACATCCATAAATTGCTTATTCATATCTTTTGTCTATTTATTCATTGAGGGAAGCATTTAGTTATAATACAATTAAGTCTAGAGAGCTACATTAATTGCTAATGACAAAGTCAAATCTTTATGGTAAAATCAATTTTACAAAAGTTATTTGAACTTTACAGAAAAAAAGAAATTGTGATCTTATTTTGTCAAGTGAAACTTTCATTTCTGTCATTCAGCCACCTTACTTACTAAACAGTAGAATAAGCCATTTGCAATAACCAGTCAGAAACAAACACATGAATTCACGAAAAATTGTCTTTAGCCTCACAGTTTTGTATCCCTAAGGGCAAAGGAGAGAGAGAGAGAGAGAGAGAGAGAGAGAGAGAGAGAGAGAGAGAGAGAGAGAGAGAGAGAGAGAGAGAGAGAGAGAGAGAGAGAGAGAGAGAGTGAGAGAGAGAGAGAGAGAGAGTGAGAGAGAGAGAGAGAGAGAGAGAGAGAGAGAGAGAGAGAGAGAGAGAGAGAGAGAGAGAGATATGGTGCCTTGTATCTGATAGGAATTATGTTCATGTTTTCTGAAAACAAGATATCTCCTAAATGAGCATTAGCGACCTTGGATTATTACCCTCACTTAATGAAGAGAAGTGTCAAGAGCTGCCTAGATCTCTGACATCAGCTGTCATGTATTATGTTGTGTGCATTATTGACATTCTATGTTGTGCAGTGCAGAGTGAAGGCATTTTGCATTGTTTATCTGTAACTTATTCACTAAAAGAAGTTCATGAATAATTCTGTGATTTATAGAGAATCCACTGAGAAAGGTACTGAAAGGTTAATGACAAATAAATTTCAGGTGTCTTCTGAATGCAGGGTGGAAATAATACCAGAGTATTCCATCTCTAAAGAGTGAATTAAATGTGAAATGCCAAAAAAGAAGGGTAAGAAATAGATCTAGTAGGTAGCCAAAAGAAATAAGATGGGGAGTTTTGAGCCAGATGCCCACAGTTCAGAGTATATAAAGCTGGCAAGGACAGTTACACAACCCAAATAACACAGAGGGGATTCCAAGAGAGCAAACTGTGAATAGTCTTAAATAGAGGTGAAACTGAAATTATACTCACTGATAAGTTACTAACCAACAGACCTCTAATTCATCAATGAGTTGGGAGGATTTCCACACTAAGTGTATAAAGACTTTCTTTCATTCTTTGGCAGACTGGATGTATGAAAACATTTTGTTCCAGCTGCCACAAAGGTGACTGCAAGCTCTTAGAGCTTGGTTAGACATGGAACATACCAAGATCATCTACTGTAGTTCAGTACATGGCCAATCATCTTGACTTTTGCCTTGCTGTTAGAATTTAGTGATTCTGTAAAAGACCATGAGGCTGAGGACTTTGTGCACCTCTGCTTCATTTAAATCCAATTCACACATGAACCAAGACATCACCCCATGATGTCATTAGTACTCTTCCAAAAAGTGAAATTTGAGCATCCTCTGTCAAATAATTCAGAGCCTTCGAATCTCAAGAATCCTGGACATATGGCTCAGTTCAGGCTCTTGCCTCATCCAGAAGAAATTGGAATCAGATTCTATCACTATATTGTCATTATCTGATAGAAAGATGATTGGCTAAGCCAATGGCCTAAGCAGTTTTCCTAAGGCACAGATATGACTCTTACTCCTTTTACTCCCCAGCAAGTAAACTCTAATGGTTGCCAATTATCTCTAGGATAAAATATAAACTCTTGCATTTGACTTTTAAAGTCCTTAACATCTGTTCCCAATATATTTTTTCCATCTTCACTATACATTACTTCTATTCTCTCACTCAAAGAATCAATCAAACCTCTCTATTTCTCATTCACTTACCATTTAGTGCCTCAGCCTTTGAACTGGTTTCTTGACATAACTATAATACACTCCCACCTACCTCTGCCTTATTGAAGCTCTCTCTTACTTTCTTAAAGTTTGCAAAGCACCTTCATCTTTTGTATTGTAGTTCATCTTTGATTTTTTTTTGCTCTGAGTTTAAATACTGCAAAAAATCATTTCTATACACAACAGAATAAAAAAAGAAAATTTTGTATGAAACTATGATATAATTATTTTTAATAATTCACATATTCTTAGATTTATTTCTTTTTTTGAGTTTAATTCCTGAATTGATACTTTGTATTAAGGTCAAGTTCTACCATGCTACACTTTTGGGTTGGATGATCAGCCTTGTTTGATCCTATTCTGAGTCCCCTAAGTTGTACTTTCCAGGGTTAGGTCTTATTACATCTTTAAAATATAGAATGCTGACTGTTCGTAGCACTTATTGATTTCTCAGAATAGTGCAGTCTGCAAAGAAACTTAAGTTTCCTCCATTCTTAAGAACTCTGAGGAGGCAGCTGGGTGACTCAGTGGATTGAGAGTCAGGCCCTGAGATGGGAGGCCCTGAGTTCAAATCTGACCTCAGATACTTCCTATATGTGTGACCCTGGACAAGTCACTCAACCCCCATTGCCTATCCCTTACCACTCTTCTGCCTTAGAACCAATACCTTTTGGTAAGGGATTTAAAAAAATAAAAATTTTAAATTAAAAGAAAAAGAACGATCACATAATCTAACCATTTATTATTATTGCTGTTAAGTGACTTTCAGCCATGTCCTACTCTTTGTGACTCCTGGGCTTTTCTTGGAAAAGATAATGCGGTAGTTTGCCATTTTCTTCTCCAGTTTATTTTACAGATAAGGAAAATAAGGCAAACAGGAAGTGAATTTCTTAGGGTCACACAACTAGTAAGTGTCTGAGGCTATATTTGAACACAGGTCTTTCTGACTCCAGGTCCAGAACTCTATCCACTGCATCAGAAGCTAAGCCAACCATCTCCAATAGTTATTAATTCACATCTCTCTTCCATTTTGTGTTGAAACACTTTGAAAAGGCTACCTATACATTTCCTTTCATCTCACTTTTATTTCCCCCCCCAAGTTCATTTTACTTGATTTTTCTGTTCCAGATTGCATTTATACATAATTTTAATAATCATTTTCTGCCATTTTTGGATCCATGTCCTCTTCTCCCTTCCTCCTGTATTCTAAGCTCCTCATACATGTTATTCATGTACTATCACACAATAGATATTTCCATGTTAATCATGCTGTGAAAGTAGTCATCATAAATGATATGCTTCACTTCAATCTGTATTCAGATTCCATCAGTTTCTTCTTTGGGGCAGATAGCCTTTTTTCATTATGAATGACTTCAAGTTGTCTTGGATCCTTTAGTTGATGATAATAAAGTCATTTATAGTTGGTCATCATGTATTATTGCTTTTACTCTGTACCAAGTGAAGTGAGCAAAACCAGGAGAATATCATATGACTTACTCTTTTCTTAACTCTGTAGTCTGCCTTTGAACCTTATACTTCATCTAAAATAGCTGTCTCTAATGCCAAATCTGGTGGCCTTTTTTCCATCAATCCACATTCTTCTTGACTGTTCTGCAGCCTTTGAAACTGTCACTCACCCCTTTCTCTTAAGTAGTTTCCTCTCCCTAGGCTTCTCCTCTGTAATAGATGCTCCCCACTAGGATATTTAAGGTAGCAGAGAAGTGCTAAAGAGATGACACCAGGAAATAGGTTAGAGGGAAATCTAGGATTCTCACTCCTTCCCCCCACCCCACTTCCTGTCTCTCTCTCAGTTGATCCTAAGGGCTCTTCTCAATGTGATGAGTTATTAAAATTCCAAAAGCCTACTCTCACACTATGGCTCTTTCTGAAAGGCGTTCACTCTTGAAGAAGAGAAGTTAGGAAAGTTAGGGAGGTGGGAGAAGGAAAGAGGGAATTTAGGATCTCCCTAAATCTTCTAATCAATAGAATAGATTCAATACAAGGAAGTAAAGTTAATTTGTGTCTGAGGGGATATTGTTGATAACTGAAAAGGTTCTTCAGAGCTATGCTCCAATCTTTTCAATGTTAAGTCACTGGGAGCGGTTTGTCTGCTGGCTCCTTCTCCAGAGACCAAGAGAAGAAAAAGTGACCAGTTTCAGGGGCTGGCTTTCTTAAGTGCCTCCCTAACCAAATTCTTCTTTGGAACCTTCCTTCCTTCTCTCCTTGCTTGACAGTTCCTTCAAGCTTCCATTTCTTGCATTTGCTTACCAATCTCACTGATGTTATAATCTCTTCCTCACACCTCCTATATATCCATCTCTCCACTCCTTATATTTTATTACTGGATCTTCATTGAGGTGATGCCCTCAAACCAAGAGTATCACAGATACTTTGTCCTGGACCCTCTTCTTTCTCCATTTATTAGTATTTTGCTTAATAATCTCCTCATTTCCCTTGGATTCAATTATCTATGTGCTGACGATCCTCATATCTACTTAATCAGCACTATCCTCTATCAAAATGTCCTATCTATAACCCCTAGTAAATATTCCAAACATTCATATGTTCATGTGAGAAATGCTTTCTGTAATTTCTCAGAGATTTTGCATGTGCTTTTGCATCCTGAGAAAAACAGTTAAGAAATTGGTGGAAAGTATTATATTTCGCCTGAGAAAATGAAATGTTAATAATATATATGGATATTAATCAATCAATTAATATGAAGAAGGAAGAGGAAGGAACGATAAGAAAAAGAAGAAAAAAGAAGAATGAAGAAGAAAAAGAAGAAGATGATGATGAAGAAGAACGAAGGACAAAAGAAGAAAGTATTTTTCCCTCACATTCCCTTACATTCTAATGGGAGATATAGTTGACAGAAAATATATAAAAAAGCAAACTCTATATAGGATAAAAAAAAAAGATAATTAACACTGCATTTCCTTCATGGGTCATTTTTTCAAGTATAAGAATTATGGGTGTTTTTTTACAAGATGAACATGGAAAAAATATTACTTGATATCACATTTTAACCTATATGATATTGCATAATATCTCAGGGAAGAGGAGAATGGGAAAGAAAATGAATCACAAAATGTAAGAAATTCATTAAAATTGTATCTACATGTAATCTGGAAAAAGAATTATAAAAAGTAACAGAAGTTTTGGTGGAACAATAAAATCAGAAGCTGGGCTATAAGAGGTTAAGTAGAGACTGAGAAGAGAGAAAGTGATGATATTTATTGTCTACATTTTTTTAAGGAGCTTAGATAATTTATTAGTTTAGTCTGCTCTTTGTCAAAGAGCAAAAAAGGGGTTAGCAGGGATAAAAGGATGAAGAGAAAAAAATTTCAGGAAGGGGGGTAAAAATGACTTAGTAGGCAGGGAAAGTTTAAAAATAAGTAAAAGATGGCTAAGGGTTGAAAGAGAAGAATCTGTTGGAGGAGACAGGATGGAATGGGAAGGCTTGAAGAAGTAGATGTATTAGTCTTGTTAATGAGTAAAACCACTTCATCCTCTAAGATAGGGATGAAAGAGAAAAGGGTGTCAGAAAATACCTGGCCTCAATAGTTTCTGCGAAATATGATGCAAGGTTCTCAGCTGAGAGAGTGGTATGAGGGATAGCCATGAGAAGTTGGAAGAGGGATGAAAAGGTTGGGAATTTTGGGAGGTTTGGAGCTGCTCTTGAGAGTAGGATATTGAGTTGATAAGTGGTAGGCTTGTCTAACAACAGTGAGGGTCCAAGTCACATAAATAACATATATTTTCAGTAGATCCAGGCAGAACAGTTAAATGATTTTCTTCACTTTCATTCAGAAGAATGTGTGTAGGAGCAAAGACAATATATAGTGAGAGTTATCTAAGACTGAGGCTTGACTGAGCAAAAGCAATGATATGCTAATAAGCTAGGGATTCCAGAGAGGAAAGTATAAGGAGTGAATTGATTCACCAGGGATTCAAGATAAGGAAGAGAAGTAATTAGGAGAGGGATGGTTGGGAGGAAATTAAGATATCAAGAGATCAGAGGTCATTATGCAAATGAAAAAAATATAATTTTATCAGGAAAAAGCTTTGGGAGAGGTGAAAAGCCAAATAGATTATGGTCAAATAAGAGGATTTCAGAATTCCTGAACATGCAAGTAGGTGATGGCAAGATCAGTTGTATGACCATCATTGTGTGTGCCTAAGGTAGAGTGCAGAAGTAGCTCCAGGGATGTAAGTGGTTGAAGAACTAAATATTGGAGGAAAATAAATATGCACGTTGAAATCCCTAGTATGAGAAGAGGAGATGTGGAGTAGAAAAAAAATTGTGAGTCCAATATTTAACTCAATGAAGAAGGAAAGGAGGTTGGGGAAATTTTTTCCAGTATGAAATTTCCCAATGGGGAAATTTCCAACATTCATAAGTCTAAGAAATTTTAAGGTTTACAGGTGTGACCTGGAGTTGGTAGACAATAGCTACCAGTATTTGATTTGGTGGTAAATATGAGTAGAATGAACTTTGAAAGAAGAGAGGGTACTGAGAGATGGAGGAAGGGGGAGAACTTTGAAGGTACAAGGGAGAGCAAGGAGTACTGCAATGCCCCCACCTTGAACATAAGGTCAGGAAAATGAGTGAAGGTATAGCCTGAAAGGTTACCCAGGGAAATTGTATCATCAAGGGTGAGCCAGGTTTCAGGGAGAGCTATTAATTAGTTAGAAAGAGTGGGATACACAGTATTGATTCAAAGGAATCAATATGTCGAGTGAAAAACAAGAACAGGAAATTATGTCAAAAGTTGACATTTGCACATCCAGGAAATGGAATAGGATCAGGAAAGAAAGCAATAGTTATGAACTAAACAGTCATTCTTGCCATGTTATGTGTGTTCATGACCCAGTCTACTGCTAACAGTGAATCATACTTGCAAATAGCATGCACATTAATAATTTCTATGTATAGAAGACTTTACATGAATCCCATTCTTGGTTTTCTAAGAAATAGCAAGTTTTAGAAGTAGAATACATCTTTAAGTTGGCATTTGCGGCACATAATACTGTTTGACAAATTTAACCTTACTAGATCTAAATGTTATTCTTTCAGATGTCAACTAAAATTTCATTTTTAAAAGAAGTCTTTCCTGGCTTCCCTTAATTTCAGTGCCTTCCCTTTGTTGATGATCTCCAAATTTTCCTGTTGTTATCATTTTTACACAATCATTTGTTGTTTTTTTTTGTTTTGTTTTGTTTTCTCTCCCAGTATTCTGTGAACTCTTTTAAAGCAATGACGGCCTTTTTTATTCACAGTGCTTAATATAATTAGTGGTATATGGTTATATGCTTTTAAATGATTGTTTTCTGACTGACTGAGACTCTTGACTCTCTATTTTTTTTATGATACTACCCTTACGGTTGTCTGAAAACCTATCTGGCCACTTCTTTTTACTTTCCTTTTCTACATCATCATCCAGATCACACTTGCTAACTATGCATGCTCCCCACATCTTTCTTGGGACTTCTCCCTCTCTAGTGCTACATGTGGTAATCTCATATCTCCACTCGACTAAAATCTACTTTTTATGCAAATGATTCTCATATCTATTTTTCTTAACTCTCTACAGTCTACCTTCTGACCTCATTATTCAACTAAAACTGCCATTATTAAAGTTATTAAAGATCTCAACTGCTGGATTCAATGATTTTTTTTTCTCTTCTCATCCTTCTTAGCCTCTCTTTGGTCTCTGATTCTCATTACCCTTTTCTTGATATTCTGTTTCCCATAGGTTTTGGTGATTCTATTCTTTATTGATCCTCCTCATGTCCATCTGATACTAGCAAAGGAAACTGAGAAGAGAGAATCAGATAGATATGAGGAGGATCAATAAAGAATACCCAGGTCATACCCACTAAACATACTCCCCCACAGCACTTTTGCCTTGGACCTATTCCCTTCTCTCTATATACAATTTCACTTGGTGATAACATCAATTCTTATAGATTCAATGAACATCATTATGCTAATAATTCCCATATCTACTTACAAGTTCTAACCTCTTTGCTGGCCTCTTCTCTCAAATTTCCAACTAGCTATTGGAAATCTCAGACTAGATATTCCATAGACATCTTAAATTCATCATGTCTGAAAATTAGTCAATATCTTTTACCGAAAACCTTCTTCTCTTCCTAACTTCTGTATTACTTTTGAGGATACCACAATCCTTTGAGACTCAAAGCATAGGTATCACATCTTTGATTACTCATGCTCTCACTGTATCCAATCTCTTCCCAACACCTATCAATTTTACTTGGATAGAAGGGTGGTAGAAACATAGTCTTCATCACTGAGAAGTGACATGGAAGATATGTAAGGATAGCAAATGGTAGAAGCTGCTCTGCTGAACTTAAAATCACAAGGGCAGAATCCAAAAATACAATGGGTGGGACATAGGTATGAGGAAGAGTAGAGGTGGTATGTTTTAAGTGACCACTGGATTTCTAAATCAACTGAAGACATTGATTTCCTTGTCACAGCATGTACTGTATCACTAGGAGATGGCTAGGTGGCTCAGTGTTGGACCCTGAGTCAGGAAGGCCAAAGTTCAAATACAGCCTCAGATACTTCCCAGCTGTTTGACACTAGGCAAAGCATTTAACCTCTTTTTGCCTTAATCCACTGGAAAAAGAAAAAAACAAACCACTCCAGTATTTTTCCAATAAAAGGGTATCATTGGCATGCTATGGTCCATGGAGTCACAAAAGAAATGGATACAACTGAATAACAACTGTAACATAACAAAATTGGAAACTGATAACATCAATTATAAAAAAGAAATTCATTTTGCTTTTTGATTAGCTCTAACTCTGAGTCATATTGCTGTCATATTGGCTGTCATTAAGTAAAGAATATACTAAATAAAATATTAACTTAACTACAAAAATGTAAAGAACTTGAATGTTTTGATAATCTCTATTTGATACAAACTAAGGAGATGAACTGAATAATGAAATGCATGATAAATAAAGTACCTATATCACAAATTATTTTGAAAAAGAAATAAATTCCAGTTAAGATGGTATCATAGAAGGTGAAATATGAGCCTGTTTCTCCCACAAAATACTAACTAAAAAGTGAACTATATCAAATAATGATTAGCCAATGCAAAGGAAAATATCAATAAGTTCTTTCATCCAGCCAGACTAAATAAAAACACAGCTAGAAATCACAGGCACTAAAAGAAGCATTGCACAGAAGTCAGAAAGAGCTCAGGTAAATTGGCTGAAAGCTCACAGTAATGCCCTGATATCAGAATTGCAATAGGGAATGGAACCCTATAGTAGCACCTAGACAAATGTCACCTTGGGAGCTTGAAGACTGTAGCAATGACTTGAAAGTGGATGAAGAGCTGTGACTAGAGATAATAAAAACTTCAAGTACTCTGGACACAAACACATCAGGACAGGTAGAAGGCAAAAACCAAGGCAATCTCAGCCAAGAAAAAAACAGCTTCTGATAACCCCATTAAAGAGCAGTGGATTAGGCAGAGCCTAAACCTAGCATTATATTCTCCATCAAAGACCAAGGACAGAGATATGAGGAAACTAAAGAAGAAATAAAAAAACTGGGCGTGGGGAAGAAATACTGTGATTCAGGTGGAAAGAGTGCAAGACTAAACTCAGTAAGATCTGAGTTTAAATTCAGTCTCAATTACTTACTAGCCATGTGACCTTTGGCAAGTCACTTACTCTCAGACTTGCCTTAGTTTCCTCAACTGTAGAATAGGAATCACAGGACCTATGTCACAAAGTTATTGTTAGGATTCAATGAAGTAATGCCTGAAAAGTGCTTATCATAGTCCATGGTATATAATAGTCATTTAATAAAAGTTTGTTTCTTTCCCTTCTCTTTCCTCTGAAGAAATGAATCAAAAGATAAAAATGGAATCAAAGGTAAAATAAAAGTCCTGAAGAAAAGAAGCAAAAAAAAAAGAATTAATATCCTAGAAAAGAAAATGGGCAATATTACCCAAGGAGTAGACCCCCCAAAAATAACAATGACTTAATTAGAACAAAACTAAAAGATGAAAAAAAGTAGAAGAAAAAGTAAGGTAACTATTACAAAATAACAATTAACATGGAAAAATGATTGAGAAGCTATCTCTTAAAAAACATCAAATTTGAGTGACACCTTAAATAAATTAGAGGAGTATAGAAAAGTTTACCTGTCAGACTTATGAATAAGGGAAGAATTTTGTGACTAAGCAAGACAGAAAACATAAAAATGAAATTTATAGTTTTGGTAACATTAAATTAAAAAGGTTTTATGAAAACAAAGTCACTGAAGAAGGAAAACAACAAATCTGGAGGGGGATGGAAATGATATCAAATGCCTCTGACAAAGGATCCATTTCTCAAATATATAGAGATCTGAGCCAAATGTATAAGAATGCAAAATATTCTCCAAGTCAAAAGATATGAACATGCAGTTCTCAGAGGAAGAAATTAATCTATTCATCTTCATATGAAAAAAATGCCTTGTTACCATTGATTTGAGGAATACAAATTAAAACAACTCTGAGAAGCCACCCCATACCTATCAGATGGTCCAATGTGCCCAAAAAGGAAAATGACATATATTAGAGGTGATGTGGGAAAAAAAAATATGACACTAATGCACTATTGATTGAACCGAGAATTGCTATAACCTTTCTTAAAAGCAATATGGAGCCATTCTCATAGTGTAATAAAACTATGCATACCCTTTGCCCCAGCAGTACCACTACTGGATCTGTAGTTCAGAGAGATCAGAAGTAAGGGAAAAGCACCTGCCTATACCAAATATTTTTGACATCTTTTTGTAATGGAAAGGAATTGGAATCTGAGGAGTTGTCCTTGACTTGGGGAATGGATGAAGGAGTTGTGGAATATGATTGTAATGAAATATTCTTACACTATATGAAATGAACAGGAAATTTTGGATCATGATATTCCAAATTGTAGAAGATAAATTTTTATAAATATAATAAATAAGGTTGTTAGGTTGAGGATAATATTACTGGGAAAACAAAATGAAAATTAATGGAACAGAAGACATCAAGAAATCTTTAATTACCTGAACTAAGTGGAAAGTTTGAAATACAAACACAGAAGAGAAATTTAGAAAGGCAAATACAAATAAGGAATCAAAAGAGGCTAAAGTACTAAGGACTTAGATTAATATCATGCTTAAGTTGACTTTTCCCTCTGTCTCCTCTCCCATTGATGAATTCCTCTTGGAACTTCCCTTTAGAAAAGCAGCCTAGACTAACTATTCCTCACTCTCCAGACTTGTTCACAATACTTACACATATGATTAATTGCCTTTACATGCTTTTAAGGTGTCTTTCATATGACATCTTTCCCCATTATATGTAAGCTTCATGATGGCAGACATTGTCTTTATTTTATCTTTTTTAAAAATAATAACCCTTGTCTTCCATCTTATAATCCATACTGAGATAGGAAGGAAGGAAGGAAGGAAGGAAGGAAGGAAGGAAGGAAGGAAGGAAGGAAGGAAGGAAGGAAGGAAGGAAGGAAGGAAGGAAGGAGAAGGAAGGAAGGAAGGAAGGAGAAGGAAGGAAAGAAGGAAGGAAGGAAGGAAGAAAGGAAGGAAGGAATGTAGTCTAAGTGAGGAGATAAAAGGAAGAGTAATGAAAAACAGATTGTCTCAATTATGCATTATATATTTGATCAATGCCTATTGTATATGCCTATATGCCATATATGTATATGCCTAGGTATATGATATATGCCTAAAGTGCTTAACAGAATGCCTAGCATATAATAAGTATTTAATAAATGTTTGATCCTTTCCCCCTCTACTTTGAGGATATGTCTTCTTTCTGATTGCATACTATTTCTTTTTAAATATGGGGTAGTCAGTAAATAAATGGTCAAGTGATATCAATAGAAAAAAGATATCAATAGGAATTTTTCAAAGGAAGAAATTCAAGCTACTAAAAAGCATATAAAAATCTACAACCCACTAAGGATTTTAATGAAGATATAAAGAAATCCCAAGGTTCTTTCTCATACCCATCAATTGTCAAAGATTATAAAAAATGGAAAATGTTGTTGGAGGGGATACAGAAAATAGGCATACATTTTCTCATATAACTGTAAATTTGTCCAGTGGTATAAAAATAATTCAGAATTGTGACCATAAAATTGCCAAATGATACACAATGACCCAGAAATTATATTACTAAGCCTATTCTCAAAAAAAGGATGGAATAAAGAAGGAAATAACTCATATGCACAAAAATAATTCACTATGCATACTGCTAGTTTCAGCTCCATGGAACAAGATGCTATTCCCAGGTTAAACTCATCACTTTTAATATCATCACTATGCTGCTAATTTAAGCCCTAAATGACATCTCATCCTTTGGTCTCCTCTCCCCTTTGATTGGAAAGATGGAGAGCAACAATTTTCTCAATGCTTTTATTTATAGAGGGCAGAAACTAGATACTCAAACTAGCCCACTCTACATCTGCTGCTCTGCCTGGATTCAGTTCCATGGAATAAGATGTAACTGTGCCAGGTACCCCTGGTATCTCATTTCCACCCCTATTTTTAGTCTTTCTTTCCTGTGTTGTATACTTCCCTTCTGCTATAAATTTCTTCAGGGAAGTGGATATCTTTCTCTATATATTGTATCCTAATGCTTACCACAGCACCTAGCATGCAATAAACACTCAATAAATTATTGAATGGGGTGAAACATAAAAAGTAGATTTTTTTAATATAGAAAAGAACTGGAAATTCTATAAAATGAAGAGTAACAAAATAAATTGTTGTCTATTAAAGAATTGGAACATTATTATGCTGTAAAAAATTACAAAAATGGATTATTTAATAGAAACCTAAGAATATTCATATGAACTGATGTAGATTATTGATACAAACCATAAGAATAATTCATATATTAATAATAATATTAATAAGATAACATATAGAAAACAACTTTGGAAAGATTGAAGTATTTTTTAATTAAGAAGAAAGATCAGAGACAAACAATTAAGAAACTTTGAAAGTTACATATTGAATTTCTTACACGTTTACAAGATATGAAAGGTATAAAAAACAGATATCTATAATTACATGTGTACTCCTCTTTTGTTATACAAAGTAGATGAATCTTTTGTTAGTTCAATGATTAAACAATAACAAAAAAAATCCAAAAAACAAAGAGGCAGGTAGATAGGAAAATAAATAATAAGATATAAGGATTTGGAGGAAGGAAAAACAAACTAAGAAATCCTGTAAGATGGAATGAGTTGAAGAAATGGATTAAAAAGAAATATAAACTAATAATAAGATGTTTACAAGAAATATACTTAAAGTATGGATTTTCATGTGGCTTTAAAATAATAGACTAGAACAAAATGTATTATGCTTGAGATGAGCTTTAAAAGAAGTTTAGCAATTTGTGGTCCCAGAGAAGTCTATAGGAAATGATATCTTTTTAAAGAGTCTAATCAAGAAAAATGCATTATGGCTAAAGATACTGTAGGCAAAGTAATGATATGATAAAATATAGGTAGGTAAGTAGATAGATAGTTGAATGGATAGATAGATAGATAGATAGATAGATGGATACATAGATTCATGGATGGATGGATAGGTAGATAGATAGAGAGATAGATAGATGGATAGATGGATAAATAGATGGAAAATTGATAGATGGATAGATGGAAAATTGGTAGATAGATGGATAGACAGACAGATAGATAAGTAGGTGCATAGATAGATGTATGGATAGATAGATAGATAGATAGATCTATAGATGGATACATAGATTCATGGATGGATGGGTAGATAGATAGATAGATAGATAGATAGATAGATAGATGGATGGATAAATAGATGGAAAATTGATAGATGGATAGATGGAAAATTGGTAGATAGATGGATAGACAGATGGATGGATAGATAGATAGATCAATAGATAGATAGGTATATAAATAGATGGAAAATTGATAGATGGATAGATGGAAAATTGGTAGATAGATAAATAGGTGCATAGATAGATGGATGTATAGATAGATAGATAGATAGATAGATAGATAGATAGATAGATAGATGGATACATAGATTCATGGATGGATGGGTAGATAGATAGATAGATAGATAGATAGATAGATAGATGGATGGATAAATAGATGGAAAATTGATAGATGGATAGATGGAAAATTGGTAGATAGATGGATAGACAGACAGATAAATAGGTGCATAGATGGATGGATGGATTGATAGATAGATAGATAGATAGATAGATAGATAGATAGATCAATAGATGGAAAATTGATAGATGGATAGATGGAAAATTGGTAGATAGATGGATAGACAGACAGATAGATAAGTAGGTGCATAGATAGATGTATGGATAGATAGATAGATAGATAGATCTATAGATGGATACATAGATTCATGGATGGATGGGTAGAAAGATAGATAGATAGATAGATAGATGGATAAATAGATGGAAAATTGATAGATGGATAGATGGAAAATTGGTAGATAGATGGATAGACAGATGGATGGATAGATAGATAGATCAATAGATAGATAGGTATATCAATAGATGGAAAATTGATAGATGGATAGATGGAAAATTGGTAGATAGATAAATAGGTGCATAGATAGATGGATGGATAGATAGATAGATAGATAGATAGATAGATAGATAGATAGATCTATAGATGGATACATAGATTCATGGATGGATGGGTAGATAGATAGATAGATAGATAGATAGATAGATAGATGGATAAATAGATGGAAAATTGATAGATGGATAGATGGAAAATTGGTAGATAGATGGATAGACAGACAGATAGATAAATAGGTGCATAGATAGATGGATGGATGGATAGATAGATAGATAGATAGATAGATAGATAGACAGATGTAGATATGTATACAAACACACATCATATATATATGGTATGTGTATCCACATATGTACCCATATATCCAAACACTGAAAGGCACAATATATAAGTAATTAAAGAAAATGCTAATCAAATTAAAATCAGAAATAGACAGCAAGATAGTAAGAGGGGAATACCTTCATAAATCATTCTCAATCAAACCTAAATCCAACAAAAAGATATACAGGAAATCAGAAGGCTTCCATAATTAAATTTTAGACATATATGGATATGACATGGCAAAGATAATAAAGTAGTTTGCCATTTCATTCTCCAGCTCAGTTTATAGATAAGGAAACTGAGGAGACTTGCCCAGTAAGAATCTGAGACTGGATTGAACTCAGGTCTTCTGACTCCAGACTTGGCCCTCTATCTACTGTACCACCTAGCTGTGTGTGTGTGTGTGTGTGTGTGCAAAAGTCAAAATGAATGGTCATGGTCCAGCATGCAGTGGAGGACTTTGGCTTCTTTGGTACCTACACAAACTCTAAGCTCCGCAGTGCTTCCTTCAGCCCCTTCGTGTCTGCTGGAACAAAGTATTCTCGTCAGCACACTCCCTGGGAGAAATCTTCACATGCTCGAAGTAGACTCCTCCTAATACCGCCCAGGGTGTAAGGCCTTTAGGTTACCTTGGTCTGATTTTAGCCTGTCTGCTGAGCAGGTTTTATGGATGTGTGGCCGCTGGGCATGATACAACTATTTACCAATAGACAGTCACTAAATGAGGAAGAGAATCTGTCATCCTAAACAACTATTTCAGAGTTGCTAAGATGTAAGAGTATTTTCAGTATTAAACATGACAGGAATGCTCAGAACCAAAATAGATATCTATTATTAGGTTTCTGCCCAATTTGATATACCAAAATGGAACCAAAATTGGTAGCATTTCTAATTACAAAAATAGATAAGCTGTAACTCTGCTGGGGTGGCTGAGCTTTGCTTAAGGAAAGTAAATTTGGCACAGGGCAGGGAATTTAAAGGGCCGCTGAAAGCATTTATATTCTTCTGAGGAAGCAGTTGTTGATGGGGCGCAGAGTTGGGGTAAGGCCTAGCCTCGCAGATCAGGAGGAATATAAGCTCTGGTCCTTTAGAATGCAATCCTGGGAAGAGGAAGGAGGGTAGCTGTCAGACAAGCCAGGGCCTGAAAGAGGTCCAATCATTCACAGTGAGAGGGGTAAATATGTTTTGTAGGACAAGGCTAAAGAAGAAGAGCTATTTGTCCTCTGCATAAGAGCCATGCCTTCCTGTGAGAACCTGTATATAGGGGGCAGCTGGGTAGCTCAGTGGATTGAAAGCCAGGTCCAGAGAGGGGAGGTCCTAGGTTCAAATCTGGCCTCAGACACTTCCCAGTTGTGTGACCCTGGGCAAGTCACTTGACCCCCATTGCCTAGCCCTTACCACTCTTCTGCCTTGGAACCAATACACAGTATTGATTCCAAAACAGAAGGTAAGGGTTTTAAAAAAAAAAAGGAAAAAGGAAAAAAAAAGAAAAGAAAACCTCTATACTTGGGTCTTGTTTTGTTGTAATTTTTTTTTTAATTCAAAGTTTTGTTCTCCCCAAATTCAAAAACTTTTCTTCGAATAGGAGCTTGCAGGAAGGGGTAATGGTGAATGTATTATCAGACTGTACTTACAAGGACCAAAGGGGCATTTTTGAGGCTAGAAAACAGGACCTGATATACTAGCAGGGTCAATGATAACAATTATAACTAAGGGGCAGACCTTGAAAATTGGCCTGGAAAGCCCACTCTGCTAGGTTTCAGAAGTTGTTTGTTCTAGTACCTGATTCGACATTAATTTTGAGGTTAATTTTGTTCTTCTGAAAAATCAGAGAGTTAGACATCTGTGTCTGTGAGTCTATGAGATTTGAGTTCTGTTTGACTCGTGTTTAAATAAGAATGTTGGCTCTAGTTTTAGTAAGAATTGGGTTAACCTTCTGTGACCTTGAGAAAGGACCAAGCGCTTTAGGTTTAAGTATTTGGCCTTCCTTCCAAGGGACTTCAGTTGTATTTGGGGATTCCAAAGGTTATCTTGAGATCTACTGTGACATTTGATTGTCTGTAGAGAATTGACTACAAAACCCTCTCTTATCCCCCTTCCCAAAGATTCTCCTCGATTTCTTCTCTAAGGGTCATATGCCAGAGCACCTCAATCATCACCATCAAGTAATCAGACTTAAATGCCAAGCTGAAGGAGAATAAGACCTGAATACCTCTTTATTAAAAATGTTTCATTAAAATAAGAAGCTACCAGATGGCCAGCTTCATCTTTCAGGTTTAAAGGAATAACCACTGGTGTCCTAGTATCTCTTTCCATATGAGCCAGTGCCACACTGGTTCCCCTGAGATGTGCTGCCATGCTCACTAAGGGAGCCTTCCGTGCCATTTGCTCCAGCCACTCTTTGTGTAGCTCATCCCAGATGTAAAAATCTCTACTTACATTTCTTTAAGGTAACTACTATGGGTGTCTAACCTCGTTTTTTTTCTCAGTTGTCATCTAATCATTTTATAATTAAAATAGGACTATTTTCTTATGAATAGATAAGACTAAAAGCTATGAAACATCTCTAAAAAGAATTACTGTTTGTAGGTAATTTTGTTTTAATCCAATAGAAGCAATTATACAAACTAGGAATAGTAGAGAAAAATATAATGCTTTTTCTACTTGTATGGGAAGCGAACACAGAATCTGTGGAGAAATTCTATCCTAAATAATATGATTAACTATTTCTCTCGCTCCTTTTTAGAGTATTAGCACCTGATTCTCTTGGCTTTGAGTGCCACTATCTCTCTACAATGCTATGTTGAGTATTAGGTCATAACTAGAATTGCCTAGTATTTGGAAATTTCTAATAGGTTTTCTGCCCTCTTTATGATAAGAAAACATTAAGGAAACAGCTTATCCCTTCTAATAACTTTTTATAAATATATTCTCTTTTCCCTGTATATTTCAGAATAGAGTCAATTTGGGGCTATTATTTACTCCATCCCCTCTAGGAGTTTGGCATTGTCATCTATGCCCCTTAGCTTAAGACAGACATATCCACATGTTCACAAATTGAAAGGTAATGTGCTTAAGTGGTTAGTGTAATGGACTTGGAGGCAGATAATATCTCTGTTAAAATTCCATCTTGAAGATTTCTCTTTGCCTCAATTTCTTAATTTTTTAAAAATTCTCACCATCTATTATAGAATGAATACCAAATGTCTCTGTCCCAAGGCAGAAGAGTAGTAAGGGCTAGGCAATCGAGATTAAGTGACTTGTCCAGAGTCACACAGCTCAGAAGTGTCTGAGACCAAATATGAACCCAAGTCCTCCTTATTCCAGGCCTGGCTTTCTATCCTTTGAGTCACCTAGCTGTCCCAGTTTTTTAACTGTTAAAATGAAACTTGGGGTAGAGGGCTTTAAGGTCCCTTCCAGCTCTGTAATGACAATCCTACATCTTGGAGAAAAAAAAAACCCTCCTTTGAACACTATAATATCTTAAATCTGTGCTACTGGTAGGATATTGAGCTGCTGTTTTATCCTGACCTCATAAAAAAGAAAATGCTGAAATTTTGTTCAATAAAAAGGCCTAACAAGAAACAAATTTCTTTGAAAAGAGAGAAAAAGTTAACACCCCTGGTTACTTCTTTTCTTCCATTTTTTTTTCATAAACTGAGCTGAAGTAACAACCTGGCCTGTCAAAACTATATTTCTGTAATTTTCCTGAAAGTCATAACAGTGACTTCAGGTCTCCTCCCTTTCTTTAAGGCTACTTTGCTGACACCTACTGGTTCTTTCATAGATACTAGGTTTGTATAGAAACATGGGGTAAGTGTGGCAAGAATTCTTTAGCAGAATACCACACAATTTGGTATCATTTTCAACTTGTTTTTGATGAGAAATGCGTAGAATTGAAAAATATCACTTTTTCCTGACAACGTATTGTCAAAAGATTTATGTTCTTCCTGACATACACTCAAATACACACAGAGACACAGAGCAAAAGACTCAAGTTTAAAGAAAAAGGAGAAAAGGGAAACCCTCAGTTGCATATTTTTGCAAAGCATAATATTTAATTTAAAAATGTATCCCAACAACCTTGATTTCAATTGACCTATTCCTGCTGACAGGTCTCTAATAACAGCAAATCAGGAAAGATGAAAAATCTTGAGTAAATCAATTAGAGAGTTTCCACTGAGAAGTTAATGGGAAACATTCAGCCATTAAATTGAGAACCTTATAATTGTAACTTGTTGCTTAGAAGCGCTGCTCTAAACTGAACATAAGCTGTAATAGTTAACCAGAAGTAATCATGGTATTACCACTCACACTTACAGATATAATTTAAATGGGTGCCACAGAACATTGGAGATGGAAGGGATATTAGAGATGACAAAATTAACCCTTTCGTTTTATAAATGAGGAAGTGAAGCTATAGATAGATTAGGCTATTTATTAGACACAATCTCCTGAATGACAAAATCAGGATAAGAAAGAGCCCAGGTCTTTGGATTCCCAGGCCGGTGTTATTCCAGACATATTGCTGTCTATAGCATTTTGCTTAATTATTTTATCACTTGGAATTAATTGTTTTTGTTACTACCCTAATCCACACACACAATAAAAGTATACAAAGACCTAATATGTGATGATCATAGGTCGGTGGAACATCTACATCTACACAATAATGCTGTTTAAATTGAACAAGCTCTTAGAAACTGAAAGTAGTTTCCTGTGGATCAAATATTGAATAGAACAAGCATCCTAAGACATCAGAATTATACCCCTACCAACTTATAATTTTTAAAAAAGAATATATATCTGCACATAAACAGAGAGAACCTCAGGACTATAAAAATAGTCAGGGAGACTTTTCATGTAGAGTTAGAGTAAATGGTGGATGTGTTCCCTTCCAATTGACTTTCTATAAATTGGGGATTCTCTGGATGTTAGAGCAGTGAACATGGAACATCCTTAAAGAACAAGTCATCTATGAGTTCAGTGAATGCAGATCCATTCAAAATGCACGTCATCAGATCTTCATCCTTGAAGATCTTTAAGCAGAGATTAGATGTCACCATCTTTCATTTAGATACACAATAGTGGACATCTGATTTTAAATGGGTCAGGCTTGATGACCTCTACGATCCTTTCCAGTTTCCAAGTTTTGTGATTCTGTACTTCTGCAACTGGGAAGGTGTAAAGTCTGTAAGAAGAATGAAGATCAAGCTATCCAAAATGACTTTCTCACTACCTCTTTCCTCCTTTCCAGAGCCTGGGGTCAATGGGTATAGAAAAATGCCAGTATTATCAATTTTGCTAAATATGTTTCCTCTTTTTTATTCTCTTGTATAAAAGATGGTTCTCTGAGAGTATTGGAGTGAGCTATTTTAGAAAATGTCAGTGATGTAAAGACAAAAGAAAATCACATTTATAGTGGGAATTCTATTCATGTACAGGTTGGATTTCAAGCCTGAGGTCCCCTACAACTGTCAAATTTTGTGATTTTAGTCATTGTGAAAGCAGCAAGAAAAGAAAAACCTGTGAGAAAAGCAAAGGCCATGATGACAATTTATAATATGAGGGCAGAGAGGTAAGAGATGACAATAAAGACTGAGGACAATGAGAGCAGTAAATGAAGGAAGGGGAGACAAAAATGTGAGACCAGTGAAGTCGGTAAGAGTAGTGACTGAAGAACGGTCCAAAATTACTGCTTTGATGGGTACTTGAGTTCCTTTCATTAGTTCTACAAGTTGAGAGGAGATGAGCATTTATCAGATATGTTAAACTGGGATTCTTCTCATGTACGGTATGGACTGGATGCCTACTACAAGATCCACCAACTCTATTACTAGGAAGAGCACAAAGGAAATGAAGGTAATAATAAGGGTTTGAAATTGTGACAATAAGAACAGCCAAGACAGAGCCATCTAAAATAAATGATCAGTGGGGTGTTAGGTTCTTTATTCTTGTAGGTTTTTAAGAATTTCCTGGATGACCACTTAGTAGATATATTATACAAAATGTTCCTTGATGTTCATCATAGACTATATGCCTATTGATTATTTTTTCAAATTCCAAATTCTGTAATTCAGTGATTTGTGCCTTTGAAAATCCTGAAATCTTTGAGGCAAATGGAGACAGAGAGGACATAACTTTCGAAGCTAATTTGATAGAAAGATAAAGTTTCTCCTTTTTCAGATCTTCATGCTGAATCTGAATGACCTCTTATGGGGGACCATATTCCATTGAGGTTTACATTCACATAGGGATTGCAATAAATGGTCACTCAAGTTACCTCCAACTCAAATTTTATGATTGAATTTAGAGTTTTATGAGCAGTGAATACAAATAACATAGACCTCTACAAAATGTCTGCAATAAAAGGTCCTAACTTACCACAACTACCTTTGTTGGTCTTTTAGGAGAAACTAAATAATCACTAATAGAATATCTTGTGATGGATTCCATGTATTGAACCAGTTCTAGAATTCTGGTGTTCTGTAACTTATAAAATAATGAGGGCTATGAAGACAGTGATAGATATGAAGAATATGAGAGGATTTATGTTAAAGATGACTACCTTAAAAAGTGCTGGCTTCCCACTATTTGGAAGTCTTCACAAAGAGGTTAGATGAGCAATTCATTGGTATTATGTACTAGACATTCTTTCTTGTTTAGGTCAGAATGAAGGGCCACTGGAGTTCCTTCCAATTTTCACATTTCATGATTTTGTTATTCTTTGGTTACAAAGAGAGTAAAAAATATAATGGTCCTAAAAGCTGTGAGGTCAGTGATGGCAGTAATGTGAGCATAATAAGAATATCAAAAATGCCTAACTATAAAAACAACTGGCTAAGAAGATAGTATTTTAGAATGCAATTCAGAGTGCTGGATTGTGGGTTAAAATGTTGGGATGATTGATGCCTGTCAAGAGATGGAATAGATGTAATAAATGTTGGTAAGAAAATATTTTCAACGTAACTAAGAAATATAGTGAAAAGAACTTTAAAATTTAGAAAAATGGGAAAGGGATAAGTAAGTGTCACTGTGTATTCTCTTAGTTAGATACTATAAGGAGTAGTTAAAATGGAGAAAGAAGAATATCAGTTGAAACCCCAAGAATTTCACAGGAGGAAAAATCCAAGAAAGGAGACAAGAGTAAAACCCAATGGTATCAAATGACTATACAAATGCCCAAAGTTTAGGCAATAAAAAAAAGAGAGAAATTAGAAATATTTACACAAGGAGACAATTGTGTCCTTATAGATATCACTGAAACTGATCCTGAGACATATTGGGATGTTTAAACCTATGGTTGGACAATGACTGTAAAGGGTATGCCTTAATCAAAAGAAAAATGATAGGTAAGTAGTGGGAGGAGGGAGTACTAATAGCACTAAGGTGATATATTTATTTAAAGAATTTCAGGAACCAAAGTGGACCATGAGGAAGAATGAAAGTGGATACTTCAGTAAGGTCAATGGAAAGGGAAGCAAAAGTGATTTTGTTAGTGAAAAACAGGCATCCTGAACAGAAAAAAAAAAAAAGAAATAGATGAGTCCTTTGGAAAAGAGGTCACAGGTCTGTTTCAGAGGCATGATATAAAGAGTGAGAAGGGAATTCAATTACCCAGATGTCTTTTGGAGACCTCTTTCTGCTAAAAAGCAATGGATCTAAAAATCTATTGACTTGCCCTGGAGATGATGTCTTCAGAAGTAAGACAAACCAACAAGGAGAAATTGCTTTCTAGATCTGACTAACAATGAGCTGAAATCTAAAATAAGTGAGGAGGCAGTAAGAGCTAAATTGATTATCTTCTATTTGTCCTTCTCTTTTAATCCTGTCTCTCCACAAAAGTCCATTTTGATTCTGCCCCACCTCATTTTCCCTTCAAAATAAAAGCTCTTTGTTGCATGCTTTGTATAGGAAAGAACATTTTTCTTTCTGCCTCTCCTGTTCCACCAGTGCATAACTCTTATTCATATAATTTTTGAGATCTTCCCAACTAATTAACTCATATCCATGAACTCTGTCTATTGAGATTCATTTCAACTTCTCTAATAATGGTAAAGTTCTTATGAGTTATATGTATGTATGTATGTGTGTATATTATAAACAGTTTCTTGAGCCCCTGATTGTTATGCTTCCATATTAACCTTTTTATGATTTGCTTGTATTTTCTGTTTGAATGTCAAATTCCCTATTCAGCTCTTTTCTTTTCATCAAGAAGGTTCTTTTCATCAAGAAAGCTTGGAAGTTTTCTATTTCATAGATATCCATTTCTTTTCTAAAGTATTACACTCAGTTTTGCTTAATAAGTTCTTTTTGGCTGTAATCCTAGCTATTACACCTTCTAGACTATCATATTCCAAACCTTCAAGGTCTTTAATGAGAAAGATGCTAAATCTTGTGTGAACCTTACTGTAGCTCTATGATATTTGAATTATTTCTTTCTTTGCAATATCTTTTCCCTGATCTGGGAAATTTGGCTACAATTTTACTGGGAGTTTTCATTTTGAGATCTCTTTTAGGAGGTGATTGATGGATTCTTTCAATTTATATTTTACCTTCTTGAACTAAAATATCAGGGCAGTTTTCCTTGGTAATTTCTTTAAATAAGACATATATATATATATATATATATATATATATATACCTTTTCTATTATCATGGCTTTGGGGCATTCTAATAATTCTTAAATTATCTCTCCTCAATCCATTTTAAGTTCAATTGTTTTTCCAATGAGACATTTCACATTTGTTTCCATTTTTCATATCTTTGACTCTATTTTATTGTTTCTTGAAGTCTCATGGAGAAGGTAATTTCCATTTTTCCAATTCTATTTTTAATGGAATTATTCTAATGAATTTTTGTACCAATGAACAGATCCATGTGAACAGTTCTGCTTTTTAAGAGGATTGCTTCTTTAGTGATTTTTTGTTCCTTTTATTTATCATTAAGCTAATTCTGTTTTTAAGATGTTATTTTCTTTAAGTATTCCATTTCCTCTTTTGTTAATCTGGGGAATTTATATTTTTTATAAACATTCATCCATTTCACTTAGATTGTCAGATTTATTGGAATATAATTGGCCAAAGTAGTTCCTAATGATTTCTTTAATGTTGTATTCATTGGTGGTGAGTTCACCCTGATATACTGACTTGTGCTAGGGTTCTAGTCCTCACTACAAACTTGGACTGGGGCTCCCAGCCTAGCTTTGGATTTATACAACTCTGGTGTGGCTCATGAACTGCCTTGCGCTAGAATACAGGATCTCACTGTAGGCTTGGATTGGGGCTTGGAACTTTAAGGGATGGGCATGGGGTTGCACTGATATTGACTTAGGTAAGGTATCAGGATCTCAAAATTCATTTGGGTCCAGGTTCAGAACCTGGAACAGTAGATGTGGGGTAGGGTAGATGGTGCTTGCTATTTTCTTGCCCTGGGATTCCTTGATGTTGACTTTTATGGGCTATGCTCCCCTCTCACCCAAGTAATCCCAATACACTCTTCCTACCTTTCAAATTATTCTCTGCTGGAAAGTTGCTTCATTATATCTCCTTATTGGTTCATTCACTCCAGTATTCATTTGGGGGCTTTATTTTAAATTTGGATGGAGAAGATTCTCATAGTGGTTTGAGTTTTCTTTGCTTCTAGTCCACCATCTTGGCTCTGCCCCTTCAAGTAAGTTGTTATTTTCTTAAGTATTTTTGGTGTCTTGTTAAAAAGGAGAAAGGAGGAGCTCCTAGGATGATGGTAAAATGTTTAGTTAGAAGGTATTGATTAGCTAACTCCCCAAGGGTATTCCCTCCCTATCTTAAGAGAAAGCTGATGGCTGCCCATTGTCCCTTTTCAGTAAAATGGAGGCACAGGAAAACAGGAGTCTATAGATGAATAGAAACACCACTAGGGTTGATATAGATGTTTTGCTAGGTCTTTGCGAAATGCCTAGCACCCATCAATGTCCTTTCATCATGACTCCGGTCAGAGAGAGAGTAAAGGCTTTTGATTCAGGAATTGTCATAACCTGAATCTCTTAGATGTCCCTCCAAAAACCCTTTACCCTTCCTTCTTCCTTTGGCTTTCTTGAGATTTATCTGACTGCTAATTATGAACAACAACTATTTATTTGGGATAGGATAAACAGAGTGAGATTGGGAAAGAGGTCAACTGGGGTTCCCTAAGCTAAAATACCAACCAAAGGTGGGTCCCTTGGCTTTGTCCAACAGCCTGGACAGGTCTGGTAACTTTTATCTATCTTCTTGTTTTCCTATGCTGGCTACCATAGTCTAGTATTGAAGAATCAGCAAATGTCTTTAGGTGTAGCTGGCACAGAGAAGACAATACAGGCTTCAGGCCTGACTCAGCTTGTTCTTCAGGTAAAGCCCTCTCTGGCAGCTGAATATCCAGTCAGTCCACACAGGTCTTGAATCAATGGAGAGACAAGATCAGCTCACAGTCACCGTGGGCATGGGATATGACCAGAAATCCTCAGGAAAAGGTGAATTTCCAATGCTAAGTTGGGAATGGGAGCTGCTTCCCTCCAGGGTTCAGAACTGAACTGACCCCTCCTTCAGAGTTCGTTGGTTCTCCAAAAGTCCCTGCCTTCGAACATTCCAACTGCCCCGGCTGTCACCCTGTTTCTCCAGCATTCCATTTCAACACTGTGTAAAATTTTCCTTTACATTCCCTTACATATTTTCTGAACAAGTTGTTAAATAACGTCTCAAATTTTTCTCATATCATTGCATTTCTTTTCCCATTTTTTTTCTCTACCACTGTTATCTCTTGCTTTGAATCTTCTGGAATTCTTGATTGCCATGAGTCCAATTAGCATTTTTCTTTCAGGCTTTGCTTATAGATATTTTCATATTGTTGTCTTCCTCTGAGGTTAAGTCTTGATCATCCCTACCACCACAGTAGCTTTTTATAATCAAGTTTTGGGGGGGTTTTTTGGACTTTACTCATTTTCCTAGCCCATTTCTTCACTTGCAGCATTATTTAAAATTGAGCTCTGTTCATTCAGGGTAAAAAGGAACTCTGACAAGCTTTTGGCTTTTTTGAGCATCCTTTTTAAGAGCCAGTTATTGCTGTGTGAAAGTTTTTGGTGTTTCCAAGATGGTGTGATCTGGGAAAAGGTGTGGTCACTGCTCTCTGTGTCTTTAAACAACTCTTTGCCCAGGAAGGGCCCTTGATCCCCTATATACTATCAATTCTCTTGGCCCTGGAACTATGACATGGCCTTTTGATTTCCTATAGGCAGAAATGATAGACATCTGTTTGTAAAAATGGGGATTTGAACCCCAGACTTCAACCCCCAGAAGTCCTTGGTACTTCCCAGAATTCCCTATAATCTCACCTGAGTCTCCACCTGGGGGAGATCACAAAATAGTATTTAAAGGGCTATCTGCCTCCCAAGAGTGCTTCTTCTGCTTCTAAGTACACATGTCTCTCTACTCGGCATGAAAGATATAGTAAGTGAAATGTGAATGGGCTAATCAGCCCTAAGCTTGTGCTTTTCTTATTTTGTATTTCTTTATCCTTGATTTCTAATAATCTTTGATAAACCTCAAAATATAATATTTTTATCAGTAGAGACTAATTTAATTTTTATATGTTTATCCCAGTAACTTTGATCAAGTAATCTTTTCCCTTATGACTGACCACAAGTGGGCCTTTCTTCCTTAGAACTGTTACCCCAAATATCTCTGGGCTGAGAGCAAAAGCTGCTACTTCTATCATGGCCATATTTAACACCCACTACTGGTGATCCTGCTGTGTTCTAGGCCAGACCTCACCCTGTTGTCACAGATCTCTCCTGCTGACCTCCTAAGTTGTCTTAGGTTAGAAAAAAATATCTCACACTGATACATTTTTGGCTCTGCCCCTCCAAAATTTGATTTTCAGCATTATTTTAAAGATGTTTAGAGGGTATTGTTGGGAAGGTTTAGTTGAGTCCTGTAATATTTGAAATTACTTTTAAAGACTGATTATATTAATTATTGGTTGCCAAGGATTTAACTTATGAAAATCCTAATGAAACACTCAAGTCAGAATGGAGATTTATGGTCATTTAATTACAATGGAAGTGAGAAATTATTAAAGGGAGAGAAAGAGGGAGAGAAGGGAAGAAGGAAAGAAGGAAGAGGCTAACTTAACCTTCTGGTAGAGCCAGAGGGAGTTTTAGGCCTTGGAGGTCCAAGGCAAGGAAGGGAGTCAGTCCTTTCACTCACATGACCAATTTGAAGGAAAGCTGACTGAGGGCCTCCTCCCAGCTTGAGCTCCAGGATCAATCTCACACTAGCCCTGTCCACAGGAAGTGAGCGAACTCCAGTGGCTATTCTCTGCCTTACTTCTTGCACCTCACACGTGCTAATGGAGGCTCAAGCTTGGCTTAGGACAGCCCAGAGGGGCAGTTAGTTGTTTCTTATTTGTCATTAGCTAGCACTTGCCTGTGTAGGGTGGGTGTGCACATTCTTGGGTGCTAGACCAAGCAAGATGGAGGAAATTTAAAAATCACAATCCTAGCTTATACTTCAACATCTTGGCTCCCCTTCTTAATTTTAATGGATCGTTAAAGAGGTGGTTGGAGCATCCAGAAAGGCAAATTGATTGCAACAAGCCAACATAACTTTATCCAAGTCATATCTGACTAATCACATTTTTCTTGACAGAATTAGTAAAGTAGAAAATGAGATGAATCTTGTGGATGTAGTTTAGCTGCATTTCAGCAAAGCTTTGGATAACATATCTCATGATTTTGATTGATAGTGATATGTAGCCTAAATGATATTACATTTAAATGTATTCAGAAATGATTAGATGGCTAGACTCCAACAATAGTTGATATATTGGCATGGGGGTCTCCAGTCAAGTAATCTAGGAAAATATGTTTAGTTTTATTCTGCTTGCCCTTTTTTATCAAAGATTTGTATAAAATATATGGCATGGTCATTAAATAAAAAATAGCTGTGAATAATAAACTAATGCAATGGATGATAGAGTCAGGATCCAAAAAGTTCTTTTCATCTAAAGAATTTACCTTAATATAATTGAAATTCAATGAAAATTAATGTAGATGCTTCTCCTTGAGAAAAAAAAAAAGATCCACTTAATAAGTATGCAATGGGGAAACATGATTGCATGGAAGTTCTAAAAAATTGAAAAGTTATGGGGAACTTCAATTTCAGTATAGGTCAGCAGTATAATGTGGCAACCAAAGAATTAACTGTGATCCTGGACTATATTAATAGAGGGAGGCATGATTTCCAAGAAAAGGGATTTGATAGTTTCACTGTAATCTTGTCTTATAATTTTATAAATGAAGTCTTATATTCAATTCTTCTGGCCTTAGTTTAAGAAGCAGGGTGATCAGGATAGTTAGGGATACTAAGTCCATGTTATAAGAGAATCAACTGATGAAACTAAGGATGTTTATCTTAGATAAGTGAAGACTGAGGATGGGGGTAGAAACTGGCAGCTATCTTCCGATATTTGAAGGATTGTCATGTAGAAAAGGAAGAAGACTTTTTCTGTTTAGCTAAAGAGGGTAGAATAGGAACTGTGGACGAAAATTCCAAAGAGGCAAATTTATCCTTGTTGTGTGTAAAGAAAAAAAGGAAAAAAAAAGTTAATAACAATTAGAGTTTGTTAGAACTAGAATGATCTTCCTGGAGAGGTGGTGGCTTCCACTTCCTCACAGTTCTTTAAGCAGAGCTTAAATGGTCATTTGTTGTGAACATTATTGGAGGAACTTTTTGAGTGAATTGGTCTGACTAGACAGTCACTGATGTTTATTCCAGCTCTTAAATTCTGGGACTCTGTGATCTTTCACAGTTATTAATATTTTAGGTTCTAGCTTTTATAAATTTGATTTAGAGTAAAAGCATGCTTGATTGCCACTTCTATACCCAAAAAAGTGCCTGAGTTAAAATACATAAATCTGATGCAACCAACAGACAGTTTTCAGCCATTGGTGTTACTATCAGGAGTATATCCTCCCTGTATCACCCAAGCATGGTCATATCTTCCATTAACACAAATGGAGGGCTATGCATGCGAATCAAGAAGAGATGATAGCCCTCGAATGAGAAAACTTGTTTTGACACAGCGACAAAGAAGGCAGACTCTATGAAATGAGTGCATATATCAGAGCTTTGCAGGCAGATCAGGTCTGTGAGTTTTAAAATGATTTTTCCCTAGGTGGAACCTCCATATGATTTCTCATTTGTAGTACTATTGCTTTCTGAACCCATTTTCATTTTAATAGCCTTGATTATTTCTAACATCATTCCCATTTTAACTCAGTTTTCCATACCTTCAGACATTCCACAGAGAAAACCATTACTGGTTTCTCCATTAATTATCATAAGCCAAAGTAACTGGACAACAATAATGTCTCTCTCAGGTTAGACCCAGGATGATCACTGATTACTGATCACATATTTGTTTATAAGAGATTAATGATGAACTAGCAAAATGCAACTTGGGATGAGTGTTTGTATATGCATGCATAAATATTGGTTGCATATAGATCAATAAATATGTTTCACGTGTGCATTTTCATATACACGTTACATATATGATGTATGTTTTCTTACACACACACACATAAAATGTCTGAGTGAAACTTAAAACTTCTAAGAGAGAGAAATCAAGCAAGTACAGGAAATTAATCTTGGTTAAAAATTATATTTTATGATTTGCACAAAGGAGTAACTGTCATGACACTTTGTTTAAAATATACAAATGTAAGCATATACAATTCAACATATCAATAAAATATAGGTATCTACATTTAACTTTTTTGTTGTTCTTCAGTCATTTCAATCATGCCCAGTTCTGTGACCCAACTTGGAACTTTCTTTGCAAAGATATTGAAGTGGTTTGCCATTTCCTTCTGCAGATTATCTTAAAGATGAAGAAATTATGGCAAAGAGAATGAAGTGGCTTGCCCAGAGTCACAAAGATTATAAGCTTCTAAGGATGATTTGAACTCATGTATTTCTGACTCTGGGTCCAGCACTGTATCCATTGTGCTACCTAAGTGTTTACATTTATATATTTATGTATATATACATATATGTATATATATATATATATACACTATATTCTTGTATATATTTAAAAGATTCTTATGATAGAGTTATGGCCATGTGCAGATGACAAAATATAATTTATCAAATAAGATTAATATCCTATGTTTGTATGATTCTATCTCTAGGAAGTTTCAAGAATCATTCAGCTGCCATATTCTGAATACTGCTATTAATCCAATGAAAGGAAGACCAGCTCTAGTCATTTGTTAATGTAACAGCATTGAATTAGACAAATCATTTCCTGGGTATGTGTTACAAAGAAATAAATGATCACAAAATATTTTCCACAAATGCAAACAGTCCCCTCTTAAAAGAGATTTATACTTTTTTCTAAGAAAAAATTATCAGTATTAAAATATTTTCAAAAAATGATTTAATTTTTTATAAAATCCCAACTATTAAATATGTCTCTAGTCAGAAAGGTTCCTTGGAAAAATAGATCAGCTTGTTCCCAAGCTACTAACTAGCAAGAAATGGGTAGAGGAGATCACTGCACATATGCAAGAGATTTTAAAAAATGCTTTCCTAATTAAAAATCCCCTGAGGAAAACTAAACTGGAAATCCTAAAAAATTAAAGAAGAAATTAATAAAATTGAAAGTAAAACAACTATTGAGCTAATAAATAAGACTAGGAGCTAGTACTTTGAAAAATAAAGTACTGGTTAATCTAATAAAAAAAAGAAAGAAGAGAATCAAATTAACAGTATCAAAGATGAAAAGGGTGATCTCACTTCTAATGAAGAGAAAATTAAGGGAATTATTAAAAATTATTTTGCCCCATTACATGGAAATAAATAAGACAATCTAAGTGAAATGAGTGAATATCTACAAAAATATAAATTGCCTAGGTTAACAAAAGAGGAAATGGAATACTTAAATAATCCCATCTCAGGAAAATAAATTGAACAAGCCATCCAGGAACTTCCTAAGAAAAAATCCCCATCACCAGATGGATTCACAAGTGAATTCTTTCAAGCATTTAAAGAACAACTAATCCCAATACTATACAAATTATTTGACAAAATAAGCAAAGGATGAGTCTTACTAAATTTTATGACACAAATATGGTACTGATTCTAAAGCCAAATAGACCAAAAACAGAGAAAGGAAACTACAGACCAATCTCCTTAATGAACACAAGTGAAAATGTCTTAAATAAAATACTAGCAAAAAGACTACGGCAAATTATCAAAAGGATTATTCACTATCACCAAGTGGAATTAATACCAGGAATTCAAGGATGGCTTAACATTAGGAAAATCATCCACATAATTGACCATATCAATAATCAAACCAACAGAAAACACATTATTATTTCAATAGATGCAGAAAAAGCCTTTGAGAAAATACAACATCCATTCCTACTGAAAACACTAGAAAGTATAAGAATAGAAGTACTCTTCCTCAAAATAGTAAACAGTATATATTTAAAACCATCAGCAAGTATCATCTACAATAGTGACAAGTTAGAAGCCTTCCCAATAAGATCAGGAGTGAAGCAAGGATGCCCATTATCACCATTTTTATTCAACATTATTCTAGAAATGCTAGCTACAGAAAGTAGAGAAAAAAAGAAATTGAAGGAATTAAAGTAGACAATGAGGAAACTAAACTATCACTCCTTGGAGATGATATGATGGTATACTTTAAGAATCCTAGAAAATCAACTAAAAGGTTAGTGGAAATAATTAACAACTTTAGCAAAGTAGAGGGTACAAAATTAACCTAAGTCATCAGCATGTCTACATATTTCCAACACAATTCAGCAGCAAGAGTTAGAAAGAGAAACTCCACTTAAAAAATCACTATAGAAAATATAAAATATTTAGGAATTTATATGCCAAGACAAACACAGGAATTATATGAACACAACTACAAGAAACTTTTTACACAATTAAAACTTGATCTAAATAATTGGAAGAATGTTAATTGCTCCTGGGTATGATGAGATAATTTAATAAAAAATGAAAATCCTACTCAAATTAATCTACTTATTGTGGAAGAGGCTTGAAAAAAGAGAGGATTTGCAGGACAAACCAGGCATGCAGACCAAGGTGAAGGATCCATCTGTCAATCAAGGTGAAGTTTCCAAACAGAATGTTCCCAGGAGGAGGCAGTTGGGGGAGCCTGGCGAGAGGAGAGAAACTGGGACTTTGGCTCTGGGTTTACTGACCAGGAGAGAAATTTCTTCTCTGTGGTTTTCTTGACCTAGGCTGAGAGAGAGACCTTTGTGGCTTTTTGACAGAGTCTGGACTTGAATTACTCAAGCAGAGATTATATGACTAAAGAAAGAAGAAAAGAAGAAAGATACTTGTCCTCCATCTCTCTGGCGGTCTCTGAGTCACAATTGTGACTAGACTGACATTTTCCATAATTCCTCCTATCCTTCATTATAGATTAGGGAAACCTTCATCCCTCTCACTTTAGTTCTCCATCCTGTTTTCCAGTAGGGACTGTTATCGCTTATCGATTATTTTCCCAGGGCTACTCAATATTATGGATGTGATGCAATTTCACCTGTAAAGCATGGAATCATGGATCTCTTTGATCAACCTTGATAGATGTTAGGGTTGTCTTGATAATAGAGAATCTCCTATAGAACCAAGGTGGATCAGTCCATTCTGTAAGGCAATTTGGGACTATGGCCAAAGGGCGATAAAAGAATGCCTGCCCTTTGATCCATCCATACCAATTCTGGGTTTGTACCCCAAATTGATAATAAGGAAAATTATTGTACAAAAATATTTATAGCCTCTCTCTTCGTGTTGGCAAAAAATTGAAAAATGAGGGGATGTCCATTGATTGGAGAATGACTGAACAAGTTGTAGCATATGATGATGATGGAATACTATTGTACTGAAAGAAATTATGAACTGGAGGAATTCCCTGTGAACTAGAAAGACCTCCAGGAATTGATACAGAGCAAAATTAGCAGAACCAGAACACTGTACACAAAAACTGAAATATTGTGGCACAATCAAATGTAACAGACTTCTTTTCTAGCAGATCTAGGACAATCCAGAGCGAATTATGAGAAAGAATGCTATCCATATCCAGAGAAAGAACTGTAAGAGTAGAAACACAGAAGAAAAACATATGGTCAATCACATGGTTCAATTGGGATATGATTGAAATTTTGTCATTAAAAATTCACTGTATTGCAAATATAAATCATATGAAAATAGGTTTTGAACTATGATATGTGTATAATCCAGTGGAATTGCTTGTCAGCACAGGAAGGGGGTAGGGAAGAGAGGTGAGGAAAATCATGAATCTTGTAACCATGGAAAATATTCTAAATAAATAAATACACTTAAATTTTAAAAAATAAAATAAAAATAAAAATACTTTCCTGCCAAGCAACTGTAGAAGGATTCTCTCCTCTGGGGAAGAAATCCTCTACCCCTCTCCTTTTTTCAGGAAGAGTGAATGAAAGCCAACAAAGCTGTGAGTACAACTGAAGTGACAAGTAGAGCCTTAGACAAGACAAGCTAAAATCTTCATGGAATATTAGCACTGTCCAGATGAGCAACAACTAGAAGCTAAGAGATTCAGGAAAGAGCAGTTCTTAAGCAGTGACATTAAGGCTATCCATTGGAGTTTTTCATCCTCTTATTCTGACTTCAGGAACAAAAGAACTTTCTTATGCCCCCACCCACCCAGCCCTGAGAGCCTGTGTCTTTTGGATAACTTCATTTCCTAAACTCCTTTAAGCAAGAAAGGGAAAAACACTAGACTTGTACAGATATATAACTGAATTTTGAATTGTTCTATCACTTCAGCAGTTTTCATTGTTCCACATCCGTGTCTCTTAATATGATAAACATAAAACAGAAGTAGTCCTAAATATACTTCAGAAATTAACAATTTTCACAATGTATAGAGTCAAGTAATTTAGTAGTATCAAAAGTCTTCACAATTTTGAATCCATGATTGTCAGGGGGTGATATCTCAGGTAATTTATGAAATAAGCTTGAATTTCTGTTCACAAAGCAAATAGATGAATGAATGAATAAATGAGTAACCTATAAATTTTAATCAAAAGATTATAGATTGTTGTAAGATAAGAATCTGAAAAAATATTTTGAGTAAAGTCAATCATTGACATTCATGGTTTTGTGAAAGAGAATTCTTTCCTCTATTGTCTTTCCTGAGTTAACACTAACTTAAGTATCCCTACTTAGTACCTCACGAGACTGAAGACAGGATTAACTCCCCCTTTTCTACTTTTGAATTGAATCAACAAAAGATTTAACACCCTACTTAGTACTAGGTGAGAAGCAAGCAAGGTACTTAGAGAATTCACACCCTAGAAATTCAATCAAAGATATAATAAGGAAATAGACTTGTACAAGAATATTCATAGCTGAACTGTTTGTGGTGGCAAAAAATTGGAAAATGAGGGGATGCCATCTAATTTGGGAATGGCTGAACAAATTGTGATATGCTGGTGATGGAATATTATTGTGCTCAAAGGAATAATAAACTGGAGGAACTCCATGTGAACTAGAACGACCTCCAGGAATTGATGCAGAGTGAAAGGAGAAGAACCAAGAGAACATTGTACAGAGACTGATACACTGTGTTACAATTGAATGTAATGAACTTCTCTACTAATAGCAATGCAATGATCCAGAACTATTTGGAGGGATTTATGAGAAAGAACACTATCCACATTCAGAGGAAGAACTGTGGGAATAGAAACACAGAAGAAAAACAACTATTTGATCACATGTGGTGAGAAGTTGATCCTACAGACAGTGCTAGACAATTTGGAAACTGTGATTGGCCCCTGTGAAGTAGGAACAGGACAAGAAGTCACCATAAAAAGCAAGACCCAAACTCCTATAAGGCAGATTTTCTTCGAAAAGACAGTCTGAAGAGATTGTCTTCTGGAGATAGTCTTAGTCTTTGAGGGAACTTCACTGGAGACTACAATTTAGAGCATGTTCTTAGCTTCTACTTGGACTCTGACTCTTGGATTACTTCATTGGGTGAGCAAAAGACTGACCCCTTTCCTAGCTTCTGGAGAGATTAGCTTCCATCTTGGAGGAGGTCATGTGGTTACTCACTACCAGCCTTCCTGGTTGAGAGCTAATTAATCTCTGCCTAGATTAAGCAGACCTGGAGCAAAACATTTAGACTGATAGGATAGATAACTTCTCTATCCCCCTCATATTTCTCTTCTTTATTGTTTCCTCTCTATTCATAAATATTTATGAATAAATTTCTGACTCAAGCTATAATAAATACTGGGGACTACCTACTTTCATATAACCATCATCCAACCATTAGTTTTAATCTTTCTAGTTTCAATTTTTTCAATTTCAAGGATTCACATGATTTTATAAATAACCTCTTTTTCACTTTTGTACTGACAATCGTATATATTTGTGACTATATTCAGTATGGAAAAAAAAGGAGACAGACAATGCCTGCAAATTTGTAGATGGCTTTCCTGGTCATGTTCACCCCTACCATTGTAGAGTTATGAAATCCCTGGGAATTCATTGCCTATATTTATTGTTTGACTTAAAAACTCAAGTTTTGTGTTTCAATCATGTCCTCAAAGCATAGTGCAAGACCTTTGGACTCTAAGGGTGCGAAGTCAGTGAAACCACTTAGTGACAAAATAAAAGTGTTAGATAAATCTTGGGCTGGAATTCCTGCATCTGCTTTCTGACTAATGACTGATTGGCTAGAGACCCAGAGCAACCCTTCCCATCATTGATTATAGTCTTTGCTATACTCTGAGATCCTTAAAAATCTCAATTGGCACATGAAGCAAATATTGTTGATGGATTATTTCAGTCTAGTGCATATTTCACAATCTCCAATGCCATGGAAACTTGACCAGTCTCAGTCTTCCAACAACAGCAACTAAAGTCCAAAGATCTTCTCACTTGATTTCAGAGGGGGGGTCAGGGTAGGTTTACATGAGTGTAGTATACAATACCATGCTCTCACATTGTCATCTGATACAGTGAGAAGTAAAATTCAAGTTTTTAAATGTTTTAGTTTTAGGATTTTTACTTGTGCAGTACTTATGTTTGTAGATTTTATGTTATGAAAAGTAAACATTTTCTAAATTTAACATTTTCAAAAATTAAGATGTTTGCACAGAAGGTCACAGATTTCTAGGGAATTACTAGCAAGATAAAGTGTTTTGCATGCTACCAATTTTATTTTTATACTGCGTTTCATGGGTTATTTCATGGTTACTCTGTTAGAAAAAGTGCATATTTTCAGAATTACTGTTTTGTTATAAAAAATTACATGCATGAGTGTATTTTAAGTGATCTCTAGTGAAAGATTACAGTTTGTGATGGCCACAAGAACCTAACCCACTATTCCCCATAGGTTCAACGTATCAATATTCACATTTCTGTCTTTTGCATTGTTTTCTAGCTGTTACTGAAATGAAAGTTGAGAATTGACTGTACTAAGATAGTACTTCTGAATTTAAAAAGTAGGAAGAATTAGAGAATTTGGTGGGGGAAATAGGGAATATTAAAGTTGACATCAATTTTGAATACTTTCAAGTCCTATTGTCTTTTTTTTTTCTGGTTTTCTCATATACAATCTTGCCACTGCTGGAAGTCCCTCAAAATCACAGCAATAAAATGACCCACTGATTTTGAGTGAGATTCTTTTTCATTAAAATAGAAAGCATTCTATATGTGCTTTCTCAGTCGTACTATAGAGGACTCCAGCTAAGAAACACATTCAATTTTCCTTCATTATTCATTGTTGGAATGCATGGGGTTTTAAAAGAACTTTAAGGGTAATGAGCAGTATGAGATTTGTTATTATACTGAAAATTTTAATGATCAAAGAAACCTGGGGTTTAAGTAACTGAGACAACACTTAATGTCACCAACAGTCCATATTTTCTCAAATAAATGTGCAGTTATGTCAGTTAATTTATATTTAATCCATTCTTGGAATAATTTATTCATAAATTGAACTCAAATCATAATGAAACCAGAACAAGAATTTGAGTATTGGAAGGAGAAGAAAAGGAGTAAGGAGAAATGAATATCAATACCATAATTAAACATTTTTTTCTGAATTAAATTATTCTAGGAAAGAAAGAAAGGACTATCTGCAATTTTAGTTTCTCAAAAACTAGAATCAGACATCAAACTATCAAGGAAAAAGATCCACAATATGTGCTCTGAAATTCACTTTAGTGTACCATAGAGAAGGCAAGCTTTGTAGGAAATAAGACCTAAAACATAATAGGCAAAGTGATTGGGTAACTATAACGTTTTCCCCTATAATTCTAATAGATTTCAATTTCTAGACAAGTTGCCAATCTGCATTAGTGAAAGGAATCTTTACAGAAGAAGTTCTCTACATTGAAGAAAAAAATAATCCACATTAGAAACAAACAAATAATAATAATAAAAATAATATCAATGAAATACACTGTGGTGTATTCTTATGCTAGAAGAATGATAATTCCTGAGTATAGGGATCGGCTCACCTTCACATTTGTGGCTCCAGTATCTAATCATATATGTATATATATATATATATATACATATATGATTATATATAGTATATACTTATATAGTATATACATATATAGTAGATACTTAATAAGTTTCCAATTTATTTGTTGATTGATCAGACAGCTTACAATATATTGAAAGAGGATGGACTAATATGTGTAAAAGGAAATAACATAATAAATATATTATAATATCTAATATAATGGTTAAATGAATACTAAAATATATCAGAAGAATAAATATAATAAATGATGCCCAAAAAGTGAGCATAGACTGAGAAAAACATCACAGTGGAAGTAGGATTAAACTAAGATTTTAATCCAATATATTGTTTAAAAATTCAACCCATTTGATCTATATGTTAGAATAGAAAACCTTGGAATCAGAAGACCTTGATTAGAATTCTGAATCTAATTTCCTGGCTACTTGAACTTAAACAAGCACAATTGCTCTGAGCTTTGTTTTTCTTTTCCATAAAGGAAGGATAGGCATGATTCCACAACATACGCCATGGGGTATTTATTAGCAATCAATGAGAAAAATGAATGCAATGCCCTTTTCAAAATCTTTTTATAAATATAAACTATTTTTAAAATGTCATGTCATAATATAAGTAACTAAAACCAATTATTATTTGATCAAGCAAAGTTCAAGTTGTAAGATAATAGGGTTTTGTGTTGCTTTTTCATTGTCTAGGTCATGAAAATTCTTAAATTTTAACCCTTTAAGAATAATGTTTATTCATTTCACAGTTTTGCATATATATCAGGCTTAATTCAGGTATATAACAATGGCTAGTTGTATTCTTTTATGCTGGAAAATTATTTCCAATTATATAAGTTAATTTCATTTACTGAATTCTTATATAATAGCTGACTGTTTTCTATTTACCTTCACTAAACATACTATATGAAAATATTGAATGTTTCAAAGCATCAGGCAAAGTTAGATATTTAGGATAAGCAAGAATATGTCTTAGAGAGGTCTTTAATGAAATAAGTTTGGATTTCTTTTTTCAAAATAAATGACTCATAATCTTTGCTCAAAGTGTTGTTTTGTGTAAGGGATATATTTTAGAGAACATTCTTAAATATCAGATTCTAGATATGAATCAGTTCATGGTATGTTTCTATTAGCAACTAGCTAATAGAGATTATGACTCCTTATCTCCCACAAGAAGTACAGTGACTACTTATGAATGCCAATCCAATATGATCACTAGAGAAGCTCTTAAAGTGCTTTGTTTTTTGTTTTTGTTTTTTGTTTTTCCTGACCTGAACTGGTTAACCCCCCCCCCCCTTATGCAACCGGATGACCTTTCACTCCCCAAAGTCCCTTATATTAGTGCCAATATTAGGAGGATTATATAGAAGGGCTTTAACTCTATTGAATAACTTCAAATCTAGAACTCAAGTGATCCAAGAGCCTCAACCTCTCCCAATAGCAGGAATTGCAGATATACATCACATCCAACTCATATCTATTTTTTAAAATCATTAATTTCTGTGATAACATCATTTACATTACTTCTGCATAATTCCTTGGTTTTATTATCTTGCTATCCACTTACATCTACCATAAAATTCTCTATTGCTCTTTGTTAATATCCATCGTCAATTTTTCATAGGCAGTAATGTTCTCTAATTCACAGCCTTACAATATCACTTGAAAAATATCAAGACTAAATAAATGGCCCTACCAAATCTGGCATTCTCTGCTTGGATGTACATCATTCAAATCAAATTTAGAGTCAACAATAAATTGTGTAATATTTTATTATGTAAACCTTTTTACGGTGACTTTAAAATATGACATTTAACATATTCTCATATGTAAAGTCCTGATAGTTTTGCTTATTTTTTTATTATACTTGTTACATGGATAGATAATTTAAATTAAAATTTTATAAAAAGTGAAAATGTAGACATACATCCAAGAAGTTGTTGATGTCCTTACCATTTTCTCAATAATAGTTATTGGTATTTCCTAAATATTTTATAGCCTTTTTTGGTGATTTTTGCCAAATATCTGCTATCTTCCTTCCCCCTCTCATGTAATTTGAGAAATAGTGCCCTCTTCAGTGTCCTCTAAATTGCATTGTCTTCTTCATAGCTATGATCTGTAGATTGTTGATCATGTCCAAACATTCTTCCCATATTTGTTTTGCTTGGTGCCACGTCTACTTTCTCCTATAAAATATCAAGGACTATCAAAATATAAATGTACTGGTTCCAATGTAACTGATGAAAAAATAGCTTGGTGAATGAATGACAAATCTGTTAAAGCATTCTTCCATTTGTTGTCCTCTCTCCAATTTCATCCCTAAATGTGCTTGATTTGGTGTGATCCTATTTGGGTTTCACATGATTTTTCTGCAAAATTAAATTTATTTCACCATTCATGCTATTTAACCAGACTCTACATGTTATAATCATCTGTCATCCTCAATAAGATTTTGCCAATCAGCTTATATTATGAATGGTGCTTACCAGGAAAATAATCTATGCTTTTCCACTTGTCAAAAAGATCAGGACTTTTGGATCTGAGATATTTTCTAGGATATAGGCATCTTATTTGTGGTGATTTTTAAAATATTTATTTAATTTTCATAGGAAATAAGTATAATTTTGTGAGTCATAGATCTTCCATTTGGCAAGTATCGGTAGCTTGTTTGACTAGATCAGGTTGAAGCTGTTTTAATTGCAGGCTCTACCTTCTAAAGTGATGTTAATTTTATCTTTGTTCTAAAAAGCTTGTAATCTGACTGTAGACAAAAAGCAGATTTGAAAAAGACTCAGTATCAGAAACCACTCATTTTCTGCTCAGATTGTTTGTTTGTGATATTACTTGGTAAATGTACTGTCACATGCCTTTTGCTTATCTTAAGGGAAGGATGAATGGATAGATAGATAGATAGATAGATAGATAGATAGATAGATAGATAGATAGATAGATAGAAAGATAGATAGATAGATAGAAAGATATAGAGAGAGAGACAGGGAGAACAACAAACAGGAGAGCAACCAGGTAATCAAGAAGAGAAGGAGGAGAGGTGGAAGGAAGGGAAGGGGAAGGAAGAGAGAGAGAGAGAGAGAGAGAGAGAGAGAGAGAGAGAGAGAGAGAGAGAGAGAGAGAGAGAGAGAGAGAGAGAGAGAGAGAATTGTATCCAAAAATAAAGAAGTACAAGGGTTAGGAGGTATAGTCCTCTACCATTTGGTCCTTTACTTCCTGATTTTTAGTCATAGAGTTCAATATTTTAATATGCTCCCCTTATTGCTAATTTTTTACCTAAAAAAGTACATATTAAAGGGCATAGAAACTTGATCTGGAAGATCATATCATGCTCTTTGTAAAATATCTCTGCAAAGGATAGTGGAACAGGTTATCTCTAATTATCTTCATAATGGACTTTTTCATGTTTATCACACTCACTGCAAGAAGTGATGATCAAGGAAATGTTCATTCCTATTGTCTTTAGTTGCAAGATACAACTTATTTCTTTAATCATTTCTCCCAGGAAAATCTGTGATTTATTCTTCCACTTAACTGTACCTAACTTTTATCTTCTTTTTTCTCAGAACAAAAATGTTAACATTGATATGATCCAGTAATTCCAGCAATATGTTAATTCTTGGTGATCATACAGAGATTCTCCATGTTTAGAGTACTAATAATTAAATTTGTCATTGAGTTTTTTTTTTCAATCATATCTAACTCCTCATGATGGCAGCTCAGATTTTCATGCCAAAGATTATAAAGTGGTTTGCCATTTCCTTCTCCAGCTCATTTTACAGATGAGAAAACTAAAGGAAACCAGGTTAAGTAATGTGCCCAGGGTCACACAGCTAGCAAGTTTCTGAGGCCAGATTCAAACTCAGGAAGATTAATTTTCCTGACTCCAGATAGAACATTCTATCCACTCGACCCTCTAGCTGTCTCCAACAGTTAAATTACCGATGGCCTAATAACCATGACTCCTACCACATTCTGCCCAGTTTCCCACTATTTTGTAATTGTTACTGAGAAAGAAAAGAGACAATATGGGATCATGAGCTAGTGTGTAGTTTTCTTTCATAGATTTCTATGGTCACAGAATTCATCCTCAGATGGCCAAGCTAGAGGTCATGAGCTTCATCATATTTAACTGAGCAGATTCTTGGGGACCAAATGGCATCTGTTTTCAGGACCTTTCTAGAAGTCATTCTTTCAGAACAGAACTTAATAGAGTTTGTACTCTACTGTAGCTAAGGATTTTGAAAGCCCTAGGTCACTTCCATTCCACAATGAGGCAATAAAGAAGGACTTTGGGGAAGGTGAAGAACAGTAAGTTAAATAGGGTTTCTTTTTAAATGTTGCCCTTGATATTTTGTCATTGAAATTGACTAGAATTTTGTTTAAATTCCTCTGGAATTCAGGAAGTAGAGAGGGTTGAGTAGAGTTCTGTCAAAAGTTCAAAGTATTGATCTGTAATTAGCAGCACTGCCCCTTGGTAGCAATATGACAAAATTCTAGAATCAATTAATTGAATATTAAATAATCTAAGGAAAGACAATCATTTTCCTTTGCTGTGAATGTTTTTCATTTCCTTTTTTTTATTTTTCCAAAGCCATGAATGGCTAACACTAGGGAACTTCAGTGCCTATGATTAATTCCTCCACTTTTACAAGATTTCGCTATTAGTTTTAATGTGTATAAATGTGGATTTTATGAAGAATTAGGACACTGTTGGATGTATTGGTTTGGTATTTGTGTTACTATAAAATCTGAATGTTCCAGACAGACTCATTGTGTGACAGACCCTCACTGTTCTCCTCACCTCCAGAAATTCACTCCTGGGGCCCCTCCCCTATCGAGGTGATCAATTTCACATACTCTTCAGTCTGGCACTTTTCTCTAGTGCCAACCTCTGTCACAAATGTCTCCTTGGACTTCTGAGTAATTAAGCAACTTCTACTTTAGCTGTACCTCCTTTCAAGATAAGCCAAAGTTTATTTCTTAGGAATAAAGTTCAGGAAAAAGAACTTGTAAGACCATGATTTTCTCCATTTTTATTGCCTTCCTTACTTGTTTTTGCCTTTTAATTATAATCACATTTTCAAAGCAAAGGCTAAATGTAATAGAATCACATTGGTTTCAGGCAAAGTTTCTGACACTAGAGTACTGCCTCCAAGATGAGCAGCTTTATTTTTCCCGTAGTAAATTAGAAAGTATTAAGTTCTTAGTTCACCAAAATACAGACATTATGTGATATACTCTGCCATATTATGGGATACATTTTAAGATGAAATGGATTGTGAGAATTTTGGAAAGATTGTCAATAATGCCATAGTTATATAGCTCAGAAATTTCAGAAATGAATATTGAAAAGTTCAGCTTTTCTAACCATTTATATCCAAGACTCTATAACTTGGAAGAGAGGAATCTAGGTCACTGAGTGGGCCAGGAGGCAGGAAGACATGAGTTCAAATGTGACCTCAGGAACTCACTAGCTCTGTGACATTTGGCAAGCCACATAATCTCTGTTTGCCTTAACCTATTAGAGCAGGAAATAGGAATCTCTTCATTGTCTTTGCCAATAAAACTTTATAGAAGGTCACAAAGAATTGAACACAGCTGAAACCTAAGCAAATAAATGTGAAAGGGCACAACATTATCACAGCTGAAAGAGGAGCTGTCACTAATTTAGCTCTTTCTTTGCCTATCTCCTGCAAATTTTTCTGACCTAGAAAAATCTCCATTTTCTTTTGTTTGGCTAATGAGTGTGTGTGTGTGTGTGTGTGTGTGTGTGTGTGTGTGTGTGTGTGCCTGTGTGTGTGGCTTTAATAAGGTCAAACACATTTGTACTTTAAAGCAATTTTTAAAAAATACCATAACTCATTACATTCCAACATCTGTTGTTTACTTAAATGTGCCTGTTGCCACAAGATATACAGAATTCAGTGGTATTTGAGAGAAACAAATAATTCTGTTTTGCTCATTTGGACAATCACAGAGGCAATAATGGCATCACTGGACAACATCAAATGTGAATATCAGCTTCAAATTTGAACTTAAATGGCATGTCATAGTATGTGCTTATTATGTTTATAGGATATCAGTGCCATGCAGAGGAGAACAGTAGGAGCTAAGGTTTGGCTTTGAAATGAACCCAACAAAGAAAATCAGTCTAAAAACTGAGATGAAAGATGAAAGAACCAAGAAAACAGTTCTCTTTCAAACTGGAAACAAAAAAAATGGTTTATAGAATGTCTTAAAAAATACAAAACTTATAGCTGGCAAGGAAAGATTCATCTAAACTTTTTGTAGTATTAATGAGTTAACTGAGGTCCATAAAGGAGATGTGGCTACCTCCAGGTCATAAAACTAGTGGTCAGAGTTAAGTGGTCAGAGACAAAAAAGTCAGTGGCAGAGTTAAATTTAGAACACAGGCTACCTGATGCCCAGCACAGTGTTCTTCTGGCAGCACTGCACTGCCCTTCCTAATTATGTCTTCACTAGTAGTTTCGGATGTTCCATATGCTTTGGGTAGGATTGAGCATACCAATCATAAAGCAAGGGCTAGTTAATTAGTTACCATGGTAACTAGTATTCTGAAGATGCATTATTGTCTTTAGAAGTAAGCTCCTGTCTTTCTTTTCTGTTTGTGAGACTGAGAACAATGGCCTGGAAGTCAGAAAATCTAGATTCTAATACTTTCTCTAACACTTATTCATTGTGTAAACTAGTAGACCACTTAGTCTTACTTTGTTTCCTTATCTGTAAAAGGGGGATAATGATACCATATTATCTAGTAAAGAACGGTTGCTATGAAGAAAGTGCTCTGTAAAAGCCATAAAATACTAAATAAACATTAGTTGTAGTTATTAACCTCTGGGTAATTCTCCCATCCCCAATAATGTTTTTTATTGGTTGTCTGTTTCAACTTGAAGTCACAGTTGTACATAGAAAGGTTAATCATTCATTTTAATTTACTAGAAGAGGAAATCCTGTATTCACACCCCAGAATTCCATCTTCTACTTGATGGAGATGCCAAGGCAAGGATAACTTCACAGCAACTGGAAATCATTCCAAATAAATTCCAACTCCTTAACCTGGTATGTGAGGGACTCTACAATACTCCCCACCTAGTATAACTTTACTGGTTGCTTTCTTAGAGAAAGTGACAGGAGGTAATACAGGGGAGGAAAGGGTGCCAGATACTACTCTTGACATTTTATAACACAACTCTATGAGGAAGATATTCTTATCATCCTCATTTTAAATTGAGGAAACTGAGGCAAACTGAGGTTAAGTGATATGACCAGTTGTAGTAGACTTGACAAATGGGCTGAATTAGATTGAGGATAACAGAGAGGTCTCAAACCTGTTTGCAAATTGTGGGGGGGTGTCTACCTGAAGCATGTAAAGACTCTCCCCAGCCTAATAGATGGATGAGAAAAATTTTTTTCCAACTGCCAGGAAAAAAAGCTTGGTTAGACCTCAAAGGTACCAAGATCATCCACTACATCCTGGACCATCACCAGTTGTCCTGATTCCTCTTACCTCTGGAAGAAAGAATAAAGTTAAAATGGGTAACTTCACTTAAATCCAATTCATTCTTTCATTAAATCCAAATCATGAGCAAATCAAGGCTTCACCCATGATGTATGTGTGATGTATCTTCTAAAACAAACAAAAAGGAACAATGACTTTCCCAGGGAGAAACACTTAGTTTTTGTTTAGAACTCAACTTCCTGACTCCAGGACCAAGTGCTCTATCGGCTGTACCCCTTAGCAACCTCTAGAACAGAAGTATCAAACACAGGTCCCCCAACACTACAGAGACTTCCCCTGAGCTTGAGAACTAGATTAAAATGTGATTAGTAAATACTTAACAAAATAAATAAAAATATAATCTGAGATAATGTTAATTTGTTGTTTTCTAAATCAATATGCCACCCAAAAGGGGTTCTTTTCTATTTTAGTTTGCTACCACTGCTCTAGCTAGATGAGCCCTTTTTCTAGCCAAATTGGTTTTGCTCTGCTTTAGAAACCTGCTATATACTTCAAAGGTCTGACCCAGACACTCTCCAGCTTAAAATGCTCTGTCCTCTCTTCTTACCCAAGTCCTTCCTCAGTTTTTCCTCCCCAAAGTCTTCCCTAATCACCTTAGACCATCCTCTAAAATTTAGGACAGAAACATCTAGTGGTTTGCTGATAAATGTTTAATAACCAGAACTGTTTAAAAATATACTTGACACACTTTTAAGTTTAACCTGCATTATTAACATTTTTCTTCATAACTTTTTCATTGTTGTTTAGTTGTTTTTCAGTCATGAATGGCTCTGTGACACCACTTCATTTTTCTTAGCAAAGATACTTAGATTGGTTTAGCATTTCCTTCTCTAGCTCATTTTACAGATGACGAAACTGGGGGAAACAGGATTAAGTGATTTGTCCAGAGTTACACAGTTAATCAAGACCTCAGCTCAAAATTGAACTCAAGTGCCTATCTCCAGGGCCTTCCTTCTATCTACTATTCCAGCTCGCTGCCCCATAATAAATAATAAAATACATTTTATATATTTATTTATATATTTTTATATACACAAACACACTGATTCATAGTACTTGAAGATTTCAAAGTGTAAATTCTCACACTGAAATTTTAACATTTGGCTCTCCTGAGCTAGTTCCAACAGGTTAGAGCATACTCCTAGATGCAACTAAAACTAAATAACAATATAAGGTAGCAAGTGCTATTTCTTCAACTTGTTTGTGAGGCCTTAAGTGGCAAATATATGTAGTACTTTGTATAATGTATGGCAAGGTTTTAATAAGTGTTTATTGCTGATGATCTGTGGTTCTTTAGTAATTATAATCAAGGAATTTTTATATTTATCCATCATTATCATAAAGTAATAGATCATTGAGGGGCTTTAGAAATCACATATCAAATGTTGTAAATGAGGAAACTAAGGAGCTAACAATTTGTGATGAAATTAGAATGGAAGCTCTGGTCTCTGTCCTCAAGAATCATAATGCAGTGCTTTTCCTGTTCCATCAAGGAGCTCCAAACTGAGAAGAGTGGCTTTATCCCAAGGAAGTTGTGATCACCCAATCAGATGGGGGAAGAATAGATCACATCTCACCTTCCCCACAATAGCCAATCATGGAGTCTGATTTCAAAATAACATAAGACTTAGCTTTATTCCCCAAAATGCATCACTTTACCCACCTTCCTCTGATGTCCTACCTCCCAGCCTTCCTCCTTCTAACTCAAGCATTTTCCTTTTTAGGGCAGATATAACCTTATCACTCTCTGGGCACCCACAACAGCAACCAGTTAGCTAAACCTCCCTTCCTTCCTTCCTTCCTTCCTTCCTTCCTTCCACTCAGTATAGCCAATCCCCTGCTTCCCAGGGGAGCCAAAGACTGCTGCTGGTGGCCCGCAGGGCTCTGCACTCCAAGCCAATTAATAGTAAGAAATCCTATCTTTCACTGGAGGTGGGAACTTGAGCAGGCATGTTTGATTTTCACAGCAGATCTTAATCCATTATCATTCCCCAAAATCTACCCATACTCTGAACTTCCCCAATATGAAGAACACCATCAACTGTCCAGTTACCCAGGCTCACAGCCTTGGTATCATTTTCAGCTTTCCACTCGTCACTAAATGACCTATTCAATCGATTGTCAGATTATATTGGCAACATATCTCATAATCTCTTATTCTCTAGTCACACAGACAACCCTCTTTCTTGTTCAGGTGCTGCTCATCATCTGTCACCTTAACAACAAAAGTGGGTCTCCCTACCTTATGTCTCTCCCCACTCCAATACATTCCTCATAAAACTGCCAAAGCAATTATCTTAACATGCAAGCCTTCCTGTGTTATGTCCTAGTTAACTCCAGGGTTTAAGTATTGATTTGAGGATCAAATATAATTTCATATTTAACTACATTCATTTGTACATTTTTATTTTTGTGTAAATTTTACAATGTGTACAATTTTTAAGCAATATATCTATATAATTTTACACTGTATATCATTGTTAAGCAACATTATCTATATAATTTATAAATCAGTAAATGCAGACTTATCTGGGGCTGGTGTCCAAACTGTTTTATTTTTTTTTAATGGATAAGGGCACCCAATTGAAGAAGCTTTGGAGACTTCTGCACTAGATCACAATCCCTCTCTAAGACTTTCAGAACTGCTGGATAGAACTAACTCTATATGCAAAACATGTGAAAATAAAAATCTTGGTTATCTCCAAAACCAAATCTCATCCTTTTCCTTCAAAACTCATCAGAAGTGTGACAAATTCTAGAAGAGGGCTACAAGAGAAAAAAATAAGATAATTACCTCTAAAGTGAATGTTTGACATATACTCATCTGTACCTATAGTCTTTTGGTTGTGGTGCAGTCCTACTCAGAAGCAGACACCCTAATCATCAATTCTTCAAACTTTCTTATCCTCTTTATGCAAATAAAGGAAGAGAAGAGGATCATGTGTATAATTATTGTCCATTTGGCTGACCTGATTTTAGGCTTTCCAGGCAGGAGAACAGGTCCTAAACAGTCTTATGGGAGGCGGGAATATATGAAATGAGCTCTTGCGGTCCCTTTCAGCCATAAGATTCTGTTTGATATGTACAATAGGCACCCTTCCAGAGAAGAGATGTCAGATCTTCATTCACTCACTTCTTCATCCAGGAATGGGAGAGTAGAAGTGGCACCTGTCATTCACAAAGGGGAAGTGTGGAAAGGAACCAATCCCTCCATGTCTTTTCCAATAAATATAACAGAAGGTCTAGACAGTTTTGGTCTCCTGTTGATTCCACCTTCATTATTCAGAACAAGGGGTGTATGGGGTGCCCAGTGTTAGATTTAAATAGTTTTGAGCGTTAAATAGTTGTAGATAAGAGAGTGGGATCCATAAACTGGGATAATTAAAATGTTTGGGAGCAAGGGAAATATATAACAATTATGACCACTGAAATATGTTTTCTACTGTGTCTTGGTTTTATATAACTATAAGATGGTTGCCAGGAAATATATTCCCAATTTATGAATATGCCCAAGCCAACTGGGTTTTATAGAGAAATTTAATTTATAATACACTGATTAATCAATAGCAAAAGAGAGAAAGTAAGAAGGGAATAAGAATGAAGGGCCTCAAGCCAATAAGGCCTAGACCTCAGTCCTAAGAGATAAATCAGTCAGTTGGTTTTATCACTCACCCAAGATCTCTCTAGGTAAGGCTTCTCATGCCAACCTCAGGCTCCACCTTCAAGAGAGCCTCCTTTCAAGAAATGTTTCCAGAGAATTCTCCTCCTGACTCCTCCTGAGTTCTCCTTCCACAGCCTCCTTCAAGACCTCTCCAGCACTCTCCCTCCAGGACCTCTCTCCTCTCAGACCTCCTCCAGAGCATCAACCTCTTCTCTCCTCCTCAAAACCTCAGACCTCGCTATCTTTAAGCAAACAATCTAAGTTCCCTCCCCTCAGTTCTCACATCTACCAATCACTGTCGATGACTCCCCTGTGCCAATGGTGGCTCTAGCTTAACCCAGGACAGTCCAGAGGTCTGTCTCCTTTGCACATGTCTGTTGAAGGTCATATTCTCAAAAATTAAATCGTGATCTTTGCTGCAGCCCTTCCTAAATCCTGTTACTCTGAGTAGGGTGGAGATTGTAGTTTCCAAGACCTGGTTCTGTCATTCCAAGTATCTCTATTGTATCAATTCTAAAATCAATCATGACTCAAAGAACTTCCTGTTCTATGCTTAAGCATAGGTCAAAGCCCTTTCCATTGTTTAGCAAAAGGTTTCTGTCCTAAAGTAGTCTTAAGTAGGGAGGAGAAGGATCCTCCTATGTCAAGGAGTTTCATATTGCAATAGAGTTCTTACTATCAGTAGAAGATTTTTTCAAGTATGAAATTTCCCAATGGGGAAATTTCCAACATTCATAAGTCTAAGAAATTTTAAGGTTTACACCAGGGATGGGTAGTATCTCTGGTATGGGGGGCTTGTCGTGCCCTCCTAGGGCAGCTCTCCAGCCTCTGACCCCCACCTGACACCCAGCTCTCACTTGTGGCTCCCAGTAGCTGCTAGCATGCGGCAGTGGCCACACCCTGGGCAACGGCTTCGACAGGCTGGCTAAACCTTGTGAGGGTAGCCATCAGGTCATCGACCCCTGGTGAACCAGGGCTTTGATCACCCAGCATGTGAAGACTGCTTCGGCAGAAGAGGCAGAAGAAACCAATAAGAAGGGTCAATGGCTGAGATGGTGACACATCAATGTACTGTGGAGTGCTCAGGGCGTGTTGGAGCACAAAAGACAACAGGGCCATCCAATGCAGCTGAGGAAGTGCCATCCAAAATGCACGCAGACAGTTCACGCATTTTACAACATGAATCGTCTTAGAGATCCATCTTATTTGCAAACATTTCAGTCTTGCCTGGATGACAAGCTGTCTGCCAAGGGACCACTCACTGGAAGCTCAACCGAGAAATGGAACCAATTCAAAGACACAGTGAAGGAAACATCAAAGACAGTCCTAGGCCCCAAACAACGCAACCACCAGGACTGGTTCGACGAGAACAACACTGCTATTGAAGATCTATTGAGCAAAAAGAACAAAGCCTTTATGGAGAGGCAAAATAACCCAAACTCTGCTCCTAAAAAGAACAGATTCAAGTCTCTCCAAGCCACGGTGCAGCATGAGATCAGGAAGATGCAAGACCGATGGTGGGAAAAAAAGGCAGAAGAAATACAGTGTTTTGCTGATATGAAAAACTACAAACAATTTTTCAGTGCCCTCAAGACTGTCTATGGGCCATTAAAACCCACCACCACTCCCTTGCTATCCTCTGACAGTGACACTCTCATAAAAGATAAAAAAAGGCATCAGCAACAGGTGGAAAGAACACTTCAGTCAGCTTTTCAACCGACCCTCTTCAGTTGACCAAAGCACCCTTGACCAGATCCCCCAAAATCACACCACTGAACAACTTGATGTCCCTCCTTCAATAGAGGAAGTTCAAAAAGCCATTAAACAAATGAGTGCAGGCAAGGCACCCAGTAAAGATGGCATCCCAACCGAGGTGTGCAAAGCCTTAAATGGAAAGGCACTCCACTCCAGGCATTCCACATAGTGCTGACCAGTATATGAGAAGAGGAAGACATGACCCCAGAACTCAGAGATGCCTCCATCGTAGCCCTATACAAGAGCAAAGGCTCACGAGCAGCCTGTGACAACTACAGAGGCATCTCACTACTCTCCACTGCTGGAAAGATCCTCGCCCGTGTTATACTCAACAGACTCCTGTCATCTGTTTCAGAGCAGAACCTGCCTGAATCGCAAATGCAGGAAAAATGCCTTGAGCAGAACCTATGTCTCTACATTGTCTTCATAGACCTTACGAAGGCGTTCGACACAGTGAACAGGGACGCATTGTGGGTGATCCTCAGCAAGCTCGCTTGCCCAGCAAAATTCATCAAACTGATCCAGCTCTTTCATGTCGACATGACAGGGGAAGTCCTCTCTGATAGAGAGACTTCTGATCGCTTCAACATCTCCAATGGCGTGAAACAAGGCTGTGTCCTCACTCAGGTACTATTCAACCTATTTTTCACCCCAGTATTATGACATGCTGTGATGGATTTAGACCTGGGCGTCTACATCAAATAACAACTGGATGGCTCACTATTCAACCTTCGCCGCCTGACTGCAAAAACAAAGACAACAGAGAGACTCATCCTGGAAGCTCTCTTTGCAGATGACTGTGCTCTCATGGCCCACCAAGAAAATCATCTCCAAACCACAGGTTCTCCACCGCAACAAAACTGTTTGGCCTGACTATCAGCCTCAGCAAAACAGAGGTGCTGCTCCAACCTGCACCAGGGAGGCCAATGAACCAGCCGTGCATTACAATCTAGGGCACACAGCTTTCTAACGTCAACACTTTCAAGTACCTGGGCAGCACCATCGCCAACAACGGGTCCCTAGACCATGAGATCAATAGCAGGATCCAAAAGGCCAGCCAGGTACTCGGGCAGCTGCGCTGCAAAGTCCTCCAACACAGAGGTGTAAGCACTGCAATGAAGCTCAAAGTGTACAACGCAGTGGTCCTCAGCTCGCTCCTGTACAGTTGTGAGACATGGACACTGTACTGGAAGCACATGAAGCAGCTGGAGCAATTCCACCAATGCTCCCTCCGGTCAATCATGAGGATCCGATGGCAGGACCAAATCACCAACCAGGAAGTCTTCGACAGAGCCAACTCCACCAGCATCGAAGTCCTGGTCCTCAACACCCAGCTACGATGGTCCGGACACGTCATCCGCATGGACCCACTGCAAATACCAAGACAGGTATTCTACGGTGAACTGTCAGCTGGACTCAGGAAACAAGGCCAACCAAAGAAAAGATTCAAGGATCAGCTAAAGTCAAACCTGAAGTGGGCTGGCATTACACCAAAGCAACTAGAACTCGCTGCCTCTGACAGAAGCAGCTGGCGAACCCACATTCACCATGCCGCCGAAGATGAGCAACGTCGACGTCTTGCCTCTGTGCGTGAATGCCGACACCAGGCCACAACCGCACCTCCCATAACAACTGGCGTCCCAGGCCCCATGTGCCACAAACTGTGCGCCTCAGCCTTTGAACTCCAAAACCACATGAGGGTACACCATAGATGAAAAAGCACAAAGACAATTGTCATTCTCGGTCACTGAGAGACTACCACTACTACTATTCAGAACAACCACCAGGTGAAGTTTTCTGGATCAGCTTTCAAATGCAAAACAAATTAGTATTCCAGAGTTAGGGTGCTAAGATGTTCCTTCTTTCTCAAAGATTGTAAAATGCAATTATCTTAGGTTATTATTGGGTTTTTTTGTTCCTTTTGTTCAGACCTAGAATTTTATTCACATAAAGAAATTCCTCCAGCTCAAGCAAATTGGCTACTATTGTGCTTCTTGAGTCTTCTGGAGAACTAAGAAGTTAAGAGTCTTTCCCAGGTAGGACTTGAAACCAGGTCTCATTGACCCAGAGCCCAGCACTCTCAACCACCAGATAATCCTACCCCTTAAACTGTTCTTTATAACACAGCAAGGATTTGTTTGATATGAATATGAATGTATTAATGGAACATTACCTCCTACTCTTTTTCATGATTCATCTAAAGATGAATTTTCTAGAAGGAATAAGCATTTTGAGGGATATCAAGAAATATGAGAGATTATATATGAGGTGAGGCAAAATAGAGGAAAAAAAGCAGCATATGCCCTGATGACAACTATATAAAGAAAGTCAAAAGAATAAGGCAAGAAAAAAAATGCAGTTCAGATCCTACAGACATTATTGGAAGACTTCCTTGACCAACTTAAAGCAAATAGGCCTCATTTCTTTTTAACAAATGCAATACAAGATTATTCTGTTACATGAGTAACCCACAACTACTATTTTTCCTGTGTAGAAGAACTATTTTAGAGTGTATAGTTGTAATTTGTTTACTTTGTTAAAAATAAATTAGTATATTTTTCTTGAAAAAATAATAAGTAGTGGAAAAAATGTTTGTGTTCTCCTTATACAAAATGGTAGGTTTCATTATTGAATGTTACTAGTTTCAGAAGATCATCTATTAAGAGCTGAAAGGGATCTTAAAGCTCACCTAATCTCTCTTCCTCTCATTTTAGAGATGGGGATATAAATTTGCCAATAGTTCCACATGTAGTTAATGACATTACTCAAATTGAAACCAAGACACCTGACTCACTTCAATCCAATAAACATTTATTGAGAACGTAGTATGAGACAGATACTGTGCTCAGAGGCCAAAGATAGTCACTGCCCTAAAGGAGCTTCCAATCTAACAGTTCTATAACATGAATCTCTATTTATATTTGAATATGCATCTGACAGAAACACAAAACCTGGACTAATCTTCCTGGCATGGGAAATGCTTTGTGTATGACCTTACACAAATCTTTCTGCCTCGACAGACATCAGCTTTCTCCACTATGAAATGAAGGAGTTGGATTAGGTGATTTTGCACATCCTGTCCAACGCTACATCTATAAACTTGGGGTTCTACAAATCTACTGTGAAACATCTTTGGTGATTTCAGAGCTATAAACAGAGCTTATTGAACTTCTTTCATTCTCTCTATATTTTACACAAGCAACTTGAAAACCCCTCATACTGGGTTAAATTTCTATGCTCTGCTTCATGATTTAAAGGCCTATTAGTCAAATCATATGAAAATAAAATCATGAAGCTTCTTGATGACAGAAATTATCCTTTGCCTCTTTCTGTATCCCTAATGCTTAGCACAATACCTGGCACAAGGGGCCAATTAATTGACTAAATTAAATGGAAGAGTAGAAAAGAGAATATTGGAGGAGGGAATCAAACCCCAAATAATCAGTCAAGCTCTAGAAAGTTTCTTTACCTATATTGTCCCGCTTCTACTCTATTTCTGTTTTCTTATTATAACCAAAATAATCAAACATTTTTTCTCTGCAAAGGTAACCAAAATTGCAGTCATCATCAAAATTTTAAGTGATACTCATTAAAACTACTTAGAAATCCTAGAAGGAAGGATTTGGGGATATGAAGCAACTAGGAATAGAAAATGTTGGCACAGGCAATTCATTAGGATCCCAAGAAAATAAAATGATTTTCTTGTTTTGCTAGAATGGTTAAAAATGTATCATTTGGCACACATAAATGACCATTTTTCAAATGATGAAATATACTAAAGTGTTTTCTTCAGATCTCAGGGGATTTGCTTTAAGTATTTGCATAAATAAATTATAAATGGGCACATCACAGCTGACTGCACTGAGAGAGATGAAGTTCAACAGAGTGAATTAAAAACCAGGCTCAGCAGTAAAGAGGAATGTTTAAAACCAACCCAAGCAGAGCTTTTTTTTTTTTTTTTTAAATTCTAAACCTCCTCTAAATCTATCCATTCAGTGCCTTCCTGGCAGGCTCTTCCCTGACTCTCTTCAAATTTAATTTTACTTCTTTCTCAGGTCGCCCCAATGAGCCCTGCATGGCTGCAGTCTTATTAAAAATGACTCTTGCCCCCAGCATTGAGGAGCCCTTAATTGGCTTTCCAGGCCCATTTATTTGGGATTGCATTTGATGTGCATGGTCTTTATTAGCCCAGGTGAAGAAATAAATGAAGAAATGTATTACTGTGGTCATCAAATATTAAAAGAAGCCAGGGCCAAAGCCTCCCTTTGCACCCTATTTCGTGGTCGTAGTCATAATCAATGAACACAGGAGTAGCAATAACAACTGGCAAAGTGAAAAATGTCATCCGTATGCAGATGAAAAAGAGGGCAGTACTCGGTGTCTTGGCTGCATAACCTGCCTTCCATAAACTACCACCTCAGAAACAATTAAGCCTGACCATAAATCCAGAAGCTTGGAGAAACTAAGCAGGGGTCTGCGTCAGAGAAAGGAAGGAGCAGAAGCACTCTAAGGAAGAGGATTCATTAACCGGGGCCAGAAGACAGTTTTTATAGGTTTGGGCCCCATCAGGGACAAGGCAGAGCATTTCCAAAGGCTCCGATTCATTTGGTTTAGCCACAGGAGTTATCATGCTGGATCCTAAGAATGTTTCATTGCTGTGCCGTGAAATGATAGTCTTACAAAAAATACACATAATGGTAACTCTGAAGTACAAACCTCTTCCTCTTTCTGCAGCCATAGACTCTCATTCAGTTTGGTTGTTCACTGAAACTGTCTTGATCTACCAGGACGCTTCCTAATAAGCAAATTCCAACAAGAGCCCGAGAGCAGAAATCTCAGGCTGTCAGCATCAGCTTTCTTCTTATCACTCATTCCGGCTTCACTCAGACAGCTTCCTTTTACCCCTTAGCTTGCTTCCCTCCTCACCACTCGCTCTTTCATATCCTCTTCATGCAAATGAAGAGAGAGAAGAGGATTAGGGGTATAATTACTCTCCACCTGGCTGCCCAAATTTAAGCTTCCCAGGCAGGTGGAAAGGTCCTGGGCAGCCTCACAAGTGGTAGATTAAACAAGGGCCGCTCTGCTCTGGAGCCTGCTGGGATGCGCTGCTGAAAATAGAGCACAGAGCAATGAACTGGAGCTCCCTCTTAAAATGAATAAGAAGGCGTTCCCAGGACCACCGATACTTCTCCAAATCCCACCTTTGAAGCTAAAAAGGGACCTTGGAAATCTCTCTTTGGACCCTTTTGATACTTACCAACAAGCCTGTAAATACTTGGTACACAAACAAGGGAAATATACTGATGAGCCAGTGCTAGATACTCTTTGTAAACAAAAGCCTAAACAAGGGAATTTTCTATCATTTCAGAAACACACATTTGTGTATTGGACTGTCAAAGGATTCAAATAATTCATCTTGGAAAACCAGAGGATAAATTTAAATGCATCATTTTATCAGGCTCAGGAAGCATCATCTTATTGTGCTAACAATGCCTAATAATCAGTGGTACCGTAGAACTAATAAATCAGATTAAAGAAAAATCAATATTCAGTAATAATAAGCTCAGAAAAGAATATTAGATACATAAGACTGATTATTCAATCGCTAAGGAAAAGAAAACAACTATTCTACACCTATATATTTAAGATGCTTTATTTTTCCCTCTGACTCATCAGTTCTTTTAAAAGTTAGAATCAGCCAACCGTAGGTTTCAGTTGTCTTCAATTAATTGCTTTATTTTGAAATGTATCCCCTGTGATTCTGAAAAAGAGACACAGTGTTTTATAGTGGTACCAACACTAGATTTGGAAAAGGAAGACATGGGTTAAATTTGAGCTGCATCTAGGACCTTGGTCACGTGACTCCCATTCAATTTCTTTGTCTAGAAAATGAGATAGCTAGACTCAGACTTCTGAGATTCCTTCTACTTCTCAATTTATCATCGGATGACAGGAAATAAGTTTTTACTAAGGTTTGGAAATCGAGAATAAAAAGAATCTAGCAATGTCATTGCTTAACAGTCATTACCTAACAAGGACCTTTAAGGAAAACAATCCCACCTAGAGGATTTTTGTATTTTCTTTAGGAATTTTGTTGCATACAGGAGGAGTTACAGCCACTTATGTAACAATAACATGATCACGCAAACATGGAGGTGCAGGAAAGATTAAAGGAAATTTTGGGAAATACTAAGGGACTTCTGGGGGATGAAGTCCAAAGGTTCAGAATCTCCATTTACACAACGTGTGGAAGAATAATGTGAACTGCTTGCTGAAATAAATGGGAGCCAAAATGTGAGCAATGTTTAATGCCAGATGAAAGTTTGTATTTTCTTTTAATGCAGTAGAAAAGCCATTGTAGTATCTGGAGAAGTTATGAAGTCAAGCTTGTACGTTAGAATTATTAATATTGCAGCTATGTGAAGAATGGATGTGATTAGAGAAAAATTGAAAGTAGACAAAATTAGAGGTCTCTTCCAAGAGTCCTAGAAACTGTGCAGGGGATAGCATGAAGTCAAAATTACCAGAATAGAGCATCAATCAGTGAATCAATAACAGGACAATAGAAAACTTAGAAATAAGTCAGACTAATCTCTTTTAAAATTAAATACTCAAGTTTGAAAAGGAGATGACCATATTAATCTTTTCAGGGACTCAATGCTCTTGCTTCTTCCATGCTCTGTTAAAGGAAGAGTAGAGTAGGACACAGAGTAATGAATTTTGGATTCATGTGCCTTTTTATGAATTTTGCCTCCACTAGACAATCAAGCAACCAGACAAATGAAGTACAAGTCTTATAATAACTAAGAGTCTCAGTTTCTTTATCTGTAAATTTGCCATAATGATTCTCCTCTCTCTGTCTGCTCCTGGATTTCAAAGTACAAGGACAGCCTTATATCCATCTGGTTCAGAGAGGTGAAGCAGTATGCTGATGTTCACAAGCAACTGGTCCTTCCCCAAAGTTCTGCATGAGCAAAAACTATGTAGTTTTATAGTGAGGTAGACAAAGAAAGATTAAAAAACTTTTGCTCTATAGCAGAGATTATGGTGATACCTGATAAAATGAGCCATTAACCTCATGTTTTGGATTTGCCCATTCATTAAACACAGATCATATAAAAAGAACCAAAAAATAGGTTAGAGGCGAAAGTGAGACAAGAAGTTTGTAGTGTACATCTTCACCTACAGAGAGTTAATTTGAAGTAGAGAGGAAGGGATGGTGGCAGAAGAAAAATCTGTGCTTGGCATGATCTTGGCTCCATGCCAACATTCCAGTGGCCAGGATCTATTGGAATCCCATGCCAAACAGCCAATGACTTACCTTTAATGAGACACAGTCAAAGATATTGATGATTTCCTGCTTGTAATGGAACCATGAGCAAAACAGTATTTCCTACAGGAGCTTGCCTTAGCTCTCAAGTTACCCCATTCATTAGTATAGTAATTCTGTAAGAGGCCATGTGTAGGAAAACAGATGGAAGTAGATGGGGGAAATATTCACTAATTCCATCATTAGGGACATTTTCTGGCTCCAAATGGGAGAAGATGATCAGTGGCTAAATCTATAGACCTGCACTGTGTCTGGAAGCTACTGTTTTTACACAATACATATATCCTCGTTAAAGTCAATGTGAAAACTATAAGAAATTGGAGGGATACAGAGAATATCTAGAAGCAATTTTGATATTTTTTATCCCTTTGGATTTTATAGGTACAAGTAAAGATTATACATAGCTAAATTATGTTTGTATTATCCATTTAACTGGGTAATTAGCATGGGATTAAAGTTCCACTGAAAAAACATAAAGGGAAGGAAAAAAAACCCAATATTGATCAGAATATTAAGCCCAGAGTTCTATTACATAAATATACATAATCCATACCTCTATCGAATGAAGCAAGTATTGATACCCATAAAAGAGCTAGGTGGTACAGAGAGAGTATTTTCTGAGAATCATAGAAAATTTAGTGTTTCCCTACAAGGAACCATGAATGTTGGGTGCAATATATAATGGCCTGGGTGACATGGCATGGTCTAATACCTGTTGCTGTTGTTGTTGTTGTTGAATAGGATTTAGCTGGTGTCCTTCAATACCCTCTTGGTAGACGAAATCCAAGTGTATCAGTGCAAAGTAAGCAGATCCTATTCAGCTTTAATTATACCAAAAAACAGTTGTGATTTATAAAATCAAAGATGGATAGATTGACAAAGGCTAATTGTGTTTGGTGTCAGGAGTTATATTTAGGGACCAATCAGTCACCCTAGCTATTTCTCTCAGAACGTTCCATTCCTCTCTCTGGAGAAAAAGGCATAGATTGACCAAATTACCAACAATCAGTAAACTTTTAAAAAATAATCATTTATTATATTATATAATTTTGCCCATTCATGAAAAGATAGCTATGTAATTAACAAAAATCAGTTTATTTATCAATTTGTTAAAGTATTCAAATGAAAGGATTATTTGAGAGTGTATAACAGAGGCTCCTATCTGCCTATCTTCTATAATATTAAATAGCATGCACGTACTCTTATTCACAATCATCAGAACCTGCCTGCCTTGTACACACATATACATATGCACACACATTATCAACCCCTTTAGCATGGAAAAATTTCTTGCCTAATATTTAAACTATCACATTTATAAACGACTGCAACACATATAAACCGAATCTTGCCCAAACCTTATGACTTTTAAGCATAAAGTAACACTACCTAGAAAAACTGATCACATAATGGAAACAGAACAAGACTTCATATCAGAAAAGATCATGGTTTAAGGCCTTCTTCTGATACTGTGTTAGAGGTCCTTGGGTACCTTTAGTTTCCTGAACTGTCTTCATTTGCTTTTTTAAAGGAATATATACTAATACTACTTTCCCTAATAGGGTTGTTGTAATGATCAAATGAGGTGGTTTACATAAAATATAAAGAACTAAATAAATGTTAGATATTATCACTAGACTTTAGACAAAATATTTCTAGTTAAAGGAGGTTAGAAAAAAAGGCAAAATCAGAGATAAAAGGAGTTATTTTTAAAAATAAAACAAAAATGAGCATTTTGAAATGGAAAAAAAGAATGTGGGGAGTAAATGATGTACAGTTTTAATTTATAAAGCATTTGACCAAAAAGTACTTTGCAATTACAAATAATCCTAGTCAGGTATCATTTTCCTTCATTTTTAAAAAATCTCACTTCTGTAATATGCTATAAGATCTACAAAGTGCCTTTCTCACAATGATCTTGGAAAGTACATAGTGCAAAAATTATCCTCATACATATATGTACATATATATATGTATATAGGAGAAGAGAACTGAATCTGAGAGATTAAATGATTTGCTCAAAAAATTAACAAGGAGTAGAACTTTTAATTTAACTTAGATCCCTTGACCCCAAGACTTTTTACACTATATCTCACAAAATTTGTCTTTTATAAGGCACTTTCATCACTCCGTTTTTTAAAAAATCTTTTAATTTGGTACTACAAATTTTAGAATTAAATCCCTTGACCAAAGATAAAGAAAATCAAAGGCCAAAGTACCATATACTTCCTATGAAACCTGTGGTTTGCTTTAGCACACTATTAATAGGGGGAAAAGTTTTTTAATACATAGGGAGAATCATTGACTACCTCACCTATTTAATCTTCAGTTAAACAGTATGAAGCCAATTAATGCTTCTTTTATTGTGGATTTGGGAACAAGTCATTAGAAAGAGGGCTATAATTATCATTGGTCATTTACTTCTCTTAAATCACAGAATAACCTTTGAATGAAATGGTGATTGGCCACTACTGGTGAAGTGGGTCAGATGCAAGTAGGTGGCTTAAGAAGGGAAAGACATTCAGTTCATTAATTTGGGGGGTTCATTTAATTTATATTTTACATAATGCATAGATAAATCATTGTTTTGATAATTTGCTGTAGGAAGTGTATTTCCCAATATTTTTATGGTAAAAAAAAGAAAAAAGCTTACTTCTTTACTCATCCTTTTGAAACTCCTCAGTGGAAAACACTGAAAATGACCATATGAAAAGTGTTATATTATAACATTATTTAACATCACAAAGGAGGGCCACCCCACGAAGTATCCAGTGCTCTGGGGGTTGGACAGTTCTAAGGTCCACTGCAGCAATGTAGTTCAAGTCCGTTCGCATTGGCTTCTTATAAATCGGACATGTATACATGCGGGGATCTCTTGAACCTTAAAAATATTAAAAGGAACAAAAAGTCAAAATTAAAGAACCTATGAAATTCAAAACTACTGATTAATCAGATTAAGGAAATATTCTTTATACATTCTGAGGTGTATTTTAAATGGAGATAAAATTGTTTCATCAGGAATTTTTTTCAAAAATGATGCAAGTGAATTCTTCCAAGGTAGAAGTGGTGAAATTCTCATAGCAAAATGTGCATTTTAAGCTTCCTTGCATTTCAAAGTCATTAATGAACTGTAAAACACAATTGTGTCACCATGAATTCATCTGATTTGTCCCAAGAGTTTGGCTTTACTTATTACTTTACAGAGATAATCCTTAAAATTGCTCATGCCCGGATGTTCTGTAACATTTTTTTTTCTTTTTCCCACCAATATATTGCCATCCTCCCATGGATTTAAATTGGAACCCTACTTGGGGCTTGTCTCATGTATAAATGGCCTATCATATTTAATGAGGGCTTCAGGGACAAAGAAGAGGCCACTGCCACTCTTTCTTCATTGTGAAATTACAAGGTGCTCTTTTCAATGTCTTCCCTACAACTCTGTCCATTACCACCTGCCTCCTCATACACCAAACCACTTTTTATCAGCAGTTCTAAGAGAGCTCCCTCATTTTCAGATGTTACTAAGCAAATGGAAATATAATGCACCATGCGATGAAAATGAGTTCTAAAGAGTGGGTCATTTAGCATAGCAATGCATATATCATTGAATGATTCTTTAGTAGCTTCAAAGAGTTGATTCACTTACCAAAAGCTCTAATAAAGGATACTCACTTCCATGTACTATAAAAAATTCTTCTAAATCATGGCAGCAAGATACTGTTAAACTGACAGTCTCGGGGATTTTTTAAAGTTTGTATCAGAATGAGAGCCTACTAATGTAAAGAAACAATAACTTCCTCAATAGTACTTCACCATATATGTGTGTGTGTATAATAGCCTTCTTAACTTTGCTTAATTTTCTCTAAAAGACAAACTGGAAATAAGTTGTTTATTTTTTCTGATACAAATCCACTAAAGCAAGTTTTCATCAGTCCTAAGACTCCTTGGCATGGAAATTCACTAGGATATACAAAGGTTTAAAATGAAATTATTTTCATCTTCTAACTCAGATTCATAGGCTTGTCTTATCATTTCAGAGAAGGCTTAGAACCCTGAAGACTGTCTCAAAAGTGCACAAGCAACAGTAGATCCTGCTAAATTGGAAAAGCATCTAGCTGCTCAGCCAAAAATTGATGATGATGATGATGATGATGAAGACGGCATATTTGATATAGCTCAGTTAATTTACTGAACATATAGCTGTAGTCAAAGTACCAGCCTCGATCAATTCAGCAGGCTTTTCACCAAACAGTTGACCTGACCACTAGGTCAATAATTTATGTTTATCCATATTAAATTATAAACACTATAGATAGACTAAAGAGGTAGAAAGTTGCTATTTATATTGGTGAGGGGTATATTCACACAGAGGAAATCACACATCCATGAAACATTAAAAAAAACTGATTCTAATCCAATGCCTCTAATTTTTCCATTCAAATATAATTTCTAATAAGTAGGGATATGTGACATGAGATAGTACCAGCCATATAGGATAGAAGGAAAAGAAAATCTCCATTATTGCCACACTTACCAGACCAAGGATTTTGGGAAAGATTTTGCAAAAGCACTACCAAACTCTGTTCCGCAAAACCCACACCACATGGGATATCATATTTTAAGCACACTTTAAATTTTGAATCATTGGACAGAATTGTTATTGTACAATCCTGGTAACAAGTTTTAATTAATCCAATTTTAATGGCATCTCTTAAACACTTTAAAATATTCCTAATGCATGTGAATCCTGGTAGAAAAATAAATTATATGGTTTTAGAAAAATTTTAACTAATTTAGAGTTAGAAAAAATTAACTTGATTTTTAATTTAAAAATAAATATTGAATTATTAATATATTTTCCAATGAACTATAATATTAATATAAATGCTCAAATAATTTAAAATGTGTTCTTTAAATATAAAGTCCATTTCAACACAGTGATCCAAAATTCTATTTTCCAAAATCTGGAAAACTATAAGACAAAATTGATTGCACTAATTTTGTAATACACTTGCATAATATAATTAATCTTTGTTTTATTATTTGGTTTTCTGTTCATCCTTATTGTCCTAGAGATTCTATCTATCTTAAGTAAGTAGCTTACTTAACTTGGCAGGCTTTTCAGGTAAGATAAAATGGTATAAGTTTAGTAGGGATAATTTTTAAAACCTTCTCTACAGTTTTGAGAATATGTATTCATTCAATTATTTATCAGGTACTTTCTGATGTGTCAAATACTAATCTAAAGCATGGACATACAAATAAAGGCAAAATAACCCCTGCCCTCAAAGAGTTTACATTGAAATGAAGAGATAGCATGAAATAAATAAGAATTCATAAGATATATGCAAAGTAATTGAAAGATGATTTTGAGAGAAGAAAGCTATAAGAAGCTGGGAATGATGACAAAGACCCAGTATAATAGATAATAATTCTACTGAGCCTTGAAGGAAGTCAGGGAAACCAAGAGGTAGATGTGAAGGGACAGACTATTTCAGGAATGAAATGTGCAAAGGCACAGAGATGGGAAGAGTGTCAAGATCAAAAAATTGCAAATCAGCCAGGAGAGTTGTATCCTAGAGTGTATGAAGAACACAAAAGTGTAGGAGGATTAAAAGGACAAGGAAGAACCAGGCAGCAAAGAGATTTAAGTGCCAACAAAGAAGTTTTTATTTGATCCTTAGGGTAAGAGAGAGAGAGCCATTAGAGCTCAATGAGTTGGGAGGTGGGTGGGTGGAGAGGAAGATTCTTTGTACTCTATAAAAATTATTTTAGCAACTGAATGGAGACTAGAATGAGGTGAGGAAAGTACTTAGGCAGAGACTACTTTGAAGGCTATTAGAATAGTTCAGATGATCTCAGATTGTGTATATATATATATATATATATATATATATATATATATATATAAATATATACAGAGACAGATAGAGACAGACAGAGAGACAGACAGAGAAGAGAAATGTAATAAATAACAAGATTTGGCAATGAATTTGATATATGAGGTGAGTGAGATTAATGATTCATGCATGACACTTAGTTTGTGAGCAAGTGTGACTTGGAGGATGGTGTTGCCCTCAAATGTCATAGGAAATTTTAGGAGAAATGACAATTTAGGGAGAATGATAATAAATTTTCTTTTGAACATATTGGGTTTCAGATGACTAAAAATATAAAGTTTGAGATGAAGAAGTTAGTAGTGTATGATTGTAGTTGAATAAATAAAGGTCGGGGGAAGAAAGATGCAGAAAGTCTGAGAGGAAGATACAGAGAGAGAGTGAACAGGAAGGAGGCAGAGAGAATGAGAAATAATAGAGAGGCAGAGAAAGAGAGAAGAGAGAGAGAAAAAGAGAAAGGGATAGTAGGAGAGATAAAGAAATAGAGGCAAATAGGGGGATAGATGGGCAGACAGAGAGAGGGAGAGAGAGAGAGAGAGAGAGAGAGAGAGAGAGATCTTGGAGTCATCTGCAATAGGGACAATTATTGAATATTGAATATATACTTCTTAATGAAATCACAAACAAAAAGAAAAGGTGATCTCGGGCAGAACACTGGAAGACATAAATGGTTAGGGGATATGACATGGCTGAAAATTTAATAATGGTAAATGAGAAAGTGCAAAAGTGGTCCATTATGTGTCAATTAAAAGATAATTTATAACTTTGGTCAAAATAGTTTCAGTTGAATAATAAAGCCAGGAATAGGACTGTGAAGTTTAGAGAGGTAGTATAGACATCAAATATAGATGGCTTTTTCAAGAAAGCTTTTAGGAAGCTGGAGTCAGGATGGGGGAAACAGTAGATAGAAGTTGAAAATAAGAGATGGACTAGGAAGCATAGTGAGGCCAATTAAATGGAGGAGTTATAAAGCACTAGTAATAATCATACATGTAGAGAATTGGCTTTGGCAAGCATCAGGGCTACTTCTTTATCTGGTTCTGGAGTGAAGGAGAATAAAGGGAGGACAAGGGTCTGAAGCATGTGTAATGAAAAGGAGGAACAAAGAAGGAGAAGTGGGTGAACAGTCATTTTTAAAGTGAAATATGATGAGAGGTGCTCAGCTGAAATGGTGGAGGAAAGCCTATAGTAGAAGGCTTAAGAAGATAAAAAGGTTTGAAACAGTTGCTATGGCAAGTAGGATAGTAATCTGATTTGAGGAATAAAATATATACCTTACTGAAGTCAGTGCCCAGTTCTGATTAAAATAACATAAATTTAGAGTGAAATTTATGCTATGGTTTCATGATTTTTTCCATCTCCTTTCAATGGAATATGATTAGGAGGAAAGGAAGTAATTGGTCTGAGTAATCCAGGTTTGGGGGTTGAGAGAGAATGATTGATGACAGGACAATGGGGGGGGGTTTAGAGAATAGAGGTCAACGTAGAGTTGAGTTGTTTCACCAAGAAGTCACGATAGAGAAGAGAGAAGAGAGTGACCAGTGCAGGGCTTATGATCTAACAAAGAAGTCTGAAGGAGAAGGAGACCCCAAAGAGTATGAAGATTAAGAATTGGGGTCAAAATTACAGCATAACTAAGGAATCATAAAATATGGTGATCAGATACAAGTCAAAGTATAATTGTGTTTTATTCCATGCTAAGGAAATTTGACCATATATTTTATGGAAGGTTAATCAAAAAAGCTTTTTCACTTCATATAAAGGTAAAGTGGAATTTTAAAACATCTTTATTTTCAACACCAGCATTTCTCAGAATAGATTTATTCATCTTAATTCTTTAAAACTATTCCAGAACTGAAAGTAACCATGCCAAATCACAGTATGAGACAAATATTTACAAGTGGAAAAAAAACCATGGTAAGTAGAAGTGCTTAATAGAAGTGCTGACAGACACTAAACCACATCACGAATGACTCACAAGTATCATCCCTGGTTAAGCAAATACTTTTGGAAGCAAAAATAAACATTCTGTGTAGGTGGACAAAATTAGTCAAATATGCTTAAATATGCAGTCTGGTGAATCCAAAATAAAGGAGAGAGAAAAACAATGATATAGGAAGATAGTCTACTGGATTAAATGTCTTTATTATGTATTATTTCACTGGAAATTCTCTCCCCTAGACTATTCAACTTCTTATCCTAATTAAGCTCATTTGTCTATAAGTTAGTCCCATATTCTTAAACTTTTTTTGCAGACTCAAGAGTACTACAATAAACACAATCTTAAAGATCCATGGTAGTGTCATCAAATGAAATAATAATAAAATTCTATATTAGACTAATAGCTTATATATGTATGATATATGTAATTTTAAGGTTTACATACTATTTCCCTAATAACCTTATAATATAATAGGTAAACATATTATTATCCCTATTTTATAGATGAGGAAATTGAGACTCAGAAGGATTGTGTCACTTATCCACTAAGGAGAGATTACAAGGGTCAGGTCAAAGAGCGGAAGGAGGGGGAACATCTAGAAATAATCATCAGCAGAGGGACAACCAGTGGAAGAAGAAAAATATAGTGACTGAACTAGAATAGAGAAGAGATTGACGGGTCATTTGGCTTCTATGCACTTCAGAGCATGCTACAAGTTAAAGGAACCTCCCCAAGGACTGAGGAAAGTGAGCAAATTCCAACACAGGGTCTGTCTGCTCTTTGCCCAAACATACCTTCAAATGTTTGTCTATTAATCAACAGTGTAATATATGCTGTTGTTCAACCCTTGAAATTTCTCCTACGGCTCTGAACTAGCTCCTTTTATATAAACTCCTTTATAATGTACACTAGTTGCTCAACCAATAAGAACAGTCTGAGCACCTAATTTCAATGAAACCATCTTGGATTTGTTTCAGGATGTATCTGGATCTTATTAATACCTTCTGAATAACTATGCTATATTCTCACCTGAGAAGTTCATCAGAGCTTAGCATTTGGGTGGGATGGTTTGATTATTTTACTTAATCAATCTCCACTCTTACATTCAGACACAATGACAAAGCAGATGGCACAGTCTGTTTGTCCTCCATGTTATTTGAAGGATACATTTCCTCATGAATCAAAATCTGAAACTTACTTGCTTACTTGGACTCACCATATGTCTTTCCATTTCTCTGTCATTCATCGGCAACTTTGATAATTAGAGATGGTGAAGAATTAAGATGAGTTATTATATTTTTTTCCAGACTATTTGTATATTTTAAAAATTACTTTTGGTCCAAGGATTAAATTATTAAAGCATCAAAAGCATTATGAAATTTCCCAAATATCATCCAACTAGCTCTATTCATTTTATTTGACTATAGGTCCATTTGTAGTACCTGTCTTGAATACATGAACTGACACACTTATTGAATGGATTCACCATCCCACTCTGTCATAATATCGACAATAGGAAATCCACTCAACTTTCTGTGAATATATTGTTAGGTTAATTACTGAGTAGGCCCTGTATTCTTCTGGGGCTTGATTCAATCAACACAATGCCATCTGTAAACATCCAGAAGATCTTACTCATCCTTCTTTCATTTCAGTCTCATACAAGGCATCCAACATGACAATGGCAAACATCTGTGGCCAGCATTTGAGGCCAATAATCAGAGCAGCAATCATTAGAAAGAATGATCTTTGTGTTTGCATTTATCAAATAAAATGGGATTCAAACTGCGAGGAACAGATCAAGTGTTCCAGTATAGTCATGTAATTTAATACAGAACAAAGCAAAAAGAAAAACCTCTAGCATATTGAGTTTATTCTTGGTGGAGGTTCCCTTAAAGAGCAAAAGCAAAAATTATACAAGAGTAAGAAGAGATAGATTACAATTTGGGACTAATAGAGCAAACACCCATATTGATAATAATCACCAATCCACTAAAATATCCATGCTTTTTAAAACTATTTGATATGGTTAAAATATACATTTTAATAAGTTATTTTGCAATTCTAGTTCAAAAGTTCCCCTAACAGTGTGTTTAAAATAAAATGGTTTCACTACTATGAAAAAGTTTGAAATCCATCAAGCTAAACCCAATGTCATATTCTACATGGAAGAACATGGAAGTTGCAACTTGCTGAAGTTTATATAGATAATTCACAAATGTCTTGAAAGGCAAAAGAAATCTGAGGCTTCTATGAAAAGAACATAAAATGTGGCTCTATTTCAAGGTTGGTGAATTTAAAGAGCAAACTTTCTTTTTCCTTCATAGTAGCATGGAAACTGTTAACAGTCAGATAACCAGGTTTTGAATGTCTCTCTAGAAGTGTTCTTTGATCATTAGCAATGTTATTCTTTTAAAAAATATATAGCCATATCCAGTAGCTGGTGTTTAAAGGAGAAGCTACATCATCAATCAGATATGAAACTACTTTTTAAAATAGACTATTACCAACTTCTTTATAGAGTAAGAAAAGAAAAAAAATGCATTTTAAAAGTAAAGGTAGAGAAATAGATTCAAATATCAGCCACTAGTTCTGCTGCTGGTTTTATTTCCTCCTTTACCTGCTGCTAATGAGCATTAAACCTGACTGATGCCTGGCAGGGGTAGTACAGTTCATCCACAAATTGAATAATGTGTTCTTGAATAATCAAGATTTGACTTTATTATAAAATTATTATTTTATTACTCTCACACTGAGATGTTCAATGTTAAATTTGAAAAGATTTTATAGTAGAATTATAAATCACCTAAGAAACAACTTTAGGCATGCAGTAGGAAAAGGATTTGGATTTCATTTTATAATACTTTTTCATATGGAGAGTGAAGGTAATGAAAATATCACTGCAATGTTAAAAAAAGCTAGGCTTAACCAAGAGAACCTTTGACTTTTATTTCTAAAAATGCAATGTTCACAAAACTGAGAGAAGCAATTAACATGAAGCCATTAGCCACATGTTTCTCATATAAAAACTGGCAAACTAAGTTCCTCAATCAAAGGTCATAATCCAGACTGGATCATTTGGTCTATAGACACAAGCTTAATATTTGTCCAGTGACTAAAGGAATCACTATCTCCATTTCTGTCATAAATTCAAAATAGGGAGAAAATGTCATTGTCAGAGCCTTCTGATTTCTGGTTTCTATAAGCAAGACATAAAATAGGGACTACTAAGAGAATAGCAAAAGGGGACAGAAATTGTAGTTGAGAGAGTTCTTATCTTAGATTTTGGTGCTAAGAGTAATCATCATGCAGTCTTTCAAAAGTTATGCGATTTAAGACTTCAACCCCAAACCCTCTTCTGAGTGTGATCATTCTTTTAAAAGATTAAAAAAATGTCATTTAAAATTCCTGGTGAATAATAGAAACTTAAGACAAGAGAGACAACCTTAAAAACCGCTTTTCGTTTGAAAAAAGCAAAAAAAGACAACAGAAAAATGCTTTTAATCAACAGTCATTTTGCAACTATGATTTACTAGTGGGCACTTGAAAATAGTAGCATTTTATGTTCAACTAGTAAATGACACATATGGACTGATAAGGAAAATATGTGAAGAAGGAAGATCGAAAATGACAACAGATACAAAGAGCAGAGATGAGGCATGGTATGGTGAAATGAGCACCTATTCTGAATTCAGATGATTTTAATTCAAATCTGATTCCTGATGTTTCAATACTACCTTCAAATTAATTAGCCCCACTGGTCCTGAGTTTTATCAAATGTAAAATGAGATAAAATGTATGACCTGTGGTCTATGATGTAGCAGAGTAAAGAGGATGATAGAAAGAATAGTATCAAAGAACAAAATCCCTCTCTTAAATGTGAGGGAGTGGGGAAATCACTGAATTTTCACAAGACTTAAGGAGTTAATATAAAATAAGAAAATTATATGTACCTGTGTGTGTGTCTGACTATTTATTTAGGTTGGTAATGGAATAGTATCTGTGAAGTAACCAAAATTATGCTTCCTTACAAAGTAAATAATTTAGTATTTCAACAAAGAATATAGAGACTGTCTTAATATGATAAATATGGAAATATGTAATGCATGATAGCACATGTACAAACTAAATCATATTACCTGTCATTTCAGGGGTTGGGGGAAGAGGTAGGAGCAAGAGAACATGAATTGCAAAATGTAGAAATGATCATTAAAGTTGCATCTAGATATAATCTGATAAAATATTAAAACCTAAAAAGAGAATGGAAATAAAAAACAAAGGAGTATAGAGAGAAGTTCAGATTTGACCACTTACTTTGAATATAAATTCAGAGATTTATTTCATTTCCCCATGAAAACTAAAAGGGTACATATATGATGAAAAACAAAACACAACATTATGTTACCTAGCAAACCCATACCTAATAGATGATTTATATAGATTAACTATGCTAATATGGACTTAAATTTAAGATACTGCACCTGATGGAAAAGAAAATTTTTATTGCTAACAAAGTAAAATACAAATTAGAAAACAGAAGGAGACAGACAAACAGACAGACTTAGGTTTGAATATAGGCTATGCTAGTTATTTCCCTGTATGACACTGGTCAAGTCACTTAAACTCTCTGATCCTCAACTCCTCAACTGTTAAATGAAAGGACCTGATCAGATGGCCTAAATAAGAGTTCTTCTGAGAGTATTTTTATGATAATAGGATTCTACATAAAAATTAAAGTTAAAATTAACAGTAAACATTTATATACCTGCACCATAGCATTTAAATTAAGAAAAAATACCGAGCTACAAAGAAGAATTATTAAGAAAATTATTAAGAAATTTCAATAGAACATAATCAGTATAAGAGAAATAAAATTTTAAGTAAATGAAAAAGAAATCACCAACATTGATAGATTGATGAAGCAACTGAATTTGGGGAAATATGGTATGAAACTATTTTCAAATGTAAATATAATTTTTACAGAATAAATAATTATTTTATAGCACAGAAAAATATATTATAGGTATAATGATTGAAATTTTCCATTTTAAGAGGCAACATTTCTTTTTTTTTTTAACCCATACATTCCTTCTTAGAATCAACACCATGTAGTGGTTCTAAGGAACAAGAGTAGTAAGGGCTAGGCAATTGGGGATATGTGACTTGCCCAGGGTCATACAGCTAAGATATGTCTGAAACCATATTCAAATCCAGGACTTCCTGTTTCTAAAAACTGTCTCTCTCTCTCTCTCTCTCCTGAGATACCTAGCCACACCTGAGACAATATTTTTAATTTTAAAGTTATTTATTAATTAACTAGTAAAGGATCTTGATCTGATTAATTGATTATTTCCACAATCCAGCAGAGCAAGTAAAGAGGACAATAGAGACTAAACTCTTCTGACACAGATGCCTTCCTTCCTTCCTTCCTTCCTTCCTTCCTTCCTTCCTTCCTTCCTTCCTTCCTTCCTTCCTTCCTTCCTTCCTTCCTTCCTTCCTTCCAGCCTTCCTTTTGAGTTCAACCTGCAATACCTCCTCTCTCCATCCTAAAACATCTCTGATTGGTAAGCTGCCACTGGGAGGTCTACTTAGAGACCTCAACTCTTTCTTCCTCATATCATCATCAGTGGAAGAGGCAGGTTGTTATTGTTGTTGTTTTTCCATATCAGGAAAATACTGAAACATCCTTTCATTACCAGGAAGTGTCTGGAATTAAACTTGGTTACCTGAGTTTGTTGATTTTCCTTAACTTCTCTAGTGGGTCAGAGATTAGCCCATGTCTTAATCTTTTTATCTTTTTAAAATCTTAAGAAAAGAAGGGAGGTCCCCATCCAGTTTCATAGCAGGGGGGGGGGGACCTGTTTCAGCTTGATCATATAATCAAAGTCTTCTTTTGTGGGGAGGAAGGAGGTGGAGGGAAGGGCAAAGGTAAACCTAAAATTATTTTACAAAACTATCCCAATTCAATCTTAATTTTACATATAAATATAGTTTTAAAAAAGAACCCTGAAGATACAAACTGATTACAAAATAGAAATATGGAGGGCGGGGGTGGGGGGGAGATGACCAAAAGATTCAGGGGAAATCATCCTAGAAAAAAGTATCTAAGCAATTCTTAGGTCAAATGAAAAATATTTAAAAAAATTAATCACAAGTTATATTGATGGTAACAACAATATAAAATAAGTATGTCAAAATTAATGAGTTGTAATCAAAGTAGTATGAAGAGATAGTTTTATGACCAAAATATTTATATTACTAGGACCCTAAAAAAGGAAAATTAAAGTTCTTTGAAGTTAAGTAAATTGGACGAATCAATTCACCAACATTTAACACTAAGTAAAAAGCTTGCAATGAGTAAGACATTTTTAAATGAAGAAAAAAACAAAAATTTTAAATACAATTGTATTTACCACCTATAAAATTTATCAAAAAGAGGAGAAAAGCAAAATTATTAAAGCATGAAAGAGAATTACATTAATTCAGAAAAGTAAGCTACAAAACTATATTTTCTATGAAACTATTCAACAAAAGTGACAATATAAAAATGGATAAAAATCTAGGAAAAAAACATAAAATACATAACTAGAAAAAATAACTTAGATAAGTTGTGGAAGCATAAGAGCAGGAAATGGCAGAAGAAAGGGAAGGAAGGAAGGAAGGAAGGAAGGAAGGAAGGAAGGAAGGAAGGAAGGAAGGAAGGAAGGAAGGAAGGAAGGAAGGAAGGAAGGAAGGAAGGAAGGAAGGAAGGAAGGAAGGAAGGAAGGAAGGAAGGAAGGAAGGAAGGAAAGAAGGAAAGAAGGAAGGAAGGAAGGAAGGAAGGAAGGAAGGAAGGAAGGAAGGAAGGAAGGAAGGAAGGAAGGAAGGAAGGAAGGAAGGAAGGAAGGAAGGAAGGAAGGAAGGAAGGAAGGAAGGAAGGAAAGAAGGAAGGAAGGAAGGAAGGAAGGAAGGAAGGAAGGAAGGAAGGAAGGAAGGAAGGAAGGAAGGAAGGAAGGAAGGAAGGAAGGAAGGAAGGAAGGAAGGAAGGAAGGAAGGAAGGAAGGAAGGAAGGAAGGAAGGAAGGAAGGAAGGAAAGAAGGAAGGAAGGAAAGAAGGAAGGAAGGAAGGAAGGAAGGAAGGAAGGAAGGAAAGAAGGAAGGAAGGAAGGAAGGAAGGAAGGAAGGAAGGAAGGAAGGAAGGAAAGAAGGAAGGAAAGAAGGAAGGAAGGAAAGAAGGAAGGAAAGAAGGAAGGAAGGAAAGAAGGAAGGAAGGAAGGAAAGAAGGAAGGAAGGAAGGAGAAGGAAGGAGAAGAAGAAGAAGAAGAAGAAGAAGAAGAAGAAGAAGAAGAAGAAGAAGAAGAAGAAGAAGAAGAAGAAGAAGAAGAAGAAGAAGAAAAATGAAGTTAATATTTATAACACATTTAAATGTTAATAGAGCATTTTACCTTATTATTTCAATTCATTCTCACAAAGCTTGTGATAAAAGTGTTGTAGATGTTATTATCACTATTCTATAGCTGGGGAAACTAGTGATCTGAGAGGCTAAGTGATTTGCTCCTGGTCATAAAACAACTATCAAAACTGAATTCAAACCTCTAATTGTAGTAATTCCAAGTCTATGGTTCCTTAATCTTAATTCAGTAAAGAATAGTGTGGGTGGAACTTACTAATTGAACAAGATAACTCTTTCCATGAGGCAGTATGATTCTCTTTTACCAACATTTCAAGAATATAGCAGAGAAAATTAACTACATGAGAATTCTATCAAAAATATTAATGAAGAATATTTAAATACCTGAAAAATACTCCAATACATAAAAATCATTATCAGAACAATTTATGACAGGCATATAAGGATGGTTAGACAGTAGGAAAAATTAATAGAATAAAATAAAATATAAAAGATAGCATTAAATGAAAGATGCAGAAAATATATTTAAATATAAGGCTGACATGTTAAACAATTAAAATAATTTATTTTCCTTAGAATAGGTAGAAAATGATCTGAAATAACAAGAGTTAAAAAAATAATATGGAAACATTAGAGGTTATTTAATAAAAAATGGGGGGGGCAACAGGACTATCTTCATCAGAGTTAATCTCATCATTACAATTCAACATAATTTTTAAAATTTCAACACTGTAAAAATATTCAAGGAATTAAGGAAGGAAAACTGAGACAAGTAGCTTCAGCCAGATATTTTTATATAAAAATAAGCTTGAAAAAATGATCAACATTTTTGTGACACTAACAAAAATAATTTCATTTGGAGAAATATGAGTGCCATTTCTATTAAATATTTGTATAACAGCCTCCTATGACATACACAAGACATGCATAAAACTCTGTGAAATATTTTAATGAGGAAAAAATAATAAATAATTGAAAGATTATCCAAAATATGTGCTATTATAATAAGGATGACATATCACCCAAATTAATTCACAAATTTTAAGGTAATACCAATGGGCTATTTTATAGAATTAAATTAAATGATAATTAAATTTACATGACAGAACAGATGGACAAGATTACCAAGAGAAATTATAAAGGGAACAAATTGTAGAGAGTGTGAGTTTAACTGCTAGACCACAAATTATAATATATTTACCAAATTATTTGTTAATAGATTTTTTTAAGTGGGTAGATAGATTAATGGAATGGAAAAGTAAATCTTGAATTAGAAACTATCATAAACTAGTGTTTGATAATTTTCCAGTGATAAAATATTATTGAAGGGATTGATTATTAAATAAAATGGATGAAAAGAAGAGTAAGTATAGTAAAGTGAAATTAGATGCATTTATTATAGAATATACTAAAATAATTTCTAAAGAACCAATGGCCATTTTTATTTTTATGAGGAAAAATAGAGAATAAAACTGAATGACAGATTTATCTTAATCAAAGTAAAAACCAAAATTCGTAACTGTTCAATAAATAGAATAAAATATAATAGACATGTGGATTGTGTTATATAAAATAAATTATTTTTGAACAAAACAATGTGTGAACATTTTTTAAATAATTATTTGGACAAAAATTAATATTAAAATTGTGAATAATAATAGAAGAAAAATAAGTTATTTTCATTGGAGCTAATCTCATCATTACAACTCAACATAATATTAGAAATATAAACACTACAAAATTTAAAGAATCAAGAGATTTAAATTTTTATGTCATTTGACACAAATTTTGAAAAGAAAAAGTTGTTCTAAGACAACAAGAAAATATATCAAAATAACCATTTCTCAAAAAAGAGAAAAAACAGGTTTTTTAATAAATACAAGAATGTTTAAAGTTCATCAAGATAAAAAGATGCAAAGTAAAGAAAATTTGAGATTATATCTTACGCCAATTAAGGTTAACAAATCTTTAAAAAATCATAAACATCAAATGCTGAGAGGGCTTTGGATGTGGAGATACATTTTTACAATGATAAAAAATTAATATTAATTGAACCTATATATATCATTTTTATAATGCTAGTAACAATGACTTTTATGTCCTTTCCTAATTTTTCCTTAATTAGAAATATTCCAAAAGGATATATGGCATAGAAAAAGTCATATTTGTATAGAAAATCCATAGAACTACTATTCGTAATATTAAAAAAATAACCTAGTAACCATCCAAATTTTAAACCCTATAGCCTATAGACATGATATGCTTATACACCATAATAAATGCTGAATTTCATTCTCTTTGCTTAAGCCAATTTTGGGGAGGAGCAGCACCAATTCTGTCATATTTTTGTGAAAATATTTTACAGCTGTATTTTAAAATTCATGTTGATTTGTTTGTAAAAGCCTTTGAAAACTACTAGAACCATGATGCATTTTTTAAAAATTTAGTAACAAAGTATGTACAATTAATCAGGATCCATAAAACTAAATAAAAACTAGAAATAACAAACATTATATCTTAACTAACATCAATTTTTCCATTTTTATTTCTATACAAATTAACTTTATCACTATTAGAATCTTAGTTATTAATGTTTTTCTTTCTTTTCTGCCTCTACAATTTACCTCAGTTTATCCAATTATTAATAATGATACTGGTAATTGAATATTTGATATGACATATGCCAAGAAAAACTGAAAATCAATTGTGTCAGACATTATAGGGTACAATCAGCTAGTTAATGATTTCAGACTAATAATAACAAGCAAACTCCCCAGTGGCATGTGCTATTTACAAATTCATAAATGGAAGTGACCATAGGCTCTTGAAGGCTATTCCAAAAGAGTAGAATTCTGCCATGGTAGAAAGATTCCAAGTTGAACCCTCGCAACACATTTAGTCTGCATGACTGAAGACTAATCTAGAGAGTAAAGAGAGGCTGACCACATGGTGATGAAGAATCTGATTAAAGCATTTCAAAAAATAAAAACAATTAATAAAAAGCTCTCAATCTCCTAAAGAGAGTGAAATATTTGTAGAAAATAGGGCAAAGAATGGTAAGTAACACATAGTTTTAGGCTATTTACAAACTCTAAATTTGCTAATTATACTCTAAGTTTCAGAACATGTGTTGGTCATCCTACTGCCAAAACTGAATCATCAACCTTAAAATTTTCACTATAAATAAAACCAGAAGTTAGGAGGAAGTTGCATACAAATAGAGTAAGTCTTTCAGAGTCTTTGGAGAAACAATAAAAAAAAAAGTTATGATTTTGTCATGAAACCAAGGGCCCCCAAAATATGCCCCTCCAAAATAATGAGACATTTGATCATTATTTATCTGTCCACAAAGTGTATCTGTAAAAAGATAATAATAAAATAATAAATAAATAAAATAAATAAATAATAATAAATAAATAATAAAATAAAAAAATAAAGACATCTCAATAATTACAACTTGGGCACAAATTTTCTTTTGAAGATGAAAAGTTAGAGAAATATGAAGAAGATACTAAGTAATTTTGATACAAAAGTGAGAATAAGAAAGGAAGACAAAAATATTTTAGAAAACACAGATTAGGAATAAAGAATGAATGAGTCACCCATATGACCTCAAAAAATAGAGAGAAATAAAAGGAGATAAAACCAGTTTTTCAAAAGTTTTGTTAAAATTTCAACAAAAGAAAAGTCATTTCCTGAACTTTGCAGAATGAAACTTAATGAGGTTAAAAAAAAGATATAAAAACATTTTATTGTAGACTCTTTTTATCTTTAAAGCCAGTAGAACTTCCCCCACTTATATTCTTGCATCAAAGCCTGGGAAGGTTTATTGAATAGTTAGAATTAGAGTCAAAGAGAACAAAGGTGGGAAAGGCAGCTGGATTAGAGTAAATCCACATGATAAAGATCCACATAAACATGATATAATTGTGAAGGCAATAAGGATTATCTCACAAGGCATGCTAAAGAGAAGATAACAAAAGTATGGGAGGAGGGGAAACTTATATACCTCCTTGAAAGCAACAGATCTTTTTCTTTTCTCTTTTTATGTCTAGTACCTAAAACGCATTTTGGCATATATTTGGGGTTTAATAAATGCTTGATGATTAATTGATTAACACACCCCAAAATGGAGAAAGAGAGGACATATTCAAAAGGTGTAGTCTCAGTCTCAAGAAGACTGATGCAAGTTGTGAACTCTGTCCTGACCTTTATTCACAGAGTTGGTCTCCTTCCCAGAGATTCCCTACAGCAAAGAAACTACATGTCTACCAATTAACAGAAAAACCTTTAAAACATATATGGTTGCAAATATAAACTTCAAAATTAATAGGATCCTTAGTTGAAAACTAGACGAAATCTAGGACTTAGCATCTAGTCCTTGCTCCTTCAGGTGACAAATAAGGAAAATAAGGTGCAGAGAAAGGAAATCAACATTTTGCCCAAGGTCATAGAAATATTAAATGGCGGAGATCAGATTCAAAACTGGGTCCTCTTACTTTAGAGTTCCCTTCATTATTCCACTGTGCTTCACTAAGTTTTTATAGTCCACCATTATAAACAATTTAATACCTGAGTCCTTAATAATATGAAGGTTTATAAAATAGGTTAAATTACTTACTATTGTTTTCTGCATATATCCTTATGATAGGCATCAATTCAAAGAGAACCTTTGGTTTTGACTCAATAAGTTTCACATTCCTTTTATCCCATCCAGCTCCTTCGAGATAGAGCCCATAGACATAGACACCTTCGGTTGGAGGAGCAGAAATATCATCTTTCATCCATTTTGTGACTTCGTTGCAAAGTACCATACTGTCCAATGCCCAGCCTTTGTTGGCTCGAGTTATTTCCTATTTAAGAAGAGAATAAAAAAGTAAAGAGGCACAAAAAATTAGTTAGTTTATATCTATTTTATCTATAAAGATAAAAAATTATGTAAAAAAGGAGACAGAACAAGCAGAACTTTTCTAATTTCAAAGTAGAGAGATATTTTATAAGATGTATAAACATTTCACAAATCATAATTGTATACTGATTTCCCAGTTTGGGTTTGGGGTTATTTTAGATACAAAATCAAACATGATGATAAAAAAATGAACATTAAAAATTAAAGGATGCTGTTTTCCTAAGGATATAAGCCTAGCTGTATCTTAAAGATTTCACTGTCAGAAGAAAATTAATCTTCAACCTTATCATAAGCCTCAAAACTTTCAAGAAATAAGAAACATTTATAGCAGAAAATCATAGAAGCAACACGTGTTCAAGTCATGTTTTTACCTGTCTCATTGCTGTTAGAAATCCTTGAGGGTTAAAAAAGCCTGTCATCCAAAAGCAGTTTGGGCGGCCATCAAAAAGCCAAGAATTAAATTGGCGATTTCTTTCTAAGAGTTCTGTAAACCAGAAACCCAATGTACTTGAAACCCAAGATGCCTAAAAAAGAAGCACAAATGTAAATGTTCGGTTAACATGAACTGAACACAGGTTCAAATAATTTCAGTCAGTAAGTATTTACCTAAGTAAGTACCTACTATGTGCCAAGTATTTTCCTAAGTACTGGGGATAAACAAAAAAAAGTTGGTCATTTTCAAGGAATCCCAGTCTAATTGTCTAATAGAAGAATCAACATGTAAACAATCCCTTACCAGTGAGATACTTAAAGGATATTTTGAAGATAATTTCAGAGGAAAGGCATTATATTGTGTACAAATCTTATAGGTTTCAATGTATAAATGGTTATATGACGTAAACTCTACTTCACTTTCAGGACATGACATTTACAAAGAACCAAATTTTCTTTGTCTTTTTTTCAATACTTTGGAATTTCTTATTTCTTTGGCATAGGAATCCCCTCCCCAATATAGACTAGAACTCATTTATGCTTTAGCAGATGGTCTTCACATACTTTTGTGACCAACTGCCTCATGATGAACCCACTAACTTTAGCCAGTTTCTCCCTTGGACAACTACACACAAAACATTGCTAGGCCAGTAAGTGAAATGTTTCCAATTTAATAGGTCTAGCAAAAATTTGTACACTACTAGAATAGCCTTGGAGAACCTAATTTTTCCCCAGTCTTTCAGTAAGAAATTTGAGTTAAATGTTGTTGAAAGTTGTTTAGTATAATGATTTGTAAACACTAGTATTTTTCAAATTGTTCAGTCATTTTAAATGATAGTATGATAGTTAACTGGCCATTAGTATGAGGACCAGACCATAGCTTCTATCAAATGTTAGAACAAATATAAATAGGTTCTATATCATAGTCACTTTCCAGGTAAGATTATTTTTGATTCATGGGTTCAATGATAAATTAATTCAATGAGTCTTAAGGGAATTAAATTCAATTGAGTTTGGCTACTTTTCTCAGAATATTTATTCAACATAAATTTATGTAGAATTAACATTATTTGCATGAATATCACCCTAAAAATTAAGATTATTACTCAATTCAGGATGAATCAGTATTTTAAAACATACTCTATTAAATAAATTGCAGCAGTTTTTCTTCACCTTCCATTTTTAATGATTAAAATCAGTCTACATTCCTCAAAGTTCTCATGTTCTCTCAAATTAATCACTTAAATCTTGTCAAATGAAGAAAATATGAGAGTTGATTTTCTTTATCACCTTTAGATCAATTACATTCATTTCCTTTAATGAAAAATACCACTCACTGAACTCACTGTTTTAAATTTCATTATTCTATTTGGCACATAAATATTATCACGTTTTCCTTAGCATTACTGTTAACAATCACTATTTTACTTCAATGATACAGATGATCTGTAATCTCAAAGATCTGTGTATTCATTCCAAAAAATCTGTCCCCCTCTCATGCATTCTTTTCATCCTTTTGAATCTCTTGTCCATGTCATCCCATAAAGTTTCTACAGACAGCCTATCCACCCCCCCAATCCAGGGACTCATCTCAAGATCTCTCAACTTTGTCTGCATGCCAATGGAGCATTTGGACTAGTCGTCAGTTATCCTTTATTCTGCTATATGACCAGAGTAGCTCTTTTTCAATTAAAATATATATCCAATGACATCCTTTATACTACTTGCCCTATGCAATTCTTCCTTACTGATTTGCTATATAGTCTATTCACACCTACAATATCCTACTTTAATTCCTTGGAGACTATAGCATTGCATGACTTGCAGTATATAGCACCACCAAAAAAAAACTGATCAAGAATATACATTTCTTGAGATATCATTCAGCGTTGTCCATAACTAGTGCCTGCTACTTCTCTTTGCAAAGAAAGTATTCATAACTACAAAGACATAGTGCTTCTTATAGTCAATGAAACATTTTTCCTATCTCATTTATACTTCCCCCCAGTTTTTCCTCAACATAGCCTCCACTTTGCTTTCCATTCTTTGAAGTAACAAGTATTGCATTATATATTGATTTAATTAGCATAGGATTGCTGAGTTATTTGCAGGATTTCTTTTTACCTTCTTATCCTCTGCTACAGATGCTGGTGCATAAGTTATTTTTTTGCAAATGCTTACCCAGAGCACTGAAATATGAGACAACCAAATATCCCATAAAATGATTTTTTTGTTGCTGCCAATAGATGCAGGAAAAATCCATTCTGCCAGCTCTCTTATTTGATTTTCCAATTAGAACCTGTGAGCCATTTTTCTACTTAGCTGAAATTGACTTCATCCTTTTGGTTTTATTTAGTTTAAAAATAACAATATTTATTATTAAGTTCTTCCAGTCATATACCCAGTTAGTCTGTGGATAAGGATCTCACATTATTTGGAGTACCAGTAACTAAGTTAATATTTATAGAAATTCCAAAAATTCTAATTAGTACCACTCTTGCCTTGCTTTCCTGTCACTTGGACATTATTAATACAGAAACATAAGGAAGCTTCACAGAACTAAAACCAATTTTATCTTTTAATTATTTCTTGGGTTTCCATAGCAAAATAATTCATACAGCTGCTGGGAAGCTCAATGAGCACAGTATTGGATTTACTCAAGAAGACTTGAATTCAAATCTTGCCTCAGACTCTTACTGTGTGGCTCTAGACAAGTCACAACTTCCATCTGTCTCATTTTCTTCATAAGTAAAATGGGGAATAACAATAGTTCCTGTTTCCTATTGTTGTTTTGAAGATAAACTGATACAATATTTATAAATTCTTGGCAACTCTATAAAGTATTATAAAATGCTTAGTTTTCATTAAATGTTCAGCTTTTTGGTAATGACCATCTCCATAGCATGCAATTCACTCTGTACTGTGCTATGACAGAATTATTTTTCACTGAATCCATCTCTACCTGGACTCAACTTGATGGAACACAATGTCCTGCCAGGATAAGCTAAGTACTATAAATCTCCTTATCCCACAATTTAACTCAACCTTGAAAATGAAATTCCATCTAAAGCCTTATTTTACAGAAGTCAGGGCCTGGACTTTGCAGCACATTCCATCTTTACTTTGCAGTTCCATTGGTCTCAACTTCATGGAGCAAGATGCTACATGGGGAACCCCTCTCCATCTCTATTTTCCAGCTTCCTCTGGAAAAAGGTATATTTTCAAGATCTTTAAGGGCAGAGAATATCTTTATTTTACTTGTATCCCCACTGTTACCACAGTGCCTGGAACATAGTAGGTTCTTAATAAATATTTACTGAATTAAATTTATATGTAATTGAAGCTTTCCCAGCATGGTAAAACATGCTATACCTTGAACTCCACTGACATGGAAACCTGGGTCTCTACTGTGCTGTGAGAAAGGTTTTGGATTTTTTTTGTTGTTGTTGTTTTTTTTACAATTTTATTTAATTAGTCAATTTAGAACATTTTTCTTTGGTTACAAGAATCATGTTCTTTCCCTCCCCTCCCCTGACCCTTTCCTGTAGCCGATGCACAATTCCACTGGGTATTACATGTGTCCCTGATCAAAACCTATTTCCATGTTGTTGATGCTTGCACTAGGATGTTCATTCAGAGTCTACATCCCCAATCATATCTCCTCGATCCATGTAACCAGGCAGTTGTCTTTCTTCTGTGTTTCTACTCCCAGAGTTTTTCCTCTGGATGTGGATAGTGTTCTTTCTCATACATCCCTCCAAATTGTTCAGGATCACTGCATTGCCACTAATGGAGAAGTCGATTACATTCGATTGTACCATAGTGTATCAGTATCTGTGTACAATGTCCTCCTGGTTCTGCTCCTCTCACTCTGCATCACTTCCTGGAGGTTATTCCAGTTCACATGGAATTCCTCCACTTTATTATTCCTTTTGGCACAATAGTATTCCATCACCAACATATACCACAGTTTGTTCAGCCATTCCCCAATTGAAGGGCATCCCCTCATTTTCCAATTTTTGGCCACCACAAAGAGCACAGCTGTGAATATTCTTGTACAAGTCTTTTTCCTTATTATCTCTTTGGGGTACAAACCCAGCAGGGCTATGGCTGGATCAAAGGGCAGACAGTCTCTTATCACCCTTTGGGCATAGTTCCAAATTGCTCTCCAGAATGGTTGGATCAGTTCACAACTCCACCAGCAATGAATTAATGTCCCCACTTTGCCGCATCCCCTCCAGCATTCATTACTTTCCTCTGCTGTCGTGTTAGCCAATCTGCTAGGTGTGAGGTGATACCTCAGAGTTGTTTTGATTTGCATCTCTCTGATTATAAGAGATTTAGAACACTTTCTCATGTGCTTATTGATAATTTTGATTTCTTTATCTGAAAATTGCCTATTCATTCACCTTGTCCATTTATCAATTGGGGAATGGCTTGATTTTTTGTACAATTGATTTAGCTCTTTAGAGGCAAAAAAAGAGGTTGATACTAAGAGTAATGATAAAAGAGACAAAATGGGGTAAATGTATACATCATAAAGAAGCCCATGGTGGGAATGGGGGAGAACACCAATACACTGGAAGGGTAAAGAGTTTGGAGACAGGAAATACAGTCAGAAAAATGATTTGTTAAATCAAAGAAAATTGTTGGTGACCCAGCCTAAAAGCCAATAAATTGAGATTACATTTTGGAAAGACCACATAGAGGGAGCACTTTTCAAGGGTTTTACAATACCAAAATGCAATCCCAATGGTTAGAAGAGTGAGGAGTAACAGTAAGGAATCAAATCTAGGAGACTTGAAGAATAATGATACTTTTGACAGGAATAGGGAAGTTCTGAGGAGGGATGAGCTTGGGAGGTGGTACAAATATAATAATTTCTGCACTAGACATGTTGAGTGTGAGATGAAGCCATAATATTCAGTTTGATATGCCTAATAGCCACTGCTGAATCTATTTACCTGAATATTCTCTTAGATGAAATACGATTTATGAGAATCCTTTCCTGAAAATCTGTGTCTCTACTTAAGAATACATGACAGTTGTTTGCATTCCAACTAGCCAGTTGTGAATTTAAAATATTCTTTTCCCTCACACAACAGCCATTTCTCTGCTCTTCTTATACCTATATTCTTTAGCACTTGACCATTTCCCATTAAGAAAATATTAGTTAATAAATAATGATATTTTAGTCAGACCATTTAGAGAATATGAGTACTGTTTCTCTTTATGAAAATAAGATATCATATTCTTCTAAGTATCATTTATCTATCTTTACTTCTTTATCCATCATTACTACTGAGAGATCCTACCTGAATGAAAAGATAAAAATACACCTATTCCAAAGCAAAAGAGCATTTTTAAAAACTTGGCCATGTGAAACAAATCATGCTACTTAGTATAGCAACTTCTTTTTTTAGGGGTACAGATATTATATTTCATTGTTGTAGGTAATTTCCCAATGAGAAATTACTCCTCCCAATATAGAATAAAAACAGCTTTGCAGTTTAATTTTAGAAAGTTGCCCAGGGAACTAAGAAATTAAGTAATTGTCTTAGGTGACACAGATAGTGTTTACCAGATATGGGACTTGAAACTAGTTTTTCCTATTTCTAAGGTCAGCTTTTTATTCCCTTTTTTCCATTCGTAGACTAGCAATACATTCCCCCAATAGGAAAATAGGAGAAATTTTCTCCTTTCAGGTGTCTGCTTACTTTTCCCCAACGAGCAGGGATCCTTGCATCATACATGCAATCCAAAGCATCTCTCAGATTTTCACTCATGATGATGGTGCCATCTATTGCAAGTTTCAGCTCAGTTAAGGTGCTTCGAACCAAGCTGATTACCCGTTGCATTCGGTCTATCTCCTGCCTGAGGAAGATGTTCATGGGTTGGAACAGACCCATCTTTTGCAACCTATCTTTTACCTGTCATGGGAAAAAGATGAAGACACATTAAAAATTAGACAACTATTAATGACTTCATTGATTTTGTGACCTGTCACTCCTTGAAGAAAAAAGGGCAGAACTTTTATAATTCCATAAATAACTTTTCTTTGCAGAGAAACGATAAAGCTGACATGGATGACTAATCATATTCTTCCTTTCACTTAGCGAAAAATAAGCTGCTTCAATGCCATGAAGGGATATGAAAGGTATCCCTGCATTTTTTGAAAGTGGTGAGCATTTATTCAATAGGCAGCAGGGTGGAGCAGTGGATAGAGTGCTGGGCCTAGTGTTAGACAAAACTGACTTTAAATATAACATCCAATACATGATAGCTGTGTGATGTTAGGCAACTCACTTAACCTCTGCTTGGCTCAGTTTCTTCAATAAGGGAAATAATAACCTATCTCCCAGGATTGTGAGGAACAAATAACAATATCTATATGATGCTTAGCACACGTTAAGTGCTAAATATTATTTTGATTACTACAATATTTGATTGGTTACTATGGCCCTTGATGTTCTTGGATATAAATTGGGAATTAGACTAGACTCAAGAACTGACAGTATTTATTATTTATCAGGAAATATAAAAGCCTTTAAAAGAATATTAATATAAAATGGAATATGATTTATTGTAAGGAGTACAAATAAAATAAAGACTATAGGAGTTTAGAGACAAATGATGAATATTTCTTGAGGTTAGGGAACTTTTCTGCATGAGCATCATAGAGACAGAAAATAGTAGGATCTATTCAAAGAATAGTAAGTAGAATGTATAGTAGATGGAAGAGTGTAATGAAAATAAGCCTGAGATAGTAAGTTGATGTCCAATTATCAAGGACATTGAATGTTACTCTTAGGACTTCAGATTTTATTTGTAGGTGGTAGGGAGTCATGGTGGTGTTTTGAACAAGGGAAGGACTGGAACAAGTTGTGCTTTAGAAAAGAAATAATTTTTTCAGTGGTGTGAGCATGGATTGGAAAAGAGAAAGAATAGAGGAAGGCAGAATATGAAGGAGATAGTTATACTCATCTAAGTGAAAAAAAATGAGGATTCAAATTCTGGTGTGGCAGTGGAAACAGATCAGAGAAGGGAAATGCTAAACTTGTTACAGAAGTAGGATCATCAGTAGAACTTGTATACTATTTTGACCTCTTCTAATTTGAATCCAAAGCTTGGTCTCTGGCTTAACTGGTAGAATGGTGTTGCTATTTGTGGAAATAGTGAGACTGAGAGAAAAAATAGGTTTGATGGAAAAAACGGACAGAGGGTATATTCAGTTTTACATGTAATTTAGTTTGCAACAACAGTGGAATATTTAGGCAAAGATGTCTTGAAAGTGGTTGAAAATGTGAGCACTTTGGCAGGAAGATTGGGGCTGGAGATATGCATCTAGAGGTTATCTATACAGAAGTAATAGTTGATGCTCTTGGAGCAATCTTTAAATTGTGTAATGTAAAAATAAAATATATGAATAAAAATGAAAGTATGTTTTCAAAGCCTTGAAAGACAGAAAAAAAAAGGAAGTGTAAGTAATACCTACAAGAGAATGTAAAGGAATTTGTAGAGGGAGATGAACCAAGAAAGTACATTGCCACAGAAAATGAAGGAGAGATTTTCAAGAAGGGGAAAAGTGAATGAATGAAATGTAAAAGTTAGAACAATAAGAAAGGATATTTTAAAAAAGATAATTCGATTCTCATCAAAGAGAAAAAAAGCTTTAGTAATCAGGGATTCATCACTCTATGGCTTCCTTGTGTAAATTTTCCCATGTCAAGTATAAAATTATTTAACATGCTGGAACTGAAAATTACAAATAATAAAATGATCCTTACCCTTTATGTATCTTATGTATAAATGTATATCTATGTGCAACATTTGCATACCAATACCCAGAAAAATTTTATTAAAAAGGAAAATCATTTTTTGTCTACCAAAAAAAAAAGATATTTGTATTTCATAATGAGAGAATGAAGCTAGGTTCTTCTGAGTACTGAATCTTACTATAATATGTGTACATGTGTATATACTGAATATATGTATATTCACATAAATATGTCTATATACACACATACTAATTATATAATATCTGCACATACATACACATGTATTAATATATAATGATCCTGTTGTCAAAGCTGCAAAGAGGCATAGGAAATTAGGCAGATAAATTTCTTGCATGAGACTACTGACAACATGAAGTCAAGGGTTTTTACAGCCAGTAAAATAATTTGTTCCAAGGAATAGCTTCAAAAACTATGGTTAGAGAAATTAACCAATGACGTAACTTTTTAAGTATTCCTCATTTTCATCAAGCAAGGTTATTCTCTTTAAATACTCTAAACTTTTAGACAATGGCAACCAAGTTTGATAACAAAAGGAAGGTGATGATGATGAGGATTATGATGATGATAGTCCATGAATTTCCTTTTAAAAAATAAGAAAAGGCACCAGAAATGTACCAAAAAATATGGCAATCAATCTTCTGTCAAAGGTGAGACTAGTTACCATATTCATTATACTTTGCTTTCTACTGAGACAATCTGAAAAGTGAATAATTACTGCCACTTTTGTCAATTACAGAAGCCTCTGCCTACTAGGCAAACCCTGATATTGTACAATATTCACAAGAATGCCATTATATTAAAAGGACTTTTATTATCACCTTCATTATGAGGCACTGACCCAGAGAAATAAAAACTGAATTGAGTTCTCACAGCTGATTGGACAGAGAAATAAAGGCTACAAAGAGTTAATGATGTAAACATATCTTCCTTGAATTAGAAAATACTTATAACTTAAATTGTGTTTTAATCCATCCTATACATCTTTAGTCTTGAACAAGCTGGTAGTTTAGATTAAGAATAAATTGCCTTCTTTAGCATAAATGACAACTTGAAATACCTTGGGAAAAGGTTTTCCATTTAGAAAAGCAATCCAAACCCATCAGTACACATTTAGTAATTTAATTACAGACATTAGCATTCTGGTCAGGCTTTCTTAGTATTTATATTCTGAAAACATTAGGTAAATGGATTCAATAAAGTGTTTTTAAATGTAAAAAAAAAATCAGACAATATAAAGACAGATTTTCGGGGGCTTGTATTTACATTCCCATCCCATCCCCTTCCCAAAACTTCTTAGAACCTCACTGTCATTTTGGGCAAGATTTCATTAACTCACTTCAAATGGGACATAATCAGGAGGAAGTTTCTCCAACATATCATCAGCAAGTCTGGCCACTACAGTCTCTCTGGTCTCATCTCCTCCACTGGAGCTATCTTTAGGCTGGATGCTGAGGATGGTATCTAGGACATCCTTGGCTAGTTTGCTTTGGTAAGTTATATCAGCATTGGGGTGCAATCCAAACACCTCAGGAGTATCATAAGTTGGCAATCCCTAGATTGGTAAAACAATTAAAATCACAATAGTTCAATTATTTTTCTCTTGGAAAATAGAAAAAATAACTACTTACTTTATAATATTTATTTAGATAAAACTCCTTAATCATTGAAGAACATAAAACTTAAATACAAAAAAAAATCAGAAGTATATTATACTAACACTGAAACCTATAACACAAAATTTATTTTTATTGCGAATTCTAGACCAACAAATACAATTTAGCTAATAGTCCACTTCTAATTTTCATGACGTGGTCTATCATATGGGAGTCAAGCTCCTCTTCTGGAGACTTAAATATGATAAGGTATCTTTAAGGACAATTACATTTTAAGATTACTTGCAAGAGAATTAAAGGGAGCAGCTAGAGGACTCATTGGATAGAGCCCCAGGTCTGGAGGAAAGAGGGGCTGGATTAAAATCTGTCCTCAGACTTCCTTTATGTGTGACCCTAGGCAAGTTACTTAACCCCATTTGCCTAGACTTTGACCTTCTGTCTTAGAATTTTTTTTCTAAAACAGAAAGTAAGGGAAGAAAGAAACAAACTAAAAAATTAAAGACTTTCTCATACTGTCAAAAGTATAGCTGAAATTATCATGCCTGACATTTGTCTACTGAACAACCATCATTGATCTAGATTTGCAAGAGACCTCTAAGGAACTCTTATCTAAACCCCTCATTTTGCAGATTAGGAAAATAAGGGCCAAAGCAATTAAATGATTTATTTAAAATCAAGCAGGTAGGCAAGATTTGAACTGATGTCCTCTGACTTCAAAACAAATGTCCTTTTTACTCGATATGAAGAATATAAGGAGTAAAAATTTCCAATAATTAAATACCCCAAAAGTCACTTATATTTTGTACATTTGGATAATTATTCCTTGGTTCTCCACTTAGCTTAGAGAAAATAGATGAATATGAATGGAGAAGTCCAAAAATACAATTTTCCAACAATCTGATCACAAATGTGAATGAATAAAACAGGGAAAAAATATGTCCAATCATAGAATTATAAATATAGATAGAGTTGGAGGGGGCTTACGAGGCCCAAGAGTGCAAACCACTCATTTTTCAGATGAGGAAACTAAGTCTGAGAAAGATTATGTGACTTGCCTAGAGTCATATAACTAGTAACTGTCTGAGACAGGATTTTAATTCAGACAAGTTTAGTGCACTAACTAGTACGTCAGCTTGTTACCTAGCTCATTGAAAGATATACCTAAAAAAAGTATGTGGCTGTAATAGGAGTAAAGATAAATAATATATGATAATATAAGTTCATAGTGAATTCTAATTATAATTATTTTAAGATGTTATGTTGAGGTTCTACTCAAAATGTAGAGGGTTACAATATATCCCCCAAATAGAGAAGTATCTGGTTCTCTAGCTAAGAATTAAAAATAATTCATTGGCCCTAGAATATATCAGTTAGCATGGCATTGCAACAACAGTGGGAAACCAGCACATATTTAGAAAGAGAAAATAAATAATCCTGAAATGGATACTTGTGGAACAGAGAAATTGGAAAACAGACCTTAGAGAGACCTGTTAAATATGAACCTAATAGAAAAGACAACTTTTTTAAAACAGGCAAAATAACCAAGATACAGACAGAATCTATTTCTAGGAATCAGTCATAACAAGAGTCAAGGCCAGATGAAAAGTTGTGTCCAAAAAGGCAATAACATGTGATTTTATGAATTCAATAAATTTAAATTTATCTGATATTTGCCAGGGACTATCCTAGGAGCTTCACAATGTCAATGGCAGTATAAAAATTTAGAGACAAACATTAATTCACTGTAGATACAGAGAAAAAATGAAAAAAGTAGTTCTAGTAATTAAGGAGCTTACATTCTAGTAGAGAACATGATGTGTTAATGCAAACAAAAGGCACTATAGGCCAGGAGCCATCAAGCCCATGCTGTCTTACATGGGTCACACATGGAAACCTGGGGCTGCACAGCAGACCCCAGGAAAGATGGGAACACCCACTCAGCCCTCCCCCCGAGTGATTCTTCTATTGTTAACATCCCCTCATTATTGGAATTTTTATGATTATTATTCTTACCCAGCCCCGGGAAAAATAGATGAGAGCAAAATGCCTGCAGGGTTGAAATTAATGTTCCACTCTATCCTCCCAGAATATCACAAAAAGATGCTACTTACAAAAGTAAACCTAAGGATTTCTATGCACCAACTTAGACAAAGGATCATAGATAAGACCCTTTTTTAGGTATGAAACTCCTGGCAAAACTGTGCTTGGGTTCCCCACCCCCATATACAGGCCAGGGACAAGCTTCCCTGAGCTGGTTTCTCAGTTGCCTTTCAAGGAGAGGCTGGTACATTACACTTCACTGATTTGTTTTGCTAACTGAAGCCTAGGCAATCTGTTTCAGAAACCTTAGTGAAACATTAGAAAATAAAAGTCTGATATTGGAAAAATACTTAAAACTGGGTTATGTTTCTTCTACCCTTTGATCCCTCAACATGGCAACAGTGTTTTGTTGATTATCTTCTTAGAAATCCTGATTATGTATTTGATTAAAGTAACGAATAATCACTCTTAGCTTAACCACATGTCTGAGAACCTCACAGGTTAATGAGAACTGACCTCTGACTATCCTGTCTGTGATGAAAAAACATCCATCTTTTGTAAAGCTTCACATTTGTTGTTATAATCTATAGAAACATGTATGTATGATAATTATTGAATGTTGATCAAACAATTTGTTAAAAGTTATTGTATGACCTATCAAATTATTTGTAAGGAAGCGTGTATGTTGAAAAATATAACTGTGTGACAAGTAGACATGTAACCACAAGGGCATAAAAATAAAGCCAAGCCTGAGCCTGACTGCAGGTTGAAACATAACTGTTTCCGGTATTCTCCATTATGCCAATGCTGCCATACCTACAAGGACCCCCAATCCCCAAGGGAGGACTGGACCCACATTACCATGGTAACTATAGAGAGAGCACTAAAACCTCTAGGGAGCTCAGGTAGAAATGGTGATTCTTCTTATTTAATATTGTTTCCAGTGTTAAAATCATATCCATTTTTAATGTTGGTCAGTGACAAGGACTTTGGTGACAAGGACTTTAATTTTTTGGCAAAGAAATTAGGTGTAGAATATAGATAGGGTAGACTCATTTTTCACTGGATGCTTGGAAGACAATGTAGGTTTGCTCAGACCTTAGCCACTGAATAAATGGTAAAGTAATATGGAAAAAGTTAAAAGAAAACTCCTCTCTCACTCCAATCTTTCTAAAACTTTATTTAAACAAAAGAAACCTGAGTTTACCCTGGCTGAAATTAACTCACCACTTTCATCTCTACTCTCCATTCACTGCCCTCATTCATAAAAGAGTGAGACCTCTGCTTGGCACGATTGGTCCTTATATAGACCAATCCCAAGCTGGGAAGTGGGGGGTGGCCCATCCCCTAGTGTGGGATTGGTTCAATTCGAGACCAATCCCAAACGAGGAAGTAGGATGGAGAGACCCCTGGGGCATGCTGGGAAATTCAATCCCAGGCCAGGATACATTTTAAAACCCACAGTAACTTAAAATAACTGAGCTTTTCAATAACATTGAGATCTTGGCTCCCATATGCCACGCTGAAGCTTAAAGAAACAGATTCAAGAAGGGTATATCTAGCATACCAATCCCATGATGTTTTTTTTTTTAATATTATTACTATTGTAAGAAAACAGTTATGGTAACAGTTTCAGAGTATGGCAGGGAAGGCCATTTGAGAAACTTTGGCTAGACCTATGCCAGATAAGAAAAACTTATCAGGTAGAAGAAGGGACATGTATTTGTACCCAAACCAAAGTGACCAAAAAAATGCACGTTTGGGGGATAAGTTAAAGAGAATGGGAAATATATAGCAGTGGGCAAACCTGGGGAAAATTTTGAGGTGATAGAAATCTGTAAACTGTTCATCTTTTCCCATTATTATAACACCTCACTTATATTTTAATTTTAGTCCCCAATTTGACTAAGTATCTTTTGATTTGACAGAAATAAAAGGCAGAGAAAAGGTTAGATATTTAAAAATTAAAAAGTGATTAAACAATCCAAATTAGCAATGTTTATGTAAGTTTGATTTGCATATAAAACTTTGGAGGTGACAGACCTGGACATATTGAAGATAATTCTCCACTGTGCTGCATCTGGGTATATTGTATCCTTTGTAAAAGCAGAAATCTGGAGTAAACATATTTTCACTGAACCAAACCTTGGCAAAAGTATTTAGCAGCCTTTTATCATAGTCATCTGTGACTCTGCCACCATACTGAATTTCACCTATCATATAGCGCACAGTGCTCCAGGAGACACCCTGGTGAAAGAACAGAAATGATCATGGGAAATCTTTAATCATCATAATATGATTTCTCCTTCCTACCACACATTGTAATATGATTCAAATATTTGTTTGTTTAAAAGAGAATATCATGACATTTCACAGAAATAACAAATAATTATTCAATAGCATGTCACTCCTTTCACTCTGCATTACATTAGTTAAGACATTTTCATTATCTGAGAAGATTCACATATTAACTGTTGCATATTAGTCTGTGTCTCTAAAATAAGAACTCTTCAAAAGGAGAGTCATAAGCAAGAATGTCCTGAGTATGAGGTTTATACTTTGGAATGCTTAGGATCATAGATCAAAAGATAGAAGAGACCTTAGAAGCCATTGGGTTTAATTCACTCATTTTACTGGTTAGGTAGAGAGGGATTGATTTGCCCAGGGGTCATATAGTTAGCAAGTGAGGGACAATTAAATCCAGGAATTACAGACTCAAAATCCATCTGCCCTTCACACATCTGAGAATATTGCTTTCCTTAAAATATTATGGTCTGATGTCCTTGTCATGAATGGAGGTGATGCCAATTTACTAAATAAATTCTAAACTGTCAAAAGTGGAAATCAAAACTGAATTACAAGGGTCCTCTACATATTTTTAAATGATTGTTTTCTTTTATATATACAATAAAAACAACAATAATAAAATGAGCAAAAGGAAATAACCAATCAATTGCTTATTTTTATTATTTTAAGGTTTCAAGTTAACTGCTACTTAGCAGACTCATTCATGCTTTAAATATCAAATTTTGGCTTCCATTGGTAGATGAAAGAGACATAAAAATACACCCATGTACAAGCTTCTGAAGCAACCCAGAATTTCTTTTTTTAGGACTTTTAAGGAAAAAATCTTCAGAGAAACCTTCCCATGTAGCTGTCTACATAAATTCAACTTTGCCTCAGGAGGGAAAGAAAGAAAGAGAATTCAAAATCACCCACATTTTTCCTCAAAAGAAATGGCAAGTAGGCAAGTCAAAGCACAATAATTCAAAGGTAACATTTTTTTTCAAGCACAGAGACTCTGACCACTATTAGGTGATTTAACCCTGACACGAGAGAGTCGAGTCCTCTTGAAACCTCAAGTGTATATTTCAGAAATGACATGAAATCGCATTAAGTGCTATACCTTTTTGATATCCATGTCATCTAAATGATTTTGGATGAACTGCACAGTGGCATTAAAGTCAGCCTGATTGAATTCATAGGGGATGTTCCACCCCAGTGGGCCAAACTTGCGTCTTTCTTGGACTGTGGAATGCAGGAAAGCCACAGCATATAGCATCGGTTTCCACTGAGCCATATTACTCACATCCAAGAAATCTTGGTTAACACCTGTGATGGGACAAATGGATGAAAATCATTATTAACTTTCAATCTTCTTCATTTAAATTTCACTAAATATAATGAGTAAACAAACTCAGTACTCTAATTCACAAAGTTGCTTGGATTAATCTGGAAAAAAATTTCACATAGATTTTTTAAGGGTTTTTAAGGATTTCTTAAAGAAAACAGAATTCTAAATTCTAAATTTGAAGGTAGGAATAGATATAATTAAATGATAATGAAGGATTATCTCTCAACCTATCTTATGAGTTATATGTAATATATGCATATATACATATATGTATGTTTACCTGTACATGTGTACATAGGTTAGGGATTATTTGAAAATACCACCATTCAAAAAGCAAAATGTGTTTTGCCTTCTAGAGGAAGCCACCTATGTTAATGTGTAATGATTAAAAAAGTGTGTATAATTAAATAATATATAAAAGCAACAATTTGTCATTATTCAGAGATTAACACAAAAGAGATGTCAAATTAGAAAATTGCATAGTATAAATTTAGGCAGGAAATATCAGAATTGACACTGATTATATTTAATCATTACTACAATATTTAATTTTGATCATTACCACTTCTTCTATTGGTTAAATAAGAAAATACTTCCTTTAAATTTTTTTTTCTTGGGGGGGCATCTGGGTAACTCAATGGATTGAGAGTCAGGCCTAGAGACGGGAGGTCATAGGTTCAAAACTGGCCTCAGACACTTCCCAGCTGTGTGACCCTGGGCAAGTCGCTTAACCCCCATTGCCTAGATACCACTTTTCTACCTTGGAACCAATACACAGTATTGATTCCAAGATGGAAGGTAAGGGTTTAATAGTTTTTTCTTTATTAAAGTTTGTAAAGGTCAAGAAAATAGCACTTCTATCTCCCACATAAGGTTTCACTCACCTCCATAGGTTCTTTTTAGACCGGCCCTGAGTCCCTGCGGAGGTTCATTGGCAAATTTAATAGACATTTGAAGGAGGGTAATGGGAAACTGCTTGTGAACCTCAGTGGTCATCCAGAGGCGGAAGGCATCATGTACAATTTCAGTTTCTATTATTATGTCCATTAGCTCATCCAAGAAATCCAGGCCCAGATGGCAGTTCTGCAAGAGTACCCATCCTCCCTGCATCAACCAATTGAAAAGAAAAATTGTTTGGTCTAAAAACATGAGAAAAAAATAATGAGACAATTCATGAAAAGCATCTTTATTTTCTATGTCAATTTTTAGAGTAGATTAGAAAACCAAGTTTGGGATAATTAGAAGATATACAAAATTGGGCCAGAAAATATAGGTTTAAATGCCAGCTCTGCTATTGTTCTCTATGTGACATGACAATGATTCACTTTTCCTCTCTGGGCCTTAATTTCTTCACCTGTGAAATGGGTTTACTACTGGCTAAGGTCTCACCCAGCTCTAAATCCTAAAATGCTAGGGAACATGAGGGAAGACATAAAAATAAGAGGAATATGGAATAAGATGAGAAGCGTCTCATGATTCATTAAAGTCATTTTGGAAAACGGAATTCTAAATTGTGCCATGGAAAAGACTTGGACATGATCATTAAAATAATGACTTTGCATGTTACATGTCCAAAAATCCAACTGGCCCAGTTAAACAAAGGATTATATGACTCATTCTCTATTCAAAAGATAAAAAATATACTCCACACTTAAACAAACATTAAGATTTGCCATTTCTTTAAGCAAACCCATATCTCTAAGTGTAGATTGCTAAACGTTAATTATTTACGTATGAATTGAACTATATAGTGTGCTGAATGGGTCTAGAGAGGGTATTAGCCTGCAATGGCAGCTGCTGCTCCTTCTTTCTTCTTTCTTCTTTCTTCTTTCTTCTTTCTTCTTCTTCTTCTTCTTCTTCTTCTTCTTCTTCTTTTCTTCTTCTTCTTCTTCTTCTTCTTCTTCTTCTTCTTCTTCTTCTTCTTCTTCTTCTTCTTCTTCTTCTTCTTCTTCTTCTTCTTCTCCTTCTCCTTCTCCTTCTCCTTCTCCTTCTCCTTCTCCTTCTCCTTCTTCTTCTTCTCCTTCTCCTTCTTCTTCTCCTTCTTCTTCTTTTTTCTTCTTCAAGTGCAAAATCCTTTCCCTAGCATTCAAGACTTCTATCTCACTACACTTTACCTTTCCAGCCTTAAAAGCAGGGAGGTAAGTGGGCATGGGGAAGAAGCACTGTGCTAATATTATTTTACATATTCTCACCAAAACCCTAAGAGGTAGGTGCTACTTAAAAAAAAAATGAAACAGATAGTAGTTACATAATTCGCTCAGGATCACACAATTCTTAAATATCTGAGACCAGATTTGAACTTGTCTTCCTTTCTCTAGGCCTTCTCCTCTATCCCCTGTGCCACATAGAAGTCTATGCTCCACTCAATCTAGCCTTCTCAATTGTCAGTGTGTATTCCCCAAAACACGCTATTCCCTCTATACCTTTATGAACTTTGTCATACACAAGGAAAGCCATTTATCCTCCTAACCCTATTGAATGGTTATTCATTCTTTCAAATCCAAACAAAATGCTGCCTAAACATTAAGGCAACCCTTATTCTCCCAATCAACTTCCTCAGAAATCTTACCTCCCCAGAATTTGTAAATCAATTTATTTTCTAATTCTCTAATTTGGTTATCTGTACTGTGTCTTATCCACCTACCAGAGTCCAATAGAACAAGGACTACATTTCAGATACCCTCCCTCTAGAAAGGATCCTCTCACAATGTCCTCCCTGCCTCCTTACCTAGGGTCCTAGTGCAATGTTCTAGACTAAGCACTTTTATCAGTCATTTTCAGTCCAACTTGGCATGACCCCATCTGGCATTTTCTTGGCAAAGGCACTGTAATGATTTGTCATTTCCTTCTCCAATTCATTTTACAAGTGAAGAAATGGAGACAAATCAGACTAAGTGACTTTCCAGGGTCTCACAAATAGTAATATCTAAGCACCAATTTAAATTCAGATCTTCCTGACTCCAGGCCAGGCACTCTATCCACTGTGCCAACTAGTTGCCCTATATCTTTCCTTATTTTGATATAAAGAGCAATTTCATTTTTACCCTCATATATATCCAGAGCCTAGTCTAATTTTGGCTTATAGTTTGAGCTTGATTTATTCTCAAATAGTTAATGTATTGCATATCTAGAAATTGGATACCCACTTTGTCTTAAAACCCAACTAGAATCATTTTGTAAGGGGGGAGGATATGTGTATATGTGTATGTGTATACCACCTAAAGACCTACCCATCTTTTGCTTTATGAAAGATTATTACTTAGCGATATTCTGTTGGAAATTTTAGAGTTGGGTCCCTTCTCAACCTCTATAGGATTTCACTGACACTAAGCACATGCAACTGAAATTCTAAAATGTCCAACCAATTCCTGTTTTTACTGAAATACTGAATTCTAATTTCTTTTTATGTAGAAATTCTCAACTTTCTACATAACCTCAAGAGCACATGGAGATCATTGTTCTCCATTGGGGTGTCCACATTCCATTTAAGATGTTTAATTTCTCTAATGATGACTATCCTGCACTAGAGTTGCTACCACTTATTGGCTGTTTCTGCCATGCTCTAAAACACTTTCGATGCACACACTATTAAAAACACTAATTATTGGTACAAGTCACAAGCATGCCAATAATGAGAAGATATTTCATTTCATCTGCAATTAAAAGCTAAATATAAAAGTGGAAGGTTAAAAAATATCTTTGATTATGATTCTAATTTTAGTTCTATATTTTGCTGCGTGAGGCTGAGATCAAATCAACAGGGTACATGCTCACTTTATACCCAAATTAAACAGGTGCATCCTTATTGCTAATTATTTCTCATTTGACGTATAGGACTGCCTCTCAATCTAGAATGATTGTGGGTGGTGGTAACTTTGTAAATTCTCAAGATAATTAAGGTCAATACTTAAGTATCATTCTGTGGAAGCAATATTGCTAAAATATATGAAAATCACCCTTCTCTATTTAGCAAAAAAGATACAATGAACATTTTAACTCTTATCAGTAAAAATCCCCACATTGAGATTTTTTTAAACTTCCTCACAACCTTTTAAGGTAGATAGGGCAATAATTTTAGCCCCATTTAACTGGCAAAAAATTGAGGTTAGGAAAAAATAAGTGACTTCAGCAACTCAGCTCTTCTGATTGGAAGCCCAGTTTCTTTTCCACTAAATCACAGAGCCTTAGTATCTTTGTGAACACATATTGTACTATATCTTTATACAATGCCTTTGGAGCCTATAAAGGTATAAAGATGATGTCTTTTACTAAACATTCCAAAATTTGTGTCATTGCTTTGTTTTTTTCTATTTTTGTTCCTTTCTAATTGTCTCAATTCTGTAATTTTTACCACCTCAAAAATCTGTATTTTCTGTCATTCTCTTTCTCTTTTCTTTGTTTCCAAATCTATAAATTTGCAGTGAACATTTACTATTTTCAGAGGGATAAAAAAATAATTCAATATACCCTTCTTCAAAGAGCTCATAATCTAATTTTCTACTTTCTCAAAAATTTTCCTTTAATACTTTAACCTTTAAATATTTTCCCCTTTTATTATACTTAAATTAAATACTTTAATCCTTTAAAATTTTACTCCAAAAATAAAATCTTACCTCTACTGGGGTCCTTTCATAATCTCCTCCACTACTAAATGTCTTCCCTTTTCAGATTTATATTTGTTTGAATATATCTAGGGACTTTTAAGTTGTCTTCATTAGACTTTATTCTCCTTCAGGACTGGGACTGGTTTTGTTTGCTTTGTTTTTGTTTTATGTGTTTGTTTTTATGTGTGGTATTTGGGCATTTTTTGGTTGTTTCTTTTGCTTTGTTTTAGGTTTTTTTTTTTTTTGCATTCCAAAGCTAAATCTACCGCCTGGCTCATCGTAAATTTTGTGAGTTGAATAACTCCTTTGCTACAGTCACTCAGGAAAATAAACCTTTTCTCCTTGTCAAATTTAATCCCTCTATTCATACCCTTAATCTAGTCTCCATATACGTTTTATGGGAGAATTCTCCATTGATTATCCTCCCCTTATGTTCAATATCTCCCTTTCCATTGACTTCTTACAAATATATCCATGTCTCCAACACACTAATAAACTTCCCCTGACCCTTCATGTCCATGTATCATACTATAAAGTAAGACTCTCTTTTCTACCAAGCTCCTAGGAAAAAAAAATAATCTATAGTCACTAATTATGCTTCCTTATGGCCCACTAACTTCTCAATCCTGTGACATTTTGTTAATAATCTCGTAGTTAAACTAAAACTATTCTCTCAAAGCCTACCAAAGATTGATTAGCTATTAAATCCAAAGATTTGTTTTATTTTCATAGTCCTTGATTTCTCTGCAGCTATCAATGCTATCAATCAAATCACACCACTTTCATTCACATATTCTTATCCATTGGCTTCCATGACTCTATTTTTAATAAAAATTTTTACTTTTAAAAAAGTTAAAAAAAACATTTACTTTTATAAATCCACTCCTTCAACAAATTCCCCTCTATCTGAAGTATGTGTCAATCCTTCTCAATACTCAGAATTACTAATTCACAGTCAGGCTTCCCTTTCCTTACTCAGTGATTCTACCTCCATATTTTTTTCATATATCTAATTGTCTCCACTCACACAGTAACTATTTTAGTTCAGATCATATTCTACCCATTATAAGAATACTGTTAACAGTCTCCTAATTTGTGTCTTTGCCTCTAATTTCTCCCTTTTCCAATCTAACATCTGTACAACCATCAAATAATCTTTCTAAATCACATCTGAATGTTTCATTTCCACAATCTGAAATATTTGATAGTTCCCTATTGCCTTTAAGCTAAAATAAAAACTTCTTGAGACCATAATTTTTAAAAACAAAAAGCAATTAAAAAGATGTTTGATTTAGAAGACTATTTCTGCCCTGAAGTCCTATTGTATCCAACAAAACTGTTAATGTTCTCCCTTTACATAAAAGGTCTTGGATTATGTTTGTCCCTATTCATGTTGTATGTTCCCCCATATGAACCTCCTTGAAGGTAAAGACCAATTTATTTTTGTACCTTCAGAATATATCCCAATGGTTTTCAAATGACTGGCTCTTAAAAAATATTTCTTGCAGATGGAAACCAAGAGGAAGTAATTGAGGATCATTTTTTTTTTAAGTCACAGTAAGAATCAGTTTATGAAACTTGAGATCTTTAGTCTACAGACTATGAAGGAGGAAATGACTGGCTTCCTTTTCAATCACTGAAAGTCTCTGAATTTCCTTAATAGTTCTAAAATCTGTCATGGGTAGGTGTAATACTCTTCATCTGTCCAGAAGCCTTTACATCTATACCTGTCTTGAACTCTTGCTGCAAAAGCCAGCCCTAGATTGCCCAATTGGTGCTGAAACAATCTCCATTCTTCCTCTCTTCCTGGCTGTTAGAGCTGGCCATTTCACTTCCCCATGGAGTCAGAAGCTCTTCAGCTGAATTTGTTGTGCAATACCTGAGGCTTAACTTTCCTATTTTTGTTTGTTTGTTTGTTTTCTTTTTCCCTCTGGTTTTTCTGGTGGTTTTTGCTCACAAGTGTCTCCCAATGTAAAGAGCAGGCACTTCAGCATTATGGAGGTGTAAGCTGTCCTGACTCTCAAGTCTAGCTTCCTTCCAATTAAACACGCCTTTGTCTCTGTACTTAATTTTGTTTTATTTTTCAGGTAGAGAAAAAAAAAAGATAGCAACTTTTAAAGAAATGAAGAGTTCTTGTTGGGGAAAAGGGATTAAAAATAGAAAAAAAAACTAGAATAATGGATTGAAGGTGAAGATAGTCAAATTGTTACCTTGATATAGGGCAATTTTTTTCTAATACCAAGTGCTATTACAAAATGAAATAAGACTTCTTTAGAGTGGGCTCTTCCCACTTTCCACTAAACAGAACTGTCAGGTAACAATATTAGGTAACTCTCTTTAGATGCTTCTGATAGCAAATTCTTTCTCTCTACTCAAAACCAGTGATAGGTCTTGTCCAACCTTCTTTTTCTCCTTTAATAGGGATTAGCTTTTTCTAAAAGGAAAGAAAAAAGTTATCCAGAGAATGTGACTGGCTTTGACTTCCCCAATACAGTTCCCTTATTCCCCCAAGGAATAAAAACTCTCAGCCAAAGGCAATTGGACACCATCCTAATTAATGGATTTCTGTAGACAATATAAATTACCATATATTTCACAGTGTCTTGCCCTGAGAACTAGATGCATTTGCTTCTATCTGTCTAGTGGGAGGAGTGGTCAGGGGGAAGGTATGCAGAAAAGCTAATTACCAGGTATCCTAGTTGCATAACTTGCTGTGTTAGGGCAAATTAAACATTTTATTAACTGTGCACTGACTATTATTTTATTCTAATATTGAAAATGAACTGTGAATGCTTGTCTTTAAGCATATTTCAAAGGTGTTCAAAAATAGATAGTACAAATAACTCAAATGCAGATAGATAAACATATAAGGTTCACAATAACAATATTAACAAATCATAATACTAAGCTCATTTTTGCATTCACAATTGCTCAGTTTTGAATAAAATTAATACTAAATTAAAGTTGTTATAATTTCCTTACATTTGCCATGGTCTGCTGTAAAAGCTTTCGAGCATGAACTTCTTGCCCTTGACCCATAGAAACATAGCGTGTTTCTATTTTCAACCTTTTCCCCAATGCAATGATGGAATCAGTAGGATCAGAGCCCATAGAGAGAAAACAGATTAATGGTGTTCGTGGATCTGACTCTTCCCATGTCTTCTCCAGATCTAAGACAAAGCCTTCTGCATATTTTTCTCCCATAGTGTCCATGACATATTTACGGGCCTACAAAAAGCAAAACATAATTAAATGTAGCAGTTAACAAAATAGTCAAAAGTCTTTCTGAAGAAAATTCTATTATCAGGAACATGCTTGAAAATCTTTTTTTTTTTAATTTCCCTGAGAGATAGTATATGGGCCCTCCAAAATCTTCATTGTTCCAGTTAGAATTTATCATTAATCCTTATTCCACCAATTCCATCTCAAATATCTATAAAATAATTAGAAGTTTCAAGTGGTGAAGACCATGCTTTCATATTAGTACTCGACATTCTGTTTCCAAAGCAATTCCCTTTGAAATTTTGATAATTCATTGTTCATTTAATTTATGAAAATAGTATGTGAAGCAACATATTTTATTAAAAAATTCTCCAGAACATTTTTAATAAACAAAAATTATGTTATTTGGCTTCAAAACAACGTAATCACTGTAATTATTTTGCCCTTTCTCAACTTTGTTTTTTCTCTTCTTCCTTTTCCCTTATGTTTCCTTCAGTCCCTATTGTTTTTGTTGACCCAGTGACTCTTGCTTTGCTTTGAATATAATTTTTCTCCTTTTTATATCCCTAACTTTTAGTCTTAATGGTATAAAATTATCTATCTATCCACCTACCTACCTATCTATCTATCTGGGATCTAATAAATCTCTCTGACCTGAATAAACTACTCACTATGATCTTTCAAAAGAGGCTAAAAGAACTATTATAAACACTGATTGACATGCTTAGTGCAATAAAATAAAATAATTAGTGCAATAAAATTAAATAAAATAAACTTCCCTGAACTCAAGAGCATTGTTGAAAAGAGGAAATGGGAAGAGCTTCAGGAATGATTTTTTTTTTAGCTAAAATGCTTCAAAGATGGTGTCAGTTTACACAGAAGAATGTAAGAAAAAAAGTGAGATATGAAGTTAATGAAAGGTAGGACTTGATATCTCATACCTTTCAGATAATACAGTGGGGTATATGTCCTATTTAACTTGCCCTGGACATGTTAAAACAGTATGTTTTCCAGTGTAAGTAAGAAATTAATATGTACAGATGAGTAAAATGTTTCGCTTGATAACAGTTTTATCTCTACCTCATATATATATATATATAATAGATTTACAATTTTTAAAAAATAACTTTGAAGTTTTGAAATAAAGAGAGTTTGCTATAAAAGTATTGCTTGTATCCTAATGGCCCCTTCAAGGTTTGAACTACACCTTCTTCATTACCCTTGAAAGAAGGTGAATTGATTAAGACTTAGTTGGACAAAATAATAATAATGCTGAGTATGTTAACGAAAATAAATATTGTCTAAGTGATGACAAGAAGAAAACTAAGAGCAAAAAGAATTTAAGTCTTGGGATCATAGGACTCGTGGTATTTAGAGATGGAAGAGACTTTAGAGATCCTCTAGTGAAATTCAACCCTGTCTGGGGGCTGCTGGGTGGCTCAGTGGATTGAGAGCCAGGCCTAGAGATGGGAGGTCCTAGGTTCCAATCTGGCCAGCTGTGTGACCCTGGGCAAGTCACTTAACCCCCACTGCCTAGCCCTTACTGCTCTTCTGCCTTGGAGCCAATACACAGTATTGACTCCAAGATAGAAGGTAAGGGTTTAAAAAAAAAAAAAGAAATTCAAACCTACCATGTAACAGATGAGAAAAATTTAGGTCCAGAAAGCTGAAGTGACCTTTCTATGATCACTGATGTAATAAGTAGCAAAGAATATAGTATTCCCTTATCAAGGAATCATCAACTCTGGATAATGTAAGGAATCACACTATACAACTGGAATATGAAATAGCTTTTCCAGTGAACTTTGGCGCTCAACTACAAGCCCTCTCCAGACTTCAATAGGAAATTTCTCTACATGACTTTTGAAGCTCTTTTATTGTTGTGCTGGTCTTTATTTAAAGAAATTTTCAAATTACCCACTTAGACTATGACAGCATATATCTTTGTATTCATGAGCAGCAATCAACCAGATTCTTGGAGACAAACGTCTATGATATCAAATCATTAGTCTACAGACCTTGGAAAGATTTTGTGAAGCAATAGTCTGAAGACATTCGCATACTAATTCAAATATATGAATCCAGGGCAACCATCTCATCATTTCCCACTTTCACCATTTCTAATTTCTCAGTCCTCCTAGCTGCAGTTCTTCACTATGACCTTTCCAAGCATGAGAACTCTCCTTTCCTCCATTGTTCTCTTCCTTTTTCAGTTTCTTTTTTATTTGTATTCTTTCCCCATTAGACTAGAATCTCCTTTAGGGCAGAGACTACCTTTCTATGTATCCCCAATACTTAGCACAATACCTAACACATACTATGTACTTAATAAACTATTATTGACTGATTAATGTCAGAATATGTAACTATAAAGTAAAACTCTTTTAAAAAGCCAATATTCTATATTTATTCTGTAATTTACCTGTGCAATAGTTCTATCAGGGCACCAGGACCTAATAAGTAGGAGACGTCGAAAGCAGTCAAGAGATTGATCATAGGCATTTGGAGCAGGTTCCTCCTCAGGATTTTCCTTGTCAAACCAAATTTTCCACATTTTCTCATTTCTTGAAATCTTAAAATACAAAAGGATAAAAAGTCACTGCACAAAAATCAGGCTAGAATACATTGCAAAAACTTTTTAAGACAGAAATTCTGGACTACCTGACTTGACCACTTTTTCCTTTATTGTTAAACCCTATGTTTTAAGTGCTGAAGAATAAGAACAAAGTTAAACATCAAATAAAATTGATTATAGATTCAGGTTGTGTTAACATTATTTAAACAAAAGCTATATGTGCTATCCCCACATTTCCCGACTTTTTTAAAGTGATATACTTTATAAAGAATAAAAGTGACCAATTTTTTTATTGTCTTAAGAAATCTCATTTGCTCAAAAAAAATAAAAAAGTTAGAAAAGGATTATTATGTTAAAATAATTGAAAATGTCTACTACTATTGATGTCTTCATTTTCTTTAATCACATTTTTCGTAATACTCTACAGCATGGGCATAGACTTCATCATTCAACTGGAACCACTCTCTACCAATGATCTCATAATAACCATATCCAATGGTTTTTTCTTGATCTTCATTCTTCTTGACCTCAACTACCATCTCTATGTTGATGAGTCTTAGATCTACTTTTCCAATCTTAACCTCTCTTCTATCCTACATTCTCACATCTGTAATTACCTATTGAATATCTCAAATTGGTTTTCCAATAGACATGTTAAATTTAACATGTCCAAAACTGAGCTCATTTCATTTTCCTAATATTTAGCCCTCTTCCTAACTTCTCTATTACTATCAAGATTATTGTCTTCTTCCTAGTCCTCTGAGCTTGTAACCTGTGTTATTCTAAATTTCTCTCTCTCTGTCTCTCTGTCTCTCTGTCTCTCTGTCTCTCTCTCTCTCTCTCTCTGTCTCTCTCTCTCTCTGTCTCTCTCCTCTATATCCAATGTGTTCCTATTGATTTTAACTTCATTGCATCTCCTATATGTTTCCTTTTCTCCCATGACATTTTCACTACTCTCTATAAAACATTAATTATTTTGTGAATGTAATATTACTTCAGTCTGTTGGTTGTTCTTCTTGCCTCAAGTCTTTCCCTACTTGTTCTTCCTCCATTTGGCTGTCAAACTGATTTTCCTGGAGTGCAGATAGTTCCCTGTCCCCTCTCCCCCACATCTAAAAATCTCCAGTGATTCCCCTTCACCTCCAGGATCAAATATAAAACCCAATTTGCTTTGAAAGTCATTTATAACCCAACCCCTTGCTATCTATCCAGTCTTCTTACATCTTGTTCTCACATATATTGTGATCCAGCGACACTGATCTCCTTGCTATTACTTATTCAAGGGACTCTATCTTCTAAACCTAGTCATTTTCACTGACTGTCCCACATGCCAATAATGCTTTCTCTCCTCATTTTAACCTCCTGGATCCTCTAGTTTCCTTCAAATATCATCTAAAGACCCATCTATTATAAGATGCCTTTATTTATCCCCCTTAATTCAAGCAACTTCCCTATGTTGACTATTTCAAATTGATTATGTATATATCTGGTTTGTATATAGTTATTTGCCTATTGTCTGGTGCTTTAGTTAATGTGTTTGTTGAGAATCAGATCTATCTCTTGCCCTTCTTTCTATTTCCAGCACTCAGAACAGTATCTGGCACCTAGCAGGTGATTAATAAATTCTATGACTGAAACAGGATTGTCACATGACTTACTGATGCTCATATTTTAAAGCAATGTTCAAAGAACCAACAAATATACTCCATAACTTTTGGAACCTTATAGTACAGGTACAAAAAAAAGTCACATGGATCAACAACTGAAGGCTGATTGAATAAATACATAAAGTATACATGAAGTCACAAAAAATCAAAGGGTAAATGTCTTCGGTGACTATTTGAGTAAAAGGAAGATCTTGGCATATACTCGTTTTTACAAGTTGAGATCAGGAAAAAGTGACTCCTTCTCCAAACAGGAAAGACTGAGGCCACATGGAATAGTGAATAGATTACTAAACTTATAGTTAGGGAGAGGCAACTTCATTTCCTGCTTTAGACCTCACTAGCTGTGTGTTATTGAGGAAGTTATTTGACCTCTTCAAGCCTCAGTTCTCTCATTTATAAAATAATAAGAGGATTGGACTTGACCTCTGAGGTCCCTTAGAATGCTAAATAACTGAATTACAGGAATAAGTTAAATGGGACAAATGAGGGCAAATGTATTACAAGTAAAGCTTGTTTCAGATGCAAAAATAGCATTACTAATAAATATAGAGCATTCAAAGAAGAATACTAGCCAGGAAAAGAAGCAGTAAATCGTGAGCACATGAGGAAAACCACAGAGGGAATAGCTTGACACAGCCTTTACAGAGTTTTGAAGGTCAGTTCTTTTTGTCCATATAAAGAATTCTGATTTTTCTACATTTGTTTCCCTTTTATGACATTTAGTTAAACTGAAAAAAATTAAGAATTATTAAGTTATTTAAATCTTGTCTTACATCAGATGTTGGTAGTACAACTAAGGGAAAAACAGACCTTCAACTAGACACTCCCTCATCCCTGTGAAATTTCTCTTGACTTATGCAACTTTCAACTCACTTGCAGCAGACACAAGAAGCATTCAATAGGTAAAATAAGTTATTTAGAAGAAAAATATGCACAAAGCAGCACAATGGCCTACAAGTTCATAAAAGTACTCCTATTCTCTTAGTTAACATGGCCCTGTAACCAACCAGAGGCCACCAATGTCTGTTGTAGCTCTGTGTTATGCTATTGGGTGTCAAAAAAGCTGGTGATGGTTTTAGCAAAGATGGAAGGCAGAAGATAATAAATACTCTCTCCATTTGAAGCTGGTAAGTCCTCTAAAGTTAGAGGTAAAATAATTAACATTGGTTCTCTCCAGAGGAAATTTTTCTAATGGTTCTGCTTCTACCTGTTATGTAGAAATTGTAGAGTATGCATGGTTCCCCTGTTGGCAAACTTTCAATTTCTGTTTTTTTGGATAACTTTTTTTTCTCTTAAAAAAAAATAAAGTTGTCTCTTTCAATATTGTGTAAGGATTTCATCTAGCTGGCCTGTGCATGGAAAAATTTGGTTCAAGGAAGAGACATCATTAGAGGGCTTCACCAAAACTGTACATACAAGGTGAAATAAACTCTGTATGAAATCCCTTATGCAATACTTTTAAAAAATGTCTATAATATAAGTAGCGATATGCTCACCGGGTTGTTCATTCCACTTGTGGAATAAAATTCCCTAAATGATGTTGATAAGGAGTATAATTTCAATAATTCCATAAGTTCATCAAATATTTCAATTTTAGGTGAAAAATATACAGTTATAAATAATGTGGCCTACAACTGGGTGTATTAGGTCTATGAGAAGTACAAAAACTCTGTAAATTCCTTTCCTTTTTTTCCTTTTTCTTTTTTTTTCCTTTGGATAAAAGATAAGGGTATTTAGATTTAGATAAGTAATTAAGCTTTCTCACCTGTTGGTATCAACTCTGCCTAAAAGCTGCTATTTAAAATACATATTTGTTGGGGGGGTTTTCAAACTCCAGATTGGAAATTGTATTTAGATATTTAACAAAAGTATCTAAAAGTGGATTTATCCACCTCTATTTGTCCAGACTTAACAGAATCTCAATTTTGCCCCTAGAAGGGACAAAAGGGCCTTCAAGAAGATAGTGATCTTTGGCTATTTTTAAAAGCCTTTTCATTAAATCATTTTAGCATACAACTGCAGAAACTTAAAGGGAATAGAAATTCTATATTGTTCTACATGGAACCCTGACATACAGAATATCTTTCTTCTCCTCTGTGATAGGGAGAGGACATTTTGCAAAAGACTGTGTAATGCAAACATTAGAGTGATAGACAGGAGCATGTGACAGAGAATCACATGGAAGCCTAAGGGATCTAGGTAAAGATTCTAACGTCCCAAGTCTTGGCACTTCTCTCCTGATGGACCTGGAGTTGGAGGTCTGAAAACAGGTTTCTGGCTTTTGTTGATACCAACAGAAGAGAGGAATCTTTTGAACTGGCTGCTGGCAGCTTGAAAAGAAGATTGAGGATCCACTTCTCCACTGGACCTGTTTTGGACAGCTTTCATCTGAAGATCCTGGCCCATTTGATTGGACTCTACTTGTGAGATTTGGTTATTGGGGAAACATTGTTTTAGCTTAGATAAGATAAGTTAAGATAGATAGATATATATATAGAAATTAAGGTTTAAGTTTAATTGTAATAATTCTCCTAACCCCTTTTCCTTCCTCCCTTTCCCAAACAATAAATGTGGATTTTTTTATACATTTCCTTCTTGTTCATTCCCCTACCAAATCCCACTATTACAGTTTGGCGAGCCAGGTAGGTTTATTGTATGTATAGTGTAATAAAGTAGCCATATATATATATATATATATATATATATATATATATACACACCCCATAAAGCAACTTTTCTATTCAGAAACTTCAAATGGCCTGGTTTAGTAGTTCCTTGCCATATCTGAGTGGCGAAAATAGAGTATTTGTTATTTTATTATAGGAAAAGGTTTTATAGATGCCAACATAAAGGTGATAATAGGACATTTCCCCTTCATCCTAACATGGTGGCAATTAATGTGCATTTTAAATATTCACACTTGACATACCATTATTATAAAGTTAATTAAACATGTTACCTACTTGATCAAGGATGTCTGAAAACTGTCTAAGTTTACTAAGTTCCACCAAATTTAACCATGTCATATCCAGGATCCATTTAGATGGTTTAGGGGGACAGGCTTTAAGATCCAATGAAGCACCACCTATAAAATTGAATAAACAATAGCATAAAACTTTCTTTTTCCATACTAAAAATTACTCTCATCTTAATATTTTATACTTTGGAATTTTGGAAACATAAACTCAAATTCACTTTTAATAATACAGTTTAAAGTAAAATTACCAATTGTGGAGGATTTTGATCCAATTCTAAAAAGAAGAATTTTCCAATGTTAACAGAAGCAGTATACTTAAGTAAAAACATTCATCAGAGTTGTCAGTGGCACTCTGTGTCAGTGAGGGACCCCATTTATAAAAACCCTGTTCCAAAATTCAATACATCATTTTCCTTCCCTTCCCTGCATATTGACCACGTTTTTCATATGTGTTGGTTCAGTACATTTTTCCACTTAGCACACACATCACTCCTAAATTTTCACTCACAGGAAAACTGAAGTCTTAAAATTTGACAGTGCAGAATACCTCCAGAATAAGTGGCATTTTGCTCCCTGTAGGAGTCACAGCCACATACAGAGTCCAATCTATTAAAGTGGCACACTATCCATACCTGCATTCAAGGACATATTTAGTCAATTAAATGCATTACAATTCCCTGACTTCCTAAGCAAAATGCATTCTTACTTTTCAGCCTACCCTTGTTTAAACTTTCTATAGGATTTATACTGTTGACTACCCTCACTTTCTAGATTTTCTTTCCTTCTTTATTTTAAGCTTCATTGCTTTTTCCAAGATCTCCTTACCATTCAAATCTTTTTGGTTCATCTTCCTCTACTCATCTCCTAACTTTATGTTTTCCCTGAAATTCTGTCCCTAAACCTGGTCTTTTCTTTTATATATCAGGGGCATTGTGGAGTGTCACCATAGTACATATTAAGAAGTCTTCAATTCAAATCCTACCTCACATATTTTATAGATTTATAACTTTGAACAATTCATTCAATCTCTCCAGCCTCATATTATTCTTCTCTAAAAAGGGAATAATAGCTGTAGCTATCAAAGAGTGTTAAAAGGCATGAATGAACTAATTAGTTTAAAGGCATGTTTTAAATTCTTATTCAAATGTAAGCTATTTATATTAGCACATTTCTCTCTTTGAACCTTTCTAATCTTCTTATATGTGGTTTATTACCTTCCATGCATTCTGTGATCCAGTTATATTAGCCTATTTGCTGTTCTTTTCATCCAACATACTAGGCATTTACCTCTGCTGTCTCTCATTCCTGCAATCCTCTTCCTCCTCATGCACTCCTCCCAGACATCCTTCAAGACTCAGCTCAAATCCCATTTTCTGCAATAGGCTTCCTCTCTCCACCTGTAATCTTCTCTCTAAGGTTGTCTTCTATTTACACTATAAATATGTTGTTTAAACACAGGCACATCCTTATCTGCATGTTGTCTCCTATGTTAGAATGCAATATACTTGAAAACAAATATTTTGCCTTTCTTTGTATAGCCTGAGCCTAAAACCTAATAGCTAGTATTTAATACATGCTTGTTCATAGACATTGACAAATTCATGCTTTCCTATATCTTCAATTACTCTCTCTAGGTAGATGAATAACAAATCCCTATATTCAATCTTGAATTTTCTCCTGAATTTGAGTCTTGTCATTTCTACTACTATTATTTCTACTCTGATGTTCCACTGCTATCTAAAATACTATATGTCCAAAACTAAGCTCGTTATCTTTTCCCCTAAACCTGTACCTCCTCCCAACTTATTTGTTTCTTTTTTGTGAATGTACCATATTCCTAGTCATCCAAATTTAAAACCATGGCATCATCTTTGACTTCTCTCTACTTCACCCTCCAAATGTATGCCAAGTCCCATCATTTCCATCCTGGAATCCTTATTAATACTCTACCATACCACTGTCATATTAGTATCATACATTTTTTTCAGGTATTTTCTCTTTCCTCTCTCTTCTCTCTTCCTCTCTCTGAATTCTGTCTAGTTGTCTGTCTAATATATATATATGTATATATATATATACATATATATATATGAATTTACTATATTACTTAATATTTGACCAAAGGAAACAAATTACTAGGCCTGCTTCTAAAAGAGATCAGATAAAAAAGAAAAGGTCTCGTGATAAAAATATTTATAGTAGCTATTTTATATCTGCCTTCTAAGAGGTATCCCATCAAATGGGAAATGGCTAACCAAATCATGGCATATGAATGTCATTGTGCTACTATATTGTCTTTTAAGAAATAATGAAAGTGGTTTCAGAGAAGTCCCAAAAGTCTTATTTAAACTACACAGAGTGAAAAGAGCAGAACTAGAATAATTTATGCTATAACAAATATATTGTAAATGAGGAATAATTTTGAAAGAAATAAAATCTCTAATAATTGCAATGGTCAACTTTGATTCCCAAGGATGATTCAGGATGCTACTTATCTCCTGAATGAGAAATGATTAACTAATGAGATGCATTTTGGGTTATGGCAAATATTAGAATTCATTTTGCTTGATTCTGTATAGGAGTACAAGAATTTTATTTTCATTTTTCTAGTAGGGGAAGAGAAGGGGGGAAATTAATGCACATTAACTGAAAAAAAATTTTTGGAAAAGAAAGTATGCACGCTAAAACTAAGGATAACCTTGGGGAAATGGAGGATTTTGTCAAAGGATTTCTCAATTCTCAATGAAATGTGTTTGATGATAAAAAAAAAAGAATTTTTATCAAAAAATAAAAAAAAACAAAAATCCAAGATTGGTACCTAAGAGATTAGTATATACAACAAAGAAAGTATAATAGCAAAAGCCATGACAATATATCCATAAATAAAATCCTTTACTTTTGAAATTGCATAGACAGGCAAAATATATAAGTAATCAATTTACCAGATATCCTAAACATAATAACAAATTTGGCCTTGTATTTCTGACACTTGATGGAAGAACTACAAATGAATTATAGATCTAGAAAGGAATACTTTGAATAGAAAATAAGGTGGGTAGCTATAGTAGCTTTGTATTTTAAGTAGATATGCTCTTGTGAAAAGATACACAATTCAAAGGGAAAAAGAGTAAATAGTTTCATGAAGATCAATAAAGAAATAAAGAAGAGATAAAAGGGTAAGGAATATATCTAAATAGACAACCTAAATAAAAATGAGATAAGGGTTTTAAAAAAGAGATCACAATCACAATATGACCACATAATAATGGGGAACTTCAACTATTAATAGCTATCTCTATACCAAAAGCAGAACAGCTGAGAGGTTGCCTTAATGGAGATTTCATCCTTGTACTTCTTATCCCAAACAGAGAATCAGGAATAATGGATTTAACTTGCAGATCTGACACTTTAAAATGAATTTTAAAAAAGAGAGAGAGAGAAAAAAAAACTTTCTAACAATTACAGCTATTCCAAAGTAGAATGGACCTCTTAGGAGAATGGTGGGATTCTCCCTCATTAATGTTTCTTTCAACAAAAGTTGGATGATCTCATCATAGCTATGTTGTAGAACACATCATTAGACCAGGTGAACTTTGAGATTATTCCATTTTCAAGTTTCTTTGATATGAAAACCAAACTGGGAATACAACAGAAGAACATACTATATACTATATAAGGAATGGGGAGGAAAGTGTTCATTCTAAGGTTAATATAAAAAAATTCTTAAAATGATTAGAATTATCCAAGAGTAGAATAGGCTGTCTCTAGGCAGTGAGTTCTGCTTCATTCAAGGCCTCATAAAGAGTTTGGGTCTTATAAGGGGTATGGTGGAAGAGAACCCAAGTTAGGTAAAGGCTAATTTATAGGTCTTTTGAAGTTCTTTCCAAACCTGAGATTGATTTTGTCATAATTTATTAAGAACTCAAAAATACCAGGTATTTATTTATTATTTTTGATCATGATATTTATTGAGCAAATGCCTTCTTTATCCAGTTATAATGTTACCAGATCAATCCTTTTTCCAGATTTACTTCAACATGTTCCTATAGAATCAAATGTATTCATAAAGTTCTAAAAATATTTTAATAAACAGCATTGGTAAGCTAGCAAAAAAAAAAACTGTTACAATTTAAGGCAGTTCCTAAAGATATAAGATAGCTAGTTAAATAAATTTCCATCCAATTGCCATGGCAACTCTTCCATTTTTCACAAAATGAAGAGAATTAGTTTATAATGAAGAGGCTAGGAGAAAAAAAAAGCCTTCAAGTGTTTAGAAAAATGTATTGGATGTGTTCTTAAACATCAGCTATTTCTTTAATATATTTTGAACTGTTGCACTACTTTACTTATCTCAGTCATTCACTATAGACCCCCAAAGTCTACCAATGTTAATCTGAACTGCTGGAAAGTTAGTTTAAACTGATATGAATATATTTATAAAATATATCTACAAAGCTCATATCGCAATCATTCTTATACTTACATTAAAACACGCCTAGCCAAAGGGACTGTTGTTAGAAAAACATTAACAAACCAAATGAAAATTCAAAATAATCTGCAATCAAATTCCAAGGATAATTGAAAATTATTTCACTCTAATTTTCCAACTACCTGCTGCTACTTCAAAAGTAATTTAGAGTCTTGTACTATTCCATCCTTTTTTATTATTTTTATTAAATATACAAAAAAGAAAACTAGAGACAGTTAGGGACAATATTCAAATACTTTTATCTTAATAGATAATATTTAAAGGCTCTAAAAATGATGATGGTGGTTATCGTAGTAGTGATAGCATTTATATTATGTTTTAAGGTCTTCAAAGTACTTTGCATATGCTTTATCATCTTATGCTCACAATAATCCCTGGAGGTAAAGTGCCATTATTTTCATTATTTTATATAGATGAAAAAACAGTGCGAGAAAGAGAAAGAAGTTAAGGGATGTGACCAAAGTCACATAGTTAGTAAGCATTAGAGCCAGATTAGAAATCAAGTATTTCTGAATTCAAGTGCAGCATCCTATGCACTGTACCATTTAGATGACTTGCAAAGGGTTATAAAGTAGAAGAAAGCACAGGATTTAGAGCTGGAAGATGTAGGTTTGAGCTCAGCCATTAACTACCCCTAAGACTTGGAGAATACCATTTAACTTTTCTGAATGTTAGTTTCCACATATATAAAATCAGGGCCTTTGACCAGATGCCACCTAAAATCACTTTTAGCTTCAAGTGTATTATACCTGATTCTATGGCATACAAATATAAATATTAAATCCCCCCCAAAGTGGGCAATCATACATTTTTATTCCTCTGGAAAATTAAGCAATGTATTTATTTTTGAATCTATTTTAAGCCAACAACTATCAACATGTAAATGATAACCCATTGCAAAGAAAAAATATTTATAAGTTAAAAGAATTGTTAAGAAGTCCAAGATGACAGACATCTCTATAACAATTTTTAAATGAAAAAGTAAATATTTATTTTCCCAAATTATTCTAACCTAGAATATTATTAATTCTAAATTATATAGAATTAAAGTATTATGGAATTCAACTAAAACAGGATATTATTCTTTCTTCTGTATTGCAATTTTATTCACATCAAGTTGCAATGCATCAAATCTTAAATTAAAAACAAGAGGAAATTATATGAGGAAAAGAGAGCTCCTTTGAAGGACATTCACAATAATTCCCACTACTCCCACTATGTAATTGTTCCATTGACCTTTAATAAGAGTGAGAAACTCTTCATGTTTTATTCTGTTTCTCTGTATATCAATCTTCAGAGTAAGCAGCAAGGTGAACAAGAACTTATGCTCTTCATACAATCCTCGAGCGGCATATTTATAAACCTCATAGGTCATGTGTTCAATAATATTAGCAATTCTCTTGCTTGTAATTGGACTCTTGACAGACCTACGAAAAAGAACATTTAAACCTGGTTTATTTCACTGCCCTTTTCAATTGTCTACTTTAAAAAACAAAAACTTCTCCAATAAAGAATAAGTAACCTTTTAGAACCAAATCTCATTTCCACATATCAAGAGTATCCAGGCTGCCCATTACAGTAACAACAATTCTCTACAACTGAAATAACATGAAGCATCTCACCTTTGTCCAAGTCAAATTAGGTGTTGTTTCTTTTGATAATATTCTGGTAATTCTAATGTATGAAGATTAATTAGAAGCTAAAAAAACACATTTCTTGAACATTTTACAGTGTTTTATCTGCATATTCAATGTCAGATCACAGTATATTAGTAAATTAATTAATTTTTGGAAGGTCCTGAAAAAAGTAACTAGTTTAACTCTTCTAAGACATGAATTATATCTCTAATGTCCATGATAAATGCTCATTAATTGCTTATATATAATGTATATATCTATATATATGTATGTGTATATAATATACATATATGTATATATAACCTGACTATTAAGACAGTCTACTACATTTTGGGACAGTTCTAATTATTAGGAAGTTTTTCCTGGTAGTGAGCCCTTTTGCCTCCCACTAGCAAGAGTTGACTTTTGGATTCAAAGAAAAGAAATCGCTTCTCTGCCGGCTCCCCATATTGAATATGTGTAATTGGAAATCTGTTAACCTAAAAACTGCATTTCCTAGGAGCCCATTGACTTCCTGTCATTACATACTTTCTGTAGACAGAGGGATAAAATTCAGTGGGATTCCTGGTCTCACCCTCTTTGCTTCCTGGTTTGTGACTATGGTGGTAAGTGAGGTTTTTTAATAGGTTGATTAGCTATGGGCACATTTTTTTTTTATTTTGCTACCTTTTCATTCCTTTACTTTTAATGATCATTTAAAAACCTCTTAAATATAATATTCTTATTATTGTACACTAACTTTAATTTTTACAAATACCAAAGTAAAAATAAATAGCAAAGACTTCAAAAGATCTCCTCTAAGCTGTCCACATCTTTACAAAAGCACTCTCACAAGGGGGGACATTGTATTAGCAAGGAAATCGTATTAGCAAGAGTTGTGAAATCTCAAAATCTTGGTCAAAATATATAGAGCCCTTAATAGCCAGAAACTCTGGATAAATGACTATTAAAATATACACCTTTTTGTCAAGAAATTCATTTTATGGTTCATAGTTGAACCTTATCATTTAATAAAAAAGAGTAGGTCATTGGATCTTCATTATCTTCCCACCATTTTAAGCTTTTTAAATGATATAAGGAACAATTTGGAGACATATCCTTAACAAAGATGGAGTACTGTCTAAGAACAAGCAATTTGCTTCTTCTTTATAGTTTTAATGAATCGTCAAATTATTCTATCGGATGTAGTTTTTCTAGTCTCTGCTTGACTTCTTTTCCTAATTAGAAATTAGTCCAACTATAAAACTGTGCATACCCTTTGATCCAGTAATGCCACTACTGGGTCTGTTTCCCAAAGAGATAATAAAAAGTAGAAAGGATCTACTTGTACAAAAATATTGGAATTGAGAACTGAGAATTGGAAATTGAGGCGATGTCCATCAATGGGGAATGGCTGAACAAAATGTGGTACATGTTGGTAATGGAATACTATTGTACTATAAGAAATGATAAGCAGGATGATTTCTGAAAAAGATGGGGAGATCTGCAGGAACTGATGCAGAGTGAAATAAGCAGAACTGAGAGAATATGGTACACAGTAACAGCAATATTGTACAATGATTATCTGTGAAAACTCAGCTATTCTTAGCAATGCAATAATCTGGTTCAAACCTGAAAGACTTATGACAGAGAATGCTATCTACCTCCAAGGAAAGAACTGTTGGAGTCATCTTTCATAACAATGTATTTATGATAACATTTTTGGGGTTTGGTTATATAAATGAGTGTGCTCTTACAACAATAACCAATATGAAAGTATATTTTGCATGACAAGAAATTTTTTAAAAGAAAAGAAATTGACCTAAACAGTTCTGCTTGTCCAGATCTTTTTTTTCTATTTTTTACTGACAACATGGAATCTAGAAACCCCAAACTTGTAGCCTAGTAAGATCTGATGAACCCCAAGTTTTAGGACTAGCTTCTAAGTTAAAGACCCAAAGTTTATACTTTTTCTCTGTTCCTGTGAGAATCTACCCTGAAGGGAATCTCAGGCTAGCAGTTTCAGACTAAATAATGGACCCTATTGTATCAGAGACCCTTTCCCAAGAAGAAGACCCATACCTGGGCAGGGACCACCATTGTAAGCAGCCCCTTCTCTTACACCCTAGCTGCTAGCTATGACTCTTTTCTCAAGCTTGCCTATATTCTGTCAGTGTAGTTTGAACACTCTCATTTCCTTGTAACCATTGTAATAATCATCTTTCCCTTCCCCTCTGGGTCCCCCAAATGGTATATAGGTTCTCCAAATTCTTTTGTTCCTTGGAGTCATCATCTACTGGGATAGCACTCCCGGGGATAATGTCCCCAGAGTCCAGGGTGTAAACCCTGTAAAAGTTGTGGCACCAGACTATGAGGAAAGGGCCAAATATTGGACTTATCACTATCCTGATTAAATAGTGTTTTTTCTTACTTCTTTGGTAGTTCTGTGTTATTTCCAAGTTAACATTACTAACATGTGATATGTACTTTATTTATCTACATATATCTTTGAATAGGATGATCATGGATTCTGTCTTAAATATTATTTCATCTATAACTATTTTAGCTTGTTTTGATATTTGAAGTGCATATACTCTTTTCCCTTAATTTAATCATTTGATTTTGTTACTTCAAATTGATGCACAATGTCTTTTGTCTTCTGTAGTTATCTTAAGAACCATAATTAGGAACTCAGGGGTATGAAACAGTGAGGTACCACCAATTATTCCTAACTCTGGGAATATTGGGGGGAAGGGGAAAAGAAATCAATGCAGGGCTGGTGTGAGGAATTCACCTTGGATTCTATTCTATAAGAATGTATGACAAAAAGGAAGAAGCAGCATCTGGTGGTTTTCTGCTTTAACCTGTTATTCTTGCTTAGTGATAAACTGATTTTTATGCCTATGTTATCTCTATTCTCCAGGAATTTTCTTTGGCTGTTCTCCACGCCTTTGGTGCTCTTCTTAGCATCTCTTATTCCTGGTTTCTCTGGCTTCTTTAATCCCATCTAAAGTCATATTTTCTACAGAATTTAGGTGAATCTAGCTTGTTTGTATGCAGTTGTTTGTTGTCTCCCTCATTAGATTATCGAGTCTTTGAGGGCAGAGTTTAGCATAGTACCTTGCAAATGGTATTTACTTACTAAAGACTTAACTGACTTTGCTGACTGGTTGCATGTTGTTGCTAAAGCACTTCTGATAACTTCAGGTGACTAGTCTTTGGAAAGATTAATAATACTGAATTTTTAGGCTACTTGATAAATCTAAAAATAAATTTGGAGAACTAGAGAAAACACATGTGGCTGTTCTCAGTGATCCTAGCCTGAGCTCTAAGTTCCAGTGGTAACACAGCTTCTTGTCAGTTTTCTAAGACAGACATGCTTTTATTTCCTTGTTTAGGTTTAATGCCTGATTTCCAGGTTCTAAATACTTATTTAAACTTTGTAAAAAATTTAAACCCAATAGGCCATTCAGAACCATTCATAAAGGCTACATGCTTGTAATTAAAATTGCCAAGTAACCACCAGGACCCAAAGATGTAAAAATTCAACTCAGCTTCTTGTGTGTAATAGTACCTGGCCAAGGAAAGGTCAAATAACCCCAGAAACTGCCGCAGTGAAGTCTGATACATCACATTAACCACACTCATCTCTGTGATGAGGAAATAGAGTATGCTTCCCCTTGTTGCCACTGGTAAGGGAAAAAAAAATAAGGTTGTACTTCATGAAAAGGGAATAAATTACACATAAAAATAGATAAGCATAACTTTGAATAGAATAGAACAATTATTTTGATTTGCATGCCTAATGAAAATCAAGCAATACTTGCCACTAGATCATAGCAATATGAATTTCTTGTCAATTTATTCCTAAAATACATGGTTCATGGTAGTCATTAAAAAGTACAAAAACCAAAATTATTTTTCAGTTGTGCTTTTTCCCCTTAGAATATCCAACTCCTTAATAACTATATAATTATCATCTCTTTTTAAGAAGGGAAAGGAAATGAGAGAGACAGAGAGAATGAAAAAAGAATCCAAAAATTCCCATAGAGTTTCTGCTCCAGGGCTTAAGATGAGGCTGTTTTAAAGGTGCCAGGGTAGAACCTGTCTACCAGTCATGTCTTAAACTTCATAATAATTATTGATGGTTTAGTCTCTAAAACTAAAGGGAGCAGCCCCCTGGCTACAATGACAATTGATTATTCTTCATCTCTAAAGATATTATATATAGGGTCAGTGTATTTGATCATTCTTCTAAGTAGTGGAGATGGTGTCTCCCATGGCTCTATCTTTTCCCTAATTCTCCCTGTGGCCAGGGGTAATTATTTTTCAAAACAGTTGGTTGAGGTAGAGATGATTTTTATAGTCACAGAATGATGATACTGGAAGACCTGCAAATAGAGCATGCTTGTGTTATTGGCCTCATCAGGACAACCATCTAAACAATATGATTTTTGGCCTTAGAAACAGTAGTAGAAACATGGTAACTCTTTGCTTCTCAGTTTGCAGAAAAGCACAAAAAAATCTATTTTCTTTTGATGACTTGAAAAATGTGAGGAAATTGTGTGATTGAAGGGAAAGAACAAAATAGGAAAACATTTTATAACAAATTTTTCTGATAAAGTTCTCAATTCTCAAATACAAAAAGAACTAAGTCAAATTTATAAGAAAACAAGTCATTCCCTTATTAATAAATGGTCAAAGGATATGAATAGGCAGTTGTCAGATGAAGAAATCAAAGCTATCAATAATCATAAAAAATTATTCTCAAGCACTCTTGGTTGAAGAAATGCAAATTAAAAGAACTCTGATGCACCACCTCATACCTATCAGATTGGCCAGTATGACAGTAAATGCAAATGACAAATGTTTGAGGGAATGTGGCAAAATTGGGACACTAATGTATTGCTGGTGAAGTTGTGAATTTAACCATTTTGGAAGGTAATTTGGAATTATGCCCAAAGGACTCTAAGAGAATGCATACCCTTTGATCCAGTAATACCACTACTAAGTCTGTATACCAAAAAGCTTTTGTTTTTTTTAAATAGGAAAGGACAAGTTTTCACAAAAATATTTATAGCTGTTTTTATGGTGACAAAGAATTGGAAACTAAAGGAACATCCTTCAATTCGGGAATGGCTGAACAAATTGTTGTACATATTGGTGATGGAATACTATTGTGCTACAAGGGATGATGAACAGGATGATTTCAGAAAATGTCAGAAAGACCTACATGAACTGAGCCAGTGAAATAAATAGAACCAGGAAAACATTGTACACAGTAACAGCAAGACTTGGAATGATTAAATGTTATAGACTTTGCTAATATCAGGAATACAATGATCCAGGGATTCTGAGGGACTTATGACAAAGAATGCTATCCACATCCTGAGAAAGAACTGTTGGCGTAGGACTGTAGATGAAAACATTTGATTTATTACTTATTTATTTGGGATTATGTTTGGGGGTTTTGGCTTTATAAGATTATTCCCATATAAAAATGAATAACATGGAAATATGTTTTGCATGATAATACATGTATAACCCAGATGAATTGCTTGCCATTTTGGGGAGGCAGGAAGGAAAAAGGAAAAGAAACAATTTATATCACATAAATTTGGAAAACTTGTGTGGAAATTTGTAATTAAAATTAAAAAATAATAAAATTAAATTTAAAAAAGAAAAAGAAAATGTTGTGATAGAGTTTTAAAAATTCATGCCAACTTTTTACTTCAAGGAACTACAGACAGACACATAAAAAAATTCACCCACTCTTAAGAAGAAAGCTCAAATTGATGAGGATATTTCCAAAATGAAACCCCATAAGAAAAAGCCATTATATTAACTTACATTTTCAGACACCTTTATATACCTTGCTTATTTTCATTCACTTCCTTTAACTCCCCTTTGTCCTCGCTTCATGTTTCTGTGACATTTGACTTTCATTATGAAACTCACCAGGCCTATATTCCTCCCGGGCTGTGTTAATCTGTATTTCTGTCTCAGCAGAAATCTCAAGCTTCTGTGTCACTTCTTCTGCAGTCTTTTTAGTATTATTCAGCACAATAATGAGACTCTCATCTTCCACCAATGACCCTTTTGTACTTGTCAGACGATAAAGCAAATTGTCCTCCAACTCTTTCATCTTTCTTTTGTTTGCTGTTACATCTTCCATAAGATTAGTTCTTTCCTTTTCCAGTTCCTGTTAATTTTCATAAATACAATTTTTCTTTCTCCAAGTTAATATCCACACAGAAACAGCACACAATATTTGTTAAAGACCTTTAGGAACTGAATCTGAATATACCCAAGTGTCAAAAAAGGATAGAGTACAGACCTCAAGGCAGGAAAAACCTGAGTTCAAATCCAGTCAAAGACACTTATCTAGCTATGAGACCTGGGGCAGATCTCTCAACCTCTATTTGCTTCAGTTTCCATATGGAGAAACTGGGAATAATAAGAGCATTTCCCAGGGTTGTTATTAGGATGAAATTAAATAATTGTAAAATACTTATTTTAGTCCCTGGTGCCTGGCATGCAATAAACAATATATAAATGTTATCTATTATTGTTGTTGTTTTTGTTGTTATTGTTAACTGTTGAGGCATATGCTCTAAAGCCAAGGTGTCAAATTCATAGTTTCTGGTCATATAAGGCCTGCAACACTGCACAGTTCTCTGGAACAATAAAATATAATTAAGAAATATTCCATGAAAAAGTAATATATATATATATATATATATATAATGTTAATTTGTTGTTTTCTAAGTTGATATGCATCCTGCAAGTTTCATCACTATTTGTCTTTGACTGCACTAAAATACTAACTTCAAATAGTGTCTGCTTACATTTTGTTTCACTCAGTAAAGAGATATATTGCTAATATAGAGTATATAAATTTATTTCACATCCCAATGAGTTTGAGTAAAGAACCACCTTCTTGAATTTCAGGAAAACTTTCAAATTGTATATGCCTAACCCTTAGCCTTGTAAGAGTGTAAAATAATTAAATGGCAGAAAGAGTTCTATAGAAATTGTAGGTCAAAAAGAGTGATAGAAAATGAGCACTAGTTAATGCCTCCTATTCTAATTGCTTTGCATCTTCAGGAATGATGAAATCACTATTACTATAGCAATTCCTATTTCAACAGGAAATATCATAAAATGAAAGTGAAAAAACAATATTTTATTTTCCTATTTATTTCATTTACTATCTATTTCAGAGCATAGTGAGGTCAATGGATTTATAAGAAGACCAAGGTTCAAATCCCAAGTGTGCTACTCATTAGCCATGTGTATGATGTTGGATGAGTCAATTTACTTTCGTTCCCTAGGATTCAAACTCCTCATTTGTAAAGCAAGGTGGTTCAACCAGATTACTTCTAAGATCCCTTCCTAATCTAAGTCCTTTGAAAATAAATATTTTTTTAGATCATAAAGAAGTTGGAAGGAATCCTCAAGGACATCTAGTTATTACCCTTCATTCTACAGATGAGGAAATTGATGCCCAATAAGGTAAGGATTTTTATTCTTTCAGGTGGTAAATAAAAGGTTTATAACTCTTGATTTGTTTGATGACAAGTCAAGGACACAGCCTTTTATAATTTTGTTAGCAAAAAGATATTCCCTCTTAGACCATATCCTCCATAGATCAAATTGCTGGTTTTCTCTTAATAGATTTAGGAACATTTCCAAAATTGGTTAAGCTTTATAGTCAAGAAAACTGACTACATCTTAGAGAGGGAGCATGAAGATTGATGACCAAGAATACATTTGTAATATTAATTCTCTTTTTTTTAAATAGCACATAAATGGACCTTGCAGATGTGTGCTTCTACAAATGACTCTTAGCTACTCACCAATTACTGATAATGGTTAAAAGAATTTTGGAGTATTTAAATTGATTTTATTGGATCCTATATTTGAAGGAAGGATGGTAATAGTCCTCCATTGGGGGAAATTCAAAGGACCTAGACTAGAAGTGATGACAAATATGGATTATGATCCACAGACTTATAGGAATCAGTAATATATTTAAATTGGCACTTCATTTTAGTTCATTCCATTTCAATAAGTATAAGCACTTACTATATCTGAGACTCTGACCTGGACACTAAGGATACAAAATAATGAAGAAGAGTCTTCATTTTAATGGAACTTACATTTCTTCACTTATATTAGGGAGTTACAACAAGGCCATAGATAAGTGAACCTTATTATTTGATAATAAACAAATACAAGATAATTTGAGGAGAGAAAAAAAAAACCATTAACAATTGAGACTTGGGGATAATCTTAAAGAAAATGAAAGATTCTAAAAGGCAAGAGTGAAAAGCTAGTGAATTCTAGACATGCAGGATAGACTCTGCAAAAGGAAAGACTTGAGATAGAATGTCAAGCTTAAGGAATACAAAACAGGACTGTTCAACTGAAATATATGAGAGTAAAATTAAATATTTCTGGGAAAGTCGATTGAAACCAGATTGAAGAAGTCTTTAAATAAAAGACTAAGACTTTTGTTTTCTCCTAGTGACAGCAGAGAGCCTTTGAGTATTTTTGAGTTGAAGAATAACATGATTAGACTTCTGCATCAGGAAGATTATCTTGACAACTGTGTGGAGGATGAATTGAACAAATTGGAAGAAGGGACAGTAATTAGAAAGCTAATGCAATAGTCTTGCCTTCTGGGGCCAGAGAGACACTGTTCCATCACATATTAATCTCTGAGGTTGGCCTCTGCCTACAGTTATGAAGTCAGAGTGATGCAATTCCATCACACAAGTCCATCAAGTACTCTGATTCTAGAAATGACTGACCAGAATATATCAAAGAATTCACCAGTTTGGTGAAGTTTAATAACGACATTGAAATTTATGGGTAAAGAAAAACCAATGAGATTCCATTCTGAGAGCCATGCCTGAGTTGGGGTTGCCTTGAGGTGGTAGAGGCATACTCTCTGGCATGGGATACACTTCCTGCTACCCTTAGTCCTTTGTGCCTTTAGACTTTGGAAGGCTACTGTTTCAGAATAGAGAGAATACTATTGGTATGGACAGAAATTATTGAGAACTGACTGGCAAATTGGTGAGGTCTGAATTGTAGCTACCTGGGTCCTAGTTTCTTCTTACAAGCTACAAAAGAAATTATTCCCCTCCCCCCCAATTCTGATATGGAATGTGGGAAACTCACTATTGTCCCTGTTAGCTTTCTTCAGAACAGAGGATGAAGAGAAAGGAGAAACATTAGCTTGACCTTCCTAGCTACAGTCCAAAAGCAATTTGTGCTTATATTGTTTACTTTTATGCTTTGTCATCCTATGTAAGTCCATTTTCTTGACAAATACAAAGTTTGGTGGCCACCTTCAGCCTTGATTTTGTGATTAATGCTAGCTTAGAGAAAAAGAGAGATCTTGTAAGAGAGATTGAATTTTTTTAAAATATCAGAAATATTATCCTTCTTTCATCAGAGAGTTAAGGTAAAGATGAGGGGGTAAGTGGCACACAAATCCAGTTTGGATTTTGCATTAGTAAGCTGTCCCAGAAACTGATTTCCCAGAGCAAGTCAGTGAAGCCCTTGAGGCAAATGAGAACCTAGAAATGATAAATCACAGGTGGAGTGGCAACGCAGAATCAGTAGTACTAACATTATGACTAAATATAACTTTCTCCTACTTTGACCATTGTTCCTAAGTATACCAACTTGGAGGTATGAGTCTGCCATCCCTCTTCTATGTTATAGCCCTTTAAAAATGTGAAAATGACTAATGTATCCTTTCTTAGTTTTCTCTCCTCCAAGTTAAGTAAACCCATTTTTCCAATTGATCCTCATTTGTCATTATCTCAAGAAAAATCAAATAATCTCAACTGTTTCCTAATTGTAGCAAAGATACTCTTTTATGCCTCTCAAATTGATTCACTATTCCCCTTATCACAGTGGATATTCTAAACTTTTCATCCCCTCTCAAATCTCTCATAGCACTCCTCCTTCCACTCTCTCAGCTGAGAACCCTGCCTCAAACACCTCTCAATAAAAGAGGCCATTTGCCTAGAGCTCCCTCTTTTCCTCTCCTCCTCTCACTTGATTGAGATGTAGTCTTCCTCTGTCTCCTCTTTCATCGCTGTCTCACAGGAAGATGTCCATTCTCCTTGCCCTATCGATGCACCCCTCTACCTGCACCCATGATCCAATTCAATCCTATTATCTCCAGCAGAAAAGTACTAGGTTCATCTTTTCTTTTTCAGAGGTAGCAGCATTCCACACCTTAGCTCCTCACAGCAACACTGATCAAATGCTAGGATGGGTGCATAGTGGAATGGTAGAGGGGGCAGTCCTCTGGGGAGGATGGGATGGAACAGGACTCACAGGAGGCTTGACACACTCTAAGCTCTGACCACATCAGCATCTTTCCTGAAGTTGCCCAGGACAAGGTTCCTGTCCGAGTCCATATCTCTCTGTTGGTTATCATTGGTAGTTATTCTGCAAGTTTCTATCAATCAGGACAGCCCTTAGCAGAAGATAGGCTGCTCAGTTCTAGAGTGCAGGAGCGTATGCTAGTCTAAGCCTTGATGCAGGAGCAGGCTAAATGTTAAAGCCTCCAGTGGGTTCCTTACAGTTTTAGTTAAGGACATTCCTAATTTGTTAACAATGGCTTTAAATGGCACTGTGCTTTAATACGGAACTCTTCAGCTCCAGGCTGAGATTGCTCTTCCTTCTCCAGCATTTAACCACGTTATTGCCTAATCGCTAGCAACTGTCAGTCCTGTCATGGACGATACAGGGCAAGAGGCCACAGGAGAAATAATTTATAGTGAGCATGGATGTGGGAGTAAAGGTAATTAAATTGAATATAGATTGGGCATTTCGTCTGTCTCATAATTTTACCTCAAGTTGATTCTGTAAATCGTATACAAATAAGAATGTGATTCAGACAGTAAACTAACAAGAACTGAACATAAGGTAAAACAACTCAGTGGTACACAGTTAATTAAACAAGTGCTTACATAGTGGACAATGCTATTTTGTGCTCAATTAAGAATCTTATTTTGGGTTGGCATAGGAATTTTTGAAAAGGATTAAGAAAAATATTGTTATGATCCCTTAAGAAAATAATGCTGTTAAGTAATACAATATATCTCTGCTAAAAACCACTGCATTTTATTAAGGCTGAATTTTGGATGACAGGAACATAATACATTATCATATCCCCATTTAAATGTTTCCAGTTTGGGAGGACCTATCAGAGCTTGTGTTCCACTGTCACCATATTGCTATGGATCTGTAAGAATAGTGTCAGGAGTACTAAGATTTTAGACTAGCTGTGCTAAGGACAACATAAATATATTTTTAGAAGAATCGTGTCAGGAGTGCTAAATTTCAAACTGTAATGAGGCTGGTGTAGAATGCAAAGAAAAACAAAAAAATGACTAGTGTATCTCTGCGGGTCTATGTATAGCTATATTGGTAAAGAAGATGAAGGAAGGCATAGGGCCACTGTGTGAGCTAAATGAAACAATCCAACTATAATTGTGCTCTTGTTTAATTTTCTTCTCAAAAAGAATAATTGTTGGACTATAAGGAACATAAAAATGGTTAATGGGAAATTGATATCCAAGACAAGGAATGAGCCAGTAAATGAGCACCTAAACATCCTGGAGGAGGTCTTGGTACTTGGCCTAGAACTATTTCCTAAAATCATGAGGAAAACAGTAGATTGGATTGCTGAACCAAACAGACAAATATATCTTTTTTTTTTAATGGAAGAAAATGAAGTCTGCACCCTAAAGGACAGTGAACTTGACTTTGATTTCTAACAGAAATCTAGATCATAATATTAAAAGAACATTAATGAAAATATAGGCAAAGAAACAATGATTTAAAAGTATCAGCATATCTTTAAGGACAGCTCTGGTCAAAATAATCTCATTTTAATTAATAAAATCTTTTTTCATTCCTCTAGGGTAAATACTTGCATTGAACATTTAATGATTAATAATGGTCCAACATCAGGAAGGTCTCTAGTAGGATCCCTCAAGATTCTAGACTCTTTATTATAAAACAGCTTTATTGGTACCTTTAATATAGGCATACATATTATGTTTCTTAGATTTATTAATGTCACAAAGCTAAAAGGAAGGATGGGTAACATAAAAGAGAATCTGCAAAGTTCCAGATAGACTAGTACCCTGGGCTTAATCTAATTAGATGAAACTTAATGTCTTAAATAGGCTCCAAAATCAGCTTCAAAATTCAAGGTGATGAGCTCTGACTAGACAAGAAGACTGAATTCTGGAACATGCTAACTTTTATGTTCAGAGAAACCTGTGTTTTCATCCTCTCAATTAGAACTATCCAAATATGGAACTGGCAGCCTTAATGCACTTCCCCTCATTTCAAGTCTTTATGCTGAAACTGAATAACTACTTTCTGGATATGGTTTCAATAGAACGCTTTTTTTTCAGATATTGGTTACAATAGATAATTCCAACATTAACATACAATCTTCTGCTATAAATTCCACCTCTAACACTTATGAGATATGTTACTATGGAAAAATCACTAAACCAAGTATCAACCTCTCTGTAAAGAGGATAATAATACCTATTTGACTTTATGATATGTATGATTAAATTAAATTATTCTGACAAATCATAAGCACTATGTAAGTGCCAATTATATAGTGTTAATTGAAAATTGTTTTAATGAACTGAAATATCAATATAGGCCAAGAACTCGGGCAAAATAATTTATGTGAATTACAATTCACATAAGCTATATGAAGAGATTCTTAATGTTGGGAATTGTGAAGGTGATTGTCCTATTGTTCTCTGCCCTAGTCAGAAGAGATCTAAATTATTATGTTAAATTGTTGACATTATCATATGATGATCAATCTTGAGATCATACTTTATGAGGAACAAATAAAGAATATGGATATGTTTAGCCTGATAGAAGAGATACAACAATCATCTTCAAAATTTTAAAAGGCTAGCTAGCACCTAGAAGAAGGAGTAGACCTCAAGGGGAACACCAAGAAACAATAGGTTGAAGTTGCAGGAAGATATATTTCATTCTTATGTAAGTGAAACTGAAAGCCCCCATTACCATGCTAACTGTGGCTTAGCCTTTCAAACTCTCATTTAATTCAAGAACTTTTCTCAGTTATTCTAAGGGATATAATTATGAGATACCTTCCTACTTATGTGAAATTCAAACTGAATTTGTTTCGATACCTCCCCTATATTTCATCTCTCTGCTAAAGGAAGGATAATATTTCCAATGTCCTCGATGGATTGAGCTCTTCTTGCTCTCTTTCTCTCTGAGCTGATATTAGTTATAAAAATAAAGGGTATGAGTAGCTATCAGATTTTGCATTTATCAGGCAAATAAACATGTATAAGAAGGCAAAGTAGAGAAGTAAACAATATAAAAACTGGCTATGTTTGCCTAGCAGAGAGAAAGGATAGATCTCTGTCTCTCTTTCCTTCTCTTCATGGCCTGGCTAGAAGGAAATAACGTTGGACAAGTAGCAAATAAGCTATATATAGTTCATCTAGGAATCAGGGAGTGTAGAGCTAATTCCACTAGATGGTAAAAAGAAGAATTGCACCTAAGCAACTATTAATTCTGACCTCACCAATATGCAAGTTAGCTCTCATTAATCTCTTTCCATCCCATAAGTTCCAATTAGCACCATTCTGAAATAGCAGACTGCAAGAGCTCCAGGATACAAAGGGGTTGCCTCCATGACAGGGGATGCCCCTGCAAAAACTCCTGACAACCCCAACTTAGGCATGGCTCTCAAGATGAAATCTATTCGGGATTCTCTTCTCCACAAGTCTCATTATCACATTACATAGCATTGCTAAAACGTTGAATTCTTTGCCAGTTTGTCTAGTCATTTCTAAAGTTCAGAAATCTTTATGGCAATACAGGCAAAAGATCTGGAGCCAAAGGATGACATAAGAAAAAATTAACAAATAAAGGTCTATAAAATTGGGATGGGTTTGAGAGGTTGTGTTTCTACATCACTAGAAGTATTTAAGCAAGATCAGGTGACTACTTGATAGGTAATAGAGAAGACATTCTTTTACAGGTACAAGTTGAATTAAATTTTCTCTAAGGTCTCTTCTAACTCTGAAATTCTCTGATTAGTCATATGATACTGTCATAAGAACTAGGCAAGAAGGCTAAATGCTTACATGTAAAATGGCTGGAGTTCTAAAAGCCTGTCATATAATCAGGAGGGTCCACAATTCAAAGGAAATTAAAGCCTAGACATTGATCAAACAAATTTGATCCAGCACTCCCAAGTAAGCAAATAGCATCTTGTGAAGTGGTTTTCTGGGGCAAAAGATACCACTGTCCTCCATGGCTACAGAGGTAGTAAGATCCATAGGTTGAGGAACTAGAGAGAATAATTTAGTTAACTTAAGTACAAACTAATTTGGTGCTACAGTTTTATTTTAATAATTGCCTTGCCCTTATTTGTCATTAATAAATTTGCAAATTTCATTATTTTAAATAGAGGCATCTCAGCATATAGAGCATCCGACTTAGAAAAAGGATGGCCTGAGTTCAAATCCAGGCTTAGTCACTTATTCACTGTATTACACTGGGAAAATTGCTGTTTTCTTCAGATTCTTCATCTATAAAATAAATATAATAATAATGTCTCCCTCCTAGAGTTGTAGCAACAATCAAATTAGAACTTAATTGCAAAACTCTTTAAACATGCCTGGCACACAGTCATCAGAAAATATAAATGCTTTCTATTATTATTGTTATTATTAAATAACACCTGGCAAAATATAGTTGTAGTCTGGATCATATGGAAACAAGTTGCCCTCTGTCTATTGAAAAGAAATAAGAAATCAATGCCAAACAACCATTCAGTTACAGCAGTCATGGTTGAGGAAAGTGGTAAAATAAACAGCTATTAGGTATGGCATATCTCTGAACTTTGGAATCCAAACAAGCTCATAGATAAATTTTGGTGACTCTAGTGACCAATTAAGGCTCTAGAAAGTATTTAGAAATGAAAGTCCTTGTGCCAAAGGCAGAAACTAAAAGATTATCTCCAAAAAAGAAGCTGAAATTGCTAGGTTACTGATGAAGATTTTTAAGCATAGAATCTGATTTACAAAGATTACAATTTTAATTTTTTATTTTTTTTAAACCCTTACCTTCTGTCTTGGAGTCAATTGACTCCAAGGCAGAAGAGTGGTAAGGGATAAGCAATGGGGGTTAAATGACTTGCCCAGGGTCAAAAAGCTGAGAAGTGTCTGAGTCCAGATTTGAACCTAGGACCTCCCATCTCTAGACCTGGCTCTCAATCCACTTACCTACCCAGCTGCCCCCAAGAGTACTATTTTTAAATGACCCTCATGTTCCTCCCTGGATGTTAGTCATTTAGTGATCATCTATCTTGCCAAACCCTAATCCTTGCACTACCAGGTAAAATAACTCTTCATTTTTCAAAATGGCAGGGACTGAAATAAAGTGATAGATTTTTTTAATCCATTATATTTTTAAAATAGCAACAAATAACAAAACTGATAGTAGTAACATTTTTTAATATTTCATTTTCTCTTGTGATTCTAAAAATTTCCCATGAATAAGACTTTATGTATGAGAGTAGACCTACTAAGAATTAGAAATATTTTTAGGCATTCAAGAAATAGATAGAAACACAATTTAAATAAGACTAGAGCAGATATAATTAAAGTGGAGGGAAAGTTCAGAGAATTTGAAAGCAAAAACTTCTGAACATTCTGTCAATTAGTGGTGACTTTGGTGCCCATTAAACATAGAAGTATCCAAAAATGAAAATCAGTCTTATTATGATATAAGTGCCTTCCATAGGAAAAAGTACCTTTCTGGATGGAATCATCCTTTGACAAGCTTTCGCTCTTAGGAAAGCATATACTTGAATGTTTAGAATAGTAATGATATAGATTGCAGTTTAACGGGCTATTTTGTAGATTATTAGCATAGCCAACTAGCACTGATGAATAACAACATTTTCTCTGTAGAGGCTTTTCTTTATAAGCATAACAAGATATTGACTGTGTAGAGATTCTACCATGCCTGGAAGACCTGGAAATAAAAGTGTTAAATGAATATAGTGAGACTGAGTTATATAATGCATTTGTGCTCTGTGATAATGAAAATAGAAAATGCTCAGAATTTATTATAAAACATAAGGCATGGCCCATTTCCAGTATCAAGTACTTATATGCATCCATTCATGATCAGAAACTTCCCCCACACAACACCCAACAGCATATGTGCCTTGTTCTATTCAACAAATATTTGTTAATTTCCTGTTTGGGCCCATATTTTCAATAAGAAAGTATAATAGATATTGAAAAAATACAAAATATCACATTTATTCAAGAAATTTCTTAATAATTGAATAAAGGGATATCATGTAAAAAAGCAAAGTATCTGGACAAAATATCTTAAGGAATTTGAGAAATCATGAAAGAAGAAAAGGAAGTTATATTTGTGTTTGCATTTAGTATAAGTATAGAAAGTAGACTGGAGATTTCTTTGGTATTGGAAACTGTCTACAAATGCAAGTCAGTGCCTTCTTTGCAAGTTTTAGCCTTAAAATGACTTGCTGAAGGTCACACAGAATGTGTATGTGTCTGAGGTAGTATTTGAACACAAATCTTCCTGACTACAAGGCCAGATTTCTAAAATCATACTGACTCTTAGAAAAAATCTTGAGGATAAATGTTTCAGACAGGTGCTTGGGGACTAGACTTTAACCCAATTCCAGAATACTCATGCATCTCATAGCCAAAGAACAAAATACCTCGGATCTAATTACTGATTCTCAGAAATAACTGCACTAGGTATCTATAAGGAAAAGACTGTTAAGTTTTGATCTTGTACTATATATCTGAATTTATCATTCTGAAAATCATCAATAACAAAAATGATGATGAAGGACCAACCCTGGAACTTATTTTCTCCCTGACCCCTTGCCCCCTAGAGCCCCTGCAGTCAAGTTAATGAAGAACCAGTTACCATACCCTGGAATGTGCTAGGAACTGATAACACCCCAACCCCAGGAGTTCCTGAAACCCCCCCTCCAGGAACTGATAACAACCCTAACTGAGAAGGACCCCAGCCCCAGGAGTTCCTGTTCACTCCCCCCACCCCAGGAATTCCTGTGCACTCCCTCTACCACAAAAGTGTATAAAAAGCCTTGAAGCCCCAGACTCAGGGCCAGCCATTTTTAGAGTGCTGAGCCCAAACTGCAGTTTGTTTAATAAAATCCCTCCTGCGTGTTACATTGTTGGTCTTGTTTCATCCTTGGGATCAATAACTGGGCACTTCAATGAGTTCTTAGGGATATATATGCCAAGGGTCCCATAGCTGGAAAGTATATGAAATTGAGCTAAGAGTTCTAAATAGTTAGAAAAATAGACTGGAGTCAGACTGTTAAGGATCTTCAAAAACAAGACTACAATGAATTAGTATTTTTATCATATAGGCAATGAAGAGGCACTGGAGGTTTATGAGTAGAGAAGTGACATGTTTTTTGTACTTTCTTGCCTTAAGGTTTTTTTTAAGCTGTTAAAAGCATGATTTGTAAAGAAGAGAAAATGGAGGGAAAGAGATCAATTGATGAAGGCCTAAATGAGATAGTATTTTTGAAAGAATGAAGAGAATATATGTAAATAATATAAATGAAATTAACAATATTTGCTAAGCGATTTGATGGGAGAATGAGGAAGACAGAAGAATTAAATATGTCTCCAAACTTAAGCAGTTAAGGATATAATGGGAAAAGAAGAGAAATAGGATGAGATTTAAGAGAAGTGGAAGTTTGTCTTTAATGAACAGGCTAGGAACTCTAGGGAAAGGATTTTAGCAGGCAGAAGGCAGAGGAGGAACACTTTGGAAGTGACAACTGCTAGAGTGAGTGACTTCCTATAGGAGAGTCAGTCTGTTCCTGTCCCAAAGGAAGGAGAAAAGACAGCAGCTTGTCACAGCTTAGCTACCTCAACCTGACTGTGGAGAAGGAGAAACCCCTAATTTATCATTGGAGGTTCTCTGTTTGGCTGGGGAACATCTAGAAAAGGATCTGATAATACCTGCTGTGCTTTCCAGAAGGGTTTTATTTAAAATTCCTGTCAGATCTGCTTTGGACTTAGCCATTTGAGATCAATCATAACAGGTTTTGAAGACAGCTTTTGAACTAAATCTAACCAACTACTGAGGGTCCTTGATAGGTAGCATAGTCAGCTTTTGAGGAACACTAAATAGAAATAGGGAGCTGGTAATCAGCTAGAAGACCCAAAAGCTCCCTCTTATGAGGGACATAGAGGGTTGTGGGTTGAATAGCTAGATCCAATAGAGTTAGGGACCCCTTATTCTGATCCTCACTTTGTATCCCTTCTTATAATAAAAAAAAATACTGATTTCATATATCAATTGTCTCCAAGGCATTTGCCCAACTGGTCCAGTGAGAGCAAGTGATTTTGCTTCACTCTCACTAACCAGAGGTTAGAACACCAAGAGATCATGGCTGAGTATTCAGGGGGAATCATTGAATGGAAACTACTCTATCTACTCTGGCTCTCTCCCTTCCTTAAATATCTTTTTTTTAAAGGACTAGGAAGATAATGGATATTAACAACATAGGGAAGTTTGAGGAAGAAAGGGGTTTAGGGAGAAGGAAGAAGGTTTCCTATTTACTTGGCATATCAAGTAGGAAGTTTTGTTGGGACACATATAGGAATATTTGACGATTCAGTTAAATATAAAGGAACATTTGCCATCCCGATGCAAAGAGATATTTATATAATTCAGTTAACATTTAGCAAAAAAATTTTCATAAGAGAAAGTATGAAGTAACCTAGTCACAGATTTTGACTACAAAAACAAACTGAAGAATTCAATTTACAACAGAGAAAAATCTTCAGAGAGAAAAAAAAACAAATAAGTAAGGCTATAGTAATATGGATGATAACTGTTTTTAAATAATCCTTGTATTTCACTTATATTCATATATGTAAAGGTAAGAAGTAGAGAAATTGAATATTCCTTAGATAAATAAAGGGAGTTACCTTAGAAACTACAAAGGAAATGACAAAGAACTGTTTAAATGAAAGTTCAAAAAATGAAGTTTGCTGTAAATAATGAATCACATTTTTTTTCACTACTAGATTCCGGGAAAGGGGTGAGCAGAGAAGACATTTTTTTCCACCCACTTGTTTCTCTGTGAGAATGACTCTTCCGAGTAACTGATCTTCCAGGCCTTTCATAGTGACAGTAAAGTCAATGATGGAAGTTCGAGCACTGATTTCAGGTGTATAGGCTGGATTAGGTAGTTTTGTAGTGATATATAGCCTGAAACTGTCCATAACATCCACTTCTTTGTCACCAACTTTTACCTTATTAGATCCAATATGGAAAGGAAAATAAAATGTATGTCAGCTTAAAATATTATAAATGCACACAGTTATTATGTTGAACTATTGAATCTATATACACATACCATATTGTCAAATTATCCACAAGTTTTCAGTTGGAGAGCTAATTTTATCAAGTTATCAAGCAATTTGAGTAAAAACTGCTAGTTATAATTCTGCTTTTTAAGCAGCTCACATTCCCAGTGGGGAAACCATTAAGTGCAATAACTCTGCTTTGGTCTGAAGAAGACACCAATTCAGACAAACTAGGAGCACTGAATCCATAGGTAGTAACTTTCTGGCCCACTATTTCATATGTAGCAATCCACAGGGAAAAAGATACAATTTATAAAATGCAGAGCTGATAATAGAAATATCACCAACAATTTCTTGGATATACAAATAAATGACAGATAAAAAAGCATTAATAGAAGTATTCAATTTCTGAGTAGAACACTAGGAGAAAAAGGAGGAGTCAATTTTGGGGGATTTAAAAATACATTCCAATGAATTATTTTGCTTTTTAGAAATTTTATATACAGTGTTATGCATATATTGTTATTTCATTAAACTATTATTAGAGTTATTATTTTATTGCCATTTCTTTTCAAGTGCAATTGTAATATTTACATATGTATACATACAAACATATTGTGAAGTGATGTTTTATTTTGTGATATACACATAATATTGTATATTTGATATATTATAAATTATTTTTGGAGTGACTGTAAACTGGACATGGAATGGAATGGAATGCCAGTTACAAAAACCTCTGTCATAGGAAACATGAATACTTTAAATGTATCTTTAAGAGTGGATTTAATTTAGAGAAATAAGTTGTTCAATTCTAATTCCAGAATTAACTGTTAACTAGAGAGAAAATGAGATGAGAAATCTGAGAGAAATAAAAGAACTTCTTTCCTGAAAGAACTGATTAAACTTTTATCTTGCCAAGTAATGCCATGATAAAGAATTTCTGAGAATGAATTTTAATTAGCATTCTGAGAGATCTTAATAGTTGGTCTGAATTTTCAGAAATAAGAAGAAGTCATGTAGGGCAGTGAGGTAGACCTGATTGTTTTCATTCTCTAAGCTAACATATTGTAAATAATGGTTTTGTTGTTTGTAACAATCTTAATAAATTGTATAGATAATAATAACCTTTATATTTATTTCAGTTTAGGAGATTAAGGAGTTTGACAGGGAAATAGAGCAGAAAAATGTATGGGAAAAGAGGTTTCACTGATTTATTAAATATATATATATATGTATATATACCTATATTTTATAAGGATATATATGCAAACATACAGGTGTATGCATATTTCATAACTGCAGCAACTGGGATTTTTTGCAACAAAACTTCAAGCCACAGAATCACAGAAGATGAGTTTGAGATCATAGTCCAAACCATGACTCTAGAGAAGAGCAAACTTAAGCCAGGAAAGGTAAAATGTATTGCTCCATACCTCTTCAGGCTTCTTGTTTATGACAGAAATATTTTAACTTCATCAAGCAACACAATCAGGATCAAGGACGTAGGAAAATGAACAAAACAAACATGTTGAGAGATTAAGGCTATGCCTTTACAATTTATGTTATATGTATATGTACTTACCCAGATGTATGCATATATTAGAACATATATGGCAGATATATTATGTATATAGTGGGTATATATGTGTATCTTCATATACACAAATATTTATATGTATGTGGCTGTGTGTATATAAATCTCATCTACTTTTATTTATTTTCATTTATATTGTTATCAGTTGGTATAGCCCACCTTAAATGTTGAGCCAGTTTTAATAAAATTTCTTTCTAAAACATTATCTAGTGCCGGGTCCAGCTCCTCGCCAATATCTTCAATCAACAGTGGCCTCCCAAGAGAAAGGCTATCTTCCAGATGATTTCGGAAGTACTTGTGATTCAGAGATGTGATCTGGAAATGAGAAAAAAAATGTTCTTCCTAATTTTTTGAGCAATGTAACTAAACAAACAATGAACATATCTGTTTCTGAAATCACATGAAGAAACTATTACATACTTCATACAGATGATTCTATTACTAAACTGATCCATATATACCCCAAATATTTTTTTTAAATCTGTTTTGTTAAAACGTTAGAATAATTTATTATTGCCATTATTTTTCAGTATGCCCCAATTTTTCCCTTCATGATCTCATTTTGGAATTATAGTGTGTATCAAGATTGCTATATTTTTGGACTAACAAGTGAATTCTTGTCAACTACTAAAGAACAAAGGCTTTCATTGCAAAATATTTTGTGCAATATTGATTTGGTAAGGTAAAACTCTGAGAAATTCAGAAATTCTTTCCATTATCATTATCCCATTACCACTTAGCAGGGAGCTCTTCATTGCCATTCCTTCCCCTACGACACTATTTTTTTCCCATTGCAATCACTTTTTAAAAATTAGAAATGATCATATGTACTTGCGTTTCCTTCTTGATGTGTCTGAATCTAAATGCTAGGCAGTTGATATGAGATATGCTATGTTCTAATCATCAAAAATCATAGTTTCCAATTCACATTACTTATTGTTTATTTAAAACAGCACAAATAAAGACCAACTAGAAGAATACAAAAATAAATAAATGTTTTCCAGGTTTTATACCCTAATCTCCAAGATATCTATCTGTTAATTTTTTTCTAAGGAGATAGAATTAACATCTCTAAAAATTTTAAATCATTCTGTCCTATGGTTCAGGAAAAAATTTTGGCATCAAAATCAATCTGTCTGGTAGCATAAATATATGAATGCACAAATTACCTGGAGTTCATTTTTGCTTTCTTTGTTTTTAATCCAAATCTTGCCTTGAGTCTGTGGATCAATTAACAAAGGATAACGAGATGCTTTTGTGACAATAATTCCATTCTGTATGGATAGGTCATCATTTGGCAGCCCTTGGAGGTTCCACTCACTAATGGTTGGAGCATCAATCAACATCTCATTGAGGTTTAGATTGTTGCCAAATGGAATTTTCCGGTTTTTCATTTCCCTTTGCCAATCATTTAACAACAGATTGCGGAATTCTTGGTTAAATGGACCAGAATAAGATAGAAAAGCTGTAGCTAGTAATATATCCCCTAAAAAAGACCACAGAGCAAAACAAAAACATTTTGTCACCTTATCACTATGCACAAAATCCTAAACAAAAGAAAGACCAGAATTATCCAGTCTTTTTATGTAAATTCTTCAAATCAAAGGATTAAGGGTAAAACAATATATGTGTAAAAAAGACCAATTATTGGGCTCAATATTAAATCAGGACTAAGTAGCATATCAAGTGGCATCCCACAATTCATAGTGCTATGCCTAGCTTATGTAGTAATTTACTTAAATTGCACAATTATTCTAGAGTTGAATGGCTTAATTCAGATGACAAGAATAGAATTCAAAATGGCTTTAATTAATATGTCTATATGTGCCTTAAATAACCTGATAATCAATGATGGAAAAGTTTGTTCCAACATGCAAGGGGAAATGTCAAACTAGCATGCATCACCCTAAAATGGTGAGATTACAGGAAAAAAATGGAATGGTCCACTTTGATTTTTTGTTAAGGTTAAATGCCAGTTTACCCATCACAGTTAGGTTTCATGTCTCTATAATTTTGGAGTTTTAAGGAACTTTAGAAATCTCCTAGTCCAGTCTCCAATTTTGGGGGGAGTGGAAACTGAGTCTAAGAAAGGGAAATTGATTTGTCCAAGGTTACATAGGTATTATGCAACATCTACTAGTAACTAAACAGAATTTAAAAGATTTTTAATCCATAGTTTCCCACTTTAAAATCAGTATTCTTTCAACAACTGTCATATGATATCAAGAAGGAAACATTTTAGGTAGCTAGGAGGCTCAGTGGATTGAGAGCCAGGCCTAGAGAAGGGAGATCCTGAGTTTGAATTTGGCCTCAGACATTTCCTACCTGTGATCCTGGGCAAGTCATTTAACCCCAAATTTCTAGCTTTTACCCCTATTTTGTCATGGAATTAATACACAATATTGATACTAAGGTGCAAAGTAAGGCTTTGTTTTGTTTTTTAAAGGAAGTAATAATACAGTTAACCATTAATAAATGGCCTCAAAGGTCATCTAGTTCAAGTCCTACTTAAAGTATTTCTGTCTACAAGATGATGTACAAGTGACCATCCAGTTCTTTCTTAAACACATTCAGTCATGGGAGAAAAGTGTTATTGACATTAGCTTATAAAACTAGTTCATGAAGTTGTAATTTATAAAAATATTAATTTGTAAGTGAGCTGATAACAAGTCATTTGTAAACTCATACAGACCCACAAGCCTTTTGGTTTGTGCAGCAAATTCTTTACTCTGCTGTGTCCATCTTTCTTTTTCACCTGCCAATCCACTTATCAATGTGGAAGCTGTCTGCATTTTATGTCTGCAGCGTTCTGCATCTTCAAGCAGTGTCTACAAGAGGAAAGAATCCTTTTCAAAACATATCACTGAGGCTTTTAACCAGATTATTACACAAGAAGAATAAAATTGAATGACTCAAGTATTTGCCTTCACTTAAAAAGCTTGAAGTCATGACGTCTGATCTCTAGTGTCACATTCATTCTTCCTAAGCCCTATGCCTATAATATTTTTTGCTAGTGCTGGATGGATGGTGGTGCCTTGGGATATGACTTCACATGCCACCTGTTTGAATAATAAATACAACAGAAATATAATTTGTAATCTAATCACATGATTTCCATGCCAAAAATATAATCTTCATTAAAACCTCACAGTTTAAAAACATTGCAAACATATGTTAAGAATCATACTGTACTCCCTGTGAGTGTATGTGTGTGTGTGTGTGTATGCATCATATCTTAAGGGTGTTAACAAATTTAAAGAAATAGATCATTAATAAACTGATAAATGTAAATAAATATCAAATATTTATGCAAAACAATGGAAAAGGAAACAAACTTGAACAAGTAGATCTTTTATATAAACTAAGAATATGTATTTTAAAATATAGACACATATAAATGACCCATCAAAAAACCTGGAAATTATTTTGAAAGGGAATTACAGAAAAATAAACATTGTTATTTGTATATTTATTGATTTTTCCATTGTAATTATTTTTCAGTCTAACATAAGGCTTAAAAAAAGCAATTCCTATGTTACCCTATAATAATGGAACTGGAAATATAAAGAAAAACAAAAAACAATTCTTGCTCTGAGAGACAAACATGAACACATGCTTGTGCAACTACACATAAACAGGATAAATACATAGATGGATAGATGGATAGATAGATAGATAGATAGATAGATAGATAGATAGATAGATAGATAGATAGATAGATAGATGGGCAGATAGTCAGACAGACAGACAGATAGATTGATAGATAGATAGATTGATAGATTGATAGATAGAATGACAAAAGATAATAGATAAAGGGTAACTAGGAGATAATCAGTACATAGAAGGCACTAGTATTAAGAGAGATTAGACAGAAGTTTCCTATATTCCTGGATTTTTACAGATTTGAAGGAAGCCAGAGGAAGCAGAAGGGAGAGATGAGTAGAAAGAGAATTCTAGGAAAGGAAGTCAATATTTGAAAATGTCAGGAATGGAGGGATGATGTCTCTCATATGAAGAACAATATATCCAGTATCACTGGATCAGAGTGTACATGGTGGAAGTAAAGTTTTAGAAAACTGTAAAAGTAGGAAGGAGCAAATTCTAAAGGGCTTTAGAAGCAAAATGAGATTTTATATTTGATCCCAGAGAGGGTAGAGTATCATTAGAGTTTATTAAGTAGAACACAATGGCTCATATGCTCAAATCTGCATTATAGGAAGCTCACTTGGCAACTGACTGAGGAAAAGATCTACATGAGTAGAAAGAGGCATGGCAAGGAGCCAAACCAGCAGGCTATTATAACAGTTCATCTGTGAAGTGATCAAGGTCTGTGGCAGGAGGAGAGAAGTCATATATGAGACATGAGGGAAAAATTATATGAAGAAGGATATATAGGATTACGGAACCTGCTGGTAAATTAGGGGTAAGTCTGTGACTATTAAGAGGAAAGAAAAAATGGTGAAAATATAGAATACTATCAGGAGAAATGAAGCTGATGCTGATGGGATCCAAGCTCTGGCTTAGCCATGAGAACTAAGCCCTCTTCCCTCTCACCATTCCCAAAATATAAAGAGTTGGGAGGTCAAGGTGGAGAAGCAGGATAGTCCCAAAGTTTGTTTTGTTTGTGTTTCAGCAATAATGCCAGAGCCTGAAAATTGTGATATAGAAAATTAAATTATCTCACTGAAGGCTATCAAGTCCAAGTTTGGTTTTATGAATGATCCAGAAGTCAAAGAAGGAGGTGGTAAGCACTGTAAAAATCTGCAATGAAGACCAGGATTACAGATTTAGAGTCTGAAAGAGCTTTATAGGTCAACTAGTCTAATCCTCTTGCCTTTCAGATAATGTAGTAGAGTTAAATGACTTGCTCAAGATTTAGAAGGTATAGTTAGTAATATTAGGTGATAGTCAGAAGCTTTATTACAAGGCACTGAGAGGTGTCTGATAAAAGTGAAATTTAATAAATAGCAGCAAGGAGTTGTTTGTTTGTTTTTTTCAGGAATTTGGCAATCAAATAGAGAACTACAAGATGATACCTGGAAGAGATGGTAGTGTAATGTGAAGATTTTTCAGATTAAGGATGATTGTTAAGAAGCCCATAGATAAAATACTTTTCAATTAAGATAAAGATATTCCGGTAAGAATACTTTAACAGTTTCTTGATTTTCTTTGAAACTAAATTTTGGTGTAAAATCCACTTTACAAGAACTTCATGGAAACAATAACATTTGAATTGTTACTTGTTCATTGAAATTTTTTTATAAATCACAAATGCACAAACAGAAGAGATCAGAAGGAAGTTCAGAAGGAGGTTAAGTTTAGTGGAGCAATTTCAATGCTACCATTTTAAGTGTATGCGTATATATGTACACTTCTAAAAACAAGCTATGTATAATAAATTCAAAAGTTCATATACAATTTGTCTAACATTTGTATATGGAAATGTTGAAATTTGTGAATTATTTTCTAGTTTACAATAGAAGAAAAAAGTTGCTTTTTTGATTAAAAAAATAAAACTAGTTTCCATTATACATTATTACCTACTTTCAACATTCTAACCAAGCTGTCCTACTTGCTATTCCTTTCATGTGGTAGTCTTATCTCCTACTTCTACACTTTTGTTACTTTTGAACTGAAAATTTTAAGCTAAGCATTACTCCTTACCTAGTAATTTTGCATGGCCCAGCAACTGACAGATAATTCTTAAAGGAAATCCTTCCACTAGTTTTTAACATTGACCATTAAAAGAAAAACAAACAGAACAATTTGTGAAGTTGTACATTGTTTTCTCTATGCCAGGAATTAATTCATATAGTCATTAGAGTTATACTCATATTAAGTACCCTAAAAATTCAGCCTCGTTAGACTCAATGGAACTTCTAACTGAATTGTGACTTCAAGCCTCATCCTTAGTGAAAGTTCAAATGACACAACTGTTTACTGGGAACCTGTTCCTCTCTGACAAGCTCTCTCTACCTAGGTAGGAGTAATTACCTGTTTTTCTGTCATGGCCTTTTCATACTCTCCCTTTACAACATCCAGTTCGGCTTGCTTGTCGTCTAGCTCAGCCTGAGCTTTCTGCAGATCTTGCATAGCGGTGACGTGACGGTTCTCTTGCACCACCAAATTAGCCTGGAGAACAGATAGAACATGAACTAGTTGACAGAGAAGCTTGAGTATTAGAAAATCTGATTAAAGATTGAATGCCATACATATGGTGCGTGGAATCATTTAGGGTTAATTTAGAAGTGATTTCTAGTCCAAGATACATCCAATTGGGAAATATTTCTGTCTAAGGGAAACACAGTTTAAGTGAATAGAACATTTCAGGAGAAAACCATTTTAGGGAGAATAAATGTGTAGAACTATCTGAAGAGACTTATATAATAGGAGTTATCTTTCAGGCAACTACTTTTTTTGTTTTGTTTTGGGCTACTATTCTAATATAGGGTAATATATAATAGCGACCATGGCAAATAAAGATTTTTTTTGTTATGACTACAAACCTCCCAAGAAGACAGTTCTAACACAATAACATAGGCATTTGTCTGGAATCTGGCTTCTGCCTAGACATATTTATTTTGTAAAACCTGCTTTCATCTCTTCGGCATTGTAGCTAAACTGGTTTGCTTACTTGGTATTCTTTTTATATGATTTTCTGTCTCTTACTCCTGTGCCTATGTACAAGCCTTTCTCCCTTTCTTAGACTGTCTTCCCTCTTCATCTCTTACTCTCAGAATCCCTAGCTCTCTTCAAGTCTCAGGTTAGATGATACTTCCTCTCCTGATAGCCTTTACAAATATTCCCTCCTCAAATTGGTGGTGCTGTCCTGACCAACAAAATCACTTTCTTATTACTCATCTTGTTATCTGCATCCAGCAGAAACTTCCTGAGTGCATGGATGCTTTTATTTTCGTCTTTATGATCCCAAAGTCTTTCATAATCCCTGGCACACAGCAGGTCCTTAATAAATGCTTTTTGAAAGGATGAACAATTTCAAAGAATGTGGTCAATCTGAAGAGTGTATAATCAGAAAAATCAAAGCAGCCAAGAGAACCAGTGTAAAATTTATTCCATAAGTCTGGAAGCTATTGTAAAACATAATTAATTCTCATTTTTAAATCCTTCATCATTCACAATGCTTTTCTTAATTCTTGAAAGCAGTTATCATAGGGCCTAGAGAACCCTTAGCACTTCCTCAGAGCTCTATTCTTTTCCTATATGTTGGAGTGGGGAGGAACTATCTTCACTCTGCAGGTCTTTAATTCATTTAATGAAAGGAATTTAAAGGATGAAGTCATAGCTAGGTGACAAGTTTGCACTAAATAAAGGCAAAAAGTATGTGTATGTAGGTGTATAAAAATACATGCATGTATATAAATATTTAGGTAAAATTTTTATGTTTTTTTAAGATAATTAGTTAATGGGGCATTTTGGATTTTATCATTCTTAGGCTCCTAACTGCTCTAGCGGTTTAGATAAGTAACTGAAGTTAGGCTATTTATGCTAGGTTGGTTAGAAAAAGTAATATGAAAAATATTACTGTAAAGAATCAATTTGTATTATGAAAAATTTCTTATAGTTTATTCAGGAAAACATTAATTGCTAAGAGCACTAAGACAGCCACATCTAAATAGCCTTGTTGTTTAGATGCTATATGGTTCTTCTATATATAATGTTCTTCATAATGGTTTTTCTTAGCAGGCATTTTTAGTGTTTATAGAAAGTTAAGATACCTTTATTGGCTAAAATGACAAATGGGGGGGGGGGAATATGGGAAAATTAGGACATTTTATATACTGTTGATGGAGCTATGAATTGATCCAACCATTTTGGAAAGTAATTTGGAATTACATACAGAGTTACAAAACTATGTATACCATTAGATCCAACTATACTATTGCTATATCTGTTCCCTAAGGAGATCAGAGGAAATGGGAAAGAACTCATATGTTCCAAAATATTTATAGTATCTCTTTTTGTGATGGCAAAGAATTGGAAATTGAGAGGATGCCAATAAATTGGGGAATGGCTAAACAAATTGTGGTTTATAATTGTGATGGAATACTACTACACCATAAGAAATGATGAGCAGACTGGTTTTTTAAAAGCTTGGAAAGAACTACAGGAGATAATGAGCAGTGAAATGAGTAGAACCAAGAGAACATTATATACAACCATGGAATTAATGCTGGAAGAATAAACTGTGAATGTTACCTCCAGAAAGTGAACTGAAAGGCAAAACATGAAAGATTATTTGCATGCACATGTTGGTCTTCCAAAGGTGATGTCTTCTGTGATACAGGGAGGGGAGAGAGGGACTTGGATGCTTGTGGACAAGTTTTATTGTGTAGATATGAAGAAAAGACAGTGAAAGATATGAGATTTGTGATTTCACTTAAATATAATCTTTTTCTTTCTATATGGAAATGTTTTCTTTTATTTGGTTTTGTAAAAATTGGAATTAAAAAAAGAAAAAACAAATCCCTTTATCACAAATTCTTGTCCATATATTCTGTTATATTGAATTTGTATTTAATTATATATATTATACATATATATATACATTGTTAGAAATTACATTCACAAGCTTCAGGATGTCATGATGTTACACAAACAATTCAAACGCCAATTAATTAGAAAGTAAAAAGCATATCGAATCAAAATTTTCCCTTGCAATATATGTATATCTGTATAAATATAACCACATGTACATTATGCACATTTTTCTGTAATAGTGCATTTTTACTGCATGATTTGGAAATTAAACTATATTTTTGGTATTTTTTGATAGTTGGAAAATATTTGGTCTTATATGTCAAAAAAGATAAGTAATGTGTATTTTGAACAATTTTTAAGTATGAGGGAAGATCCTTTTGCCCAAAATATACCTTCTCCATGTGTTTTCTGACTCCAGCCATCCCTTTAAAAGAGGATATAGCCTTTCTTAATACTCTCAATGGCAAAGACATATAGAAGAGGTAACTATCATCTATAGAAACTATAAAGACAGATATGCATGTGTACATGTATCATCATAGAAAATATATAAAATATAATGTATGTATATATCATCATATAAACTATCATCGATCATTTATTAAGGATTTTCTAAGTGTTACAACCCTGTACAGGAATTTGTATAAATGGAGATTTTGAACCTTTGGACTTCCTTCCCCAGAAGTCCCTTAGTATTTCCCAAAATTCCTTTTAATCTCTACACCATGGAGTGTGATCAGATTTGTATTCATTTTGAGGCTCCTCCTCTCTGGGTCTCTTTTTCTAGCAACCAGAGCCCAGGTAGTTCTTTTACTTGGGATATATATATATAATACTTAGTTATTGGATATTAATTTTAATTTTTACAGATTTGAAGACAAATTCCCACTTTGATGTTAGAGGTTCAAAACCAAAAGTGATGAGATCTCTCCCTTGGAAAGACAATTATTCTACTGCATGGATGCATTTCTCTATATAAATAAATACAGTACTTACCCCAAGTAAATAAAAAGTTAATTGTGAGGGGGAGGCACAAACAATTGGAGTAATCCCAAAAGGCCTTTTGAGGGATGTAGCTGAGCCTTGGGAGCTTGGGGTTCCAAAGATAGAGTCAAGGAAGGAGAGCATTCTGGGAAAACTTTAAAGTGCTAAGAGCTAGCTTTCCTACTATTGCTGTTATTATTATTGTTCCTATGTCTGTGAAAGCTATTTTTCTTTCTAGTAGGAATAATATCTATCAAGGTCTTTCACACTAAGACCGAATCTCAACAATTCCTTGTCTAGTTAAGGCATAGTGGAGCTCTTGCCTAGGCCTTCTTGTCTGGCTTCCTGGACCAGCTATGGGAGGGTACGCTTTCAAGACTCTAGTGGTCATCTGTCTTGAAGCAGACGGGTGTCTGGAATTCTTCAGTTCAGCTATCTCATAGCACAGCCTAACACTAACCTTAACACTGACTAAGACAATGATTTTTTGTAAAACATTTCAGGGATATAGTACTGCATAAGTGTAGTTTTTTAATTGGCTTGTATGGGCATAATCGTTTAAAAAAGCAATCAGTCACCTGCAGTAGAATTAATTTTCATGCTGAGAGTTATTGTTTAAAGGCTTACAGGTCTCTGAATGACAACAGCAGGCTAAAAAATAAACTGAGCTGTTTGCTTTCGCCCTTTGTTCCCCAGGATTTCCCTATAGAATTGCATATAATCACACAGTTGATTTCTAACTTACTTGCCTATTACCATTAGAGGAAATTAAATGAGAGACATGGGAACATTTTCATAAATGTTTTCCATGATTCTCCAAAGGAGACTTACCTTCAAGGGCAACACCTCCTTATTTGTAGAAAAAAAGGAGACCATGGCTTTGGTCCATGAGCAGAGACCAGCCACATTGCCACACACCCTTTTTGCAGTTTCAATATTGTAATCTGACATTTCAAAGTAAGGAATCAAAAATTCCACCACTTCTTCATTGATTGTGTCTTTAGGGAATTGCTAGGGAAGAAAAAGTGAAACAAATTTAAAATATTTCTTTTTTAGAGTTCATTTTAAAATTAGGTTCATTTTAAAATTAATGCATGGTTCTTTGCATGATAAAAACTTAAAAAAATTTTTTTAATTATTTATGACAACTAAAAATGGTGATGGAATGTTGGCTCCAACACCAAAAAGGACCAAGAGTGCGCCTTGCTGGGTGTGGTGACACATGCCTGTGATCCCTGCTACCACACAGGCTGATAGATCTCTTGGGCTCAAGTGTTCTCATATATTGAGGAGTCAAGTCAATTAGGTATCTGCTCTAAGTCTGGCACCTATATAGTGAACACCAAGAGTACAAAGGTCCATCGGGTTGCCTAAAAAGGAGTAAACCATCCCCAATCAGAAATGGTAGAGACTAAAGTTTCTGTGCTGATCAGCAGTAGATTAGGCCTTGAGTGGCTGCTAAATTCCACTCTGGGCAAAGTAGGGAGAACATGACTCAAAATAAAAAAAAAAAAGAAAAAGTGCCTTGACTACAGTGGGTAGAAATTCTGAAACAGAAGTCATTTTCTTGGGAAACAAGTAGAACTGTGGCAGGTTACAAATATTAACACAGTTCACAGAATTTCAAATAAATAAAAATTTCATGCTCTGACTCATTAGATCAATGGAGGTTTAATTCTACTTTATTTTTTTAAGTTACCATCCAATAGTATCACACATAATCCAGTTCTAGGCCCTCTCAGAAAACAGGCAAATTCAGGATCAAAAGCAGTGCTATTAAGGAGCCTTAATGGAAAGAATTAGAAACATGGTGAATAGAAAGGAACCTGAGCTTCTTCTACCAGGAAAACAGTGGTAAGAACTGATAGAATAGGAGTTTGATGAAGAGTCATAGCAAAAGAAAAGGCAGAGTGGACTGGTTCTTTGGTGGAAAAAAATAGATGATAAGCATTTCCATATTCCCTAGATCCCTCTCATTTTTCAATCAAACCAAAAAAAAGAACCTCTATTTAATGAAACATCTGATAACAAAAATGGTGCTTAAATGTATTTCAAGATATAAAAGTGCTATTTTGCTTTCAAAATCTGACAATAAATGTGTCATGAAAAGCTCTTCATTTTTGAAATATCAGAATTCATTATTCTGTTTATATAAGTTTTTCTCTCATGGGAAAACAAGACAGGAAAAATAGCTTTTAACCTAATTATCTATTGTTGGGATATAATTGGGGATGAAAGCTAAACAGTAACCAAAATTAAAATCGTACATTTTCATACAAGTTAAAGGACTCAAAAGTTATCTTTATTAATTCCTAATTGTTTTATCTTTCTTCTCGTTTCTTGTTGCATCCTGATGGAGGAGAAATTAAGAGAAGAAAGAAAAGTCAATAAATTCCAATGTTAGATTGATGAGATAAGTGCAAATAGTTGTCAAATGAAATAGGAATGCTGAATATGTCAGTGTTTCAATTCACCTGAATTTTAATGAAGAAAACTATCATGTGAACACCTAGAAAATGTGACTAATTCTTTACTCAAAAAAAAAAATACCCAAATCCTTATTTAATTCACTCATTTCAGAACAACAACCTGTAAGTTTTGTAAAAAGTTTCCTGCAGTCATCAATTTTAAGGACTCCTGCCAAGAAGGGATCACACAACTTTTCTCCAGGTCAATCTTCACTATATTGACTTTCCTTTGAAATAGCAGCAACACACAATCCATGATGCGCATGATGAGATGAGGCGGTCGGCCCAGGGTGCGGACAGTGGCAATATCAGAAGGCTTGATAGTCTAGGAAATTAGCAGAACAATAAAAATTAGACCTCCTGGAAGTAAGCTTGCTTAATTAATTCAAAATCTCATTACTCATAATTTAGCTATGAAAAGTAATCATGTATTTAAAAGTAAGAAGTACAACCATGGGTTCTGGGTCCCTGTGCTAAACAAAAGAAATACACTTTTCAGAAAGTTTCAGGATTATAATCCAAACTGACACAAGGTCAAAAATGGTGGAAATAGGTGTCCTGTAAAACTTTATAGATGATCTCAATTCGGATAAAGAAAAAGGTAATCAGGTTGAAAAACATAATGTTCTCAGCATTGAAACAATTATCAGGCATTCTAAAGACAAAACATGTCAATCTATTATAGGTGTCTGTGGTGGTTTTTTATTCATTAGCTATGTAGGTCAAGAATGTGTCTCTGTCTCTCTTAGACAACACAGAACTGTCACAGTGGAATGACAACAGTATATTGGTGTAGGGCTGACAAAGTGAATAATTGGAAGTGTTTTAGCTGGGAATTGACCTTTCAATGAAGAGAGTCCTTCCATACAAATTTACCATGCTCCTATTTTCCATTACCTGTATATATTTTTAACTATAATTAAATTCAGAATTTCTGTAATGTTAGGGGTATTAGCAACCCTTCTTTCACTGTATCAATAAAGAGATATCTAGGACACAGTGAATTGATCACCAGACCTGGAATCAGAAACATCTGAGTTGAAATTCTGCATTAGACCCATTAGCTGTGTGGCCCTGGGTAAATCACTTAACTTCTGTTTTGGTTTCTCCATCTATAAAATGATAATTGCAATAGCATCTTCCACTCACAGTTTGTTGTAAGAATAAAATAAGGTAATATTTATAGAGTGCTTTGTAAACTTTAAGACTCTTTATAATAAAAGAAATGATAAGAAATGCATCAAATATAGAAAATGGATATGTATCTATATCCTCATCTCTCTTGCATAGACATGCCACACTTAGTAACCACAGAGATATAAAGGGATAATAACAGGTTGAGGAGTCAGGGTCAAAATGACAAAGATGCAGTTGGCTGTCACAAACATTAGAGAAATAATGGTTCAGGGTGGTGAGGAAACAAGAGTGGCAAGAAGGATATGCATTTGTATCTGGACCACCCTGACATTATTCCATTGCTCAACTGAGACTGAGCAGGTAGCCAGCCTATAGCACAGTCCCACACATTCCAGATGATTAGACACATATACTGAGAAGTAGCAACAAACCAGAATAAGAGTCTATTTTATAAGTAGCAGAAAATCATGAAAAAAACAAAGACATTGGGAACCAGTCCCAGATTCTAACCGATTGGACCTCCATATCTTAGAAGATTGTAAGTGAAAAAGTGAATGGGAGAATCTTAAATAATGAGTGGAAATCCAGATGGGGAAACATTTACTAATTCAGCACTTGAGATATTTGCTAACTACAAAGTGGAACACATCAACAGGAAATGATTTAAATTGCCATCTCTTTAAATTTCCTTGGAAATCAATTTTCCAAGGCACTAAAATTGAGCATGTTTATAGCATGAATTTCCTCTGTCTACAGTTGACCTGGTTCAGCTATTTTGTCCATCTGTTTTTTTTTTGTTTATTTGTTTATTTATTTGCTTTTGATGTTATTTCTACTTCCTCATGTAACTCATTAGGTTCTGGGATATTAGAGTAGAAATACAGACACTCTACTATCATTAGAAGAGAAGATAGTTGTAGAAATCTTGGCCGATCTTTTCTACTTTATTCTCTGTTTTCTAATTTTTGAGTTTCATCCTTGCATAACATGGCTACTGAGGATTTCAGAATCACAGCATCATAGTATCCCAAAGTAGAAAAGACAACTGAGGTCGTCTGGCCCAATTCTTTCTTGAATAAACATTCTCTCAACTACATAATTAGCCAATGGTCATGGAAATTTTGTTCAATGACTTCACTTCAGATGGAATTTCATTAATCCTCACAGTAGTCTATTAGATTTTGAAGAAGTGGTATTAGAATATTTTTCTTTATATAAAACATAAATTTGCCTCATCACAATTTCTACTCAGTTCTCTCTTGTAAAAGATTCTAATAAGACTATTTTAAAAAAGTATATCCCCATTATATATGATAACCCTTCAAATAGATGAAAACTGCTGATGTGACACCCAGAGTTTTTCAACAGACTAAATATCTTTGGTTCATACAATAAATCTTTTTTATAGGAGGGGGATTCCAGATGGCGGCTTAGGAGTAGCAATAGGTCCTACATCTGAAAACCCTTTCTTACTGATCACAAACTAAATTCAGGGGACTGAACATCAAACCTAACAGCAAGACAGAGACAGAGAACCCCTCCTGCTGGACTCAATTCAAAAGGTAAGCCACCAAAAGCTGGAATCCAAGAACACTTGGTTTTAGGGGGAAGGCAGAGGGAAAGTCCCAGGACCCCCTACCCCCACCTAGAGTGCTAAGCCTCCAGCTTCAGCAGGAACTTCTGAGAGGGCAAAGGAGCTGGTCTGGAGGGTGTACCCTGCAGGCAGGGCTATGCCAGACTCAAAGTGTCGAACACAGGTGGAAGAGAAGCAACTGAAGATGGAGCAAAGAGCTGGCAGCCTGGTCAGAATGGCTGAGACCTTCCATATTGCTCCAGCCTCACAAGAGGTTTTGGCCTCAGAGCACATTCAGGCTAACCCAGCTGAACTTATTCCCATCAAAAGTCTTCAGAGCTCAGGGAAGCCCAAGCTCCTACATACTTCCCTCCTTGACTGCTGGACTTTAATCCAATCAAAAGCCTCCAGAGGACAGGGAAGCTCAAACTCTAACATCCCACCCCAAGAGACAGCACTGAGAGATATGACAAAGCACCAAGAGAGGAGATTGACAGAAAGTCCAAAAACAAAAAAAAAAAATGAGAGGAGCAAGAGCACAGAAAAATACTGGGAGCAAAGAAAGGGTAAATATGAGTAAACAATAGAAAAAGAAGAAAGAAATTATAGTTGACAGTTTCTGTACAAGCAACAAACCAAGAACAAATGGAACACAGGAGGAGGCAAGCAATAAAACAGAAATCCCAGTGAACTGGATACAGGCTTTGGAAAAACTCAAAATGCAATTCAAAACAAAATTAAGAGAGGCTGAAGAAAATTGGGAAAATAATTTTTAAACTAAGATAAGTCATCTAGAAACAGAAAATAGTGTCTTGAAAGCCAAAATCAACCAACTTGAAAATGAGGCAAAGGAGATGAAAGATGAGTCAAAGAAGATGAAAGATGAGGCAAAGAAGATGAAAGATAAGGCAAAGGAGATGAGAGATGAGGTAAAGGGAATGAAAGATGACCTCCAAAGAAAATCAGACCAGAAGGAGAAGGATGACCAAAAAGCCAGGGAGGAAATCCAGTCTTTAAGAACCAAACTACAACTAGAATTAAGTGACCTCACAAGGAAGCAGGACACTATAAAACAAAACCAAAAGAATGAAGAAATTGAGGAAAACATGAAGCATCTCATTCACAAAACAGAGGATTTAGAAAATCATTCAAGGAGAGACAATTTAAGAATTATTGGCCTACCAGAAGACCATGACAAAAGAAAAAGCCTGGACATTATATTACAGGAAATTATTAAAGAAAACTGCCCCGAAATCCTTGAACAAGAGGGAAAAGTGGAGATTGATAGAATCCACAGATCACCTCCTGTACTTAATCCCCAACTAACAACACCCAGGAATGTTATAGCCAAATTGAAGAACTATCAGACCAAAGAAAAGATATTACAAGCTGCCAAGAAGAAGTCATTCACATACAACAGAACCATAATGAGGATAATACAGGATCTGGCTGCATCAACTCTGAAAGACCAAAAGGCATAGAATATGATATTCCAGAAAGGAACAGAACTAGGTCTACAACCAAGAATCAACTACCCATCAAAACTGACTATATTCTTACAGGGGAAAGTATGGCCATTCAACAAAACAGAAGAATTCCAAGAATTTGTAAATAAAAGACCAGACCTGAACAGAAAATTTGATGCCCAAGCACAGAACTCAAGAGAATCATCAAAAGGTAATTAAAGGGGGGGGGGGACAAAATAAAGCAAAACAAAAAAAAACACTTTTTTAAAGAGACTCAATAAGTTAAAATGATATATATCTCTTTAAGAAAAGAGGTCATTGGTAACTCTTAAAAATTGTTATTTTCAACTGGGCATCTAAAAGAATTATACTTAGAGGAAACAGTGACAAACTGTATAGAATGATATGACAAGACATAAATAGGTATATAGATATATGTATGCATAAATGCATATACATGTGTGTGTATATATGTATACATATATATGTATATGTATGTATGTGTATATATATATATATATATATATATATATACACACACACAACTAGAGCTAAAAAAAGATCTTCTTTTCAGTAGCACCTGGCATTCACAAAGATTGACCATGTATTAGGGCATACAAACATTGCAAACAAGTGCAAAAGAGCTAAAATAATGAATGCAAACGTCTCGGATAAAAATGCAATGAAAATAATAATTACTAAGAGTTCATGGAGAGGTAAATCAAAAATTAATTGGAAATTGAACAATATGATTCTCCAAAATCTGTTAAAAAACAAATCATGAGAAACAATTAATAATTTCATTGAAGAAAATGACAATGATAAGACATCCTTTCAAATCCTATGGGATCCAGCCAAAGGAGTACTTATGGGGAAATATATATCCTTGAGTTCATATATTAACAAATTAGGGAGGGCAGAGGTCAATGAATTGGGCATGCAAATTAAAAAACTAGAAAGTGGACAAATTAAAAATCCTCAGATGAAGACTAAATTAGGGATTCTAAAAATCAAAGGAGAAATTAATAACATTGAAAGTCAAAGAACTATTGATTTAATAAATAAGACTAGAAGCTGGTACTTTGAAAAAAACAAATAAAATAGACAAAGAACTGCTCAGTATAAATAAAAAGAGGAAAGGAAAAACCAAATTGACAGTATCCAAGATAAAAAGGGAGACCCCACCTCTAATGAAGAGGAAATTAAGGCAATCATTAAAAACTATTATTATATGACAACAAATATGGCAATCTAGGTGATATGGATGAATACTTACTAAAGTATAAATTGCCTAGACTAACATAGGAAGAAATAGATTACCTAAACAACCCCATGTCAGAAAAAGAAATTGAACAAGCCATCAAAGAACTCCCTAAGAAAACATCCCCAGGTCCTGATGGATTCACAAATGAATTCTATCAAACATTCAAAGAACAACTAATCCCAATATTATACAAACTATTTGACAGAATAAGTCAAGAAGGAGTTCTCTCAAATTCATTTTACGACACAAATATGGTACTGATCCCAAAGTCAGGCAGGTCAAAAATAGAGAAAGAAAACTATTGACCAATCTTCTTAATGAATATAGATGCAAATATCTTAAATCGGATACTAGCAAAAAGACTCCAGCAAGTGATCAGAAGGATCATTCACCATGATCAAGTAGGATTCATACCAGGGATGCAGGGCTGGTTCAACATTAGGAAAACCATCCACATAATTGACCACATCAACAAGCAAACCAGCAAGAACCACATGATTATCTCAATAGATGCAGAAAAAGCATTTGATAAAATACAACACCCATTCCTATTAAAAACACTAGAAAGTATAGGAATAGAAGGGCCTTTCCTAAAAATAATAAACAATATATTTCTAAAACCATCAGCAAACATCATCTCCAATGAGGTAGTCTAGAAGCCTCCCCAATAACATCAGGAGTGAAACAAGGATGCCCATTATCACCTCTATTATTTAACATTGTACCAGAAACACTAGCAGTCCCAATTAGAGAAGAAAAAGAAATTGAGGGTATTAAAATGGCAATGAAGAGACTAAGCTATCATTCTTTGTGGATGATATGATGATTTACTTAAAGAATCCTAGAGAATCAACCAAAAAGCTAGTCAAAATAATCAAAAACTTTAGCAAAGTTGCAGGATACAAAATAAACCTGCATAAGTCATCAGCATTTCTATATATTTCCAAAACAGCTCAGCAGTAAGAATTAGAAAGAGAAATACAATTTAAAATCACCCTAGACAATATAAAATACTTAGGAATCTATCTGCCAAGGCAAATACAGTAACTATATGAACACAACTAGAAAACACTCTCCACATAATTAAAACTAGATTTAAGCAATTGAAAAGCCATTGATTGCTCATGGGTGGGACAAGCTAACATAATAAAAATGGCAATCCTACCCAAATTAATTATTTAGTGTCATACCCATTGAACTTCTAAAAACTTTTTTACTGAATTAGAAAAAAAACATAAAAAAGTTCAATTGGAAGAACAAAAGATCAAGGATATTCAGGGAAATCATGAAAAAAAATGCAAAGGAATGAGGACTTGCAGTCCCAGGTATCAAACTATACTGTAAAGCAGTGGTCATCAAAACAATTTGGTACTGGCTAAGAGACAGAAAGGAAGATCAGTGGAATAGACTAGGGGTGAATGACCTCAGCAAGACAGTCTATGATAAGCCCAAACATCCCAGTTTTGGGGATCAAAACACACTATTTGATAAAAAAAAACTGCTGGGAAAATTGAAAAACAGTATGGGATAGATTAGGTTTGGATCACTATCTCACACCCTACACCAAAATAAACTCAGAATGGGTGAATGACCTGAATAACCTGAATATAAAGAAGGAAAGTAAAAGCCAATTAGGCGAACACAGAATAGTATACTTGTCAGATCTATGGGAAAGTAAAGACTTTAAAACCAAGCAAGAGCTAGAAAAAAAATCACAAAACATAAAACCAATAATTTTTATTATATCAAATTAAAAAGGATTTGTACAAACAAAACTAATGCATGCAAAATTAGAAGGGAAGCAATAAATTGGGAAACAATTTCATTACAAAAACGTCTGACAAAGGTCTAATTACTCAAATTTATAAAGAGCTAAACCAATTGTACAAAAATATCAATAGCTTTTGAAATAGCTATTCAGTAGCTGTTTTCCATTTTTTAGCATCCAAAACTTATATTAAAGTTGTTTGAATGTTTCTCTGGGTCATTTATATAGAAATAAAATATAACTTATTTGCTACATTATTTGAACAAAAATCTGTTTCCTGATATTTATTCTGACAGTGACTACAATTATCATTTGATATAGATTTCTCTTAAAATGTGTTCCTTTCCTCCCAAAAAAAAATTATTTCATGACTTATATGTATCATTAAAATGATTTTTCTTCAATGGCTTGATTTCTCTGAATAGACAATTTAAAAGTTTCTTGACTATTGGTTTGAAAATATTTGTGAATTAAATGATAGCAATTCAGAGTGAAAATTCTTTTTGCAGATGTGGAAAATGGGGGTCCTGAAATAATTTACAGAAAAGAGAATTATAAGTTATTTATTAATGGATTTCCCTTTGGGTAAAGAGGAGAGAGAAATCATTATTTCCCATATAATGTCCTATGGAACTGTTTCCAAGAAGGAGTCCTTGGTTTTCAGACAATGCATTGGTCAGCATCAGCAAGGTGCCTCTTAGGCTCAGACTTTTATTTTGTGTCTTATTCTTTATGTCAAAGCCTCCGAACTGTACCTTATCATGCAGAGTTACCTGTAAAGCTGCTTCTGCTTCCTCTAAGGCAGGTTTTGCTGCTTCTAACTTCTCTTCAGCCATAGCTTTGTCTGCTGAAATGCTGTCAACAATTGCCTGGGCTTTGTCCTTCACCTTTTGGACCTCTGCTTTGACCTTCTCGGCAGCTTGAGCTTTCACAGTCACTTCTTTCAGGACCTAACTCAAGGCAAAACAGATAATCATGACAGGAAGAAGCCCCAACACATCTGCAAAGTTGCATTTTAACTTTCCTTTGCTCACTTGTTAAAGCTACCATGTTATTACATTTCTCATGCCTAAAGTGCCGATTATACTCACTGAAATAAAAAATGTATTTCCAATATACTTGTTCTAATTATAACTTGCTAAATATAACAAGATGACAGACAATATGGGGCATAATATATGGTATACCATAATATAAAAGACATAATAGCTTGTTATATCACCAACTCGTGGGAAACAGAAAATTCAGTAAAAAGCAATTACTTTATCAGCTTTATCATTAGCAACTTGGAGCTCTTTTTCTTTCACTTCCAGCTCCTTGCTAAGGGCTGCAACTGACTCTGAAGCTTCTTTCAGTTTTTCCAATCCAGTATTCATCCTGGAATCACATATCAAAATATGTATTATTAGTATTTTATATTTAATTATTAGCATCTTTGTAGTTACTCTTTTATGGCTCATATAATATACAGAGACACACATATACACATATAAACATGTCACATGTATATGTAACACATGTGATGTGTACATATACAACATATGTGAATATATCACCTGTATGTGGTATCTATGTTTATATAAGATATTATATATCTGATATATTGTGCATAAATATGTATATATGTGTTTAGCACATTTCTCAAGGAACTAAAAACAAGTATGTTTAAATCTTGTTTTAGAGTTGATGCCATGTACGATTCTTGTCAGGATAGTGTTCTGGGTAATAATAGTAAGAATACACTATATTTTGGCTGCTTCCTCTTAGTATTTGATCATCTAATACACTCCTTATTCATAGTATTTCCCCACAATTTATCTTAAGTTAGCTCTTCTAGATCTTCTCTTATTTACATATTCTTTTCACTATCTCCCTTAATACATAAGCATCTTCCCATTCCATCAAGATTTCATTTCAAACTCATTAAGCATATTTAGGATCTTTGTGCTAAACAAACGGAAAACAAAATTAAATTAAAGTTACTAAGACTGGCACCATGTTCTAACCATCTGAGCTAACTAGTCATGCATGTAATCATTCACCGTAGTGTGGAGGAAATGGGCAAGGACAGATCATGGAAGTCAAATAACTGGATTATCAAGATCTGTTCTGACATACTATATGATTCCATAGCATGAGAAATAACTGATTATATGTGAATCTGACAAAAATATAAAGCTAATGAGAAGCAGTCAAATACTAAACAAATAGCACTTATATTGGACCTTAAGGTTTTCAAAGTACTTTAAAACATTGTGTCTTATTTTATCCTCACCCTTGACAGTAGATCCACATTTTATTTTATTTTATTTTATTTTTTTAAACCCTTACCTTCCGTCTTGGAGTCAAAACTGTGTATTGGCTCCAAGGCAGAAGAATGGTAAGGGCTAGGCAATGTGGGTCAAGTGACTTGCCCAGGGTCACATAGCATGTCTGAGGCCAGATTTGAACCTAGGACCTCCTGTCTCTAGGTCTGACTCTCAATCCCCTGAGCCACCCAGTTACCCCCTAGATCCACATTTTAAAGTTTAGAAAATGGAGGCAGATACAAGTCAAGTGGCATGCCTAGGATTATGTAGCTAATAAGTCTCTAAGGCTAAATTTGAATTGATCTTCCTGACTCCAAAGCCAATGCCCAATCCATTACATCACCCAGCTGACTATGAGAGCCATGGCTTTCTGAGAACTTACCTATTGGCCAAAGTCTGTACTTCCGCATGCTTTTCTCTATAAATGCTCTTATACCCCTGAATAAAGGAGAGGTATGATTTAGGGGTTACATGGGTAGAGCGTCTATATCTTTGGAAATATTCGACACATTTCTCAGCCACTCCATCTTGAAAGGAGCCCATGCACTGGACAATCTCTCTTTTGATTTCAAAGGTGCAGTCAACATCAAAGGAAGAGAGAAAGTGCTCCGACACTAGAAATGAGAAAGGCATCAGGTGAATACTGAGCATTAACCTCCTTCCTATCATTCGCCTAATACCAATGTGACTTTAGATCAGTCACTTTCCCTCTTAGAGGCATAAATTGCTTCATCTGAAAGTTGAAGAACTCAATGAACCCTAAGATCTTTTCGAGGTCAAATGATAAGCTCTTCTTATTTTATGCATCAAGTATAATATTTCTATTCTGCTTTTAAAAGTTAGCTACTGCCTAAAAGCTGTAGAAATGTTAGTACTTCCGATTATATATTTTTTCTTACAGCTGGAAAAATGTGTTATAGGATTTTAGGTCTCACGTCATCCTAAAAATGAGGGAGAGAAAGAGACAGACGACAGACAGACATACAGACAGAGTGACAGAAACAAAGAGACAGAGACAGAGAGAGACATGAGAGACAGAGAGAAATCATTTTGTTTTCCATTTCTTTATATCAAAAATATGAAATTGAAGTCTAAGAAGTATTCCCCTTCTCTGTACAAGTATTCTTTATGCAGGAGTCATCCTCTGCTGAACATTCAACTGGAACCTGTGAGTCTACTCGACAGCAAGTCTGTTTTATAGTGTATATAGGGGCAGGATCTTAACAAATAATTCAAGTCAGAGCCTGCATGGCACTCATATTTAACAGTGGCACTACCTTCTTCACTCAGCACTTGTCAGGCATTTAATTCTTCTAGATGCTGACTGCATCTGGTAAGTGGAAATGTCCATCACTAAATTATGTTATGCCAAAGCCATCTTGTCCTTAGCTATGGCAGCTGGCCATGTATAATCTCCTAAAATTTATAACATCCTTTAGAAATATTTAAGTAAAAAGCTGCTCTTGGGAGAACATTAACTTCTCAACTATTCTAAATATAGCTCCCACTATTGCTTCTCCTGAAAATGGCCCTGCACTTGCCAAGGTTAATCAGTCAATTAATCAAGAAACATGTACTCAGTCTCTATCCTGTATATGTAGGTCTGTGCCAAACACTCGGAGGTGCAAAATATAAAATGTGGTCCCTGACCGCATCAGGTGCATATCAATTAATAAAGCCTTTATAAATGTTTCATAGCATGTTACAGAAGCAGCTAAGGGTTGGCCTTAGATCCACTAAATACAAAAGAATTTAATAATGGAAGACTGATATCAACTCTATTTACAAAAATGTTAGGAATAGAAAAAAGTGAGAAGAAATAAAGTGCAACTTTTTTTTTTCATATGGATGGTACCAGTTTCCTTTTTGTTTGATTATAGGAGGGAAATGAGACAAAAAGCACCTTTTTTATTATTATACTGAAAATAGCCAAAGGTAACCAAAACTCCAGGAGCCTATCCATTACATTTTTCATGTTTACTATTTTAACATTTCCACCCCAGGGCCAAATGCAATAACTAAACAATACACATTTTATGGCTAATATAGATGACAAGTAATAGAGGACCTAAATTCAAATCCTAGAGATGCTGAGCAAATACTAAAAAAAGCCGTTGTACTTTTTTATATTTAGAGTAGAGAACTCCTACTACCTTTGTAATTTATAATCTAAGAAATGTTTCTGAAGTAGTGAGATATTAAGTGCCTTTCCCTGAACCCCCAGGGTAGAAATGTCCAGTGTTTAAAGTATTAATTTATTCTAAAGGCACTTATATGTTGGCTGCCTTGCTCACAGTAGATGGTTCCAAGGTGAACCCACTATCTACTAAGCCAAAATGGCTCTTAATTTATTTCATGCAAAATAAATATACTTGAATCTTTTCATGTCACTCTCCCCAGTGGAATGCATGAGAACCCACAAGGACATAAATTGGAAAGATGTACTAAGAGGAGAATCTAAATGCCCATTGTGGTTACAGGCAAGCACTACCATAAGAATTATGATAGTAGTCATCATATCTATGTAAGTAATGGACATAAGTTAAACGTATATTGGAAAATAAACATTCTGTTGCACCTAGAAATATAATCAACTGGATTATATAGTGCCGAACAGGAAAATTAACTATGAAGTTAAGAAGCCTGCATTGACAAGACCTATTTTGATTTTGAGAAAGTTCAAATCAGGGTCCAGAAGTGTCTGTCTATCAACTGTTTATGGAAATTCAAAAAAGAATAAATCTGACTTCAAATGAAGCTCTATGTATAATATTCATATTATTATTCAACTGCATTGAATTGAGCTAGGAAAATAGTGTCTGTTGTAAACTATGAATAATACTTATTTCTTTTTTTTTGAGAGAAAATATGGTAGTAATAATTTTCTAGGGTTGTAATAATTTCTCTTTTTCCTAGATAACTACTCATAAGCTTTCAGATGAGCAATGGTAGATGGAAGAATCAAACTTTTCTATAGTCTAAAATGAGCATCAGTTCACCAAAGAGATGACAAAAATTATAAATACAGCTTCCACCAGATTTATTTGAAACCATTTTTGGATAAGGAAAGTTAGAAAGGGGCATTTAAAAATACCAAATTAATATCACATATAAAGGAATGTTAATAATTACTATTCTTTCAGAGAGCACATTTTAACTGAAGTTCATTTATTTAGTAGTGATTTGGGGGATTACTGAGGTATAGAAAGAAATATGAAAAAAGATAATGAAGGTTAGGGGAAAACAGAAGTAAACCAGTTACCCAATACTGCCTAGACTGAAAATTTTTAAATAGTAACAATAACCTTTAGAAACACAACTAGTTCCTGACAACCATGAAGATTATTTCATCTTTAATCATGTATCTGAACAAATTTTTAAAGATAAGCTTATTCATTTAAATGAATATTATTTCAAAATACAGACTTTAAAGGAATTATGAAAGTATTCTATGAAATCTCCAAATTTCTGTAAACCAAATAATTTTATGTACATGTCAGCAATTATAGACCATGAAAAAATTATGATGTTAAACTTTTAAAAGACATAATAAAAGCACGAGAAGGGCTTCATAAAAATAAAAGCTGGGTTTCTTTCAAAGACTAATGCAAAATATTCTCAGCGTCATTCCCTATCGGTATGTATAGAGAAAATGACCCAAGTCATAATCAGCAATTCTAACTAAGGCTGTATTTAAGACAACATATGCAATTCTTTGTCCAGATACCCCAGTCCTGTGCTTGCACCTTTAATGTATAATAGCAAGTTCATGTAAATAGGTTTTCTGTCTGTGAGATGAGAAGGTAGGTATAAATGATCTCTAAGCTCCTTTTCAGTTCTAAATCATTATTCCATGAATCAAAGTTTAATACCAATTATTCAAATAAGCACTTGAAGCAAAAATAAGTTATTATAAAGACTAACTGGGTGCATATTGACACAAAATTATGAAAATTAAAGAGCCTTGAGAGGGGACTTTGGAGCTAAAAATTAAGTTGTGTATTTATTCAACATCACTCACACGAGCCTTCAGTTTTACTGATACATCTGGGCCAGGGACAGGGGGAGAAGGGCAAACAGCCTTTTAATTTAATTATATATGGTAGGCCCAGATAGGGGTTGGAGAATGCATACTAATAACATAAAGGGCATTGGAAAAATCGGTAGAATTAGACACCAGTACCACAACTCTTCAGGGTTGCCTGAGTCTCTTCTTTAAGTATAAATTCCCCATTATTCTATGAATCATTTGTTCAGATCAAGAAAATACAAACAGTAGGAATGAGGATGTTTCATCTCTTTTTGGGTTCTCTGGGGAAAAGTGTCATTGAAATACATTCATCTTATTTGTCGGGGGACACAGAAGAAAACAGAGTAATGACCAAGGTTATGGAGATATAAGATAAATTGGTGATAAAATGAGTTACTTCAGACTCATCTACTTTATGCATGTCTATGACATCTTATGATGACCTGAGAAATTTCTACCTCTAACAGCAGCATGAACTGAAGAGACTGGAAACAGGGACATTAATTTGAAGACTATCAAAGAAACCTAAGCATTAACTGATGAGAGCCTGAAGTGCCTAGCAGTCACCTTCCTTCCCTCCTTAAATAATTTTGACGATCTCATTTTATCTAAATGGATTTTAATTTGCCTAATACAGGTTAACTACAACATTCTCCTTTTGAATGGTCTATATTTGAGCCTCATATTTCACCTGGATAATCAAAATAAGACTTAGAAAAGCATATAAGCATTTCTTACTCCTTTCTTTGTTGGAATATTTACTTATAAAGAAATATTTACTGTTAAACTATTCAAAAATGTTTGACAAATTAAAAATATAATTTAGATTAGATTTCTTATACTTCTTTTTCATGCTTAGTCCATTTTTGCAAAAGGGATAAAAACAGATATCAGTGAATAGACAAAGAAGCTGGATAGTAACCATCTATCTATCTATATAGTGACTATCTGCTAGTGATAGCAAATACCACAGGAAGATACTTAGAAAACCATAGAGTCAGAATGTTAATACGAAATTACACATTTACCAGCAACCAGAGCATCTTTAGGCCATCGACTAAACCAGTCTGTAGTACAGCCTGAGATAAGTGCAGGGAACTTCAAAGCTCGATTTCGGAATTTTTCACCAACTGGAGAAAAGCAAAGTACGATATGGAGGTTCTGTCTGACTCTGCTCATGAAGTAGTCGTATAAATTCTCATTGGATGGCGGTCGTCTTGGGTATTCTTTTTTCATGGCTGGTATAAGATCACTATTAATTTCATCAATTTCATCACGAGCAAACAGGTTAGAGACCTTAAAAAGCAAATATGGATACACAAGTCCAATATTAGGGAAGAAGTACTCATAATATGATAATTTTATATCAGCATAATTCTATCAAGGATCTAATAGATTCTGATCCATGACTAGATGTTAATACTTCATTTCTGTTCTCAACTTCACTTTTTCAAAGTTCTTTATTTTCAATAGGCACAACCTTATATCAGTACCTACCACTGAACCCTCAGCAACATCATTACACTGATAGAATAAAATCTGAAAAACTATAGGCAAAAACATGAAAAATGAATCCAGTCCTACCTCACCAGATGATAAAACATTATTCATGTATTCCAAAAATGACTCATCTTTAATCTCATTGTCAGTGAAAATAAAGCTGATTCCTTTGCCTTGCTGACCTGCTGTCCTATATAAAAACTTCAGGTCATCCATCAGGTTTGATGCACTATAAGATCTAAAATAATAACATAAAAATATCATTGACAAAAACCCCATCACAGACAAAAAGGAATATCTGCCCCACCTTTCTTACCCGATGTCAAGGAAAAAGAATCCCCAACCAGGAGAAAGATTTTATTCAAGATGTCCTCAGGCACTTCTATATTTTGAATGCTGTGATAATTTCTGCTGCCTGCTCCTCCTCATTATCTTTTTCAAGGACTCGGAGAAGTACCTGACTATACTCACCTTCATTCAACATTGTGCCTAGTGTTAAAACTAAAATTGTTCAATAAATTCAAATAATGAGAAAAAAGCAGTGAGGCTTTCCCCCTCCTACCACAGAGAAGATTCTATTATAAAGGGTTCCAGGCCTCTGGAGAAAACCATTTCCACCATGGGAAGAGTGGGTAGCATTATATCTCATTATTCTTGTGAAATAATGAACCAGTGTCATTATTATCCTTGTTTTACAGATCATAAAATAAAGTTTAGATTACCTCCCCAATATCATTGATATAGTAAGAAAAAGATCTAGTTCTTGAACTTGGGTTTTCTTACCCCAATTCTAGTATTCTTTCTATTATACTAAAATATAAAATCTAAATGCAGGTAGAAAAAATAACATTTACACTGTGAAGTTCATTCATCCCTTTCCCATTTGAGGTGTGTTTCTTAGTGTCATATTTTCACTTTACACCTATCTCAAAGACCAAGACCAGGTAAAGCCATTTCCTTCTCTTTTTCCTAGTGAGTGAGGTATTAAAATGTGCTCTGAATGATTTTTCAGGAAGAACACTAGCATTCAAGTCAAATTTCAGGTAGTCACTCTGCAATGGCTTTTCCTTTGCTTTATCATCATATCAAAAATCTTTCTCAAGTATCATACACACATCTAGTCTATTTTAGCTTCTTACCTACCCTCATTTAATACTTCATCATTTCTTGTCAGGACTACTGAAATAATTTTCTTGGCTGACTTAATTCCAGTTCCTTTCCTTTCCAGTCTATCCAACACATCATTAGCAAACTATCCAACACATAGTTACCAAACTAAAAGTAATAAAACAGAGCTAATGTTGTAGCCCACTCAAAAATCTTCTCTGACTCCATTTTGCCTCTAAGATAATATACAGAATCATCAGCCTGAAATTTAAAGCCTCTCTGTTATGTGGTTCCCACTTAGCTTTCCACTCTTACTCCATCTTACTCTTTTTTACTTATGTTCTATTCTGTTCAAACTAGACTGCTAGCTTTTTCCCATACCAAACCATTACAACTCCTATTCAATACCTTTGTTCCAGGTCTAAAATACATACCCTTTACCTACATTTGGTAGAATCCCTAACATGCTTTAAAATATAGCTCAAATTATTTCTCTTACCCCAAACCTTCAAGCTTTCTCTCCACTTTCTCTCATCTTTCCAGATGTTCTTGCACTTTCTGTGTCTCTGTCTCTGTGTATGTCTCTCTCTTTCTCTTTTATTTTATATATTCCTCTTTTTAAACTTACTTTTGAAAATGCTATATCCACCAAATGGAAGGCAATCTTCTCAAGGGAAGAGATTCTCTCATTATTATTCTTTTGTTTTCTTTTTCCTTTCTTTTTTAAAAATCTCTAGCACTTAGAACAGTGAATCCTAAGTTCCTCTCTGAACTCTAACTCAAACCTGATCATTTCCTCTTTGCTCCCCAAATCCCCCATACACTAACTTCTTTTATTTACCTTTATCATCAAGCATTAATATTTATAAATTTTTTATTTTTATATTGATCATGTACTAAAAAGTGTATGTCCAATACACATAGAATTGGGGAGGGAATTAATCTAGACCAAGACCAATTTCTTAAAATATATTTTAAAGCAAATCAGTAGCTGGATTGTGAATTTCAGACTAATTTATCACTGAATTTTTCATGAACTGATATAGCTAACTCCAACTCAGCTTTTATCTGTGAATCTTTTTACAGAAATCTACTTCAGGTTACTTTAACAAGATACTTGTAAACAAACCTTGTTAGGGTAATCTGGAAGGAATCAAAGCCAGCAATGAATGATGCCAGTCGAGTCAGACTTTGCTTTCCTGATCCACCCACACCAACAAGAAGAGCATTTCCACGGGGAGTACGAAGGACACGAGAAATCTGAAGCACAATATGGACAAATATGAATGTTACTTAAACTCTGTGAATATAAACCTTCCCCAGCTTCTGATTAGGTTGTGCTCCCAAGTTTGCATATGCAGTATATGGAATTCAATTCATTTTCCCTTGGAAACAACTTCTATATTATCATGAAAGTTTGTTCCCAATTCATATCAGTTCAATTATATAAAATATACCTATCACTTCAGATATGAATATATTCTCTACCTTCATGGATTTTATATTCTGAAAAAAATGTAATATTTAATTAAAATATATTTTTCTTTGGAAAGAAAACAAATTTAAAGTTTCTATTTGGAATTGTAAAAAATACATTGGATTCTACCTCTGAAGTTAGAATGGAAATATAAGTGAAAAAGGGTGGAAAGATATAGACTGAATGATAGAATGATGAATAGATTCTAAATTGATCAAATAACTAGACATATAGAGAATTTTAGAGTCAGTTCAAAGTGAAATGACCACAGAAATATATTCTTATTCTTGAGCTGTCAAGGGTTTTAATCAATTACTTGGATAAAGGAATAGACAGGACACTAAATTGGTCACTAAGATGGGAGGGATAACCAACATAATGAATAACTGAAAAGAATCTAAAAAAATCTCAACAGGTGGCATGAATCTAATAAGATAAAATTTAATAGTGTTAAATATTGAGACTATCATCAGTTTAAAAAAATCAACCACACAAGTACAAAGTGAGAATGCATGGCTAAACAACATTTCATGTGAAAGAGACAGGTTTTATTATATGTAAGTCAATATAAGTTAATATTGTGACATGATAACTAATAAAGCTAATGCAATCTTGAGCTGACCTAATAAAAATATATAGATCAAAGAATGTAATAATCTTTTTGTGCTCTTCATTAGTATGGCCATAGTGGAAATAACATAGATAAATTATGGTCATCCAAAGGTGGGAAATTAGGATGATGAGAAGATAAAAAGGAATGTTCAAAGAAAATCAATCCAAGGAAATGTTAATACTAATGGTAATATTTAGCCTGAAGAAAAGACACAGAAAAGAAAAGAAAAGATGTGATAGTTTCATTTAAAATTTTAAGGGCTTTTATATATAAAAAAAGGAATTGTACTTGCTTTGCGTAGCCCCATTAAGTATAACTAGAAAAAAAAGGTGGAAGTTGAATAAAGGTAGAATTAGACTTGATATAATAAAAAGCTTCCTAACTTGACTTTTCCAAAAGCAGAATTAGATGCTTTAGGAGATAGGAAATCCTCAATTAAGAGGGCTCTTCAGGAAAAGAAAGGACAGCCATTTTTCAGAAATATAGTATAAAAGATTCTTGTTTAGGTAGAAATAAAGCTAGATAACCTTGGAAGTCATTTCTAATTCTGTGTAATTCTAAGATTCTATGAAAACACAGATTATAGCCTTTTTGAAGAAGCATGTAGAAAGTGTTTTTATTCCCTCAAAAGTTACCACAAGGTCAGAATCCTTTCTATCAGTCACTGGTAGGCAAAGGTACTAAGGGAATCTTGTACCCATGCTTCTCTGAGATTCTGGTCACAAATCAGAAAAGATATTAATTGGTCTGTGACGCCTACAATAGGGGCCACAAATTACCTACAAAGTTCTAAGCTATTTTTGATCTGCATAAGAGATAGAAGTAGAATGAATGTTAGATCTTTGGCACAAAGAGAAACAGACCAAGACCTAAAATATTCTATTTTATTGTCTCACCTTGCCTTCTTGCTATTCATTTAGATATAAGGAGAGTGTCAACAGGTTTTTAGGGTCCTCTAAAAACTAAAATTGCATTCATCAAATTTCAAAGGAAATGTAGACACAAGCTGTTCTAATAATTTTTAGTTCACTAAAAAGGACAGGTTTTCAACAGGGTTTCTGCAATTGAGGAGCTATGTTAGAGATTATGGACACATTCATATGTGACAAGTGCTAAAGCCATTCCCCAACTAATAGACATCATCTGAGTTTCTAGTTCTTTGCTATAATAAAAAGCTGTTAGAAATAATTTTGGAAATATGGGACCTTTCTCTTTTCTATTTTAACTGGGTTATGAACTGAATAGTGTTATTACTAACTCTATCAGTATATTGTGATTTTGTGTATTGCTACTAAATACATACACATATACAATTATCCCTCTCTGATAGTTTTACATAATAAAATTATTATATTTCCTCATGATTGATAGATTAGAAACAATACATTTTAAAATTATTTTTTAAAAATCTCTTTTCCTTTGCTTATATGACATGTTCAAATTCTAACCTCTGACTTTAAATGACTACAACCCTAGTTCTCAACTTAACTATGGTAATCATAATTGATTTCCCTGCTTTATTTTCTCCCCTCTCCCCATTTCATTTTATTTATCAGTGATATAATACTCAAATCAAAATGAATCCCTATCACACCAAATTGACTTAGTCGCAAATTAGCATTACACTTATGTTATAAATGAGTGACAAAATTGTTTTCCAAAACTTTACATCTAATTATATTATAGTGGTAGTCTCTCGGTGATCGAGAATGACAATTGTATTTGTGCATTATCATCTATTGATGTAGCCTCATGTGGCTTTGAAATCCAAAGGCTGAGGCACAGAGTTTGTGGCAGTTTGTCACATTATATTACTGATGTGTAAAAATCTTTAAGTTTCCTTTTACCTCTTGAAACATGCTGATTTACCTTTTTCTAATCTCTGCCCTTGTCTGATGTATCCCATTGATGCAAGACATTCTGATGCATCAAACTTTATAAAAAGATTTTATTACATATGGTTTATGACTCAATTCTGTAGAAAAGTTGATCTTGCCTTCAGGGTCAAAAAGATTAGGCGATTTAGAGGTAAGACTCTTAATTATTCAGCATTTCTTGTAGCTACCGAATTTTAGATTTTCTCTGAAATTGTCCCCTCCTTTTTAGAAAAATTTAGATCATCCCTTATTCACTTTCTTAGAAGAAGCAATGAAATGCACTTCTTTTTCATTCCTTGCTAATAGAATAGTCTAAAGGACTACTTGATAATGCCTTTGACCCTTCAAGACAATTACCAGAAAAAAACCTGAGTTGAAAATTAGTGTTCACTTCTCTATAATAACTGCTTATAAATATTTCTTTAATATTTTATGATAGTTGTCAACATGTACATCTGACTTCTAACCTTTAAAAATCAACAATGGCTACTATGTGTATAAATATAATTTTATTTCTGGTAAAGAACTGCTTTTTCCCTTTCCCTATTCAAGACCATGCAAGAGCAAATCATTTACTATATCCAGGCCTAGGCAGGGAAGTGGATAGATAGATGGGTGGTTAGATTAGATAGATAGATAGATAGATAGATAGATAGATAGATAGATAGATAGATAGATAGATAGATAGATAAATGGATGGATGAATGGATAGCTAGATAGACAGACAGATAGACAGATACATACATACACAGATGCATCGACAGATACATACATACATATACACATAGGCACCTAGAAGATACATAGATATTTAGATAAATACATATATGCATGCAAAAATGCATATATACATATATATATGCATAAACAGACACATAGAGAGAAAATAAAACACTCTATGCTTACTTGTATTGCCTTTCCAAAGATATCTGTGCTTTCTGTTAAACGCTTCTATTGCAAAATTTAAATTAGGCAAAACTGATAACTCTTCTTATTTAGAGATATGTTCAATGCATACTAATTTTTAAACTACCCTGATCTTTTTAAATGAAAGATACTATTTAAAAAATATGTCAACTAACCTCCCCACCAAAAGGACTATTTGCCTTGTTAAATAGAGACTATAAGGCAGACATTTTTAACAACTCAATATTTATATTTCACTTGTGAATAGCATGAACTGACATTTCTTTCATACCTTAAACATTAGTAAATACGGTGATGCTTCTAATTAATCAATTAACTTGGATTTAAAGGGGTCTGACATATATATTTGGGCCTTTGAGCAGACATTTGAAGTCACTTTTGGACCCATTATTTTCAGTTAGCTCAAATGCATACTCAAAATGCTACCCTTCTGTGTTATTCACTGTTTCTGTCATTTCTTATAAATGTGTCCTGGATAATCTTAGTGTAGATACATCCATATATAAGGTTTTGGTTTTCTATACAGAGAAAGTGATTGTAGAGGGGTTCAGAGTAGAGAAAAGAGTTGAAAAGTGAAAAAAGCAAGGCATGTGTCCTCAACTAGGTCTCTTTACCTTCAATTACTTAATGTCAATAAAAAAGCATATAATCAATTGCTTTTCCAAAGGTATGTGTGCTGATCTATTTTTCTTCATTTCCCCAAATACTCAGAACTACTGTCAAGGGGCTCTCATTTGTCTCAAGAAATATACCCATGGAGCAATTCAGAGAATTTACAAAAATATGACTCAAATATTTAATCCTACCATAAGCTCCCTGACAAAAATGAAAATTTCATGGGGAAATGTCTGCTCTCGTAGAAACCTGAACTAGCTATTTGTTCCCAAGAAAAGTCATTTAACATCTGGAAGTTACCTTCATATAGTAGCTATATGAAAACCATTTAGACAACAATATTCTTTTCTTTTGATTCCTTTATTGATTGAATATGGTGAGATTTATGTTCTTGCTAAACTACTTAAAACCAGCCCTCACTTATCTATTTAAATAAATGACTACTGAAGCACATATTAAATACTAGTTTATATGCTAAGTACTGAGAATATAAATATATCCTCATATATAATATATTTGATATATATAATATATAAATAAATATCATATATAAATAATATATAAACATAAATAAGGATATAATAAAGGATATGAATACAAATAAAAAGACAATATTTCTTACTATCAAGGAATTTAGGGGAAAGAAAATATATCAAAGAAAATATATAAAAGAGAGGGACAGAAAGGTAGATGAAGAAAGGGAAAGGATATGAACATTTATGAAACACTTTATGTGTGCCAGGAATTGTGCTAAGCACTCATCAAATGTAATTTTATTTAATTCTCACAAAAGTCCTGAGAGGGAGATTTTTATCTCTATTTTGTAACTGAAGAAACTGAGACAGGCAGATTAAGTGATTTTCTAGGGTTATACATCTGACTAAGTACCTGAGGTAAGATTTGAACTCATCTTCCTGAACCCAGATTCAGTGTAACTCACTTACTTCACTGTCTCACCTACTTTCATGGCTGTCTGCTTTCAAGCTAGAGAAGAAAAAGGTAATATCTCAAATCCCAAAGTCACTTCAACATTAGAGTACAGAGTTCCAAAAGGAGGTGAAGGAAATTGAAGAAGATGGCTGAAGTGCAGTCTCCATGATTTGGAAATGTCCAGAAAAAGATGTATACACCAAATTCTAGGCAAAATACTGTGAAAGTACACCTGTTTTAGGTAATCTTCCCTTTGGAATACACTAGTTTGACCTTAAAATTATACTTTGCACTCATAACTAAATATAAGTCCCTGTTTCCAATGTCATTAGCACTTCTTTGGTCTTACTTTTCACTCTTCATTGTTTTTACCCTCAAATTAACCAGTTTAACTAAGATGAAATAAGTACTTGTTGAATTTGATTAATTTAATTTAATTTAATTTGAGACATAAAAGACAGGATCTGAGGAAGTTCTCAGTGGATGACCTCACTCTTTGTATTGAAGTGAAAGGCAAGATTATCTTCCAGAGGAAGGAGAGTCTGAAGTTGAATTAGGGAAGAAAAATGACAAATTTTTGAGCAGTTGATGTATAGAATGTAATGTCATTGTTCAGATATGAACAAACTATATTGGGCCATAAAACTATTGAGGTTAAAGATAATATGTTTGCAATGAGCCTAATTGTGACACTTTCCAGCAGTATTCATCGGCTTAGGAACAAAAATTAAGTGAGTATTTGCTGAAAGCTTTCTAAAATGGTGCAGTAGAAGATGGCGTCATAGAGGCAGCAAATGTTCAGACCTCTGAAAACCCTTCCTTACCAATTACAAACTAAATGCTCCTAGGGGACTGAAAATCAAACCTAACCACAAGACAGAGCAAAGGAACCCTCCTTCTGGACTCAAATTAAAAGTTATGCTCCCCAAAGCCAGAATTTGAGAACACTCCAGTTTAAGGGGAAGGAAGAAAGAAGGTCCTGAGAAGCCTCCCCCACCTAGAGTGCTAAGCCTCCAGTGGCAGCTGGAACCTCTGGGCGGGCAAAGGCACTGGTCTGGAGGAAGTACCTTATAGGCAAAGCTGTGCCAGGTTCAGTGTGCCCAACACAGGCAGTAGGGTAGCATATAGAGAAGAAATGCAGAGCTCAGAATGGGCAGCAGTTGTAGCAGTGGAGACACTACATATTTCCCCCTCCCCCTTTCTCAAGGCAAATCCAGCAACACAGCTGGACTTAATCCCATCAAAGCCTTCAGAGGGCAGGGAAATTCAAACTCCAACAGACTGCACTGAGAGATATAATAACAAAACTCCAAGGGTGAAGATGGAAAGAAAAGCCCAAAACCAAAAAAAAAATGAGAGGAGCACGAGTTAAGGCAATAGCAGGGAGTAAAGAAGAGGTAAATATGAGCAAACAATAGTGAGGGACAGGGTGGGAGGGTAGTTTAAAAAGACTGTAAAGAAAATAAGGGGGGGATAATAAGGGAGGGGTAGAAAGGGAAGTAAAATAAAGGTGTGAATTAGGGGGACTGATTAAAAACAAAACATTGGCATAGAAGGAAATAGTGAAAGAAGAAAAGGCAGGACTAGGAGTAGAAATCAAAATGCTGGGAAATACACAGCTAGTAATCATAACTCTGAATGTGAATGGAATGAACTCACCCATAAAACATAAGTGAATATCAGAGTGGATTAGAATCCAAAACCCTACCATATGCTGTCTACAAGAAACACACATGAGGAAGGTAAATACACATTGGGTGAAAGTAAGAGGATGGAGACAAATCTATTGGGCATCAACTGATAAAAAGAAGGAAAGAGTCTCAATCATGATATAATTATGTATAATGAAGTATAATTACTTCATTAAAGAAAATGACAATGATGAGACATCCTTTCAAAACCTATGGGATGCAGCTAAAATATTACTCAGGGGAAATTCATATCCTTGAGTTCGTATATTAACAAATTAGAGAGGGCAGAGGTCAATGAATTGGGCATGCAAATTAAAAAACTAAAATGTGAACAAATTAAAAATCCTCAGATGAAGACTAAATTTAAGAGATACTAAAAATCAAAGGAGAAATTAACAAAATTGAAAGTCAAAGAACTATTAATTTAATAAATAAGACTAGAAGCTGGTACTTTGAAAAAACTAATAAAATAGACAAAAGACTGGTCAATCTAATTTTTAAAAAATGAAAGAAGAAAATCAAATTGATAGTATCCAAGATGAAAAGGGAGACCTCACCTCTAATGAAGAGGAAATAAAGGCAATCATTAATATTATTATGCCCAATTATATGGCAAAAAATATGGCAATCTAGGTGATATGGATGAATACTTACAAAAATATAAACTGCCTAGACTAACAGAAGAGGAAATAGACTACCTAAACAACCCCATATCAGGAAAAGAAATTGAACAAGCCATCAAAGAACTCCCTAAGAAAAAATCCCCAGATCCAGATGGATTCACAAGTGAATTCTATCAAGCATTCAAAGAACAATGAATCCCAATATTATACAAACTATTTGACAGAATAAACCAAGAAGGAGTTCTCCCAAGTTTACTTTACAACACAAAAATGGTACTGATACCAAAGCCAGTCAGGTCAAAAACAGAGAAAGAAAGCTATACACCAATCTCCCTAATGAATATAGATGCAAAAATCTTAAATAGGATACTAGCAAAAAGACTCCAGGAAGTCATCACAAGAGTTATTCACTATGACCAGGTTGGATTCATACCAGGAATGCAAGGATGGTTCAATATTAGGAAAACCATCCACATAATTGACCATATTAACAAGCAAACCGCCAAAAATCACATTATAGGGAAGAGTGAAGGTACAGGAGGGAGGGAAATAATGTGATTCTTGTAACCAATAAATAATAATGTTCTAAATTGACTAAATACATTAATTTTTTTTAAAAGGGAATGTGAACAAACTACCATGCCAAGGGTGTAATGAAAAGTCTTAAGACCACAGGGAGAGTTCTTGGGAAACTTAGATCTTTTTTTCCTGAAAAAGAGAAAACTTAGGGATCCATGAAAGTATTATTTTATTATTTTTAAAAATCTGATGTGGTTAAAAGGTAGTAGATTTATTAGATTTTCTTCCATTAAGCTTCATTAAGGCAAATGATTTAAAGTAAAAGGATTGGAGTTTTTAATTAAGTATTAAGTAACTCTAACAATTAGTGATATTCAACAATGCAATGTGCAAAAATAGTGACTTAAAGTCATTGAGAATGTTTAAGCAGAGACTGGATAACCATATTTTAGAAGACTTTTTTTTTTCATTAAGATTAGTGAAGATCATAAAATCATAAAGTTGTGAGGAGCTTACTGATCATGTAATTTGAAACAAATCTAAACAGAAAGCTGTGAAGTAATTGGGAAAATAAAATAATGCTATCATATTCTACCATAATTAAAGAAGTAATCATACAGTTTCTGCTTGAAGACCTCCAATGGCAAGGAGCACAAAAACTTCTTAAGGCAATGAAATTCATTTTTGGATGGCCTTTATTATTTGGAGGATTTTTAAAATTTTTATTTTAAAACAATATATGCCTTTCTGCAATTTCCATTAATTAATCCTGGTTCTCCATTGTAAGACAATGAAAAACAAATCTAATGCTATTTCACAAATGGTCCTTTAATTAAAATTGCCTTTTTTCTAGAAGTGGCAAATATCTAACAGTAAGAAAGTAATTTTTCCAATTGCCATTCCTAAAACTCCCTACACCAAAATATCCTTTCCATACCACCATTCTCCTGTATGTACTATTCCCTGTATTAGAATATAAACTTTTTAAAGAATAAAAAATAAATAAAAAGGTGCAGTATCACAAAACAAATAGGTATAGTTTTGTTGAAAAAAAATGCAGTGTCAAAATCATAAAGATCAAGTATGACTTAAAGAAACAAATAGGGAAGGATTTTCCACACCTAACCCTTGGAGAAGGTGGGAAATCAAAGGTATTGCACATTATGTTTATTTTTTTGACTTTTTAATGTATTGATCTGTTATACTAATTTTTTCCTCTTTAAAAACATTACTATTTTCTATATGAGATGACTCTGAGGTACAAATTGGGGAGGAATAGCAGAGATAATTACGTTGATGTAAAAAAAAAGAAAAGAATTGTGGGAAGACTGCAAAGAAAGTATAGTCAAAGCCATTATTAAGTGATCTTTTATTCAGTCATTGGAACAATCTGATTCAGAGACAGGGATGAGAAAATGGCAGAGAAAAGACATGAGTTCCTGAGGTACTCCATTTAGAAATAACTTCTTTCTTTCCTTTATTCTCACAACACTTTTCTCGTACCTCTCTTTCATCTTTGCATGTATGTTCTTCTTTGCACTTTATTTCTGTACGTATTCTGTATAAGCTCCTTAAAGATAGGTATGGTATCCATCTTTCTACCTCTCATAGTACAGGGCACAATATCTTGTATACAGTAGTTACACATAAAGGCCTGATGAATTAGTTGATTTAGGCTTGGGTGGAAATATAAAGCCTTTCTAAAGAAGGTGTTCTAGGGGGCCAAGTATAAAAGAAAAAGGCATCAGAAGAGTGAGATGATACAAAAGACAGTAAAATAAAAGTCAGGTTGTTCTTTGCTCCACAGAAAACTGAGATAACAAAGAAACAATAATATGAGCAATAGGTTTCCTAACAATTAAGACTTGCCTGACATAAAAGTAAATACCAAAAGGAACTATTTGTTGAGAAAAAGGGAAATCACAAATATAACAGAATTTTCATTTGATCTAAATTTATGTCTTAAGCTACATTTTATGACTTTTAAAATACCATAAGAAGTCTTTTTGACCAAACTTTGAACTTAGATGGCAATGACATTTATTCTATGTAACAAAAATAATAAGCCAGAAGCATTATAGCAAGACTGACAACAATGAGCATTTCATACTTTCAATGTAAGTGTTATTATTTCAAATCTATAGATGTGATATGTCACATCAGATTTAGAAATTAAATTGGAATGTAGCCTTGAGTTTATTTTTAAACTGAATATTTCTCTTATGATGAAAATGAAGAAGAGAACAAATATTCTTATGGGGAGCCAACTGTCTCTCACTTCCACAAGGCATTATTAGAAACACACTAGGTACCTTAACTAAATGAATCATGGCATCTGCAAAAAACACCATGTCCATGCCAACTCCACGGATGCTTTCATTGTATATTTGTAGAAACATATTTAAGCGATCTCTCAGGTGATTAAAAGATTCAATTGGCTCATAAATTTTGGGCATGTCAGCATCAGTTTCTTCAGAGTCCTCACCTAAAACAGAAAACCAAATTTAATATTGATAAGGAAAATACATAACTTTCCATCTTCCATTCAATTCACTCAACATATTGTATATTTCAATCAATATCCAGTGTATATCACAAATTTTCTAAATATTTACCATCATATAAACATTTTAACAAAGCATAATTACTAAGAGAAAAAACCAATATAATTGTTTTGAAAAAGCCATTTCTGGACATGGAAATTCAATACCTGCTTGGGCAGGAAATAATTGTGCCTGCTTGTTTGTTTTAATATCTTGAAGTTTCTGTTATTTTCAAAGACAAAACTTCACTATCTCCCAATTTACTCTATTCCTACATTACAATGTAATAACTTCCAAATAGAAGAGGTGTTTCTTTTTGGCAAGAGAAGTATGTTTTTCCAACCTTTTTTTAATGTGAAAACATGATTCAGAAATGAGCTCTTTCTAATAGTCTTCATGTAATATTGCTTAATGGTTTACAAAAACTAAAATTGAGTATTGCTACAAAGAGAAAGAAATGACATTGCCTAAAATCAGAAGGGGCTATGTATTTGAAAATTTAAAAGCATGGTTATCATGATAAGTTTTCCCCTTATTAAATTATGGGATAACTATTTGTTTGGTTGGAATTGGGAACAATTAAAGATGAGCATACTTTCTCACAAAATGCCTCTACCTTTCTGGGAATTTCTTTCTTATAACTTAATTTGAAATAAAGTTAATTGACTTCTTTTTTGAGGGAGGATAGTTCCCAATGCACTGCACTAAAACTATTTTAATTGTAATTCAAAAACTTTTTATAACCACACATAATATTGTCACATCTGCTAAAGATTGCCTGTCATCTCCAACCATTCTAAAGACATAAATGGTATATATAACAAATTATATTTTTTCTAATTGAAAAAATAAATTGAAGTTCATTCTCTGAATCTTGAATTGCTTCTGCCTAGAGGAGGCAAAGTAAACCCATTTAAAATTAAACAAGAGAAAAGCAATCACTCTATTACTTTTTCCACAATGAAAATACAAAATATCTGTTCAGAAAAATAATTCAAATACTCTCTCATGGAATTACTTCCACAACAAACTCTTCTTCAACATTATCCTTATACTTATAATCATTTTCCTTATTTTGCCCTATAATTGCAGTCTTCCTCTTTCAATTTTTAATTTATTTAAATTATTTGAGCACTATCCCAATTCCTTCCTTTTTTATTAACAAATTCTTTATTTCCTATATGCATAATTGTCATTCTACTGGTATTATTCAGTTATTTGAATGACATTAATAAATATACTATTCACAACTTATCTCCACATAATCTATTGCATATTAATGGAAACTGTTGAATTATGACTCTTTTTCAAGTATATTTTGAGGAAACACTTTATTTTCTTGGAATTTTTAGAATTACCAGTAGCTTCAGGTGCATCTCTTAAGAAATCAACAAAGTAAGAATCAATTCCACAATCCACCAAGAACTTCTTTTCTTCACCAAACTCTTCTTCCACCAAATTTGCTAAAGTTAAATCGAACCAATTCACATCCTCTGATACAGTGAACCGATCAGCAATAACTCGTTTACATTCATGTTTCCACAACTTAATCAATATCTGTGGGAAATATAAATAAATATTAAAAGACTATCAATGACTTCTTAGTATCTTTTCAGCATTGTTTGGACCTCATGCTAATCCCTTTATTCTTCAAGATAGTATGCATAGTCATGTCAGTGTTATGCCTATTATTCATCAAACACAAAACAAAGAGCAAGGAATTTTTTTTTTCTAACTGAAGTTACCTTTAACATTTTATTTTATTTTTTTAAAGCCTTACCTTCCAATTTAGAATCAATACTCTGTATTGGTTCTAAGGCAGAAGAGCAATAAGGACTAGGCTATAGGAGTTAAGTAACTTGCCCAGGGTCACACAGCTAGGAAGTATCTGAGGCCAGATTCAAACATCTCTAGTCCTGGCTCTCATATCCACTGAATCACCTACCTGCCCCAAAATTTTATTTTTAATAATAAATTGAAATTTATTCTCAGAATGTGAATTCCTTTCTGTTTAGAAGAGACAAACTAAACTGAGCCATTTAAAATCAAACAATAGAAAAATACATAAATATAAAATTAAAAGCCATCATTTTTGCCTGAAATGAGTTTAATATGTTATTTTTTCAAGACCCTGAAGTTCATCTTTAGCATCTTAATTCTTTTCTCCTTTGAAGAAACTGTTGAAGCAAAGTAAGTCCATTTAAATTCAATAGAAAAATAATGAAACAATTGCCTTTTCTTATGGAAAATTTATGCTTTGTTTATGTTACTGATGACACAAAGGTAGGAGGAACAGCTATCACCTTAGATATAGGGTGCTAATATGTTAGACATATTATATTCAGTTCTGAGTACTCTGTCTAAGAAAAGACATACTAGAGCCCTTCTAAACGAAAGCAGTCACAACCATGACTGTGAGATGTGAAGGTATGTTATAGAGGATGAATTAACGAAACTGGGGCTGTTCAGATTTAAAAAGAAAAAAAGTTGGTTGGAAGAACTTAAGAAAAAAATAGGAAAAATATTAAATACTTTTTAATGGAAAAGAAACTTCAATGGGAATTAGAAAGAAGACCCGCTTCCAAAGGCTGCTGAAAAATAAAGAAAGGTTAGAAGTAGAGTGACCTAAGATATGAGAAGTCTTTACTTCCCTGTTGCCATAACAGCTCCCACTGGTTGAATTCTTTTCCCCCAATCATTTTTCCTGTCTACTTCTTGACTTTGGACTTTATGTTATTGCCAAATTCTGTCTTCATATCATTATGCTGTTTTCCAGCACTACTAAGGACTTACAACCTTTCCATATTCCTAAGGTGGTGTGATGAAGGGGAGTCTGTTCATGGTTCTCCTGGTCTGAGTTCTCCAATTTCTGATCCAGATTTGAATCAATTGGCTTGTTTTTGGTTGGAAGATTTAGCAAACTGCTACTTGCCTTAGCCACCATTCATCTGGAGCCTTAATTCAATGCCAGCTTGCCTTTGGTTGAGTGCATAGCTGTCTGGTCCTTATATCACAGTCACACAGCTACTACAAAAATATACAAAGGAAGTCTCAAAGGAAAAATGCACCTTATGCACCACCTCATGTCCAATGAGAATGCCTGGAAGAATTAAAGTAAGAACTATGTGAATTGAATATATAGGAGATGATTAAATCCCAGATGTCTTATGCCAAAGGAGTAACAGAGCCATGTATCTTGGTTTGCCAGATTGGTAAGTGAGATTCCTGACTGCCATTAGTCACAAAAGTCAAGGGATATGACATATGAAGACTGAGGTAAAACCTTGGGCCAACTGAAGGATATTAGGGGAGGACTTAGACTGAGATTAGAAAGTCGGCACATGAAACTCTCAAGGGACTATTGGCCATATCTTTGAGCTTGAGAAAATACTCCTCTCTCTCTGTCTCTGTCTCTGTCTCTCTCTGTCTCTCTCTCTGTCTCTCTCTCTGTCTCTCTCTCTCTCTCTCTCTCTCTCTCTCTCTCTCTCTCTCTCTCTCTCTCTCTCTCTCTCTCTCTCTCTCTCTCTCTCTCTCTCTCTCTCTCTCTCTCTCTCTCTCTCTCTCTCTCTCTCTCCCTCCCTCCCTCCCTCCCTCTCTCTCCCTCTCTCTCTCTCTCAGCCATCTGCCTTATCTACATAAGCCATCTTGTAAACCTCAAAATTTCTCAGACTTATGAATGTTAGGGGTTTCCCCCATTGGGGAATCTTCTACTTAAAAAAATTCCCTAGCAGATGGTGAGAACTCTACTTGAGTGTGGGGGCTCTTTGCCTTGGGAATATCCCTACTCCACCCTACTTAGGACTGCTTTAGGACAGAGAGCTCCTTGAGAACAATGGAAGTACTTTGTTCCATGCTTATGGAAGGGACAGGAAGTTCTTTGAGTCATGACTGTTTTAGAATTGATACAATGGGATACTAAGTACCTATAAAGGTGGGGCAACTTGTAAACTACTTAAACCTAAAAGGGTGATAACTTATTCAGAGGTTTTTTCTTAATGAAATTTGTCGACACAGAAGCATTTTTTTCTGACTTACTAAAGAGATTTAAAACTACTCAGCTGTGAATTCAAAATGGGCGGTCCTTTAGAAACATCCACAGTGATTGGTAGATGTAAGGATTTAGGGGAGGTGACATAGGATATTTTGCCTTTAAAAATAAGAGCTCAGAGAAGAGCTGGAACTGATTCTGAGGGAGCTCATTTTGAGAAGACTCATTCTGAGGATCACGATTTCTGACTCTCATTCTGAAGGAGAGCTCCTTGAGGAGCTCCTCTGAGGGGCTCTGTCCCTCTGGGGTAGGAGCTCTGGAAGCTCTTGAGAGAGGCCCTTTGAAACAATCTCTGGCTGGAAGACTCTTTGAGGAAGGATGATGGCCTGGTGTTACTAGAATCCTTGTTTAGTCAGACCTTGTGGTGAGTGTTAAAAAACTGATTCTTTTCTTACTCTCTCTCTCCTTCTTTAATTACTCATTGTATTGTTAATTAAAAATCTCTATAAAACCCAATTGACTTGGGTATTTGAATAATTGGGAATATTTCCCTGGCGACCACCTCATATTTGATTTTAAAACCCAAGACACTGTAGTAAAACATATTTCTGCTGTCAAATTTACTCACCCTCTTTTATATCTATCACAATTTATATCTTCCACTATTTTAATCACTATAGTTTAAGACCTCAACCATTTTAAATCTCACAATCTCTGGCAAGCAGTGTGGACTGAGTTAGGCTAGAATCTGGGAACTCAGTCTCTTGGTCTCCAGTCCCTTCCTGAACTCAAGCCTGCTACCTGGCTGGCCTTAATTTGTCTGACCCAACCATGTAGGTAATTGGGCTCCCTGGTTCCTGCTTATGAAACAGACCAGGGCACATGGAGAATCTAGGACTTGATGGAGAAGAATTAGCTTAGCTGGGGACATATTTTAAGTTAGAAAGTCTGAAAACCTTATTTCTCTCTTTTTCTTTACTAATAAATACTTGTAAATTTCATGGAAAGTCTCCAAGATTAATTTTTATTCATAACAGAGCCAAAGAAGGCCAAAAAATAAACATAAAATCAAATGAGAGAAGTAGAGGAAAGGATGGGGAAAGGAGAAAAAAATAGGGAACATGGACATGGAAAGAAAATTAAAAGCTTGGAAACGGGTCCAAAAAGCTTACTAAAGAAAATAGTTCCATGAAAATTTGAATTGGTCAACAGGAAGCTAATGATTGCATGAGATATCAAGAAATAAGAAAATAAAATCAAAAGAGAAAATAGTAATGTGAAATACTTTACCAAAATGCCATTAAATAATATATACACATATATATATGCTTATATATATTCAACAACATTTAGCTCATCTACTAGTTTTATAATAATGTCAAATTTGGTTAGTCTGGTATATTCTTGCCAAAGATACATCCAGTCCTATATGTTTATCAACCATCTCTTTAATGGTCTATTCTAGACTCATTCTAAACTAGATGGCCTCTTCATTCTACATATTCTGAGGTTTTTATGCTTCTGAAAATTACTTAAGTGCTATTAAATGGAAAAATAATTAGATTAGTTCTGATTGTGTCACTAGGTCAGAACTAGGAATAATAAATACAGAGTCAGATCTAGTCATGTAAGGGAAAGGTTAATAAAATTTAGAGCTCTCTAAGTATTGAAGTGGCTGCCTCAGAAGGCAGTGTGGGGTCTGTTATCACTGCAGGTCTTCCTATAAAGGTAAGATGTTGTAGTGTGCTATAATTATTGTTCACTAACTAATTAGACTAGTGGGCTTTTAAGCCTATTTCCAACTAAGAATTTGCAATTTTCCATTATTTTTCTCTCTTTTGAGAGGATGAGGCTAAACCACCAAATTTTAGTTATGATACTTTGACAAAAATAAGGACTCTGCTGTGGCAAAGAAGGAAAATGCCAAGGACAGACATTTTGAAACAGAAAACCCAGACTAACAGAAATTACAAGAAAAGTTCAATACTTTTTTCTATCTTGCTTCCTGATATCTATGTACAAACCTTATAATAAAATCTAGTTGTTTACTCGAATATTTCTAGTAAACTTTTTTTTTGCCTTAATCAAAATGAGGCTAGAGGTTAGTAAGAAAGAGATATAAATGTAATGTTAGAGGGCAGCTAGGTGGCTCAGTGGATAAAGAGTAAGCCTAGAATAGAAGGTCCTGGGTTCAAATCTGTGGACATTTCCTAGCTGTGTGACCCTGGGCAAGTCACTTAATAGCAGTTATCTAGCCCTTATCTCTCTTCTGCCTTGGAACTGATACTTATTATTGATTCTAATACAGGAGGAAAGAATATAGATAATAAAAGCATGGGTAGCCGAAGAGCACAATCTCAGCTAAGGCATTAAGAATTCTTCTAATTGAGAAATCAGAGAGTTTATGATTGAACTTAGAATTTTTTTATAAAAAATAAATTTATGTCACAAAAGGAAAGAATCAAGTGGACCCTATAGGTCATTAAATTAGCACCTAATCTTAACTTTTAACTCTGAAATTATACAATTAGGTCTAGGATATTTGAGCCAAAATTCTAATTTAAATTCTCATGCGAACCTAAGTATTTTAAGTATCTACTTTAAAAAGTAGAAAAAGTAGAATTTAAAAAGTGGAAATATAATACATCAAAGTGTCACTGTTCTACTGATTTTCAGTAAAGTTGTCCTAGATAACACAATATGAAAGAGATATGCAGCAAGATTTCAATATTTCCATTATCTTTGACTTCATTGATGTGAGCATGAACACCATCATGCAGATGAAAAACACTAAGTGTGTAAATAGATAGAGATGTCTTTGTAAGGTGGTTTAGAGAGAAAAAAAAAAGTCCTGTGTGAGAATCAAGCTTCTAGTTATGGGCTTCTTTGCCTCAATATTTTCTCTTTACTACTTATTAAGGCCTTCCAGATCTTATGCTCCCTGGTATAGTTTTGAAGAACTCAGGTCAGCACCCCAGAAGTCATCTACTTATCCTGCCCACTTTAGAAATGAAGAAACTGGGTCTCAGAGAGCTTAAATGATTCTCCAAGATTATAAGGGTAGAAAGTGAAAGAGACAGGATACAAATGTATGCCCTTTCACTCTAAAACTAGTACTTTTTCTACCATTGCATGCTTCAGAAGATTTTATAGAATACTATGAAAATAATGTTTTATTTGGTCAATATAGTCATGCAAATTAAGGCCCAAAGAAAAATATAGGTTGGGGTAGAGCAATTATTCATATTAACAGGCTAAATTCATTAAGATTTTGCTGAATTAGTGGGATGGATTTTTTAATGATCTGAATAGGTACTAAATATAGTAATGTAACCAGAATATGAACATGATATGCAAAATATTTTCAAAGAATCAGATAAGAAAAATATTATGTGATAATAGTAATATTAGCGTAAAATACTAGACCTGTGGTTTCATTAGTATGGGGAGATACCACTGAGGAATTTCCTCTGCCAATAAAAGGCTCACATTTACTCTGCAACTTATAGTCATTGGGAGTTGTCTTGAAAATTGCGAGATCAAAAACCTTTTCCATGGTCACATAGCCAATATGTGTAAGTGGCAAGACTTGAAACTATATTAGGTTTCTCTCAATTATAGTACTCTCATAAAAATCAATTGGAACTCAGTTATCTTTAGTAATAAATAAGTACAAAAGGGAAAATATTTTAAAATAAGGAATATGTAAAAGTTATATTCTAAAATTTAACAAATTTGGTAGTCATTTTGTTGAGGAAGAATCAGGATTAAGATAATTTACTGCTAATACAGTGAAACTCTACATTCTGTATTTTGGCAAAGTTTCCTTGGCGAGTGCTACATTAAATTTATTTCCTTGTAAATGTTACCTTCAAAGGGAAACTAATTCTTTGTCTAAGTATTTGGTGAACTAACAATTTATATGGCACTTTACTTGCAAAATAGTTTATTATTTCATTTCATCCCCAAAATCAAGGTGGTATATGATATTATTAAAATCATTTTGCAGATGAGGAAACTAAGGTTGACAAAGGCTAAGTGATTTGTTCAGGGTTACTGTCTAAAGCAGATTAGAACTCAGGTCTTCTTTTCTCTGGGTCCAACGTTCTATCCAAGAACCAACTGGCTACTACTAACAAGTAATATGCTTCATTATAGCTTTGCTGACATCTCCAATTTTTCTGTTTACTCTGCATGCAGAAATATCCTTAAAATCTTAGCTTTTAACCACATCATCTGAGTTAAATTAGGTCTGAGAGGATGAATCTACCACAAGGCTAGGAGTCCTCATGTGTATTAAAAAAGGAATTGATGAGTTTGGTAGAATAAGAAAAAAAAAAAGATCTACCCAGATCTTCCAAAGTCTAGTCTTAAAAGTGGTTGCACTAAAGTCTGGGAACACTGGACATGGTCCTAATTCAAATTGAAGTACAAGCATAAATTTCCCAAGTCAAATATAAACCTATTTAGAGACTAAACTCTATATTCACTATCTGAGGATCAAATTCCCTCCAGTTGTACAACATAGTTTATTTTTGAGAAGAAAAAGTCTTATTCATTGTACATTATATTTTCATTCTTAAGTGAGAATGTCAAGTATAAAATCTGGAGTATATTGGGACAATGAAATGGATATATGTTATAAAAGTACCTATATTTTCATATCCTTTTGACCCTATCATATCACTACTGGGTCTATATTGCAAGGTCAAAGACAGAAAGAAAGGTCTCACTTGAAAAATATTTATAGTAGAATTTTTTTTGTAATAACAGAAAGGGAAGCAAAGTGAATACCCATTGATTAGAGAATGGCAAAAGAAATTGTGGCATACTAAGGCAATGCCATACTATTAACCATAAGAAATGATGAATATGAAGAATCATGGGAAATTTGAAAAAATTAATATAAAGTAATGCAAAATGAAATAGAAAAGAACAATACCACCAATAGCCACAATAATGTAAAGAAGAACAATAATAAAAGAAATCAGAACTTGGATCAATGAAATGACTATGATTCTATAACCATGAAAGCATAATATATATTTCTCCTAAAATGTGTAAATTTGTCTTTTTATGGTTTACAGAGTTAATTTTAAAATTATTCTAGAAGGTTGTTGTTCCCTCCAGAAGCAGTATAGTGCAGTAGAAAGAGGATGAATGTGGAATCAGCTCATCTGGATTTGAATTCTGACAGTCATTTTTTGTGTGACCTTTGGCAAGTCCCTTAATCACCAAGCTTTAATTTCCTTGCTTATAAGATGAGAGTATTGAACTATATTTCTGACTTCCTTTTACTTTTAAATCTATTGTTTTATTTCATAAAATTCAACTTTTCATTCATTCATTCAAAAATTCCATTTTGTTGCACACCTGAATTAGCACTAATGGCCTGTGTGCCTTTAAATAAGTGACTATTTCTGTCTATTCAGTCTTCTCATCTGTAAAATAAGGAGCTAAACTCAACAATCATTGAGGTTCCTTTTATCTCTAAATCTATGGTCTATTATCATAGCTTGAAAAAACTAAAGATGAAACATACATTCTCAGCAGACAAATGGTAGATACCAAGTAGGGATGATGGTATATGCCACCTGATTCAATCAATAGGACCAAATATTTTGTGTAACTGTACTTTCTTAAAAGGAAGTATTCTATTAAAAATGGTTAATTAAGAAATAATAGTTACATAATAGCAGTCATCAATAACACATTTAAAAAATAAAACAAATAATCTTTCTTAAGATTAAAAAGTTACATACGCCATATTAGAAAGAATATCAAGTATTTAACTATACATTTTCATTTAAATGACTGCCTTTATGGTACTTAAATATAGTTAATGTATCACCTTATAAAATCCCAGAAAAAATATTATCGTTTTATCTCCTTTTGTTAGTCAATAATATGCCTCCTAAATTTTCATGCAATCCATTTTTATAAATCTAATAGGAACAAAATTGTCAAATAAGACTCTTTTCAAATGAAACTATGTCATAATCCATCAGCTGTATCTCTTTCATTGAGGTATTACTTACATCCATTTCTGTGATAACTTCAGAAGTAGTATTCAACATTCCCTGCCAGATCCTGGAAAGATCTCGTAGATTAAATACATAATGGAATTTGGCAGGAGTAGGAAGCATTTTCATCTTGGTCATCTGCCATAATCTACGAGTCAGTGGCACCAGCTTGACCACAGAATTTTCCACTTCTTCTGAGAAATTCCTTTGGGTACAATAGTGTCCCGCTCCAATGACTCCTAAGAATAAATAAAAATTCATATTTATAAATTAGTCAGAAATGTGATCAAGCAGCTAAACTAAAAGCAAGCGTTTTTAATACAATGTAGTTTATACACATAATAGAATTATATATTTGAGATGCAAACTGAAATCTATTGTTACTGTGAATTGATATCCCATTACATTTCAGTGCTCCAATATTAATCTATTAAAATCAGCATTTTAAAGGTAGGAAAAATGATGAAGTCATATTACAGTAAGATATTATACTGTCAATTGAGAAATATAAAAAACAAATACATTTATGAACATAATATTTATAGATAATTAAAAGTAGACTGTCATTACATAAAGCCTCTCTTAACTTTCTCATGTCCAGATATTTTAGAAAATTTGTTTCCAGATCATTACCATTAACCAAATTAATCTAATTTTGTAGGATTATACATTTAAAGCTAGATATGTTCCTTGGTGTTATCTAATTATACCTCCTCATTTTACAGATAAAGAAACTAAGGCTAAGGTAAGTTAAGTGACTTGTCAAATGTCATACAGACAATGTCATAAACAGTATTTGAATTAAGATGATGCCTCCAAATTAAATGTTCTTTCTACTGCCACACACTAACTACCCAAAAGAAAGCCACATCCAAAACAGGAACATAAACCCTGGACTCTTAGAGTGAGTCTGATGCCCAATCAACTCAGTTATACAAGCTGGATAAGTCTCTAATCTTCCTCATTATCTTTTATTCTACTCTAGATCCCTAAATCTATATGAGAAGCTCTTCAGTGTAATTTAAACTAGCCATCACCAAAATTCAGTTCTAGAAAAAATAAGTAACTATATCACCAGACATGGATATACACACGCATTTAGGGAGTCTCTCTTTTTAAATTTGATGCATAAAAATCAGAAGCAAAGTGATTTTAGACATGAAAGCATAATCTGGCATGATGAGAGATTGGTCTGATGATGTCATATTATAAAATTTTTTTCTACTTATTTTCCTGCTCAGAAATTCACCCGTATTCTAGAATTTATTCTGAAGAATACACTGAATCTGTTCTTGGTATTTGCGAAGCTTTGTTTTGCTTTGCAAGCCTTGGAAGCACCTTTGTCCAAAAGCAATGGAACCCAATTTGTACATAAAAATTCAAGTCATTGACAAATGCACAGACTAGATTGGGATTGAAAATAGTTATATTGTCCAATATCCACCATAGTGTACTACTGATATGACTGATCCCTTCAAGGTTGGCAGTCATCACAGACTGTGCTGTGACCATGTAGAAGGGAACAACTGCATCCTATTTTTCTAGCTGGTCCCCTATTTTTTGGCATATAGATTATACCCTGAGACTACGCCTCAAACATGTAGAGGGTGGGGTAACCATAATGTATCCTATTCCAAGAAACCCCTAACCCATTTACTTGAATCTGAGAATACAAAAGCTCTCCCAGACTCACCTATAAGGTGGCAGACCCCCTTTGGTACTTGTCTGATAACTTTTTGAGATAATAAAGCTTCCCTTCATCTTCCAAAGAAGTCACTGTGAATTTTTTCACATTCAAATCTACAGTAGCCAAGCACTTCACTATTAACCCAGAACTACAATATATGCCAGTAATTGAGAATGAGATCATATCCACAGCATTATTGTATAAGAATTTGAAGTGAATGTTAAATGATAACCACTAGATAAAAACCATCTTTGTATCAAAATTTAATGCAAACTTATAACATTGAATTTCATCCACATAAAATCAAGCATATTACTTGAGAATGAAAGTTTTTATCATGAAAAGTTTCCTAATAATGGTGTAGGGAGTCAGTAGGATAAGGAACACCCAATTTGGTCCTATACTAGCCATTGAGAAGCTTTTGAGCATTTCTTCAATAGACTCTGGGCAGTCCCCCACTCCCTTCCTAAAAATCATTTTATATTCATTTTACCAAAGATCTTGTCAATTGAAGCATTTGATGGTAGAGTGCAATTAAATATGGAAAACTGCCTCTTGAGTCTCTGGGGTATGTCATTGCGTCCTCCTCCAGGATGGATCATGGCTGCCAGAAATTGGATATCCACAATGCTTGTAAATTCCCCAGGCTTTTCAAGGTTGTAGAATCCACTTTGTTCCATCAGCTGCCGAACTATCTCATTGGTAACCTTAAAAAGGCAACTCACAACATTAAAACACTTTATTCACCCCACATAGTTTCAGATTTGTGTACTATCAAAAAGAATGAGCTGCAGGGTGGCAAAGGTTGAAAAGGTTGAAAATCTTGAAAATAAATGTTTGCTTATGAAAATAAACTAAAAATTAGTTGGATTCTCACAAAAAAAAAATCAGTCTTGATAAATCTCATATATCCTGGAGCTTACCTGATCTCCCCATTCATTGATTACAGGCATATTTACATCATCAATAAATACAGTCATCTTCTTTCCTGCCGGAGGGCCATATGTTGAGCCCATGCGTTTATCAACATAGCTTTCTATTGTCCGCTATGAAATAAAATAATAAACAGAAACATCTGTGAAAATATGAGCTGAAAGAGAATAGATCATAAAGAACTTTCTGGGAATATTTTTTGTTAATATGAATTAGCCAATATAATCCCAAATGCTACATATGCAAGCAAAAACCATTCTAATATGCAAGCAAAAACCATTCTAAAATGTTTGAATTATTTCTATAACTTCCTCAACTCTAATTTGAAAACCTGCTTTAATTTAGAAGGAAAAAGAATTCTAGCTTATGTGAAATTAGAATGTGTTACAGTACTGTTATTATACCTTTAGTTTCTCTTATTTTTCTGTTTTTATGACACTATAACTCCTATTATGTAAAGATCTCAAGTCTGCTCTGAGATTTCCTATAATCAGTATTCCGTTAACCAGGGCTGATGGCCAGAAAGCTTTGAAGTCTATACTCTGGGCAGCACAGCCTTTCAGTCTGTTGGCCAGCTCTCTTAATTAAGCAGGCTGCCAGCTGGCTTGTGTAGGCCAGCAAAGTTAAATGAGGCTGCTTTTGTGCTCAGGGGTCTGGAAACATATGCGTATTCCATCACTATTACCCTCACTCCCACTCATATCCAAAATGGAGAAAATGGCATTGCTCTAACCAAATCACACCACATATAATCCATAGTTACTCAGAAAAGACTGGTCTAACCATCCATACCAGAAAATTGAAATGGATAAAGAATTTCTAATATCCAGATTCTGGCATATAGTTGGATCAATAGACTACTGAAATAGTGTAGTTATGCATATACTTTAGATAGGAACTGCAGATGGACAATGAACTAGGGCCAGAAGCAAAAGGAATCAGAGAGGAAGCTGGATAGCATTTGGGAAACTGTATACCAGCTTTTTCTTGTGATATCATTACTGAAAATGATGGAATAGTATAATTTCTACAGAATCAACAAATGACAATGGATTTTTCACACCAGAAATATCATAAAATATACCACCCAAGAAATATGATGAGAAAAGGGAGTAGATTGGTTAGGTAGTGAGGGCAGTGTAGAACAAACTGCCACCCTGGGTGCTTTGAGATGTTAAAAGACCTAGAATATGTCTAGCAAATTGGGAGAATCATCTACAAAGGCTTTATGGGAAGTCATGGATAAGAAGGTATGGCATGTTGGAATGGAGATATGGATACTTATTTGTCAAGCAACTCAACACTCAAGTTTTCAGTTGTCCATTGTGTAGTGATTCACCGAAACCCTGCTCTAATAGCAAGTTATGGACTTCTTTTTGGATTATGGACTTTTCTGTTTTTATTATTTTCTAGGGTTTATTTGTTTGTTTGATTTTTTAAAGAAAATAAACAGTTTTTGAATTTTGTTTTGTAAAGCTCCCAGAACCTGAAAAAAAAAAGTTCTCTAAAGTTGATATTCCAAGTAAAAATGGGAATGATCAAATCAATCCTTATGTGACTAATTAGAATTGTGATACAGTGGCATTTCACAAGTGAGTGTAATTTAGGTGATGTGTGTATGTGTTTGGATGTATTTATTTGGTGTAATCTGTAAAAAATAAAATAAAGTCCTTCTAGTACAAACTGTGAATTAGTATGTTTATCAAAATAAGGGGTGAATGAATAAATGTCATGGGAAACATGTCAACGTAGCAAATTCTCTGGGCAAATTCTTCTTTGTCCCTTGTAGGGTTAAAGAATAAATATGTGTGAGAGTAAAGTCAGATGTGGATCTCTAATCAACCAATAACCAAGGGAGAACAGAGCAGTGGGCAGATCTAGCCCTCCACCCTAACCCTGAAAAATCATAGGGAAGAGTCTTATTGAATTCAATCCAATGAGATTTATTAAGCATGTGTTAGGCATTATTCTTGGCATTAGGGATGCAAAGGTGAAAACGACCACCCTACCCTCAACGTGCTTACATTCTCCTATGTGTATGTGAAAAGTTAGAAATCATTTCAGGGATGAGGTACACGAACACTTGGGGGAAAAGTAATCTCAAGAAAGCTCGGATGGCAGATGGCTCCTATGTCTGTAAAGACCAGAACAAGAGAGCCTGGAACCAATTCTTAGAGTGACATTTAGGTGCCATAAAGATGAAGCATTTAGAGATCTGCTATATTAAATGACACTATAGTGGATCTCCTATAAAAAAGCAAGAGTGTAGACTGTGAAGAACTCAAGATCCCAATATGAGGAGAGAAGGGCATTGATTATAACATAATAGGGAGACTGTCATCTGCATCACAAAAAATATTCAGAGTACCTCAATTTATTGAAGAATGACAGAGTGAAATCAGGTTAAGATTTCAATCAAGTAGTTCTAGAGGGATGGAATGTACTATTTTACTAGTAAAGAGAATGTCAGGGTGAGGCAATGTTCTCTAGCAAAGTAGGCTGGCACCTTCTCTCTATAGTCTTTGAAAGTTGCCTAAAGCTATGACAAAGTAAGTGACTTGCTCAGGGTCACACAGCCAGTACATAAAGGTAGGATTTGAACACAAGACAGACTCCTAACTCCAGAGTCATGCTGCCTGTCAAATATGGATTTGTCCATATTTGTCCAAATATGGACAAAATATTTGTCCATATATGGACAAAAATGCTTCACAAATGTGTGTATTATCCTTATGCAAGGGCAATGCTAATCTTCACTTTATGATTCAATTTTTATTTTATAGCCTAGAGAAGAAAGAATTTCTTTAGCAAACATACCTATTGCCTACCAATGTGGGGATACCAAAGAATTATAAGATATATTTCTTGACCTCCAGGAATATGTAGTCTTATTTAAGACTGGTGTTCCTATATCTAAGTCCTACATTTCTATAGGTGAGTTAAGATTTTTTAATTAATTTATTTATAGCATATGACTACAATGGATAGCAAAATAATGAAGAATTCAGATAAACCAAATTTGTACTAATTCATAAGAAAAGGATATTGTAAAGATTCAAATGCTAGCCCTTCGAAATCATTTCAGCCATGAGATGTAATTTAAATGCATAGAAAGTCTACCACTGATTTTAATATATAGGCCTGTTTAGATTACTTTAATGATATATTAAATAAAAAAACTGTTATATAAAAATAAAATAATTTTCAATCATTAAAAATCCCTCCAATGTTAATGGTCCTGCAGCCTAGACAAGCATGCACTCTCCTCCTACCTTAAAAACATAACTATTAAAGTAGATTGGGCTGTGTTCAGTACTAGTGAGCAAGCATACTGCAGCCCTCTGACACCTCTCTAACAAAACAGAGTCCATGAAACACTTATGTCTAGAAGCAAGAGGCTAGAGCCTCTACTGGCAGACACACAAAAAAAATGTTGTGTCTTCTGGATGGACCTGAGAATAGCTAAAAGTGGATAACAAGGGTTACCACACAAATTCCTTCAGTTGTAAATTTTCGTTCATTTTCTCCTAATGTGACACCAAAAGTCCCAGGATGGTGACAATAAAAATGCTACAGGGTCCTATTTGCCTGTGAAAGTGTGTAGTAAACAAAAGAAGAAGGATGTTAAGTGACTCCCAGGGCCTTCATGCCTCACTTCCTACATTTTTACTGTTAACATGAGTCCAAAATTTGTCAAAGCATCCTTAGAGTCTGGAAAGATCTTGCAAAGGATGGAAATACAGTAGTATTTATCTTCAACAAAAACAACTTCGTGCCTCGATAGGCTGTTTGTTACACTTACAGAGACTAGAAGTTTAATAGAATTTTGTCATTTGAAAAAATAAAACATTGGAATGTGACATAGCACGAGGTAGCATTATCTAGTGGCAATAACACTGGTTCTGAAATCAAAGGACCTACATTCAAATGCCACCCCTGAAAATTATCATCAGTTTGACCTTGGGCAAGTCATTTGACTTTCCTAGGACTCATTTTTCCTTATTCATAAAATGAGGGGGACTGAACCTGCAAGGACCCTTCTAGCTCTAGTTCTAAGACTCCAATATCCTGTGCTTTTTAGGAATGTAGTCCATTGTAGAAAAATAGAACCTTATTGTTGGAATGAATCTTGAGTTCATAAAACTAAATTTCTCATTAAAAAGATGACTCTATTCTACATTATTCTTATAATATCTAAACTTTCCTTATATACTTCTACTATATGTTATCTGCCTCTAGAGAAGATAAGTACCCTGACTGCAGAAACTGTTTTCATTTTTTATTAATGAGAGAAGAGGTTTTTAGTTCAGTAAACACACCTAGCTTTGGGATGTTGTTAGAAAAGTAAGAAAGCTAGTTTGACTGAAATGGAAGAAAGAAGAAGATTCTGGGAAAAAAACTAAAAACTAAATTTGTAGAGGAAACCTGAGATTTGATTACTGAGGTCACAGGAGTTTAGACTTGAACAATTATAAAACATGAAGTTAAACTAGCTCAAGGGCTTTTAAGCTGGGTGTCCACAAATCCAACAAAGTATAATAGATAGATGTAATGGGATCTGTAAACTTGAATGGGATAAATCCCATGTTTATTTTCACTGGCATCTAATTAAATTTTGGAATGTCCTCAAATTTTTAATTTTTAAAAATTATTGTTAGAATGACTCCACAGACTCATACAGACTGATAAAAAGATGTATGAAGGGAATATGAGAATAAGCATTTGTTAAGCACCAATCATGTGTTTAGGCATTAATCTAAGCACTTTACAAAGATATCATTTGATTTCCATGACACAAAAACATTAAGAAACCCTGGATTCAATTATGTCTATGTTTTCTTTGAGCTCTAAAACTCTTTAGGTTTCTGAACTGAAATATGATACAGAAGATATTAAAAGGTTACTACTGATTTTTGGAAATAATCACATTTTGGAAAGCTAATATGGGAGAGAGTTGCTGTACTAACTGTGAAAAATGAGGTCCCCATTTTGGAATGTGGAAGGAAAAATGTATGTTAATTGGAAAAAATTAAAAATTAATTTTAAAAATATCAAGAATATCAAGGGAAATAATGGGGAAAATGTTAAGGAGGGATATTTAGAAGTACCACATTTCAAACTATATTATTAGGCAGTAATTATTAAAAATACTTGGTACTGTAAGAAATAGAAAAGTAGATCAGTGGAACAGAATAGATCAAAAAACATCATAAAATTATATAGTGACTTTGATTTTGAAAAAGGTAAAGATCCATGTTTTTGGAATAAGAATTCAGTATTTGGTTAAAATTGTAGGAAAAATTAGAAGATAATTTGGCAGAAACTAGATATAGATCAATATCTTACACCATTTACCAACATAAGATCAAAATGGATACATGGCCTACATATAAAGAAAGATATTATAAACGAATTGGAAGAGGTAACCTTTTATCTGTCAGATTTATAGATAGAAGAATTTATGAATAAACAGAGATAGAAAGCATTGTGAAATATAAAACAGATAATTTTAAATACATTAAATTAAAAAGATTTTGTACAAATAGAACTAATGTAGCCAGGAATAAAAGAAATATAATATGTTGGGGAAAAAACTTTATAGGCAGTTTTTAATATAGAGGTTTCATACCTACAATATAAAATGAACTTTGTCAAATATATGAATGAGAAAAACCTCAAATAATAAATGGTCAAAAGATATGACTAGATTCAGGAAGAAATAAAAGCTATATATAGCTGCAGGAAAAAATACTATTAAGTTTACACTATTTATTAGAGAAATATAAATCAAAACAACTCAGAGATATCACATACCTATCAGATTGGCTAAAATTATGAAAGGACAAAATGACAAACAAAATAACCTAGCAATAGTGACAGTAATAACTGGGGTTATTTAAGTCAAAAAGAACAGATTAAAAGCCTTTATAATAGGCTTAATTTGTAGCCAAAAAATTGGAAAATGAGGGGATGCCCATCCATTGAGGAATGGCTGAACAAATTGTGGTATATGTTGGTGATGGAATACTATTGTGCTCAAAGGAATAATAAAGTGGAGGAATTCCATGGAGACTGGCACAACCTCCAGGAATTGATGCAGAGTGAGAGGAGCAGAACCAGGATAACATTGTACACAGAGACTGATACACTGTGGTATAATAGAATGTAATGGATTTCTCCATTAGTGGCAATGCAGTGATCCAGAACAATTCAGAGGAATCCACATTCAGAGGAAAAACTATGGGAGTAGAAACACCAAAGAAAAACAACTGCTTGATCACATGGGTCGATGGGCATATGATTGGGGATGTAGACTCTAAATGAACATCCTAGTGCAAACAACAACATGGAAATAGGTTCTGATCAAGGACACAAGTAATACCCAGTGGAATTGCTCATTGGCTATGAGAGTGGGTAGGAGGAGGGAAGGAAAGAATATAAATCTTGTAACCATGGAAAAATAGTCTAAATTAACAAATTTAATAAAATTTAATAAAAATAACAATAACAGGCTTAATTTGAAGCAATAAAGGTGATGGCTTTGAGAATGGAACAGAAATGGATAATGGAGACATTTTTAAGAAGATTAAAAAAGATTAGTTCAGAGGAAGAAACTGAAGGATCAAAGCTAATTCACAGATTGGAGCCTAGAACATGAGGAAAGTGGCAATACATAAAAGAAAAAAAAATTAATTGAGAAAGGTATCAGGTTTCAGAAGGAAAATTAATAAATTCATATTCAATGTTATTGCTACATATCACTTTAGAAATATTCTAATGCATTACTCCAAAATCATCCATTGTTTTAGACATTCTGAATTAAAAACTATGATAATACATATACCTACTTGAAAATGTCACTTTGTATAAATGCATGCCTATATTTCACCTCTGAAACTATATGAGCACAAAGTCTTAACCTTATTCAGAATAGTTTCTGGTTTTGCTCCATTTTGGTTTAGACATTATTGATAGGAATAATCATGTTGCATTTTAAAATATTTAAGGCATTTCATATGCAATATCATTTTCATCTTACAACTCTCTGAGGTATATACTATGGGTATTATCCTCACTTCATAGATCAGAAAATTGAGGCCCCAGAAAATGATGTTACTTGCTTATAATCAAGTATCTTAAAAGGACCAGAATTAGGATTCAAATTCAGATCTCCTTTATTAATTTTTGAGAGCTCTCTCTTATACCATGTAGCCCATAAAGATCCCCTAGCTAGGAAATTTCTTTGGGGGTTGTTACAAGGAAAGCAGCACCATAGCATACCAACCTATGGAAATTTTATTGGAAAATCTATGTTAAGTATATCACAAGGTCAGAATCTGAAGATGGCATCCAACTAGTAAGAAGGTACAGTAATCTAGGTATCACGAAGGGAAATATTTGAAGCAACATTCCCTAAATGTACTCAGAAAAACATTTGACTTTATGAAACTTTAAAATACATGAATAACTAAAAGGAAGGGTACCTGGAACATCAAGGGAGTAGTTGCTGAAGAAAAGTTCAAACTTTTGACCACATGGTTCTCAGCATTATATTTTGACATAAATCCTTTGATGATGACAGTTTTAGCTGTTCCTTGCTCACCAATTAGTAATACAGCCTAAAGATAAAAGCCAAATAATCTAAGAAATAGAACTTTTAGAAACTGAAAGAAAAAATCCTTATTTGGCAGAAATCAAAATTAAGCTTTTCAATCTCTCAGTTTATGTAAAATAATATGGAATAAATGAGGAGAAAAGCATGCCCAATATTATTGAACTAATGTGTAATGAAGCAATAGATTATTGTGGATATACTATTTATTTTTTTTCTAACTAACATCTTTAAGGGCCTTGAATTAAATATAAAGGATTTTTTTTTTGCATTTTTTTTTTGCATTTTCTTATGCTGCTTGATTAAATGAAACATGTCAGATTCTGCTTCAGTACTCCAAGAATCCATGATCTCATCACTGTGGATATTAACTAATAAGATTACAACTCTTCTCACAGCTCAGTAAATGGACTTTAAAGAGTTGGTGTGGCCATCAAATTCATCACCTTTCAGACATCCTGGAGATAAGCCTCTCATGACTTGATGAAGTTGGTTTTCCTTAGTTGAAACAGTTTGTTCTCAGGCCATTCTAGCCATGTGGAAACTGCTGGACCACACTTTCTTCTGGCTTAAGCATTTAATACATTGAGTCATTACAGTTAGACTGTTGCTATACCACTTAAAACAAAAAAGTCACTGAACTCTTACCTTGCCCTGTTTAGCAACAGTTTTAATTAGAAAATCAGTTCTGACATTGTCTACATTTGGAACCAAGATGGAGCCATATTCTGGAGTAAAGTCAGAAGGATAAACATATTCTTCCACACATGTGCTCCAGTGCATCCATTTGCCTGATAAGAAAAGAGAAAATTAAAGTTTTCAGAGCCAAAATAAACATATTTCACCTGAAATGCCACTTTGACTTATTTAAGTATTTCTACTTCTCAAGCTGAACAATCTACAGAAAATAAATATCATCAATTCTAGAGGCATATGTACATAAGAATTAAATCAGAAAAATGATTAATGGCCCAAATTCACAAGGGGAAAGTACTAGGAAAACAGGGGCCTCAATAGAATTCCATTTTTCTAAATCAAACACTGCTAGAATTTAAAGTATATAACAAAGGAACACTAAAAAGCATTATCTTATTTAGTAGATGATAAAACAGACTCAGCAAGGCTAAGTAATTAACACAGGTAGCTTCAACAGTCTCCTAATTCCCAGAAGAATTTTTTTTCTATTACACTATACATTTGTGAGCACAATGTCTTAGTTACGCCATGTTTTTATTTGTTTGTTTGTTTTTAAACTGCTAAGAGGCAGAATGGTGTACTGTATAAAAAGGTCTATAAGCCATGAAGATATGCCACTGATGAAAATTTCTCTTTGACCTTGGGGCAAATTATTTTACCTTTGAGTACGCTGGGCAACTAAGAATATCAAATACAGAGAAGATGCCAACTGGCAATCCTAAGGGGGTTTTCCTAACCCAACAATTCCTTATAATAATGAAATTGCAAATTAAATTTCTAGATTTTTAACAAAGTTTCCATTCTTTTCTCAAACAAAATAATTAAAGGAGCTAGAGATGGATTGATATTTATTTTCCTTATGCACAATGATACAATGTTGAATTTATGGCCAAAATTTTTAAATAGTTTAGAAAAATCTTATTTGTATCTGGAAATTCTATCTGTGTTGCTATTACCCATGAATATGAGAGACAATTCTATAGTACATAAAGAGCTGGAACTAGGGAGATTTGTGTTCAAGTCTTACCTCTGACACATCATGGAAAGAGACCCTGGATATTTCCCTTAATCATTCAGTGCCACAGGCAGCTCTTTTAGTTATAGAGAAGGTGCTGACCTGCATTGTCAGGGAGAGTTTCTTCTCCCAGAAGTTCCATAAATCAAGACAATTATAGTTCTAGTTCTGATGCATTATCCTTAAGGATATATAACGAAGTGTACTAACCATCAGTAGTTACATAGTAATCAAACATGGTGTCTTCATTCCCAGATAAATGTGGCAAATCTAGTTTCAGTTTTTCATGACAGCGAAGCCAATTCTCCATTTTATAACGGTCCTCCAATTCCAGTAATGCTCCAATACTCCACATGAGAGAAAAAACATATAATCTCTCCAGGTGTTCTGATGTGATCTCCCCTCCCTGTTCCTGTAAAATAAAGAATCCTTCTTTAAAACATTTTTCTTACTAAAATTATCATAAGGAGTTCCCATAAAGACAATACAGAAGGAATAGAAGATTTCTATAGTAATAGATGAGGAAATAATAGGATAATTTTCTACATATAAATTCAGAAGGTATATATTATTTTTCAATTAAGCCATCATTCTGTGTTCAAAATGCCTCACTACATTGAATTAAAAATTCAACTTAGAAGGAATTGCTCATCAGTTTAGGAAGGGGGAGGAATGTGGGAATGAAAGAATATGGATCATGTAACCATGGAAAAATATTCTAAATTAATTAATTTTTTAAAAAGAAATAAACTCCAGTATACCAATGATGTTTCAAAAAACATAAAATAAATATAAAATCAACTTAGGAACAGAAACATTTACTAGAGCAATAGAGAGGATTCAGATTTGTGATAAAAGGTCATACTAAATATCCTCAAAGGTTGTATTTAATATTAAAATGCTACCACTCAAAATTATGTTTATAAATAATTATTTTATATATAATTGATAAGGTTTATATAGAACACTATTTGTATATTTTCTTATAAATAGACTCAGTGGAATATAAGATATTTTGAAGTTAAATTTTAAAAATAATTTCCTCTGAATTTCCTAAAGAATGAAGCACTTTGAGAGCAATTTAAATTATCTTAATAACTCATATTTGCTCTAAAATTGGCAAAAGCATAGCCATCACAACTCTCCTTTGAGATAGGTAATATGAATTTGATATTTCCCCATTTGCTAGATGAGGAATTTGAGACACATTACAGTTAAATAACTTGCTGATACTCACAAAGCTAGTTACAGTCAAAGGTGTAGCTGAAACTAAATTTTTACACCCTAAAACTACAATTGACTTCACACTATACAGCCTCTTTTCAGACACAACTTAGAAAACTTTGAGTGTATATATTTACCTTAGAAGGGATGAGGCCCTGTAGCATATTAATACTCTGCATGATCACAAATGCCTCAAGCATCTCCATCTTGAATTCCAAGTTCTGGATACTGAAGCGATACAGGTCAGAGAAAGACTCAGTGTACAATTGACGGATGATTATAGCTTCTTGGGGAGAACGCTTCTTCAAAAAACCCTATTAGTTCATATAATAGTCTATTATCATAAAATTATCTATAAGAGGGCAATAGCATACAATTATTATTTTTTTAAAAAAGCTATTTTAAGAAGCACTTAAGCATGTGTGAAATTCATTTCCAGTGTTTGGGGGAACAAAAATTAAGAAATTTAGCTCATTCATATTGCTAAAGTACACATGGGGAAAAATAAGGTGAGGAACTCAGGTAAATGGTTTAGAAGAAATTTAAAGATGAATCAAGAAACTGAAAATGACATAACACGTAAGGTTACCAGAATGAAATGTTTTCTTTAATTTTTTAATTGGAATGAATTTCCCATGGAAATTTAAATTTTATTTAATTTTTTTGAATTTCATTTAATTTTTTAAATTTCATTTAATCTAATATTTTAAATTTAATATGTTTGTTAATTTAATATAATTTTTTTAAAGTAAATTAAAATTTTAATTTATTTTAAAATTAATTAAAACATTTTTAGAGTTAAAAGTTTATAAAATGTATCTTTCATTAAAAAAGGCTGCACTTCAAATAAACAGAACAGTTCTCTAAAGGTATGAAATTATCTCATTCTTCAATTTGACATGCATTAAAAGAAACCACATTAGAAACTCTAAGGCAAGAGAGCAAAGAGAAAGAGTACCCTGATAGAGAAAGCTAGATCATAATATTGTTCATGAATTTATGACTCTAGGTTGAATCTTTTTTTGTCCCTGTTCCCAAAAGAAAAAAAACTGAAGACCAAGAAATGTATATGCTCATTTTAAAAACCTGATTGGTCCCTTGAAAATTAATAAATCAATCTAACTTGGATCCTTTATATATCATCTAATCTCAATCTCACAATTATCTTTAACTTTCCTCTCAATTAATTAATGTTTTCTTATATGTCTGGTTTGCTTCTAACTGTTGCCAAAAATGAATATTCAAATGTCAAGATCAAATGGATCTATGGACCCTAAAGGTCTGGATATTCCAATGATATTCATTGCACTTCATCATGTCTATCACTGCAAGACTCTAATCAATGTCTTTTCATTACATTGTCATATGGGACTTACAAAAATACTCAAGACATCCCGGCCAATCTCCTGGCATGTTGAGGCACTAAGTAAATTTCCCAGATAGCATTTCATTCTTGCTCTGTGACCAGCCCATCTTCCTTTCCTCTCATTTAATATTTTTTTAAGTTCATTTATTTAATTAATTAATTAAGAATATTTTTCCATAGTTACATGATTCATGCTCTTTACCTCAACTCCTCCCACTCCACACCCACAATCAACGAACAATTCCATTAGGTTTTATGTGTATCGTGATCAAGACCTATTTCAATATTATTAATATTTGCACTAGGGTGATTGTGTAGAGTCTACATCCCCAATCATATCCCCATTGGAACCAGGTGATCAAGCAATTGTATTTCTTCTTTGTTTCTACTCCCACAGTTCTTTGTTAGATGTGAATAGAGTTCTTTCTCATAAGTCCCTCAGAATTGTCCTGGATCATTGCATTGCTATTAATAGAAAAGTTCATTACATTTGCCAAAGGATATCCATCTCTGTGTATAATGCACTATTGGTTCTGCTCCTTTCACTCTGCATCAATTCCTAGAGGTCTTTCCAGTTCACATAGAATTCCTCCAGTTCATTATTCCTTTTAGCACAATAGTATTCCATCACCAACAGATGCAACAATTTGTTCAGTCATTCCCAAACTGAAGGGCATCCCCTCATTTTCCAATTTTTTGTCACCACAAAGTACATGGCTATAAATATTTTTGTGCAAGTATTTTTCCTTATGATCTCTTTGGAGTATAAACCCAGCAGTGCTATGGTTGGATCAAAGGGCAAACAGTCTTTTAGTGCCCTTTGGGCATAGTTCCAAATTGCCTTCCAGAATGGTTGGATCAATTCACAACTCCATCAGCAATACATTAATGTCCCAATTTTGCTACAACCCCTCCAACATTCATTACTTTCCTTTGCTGTCATATTAGCCAATCTGTTAGGTGTGAGGTGATACCTCAGAGTTGTTTTGATTTGCATTTCTCTAATTATAAGAGATTTAGAACACGTTTTCATATTCTTATAGATAGTTTTGATTTCTTTATTTAAAAACTGCCTATTCGTGTATCTTGCCCATTTATCAATTGGAGAATGGATTGATTTTTTGTACAATTGATTTAGCTCTTTGTAAATTTGAGTAATCAGACCTTTGTCAGAGGTTTTTGTTATAAAGATTTCCCCCCAATTTGTTGCTTCCCTTCTAAATTTGGTTGCATTGGTTTTGTTTATACAAAAACTTTTTTAATTTGATGTAATAAAAAATTTTTCATTTTACATTTTGTAATATTCCCATCTCTTGCTTAAAATCTTTCCTTTCTCATAGATCTAACAGGTAAAGTATTCTATGTTCACCTCCTAATGTACTTATAGATTCCTTCTTTATATCCAAATCATTCACCCATTCTGAATTCGTCTTGGTGCAGGGTGTGAGATATTGATCTAAACCTAATCTCTCCCATACTATTTTCCAATTTTCCCAGCAGATTTTGTTAAATAGTGGATTTTTTCCCCCAAAAGCTGGGATCTTTGGGTTTACCATACACTGTCTTACTGAGGTCATTTACTCCAAGCCTCTTCCACTGATCCTCCCTTATGTCTCTTAGCCAGTACCATACTGTTTTGATGAATACTGCTTTATAGAACAGTTTAAGATCTGGTACTGCTAAGCCCCCATCCTTCCCATTTGTTTTCATTATCTCCCTTGATATTCTTGATCTTTTGTTCTTCTCAATGAACTTTGTTATATTTTTTTCTAATTCAGTAAAAATGTTCTTGGTAGTTTAATAGGTATGGCACTGAATAAGTAAATTAATTTGGGTAGGATTGTCATTTTTATTATGTTAGCTCATCCTACCCATGAGCAATTAATGTTTTTCCAGTTGTTTAGAACTAATTTTAAATGTGTGGAAAATGTTTTATAGTTGTGTTCATATAGTTCCTGTGTTCTTCACAAATAGATTCCTCTCTTTTCACTCCCTTTTGGTACTTCCCGCCCCCCTCACCCCTTCTTGGTTTTTTCCCCTCTCAATTTTCCTGAAGGGTATGATAGAATTCGATACCCCAGTGGATCTAGATGCTCTTCCCTCTCAGAATTTATTCCACTGGTAATAAAGGTTTAAGTATTACCTATTAGCACTCTCTTCCTCTCCTTCTTAAAATAGTATTCTTCCACTCCCTCTTCCATGCACCTATTTATGTATTTTAAATTATCCTATTTCTTATTCCTTCAAGTTTCTCTTGGTGCCATCTTCCATTCCACCGCTTTTCTTTTTTATATATCATCTTAAACCACTTTTCTTTTTTATATATCATCTTAAACCACTTAGTACCCCAACCACTACATATGAATAATTCTTCTGACTACTATGATAGTGAATACAGTTTTTGAAATTTACAAATAACATTATTATACAGGAATATAAACAATTTGACCTTACTGAAGCACTTAAAATTTTTCCCTATCTTTTTTGTTTACCTTCTTATGTTTCTCTTAATTCTTGTATTTGGACATCAAAATTTCCATTTATTTCTAGTCTTTTCTTTATAAATATTTGGAAATCTTCTATTTTATTAAATGTCCATACTTTCCCCTAGAAGTATAGAGTCAGTTTTGATGGGTAGGTGATCCTTGGTTGTACACCCAATTCTCTTGCCTTTCTGAATATCATATTCCAAGGCTTGTTGTCCTTTCATGTGGAAGCTTCCAGATCCTGTGTAATCCTGATTGGTTCTCCTTGATATCTGAATTGTCTCTTTCTGGCTTCTTGCAATATTTTCTCCTTAGCTTGAAAGCTCTTGAATTTGGCAATTACATTCCTGGGGGTTGACTTTTGAGGATTTAATGTAGAAGATGATCTATGGACTCTTTCAATGTCTATTTTGTCTTCTTGTTCAAGAACATCAGGGAAGTTTTCTTAGACAATTTCTTGTAGTATTATATCACAGTTCCTGTTTATTTCTAGGTTTTCAGGTAGACTTATGGTTCTCAAATTGTCTCTCCTGAACCTGTTTTCAAAAGCAATTGTCTTCCCAATGAGAACTTTCAGGTTTCCTTCTATTTTGTCATTATTTTGGCCTTGTTTATTAATTCTTGCTGTCTTGTGAGATTAGTAGCTTCTAGTTACCCAATTCTAGTTTTTAAGCACTGGTTTTCAGCTATGATCTTCTGATTTTCCTTTTTTGTTTGGTCTATTCTGCTTTTCCTAACTTCCAGCAGGTCACGTCTGGTTTCCAATTTGCTTATCATTTCTTTTGATTTCTGGGCTTCTTTTTCCAAGTAAGAGATTATGTCTTTTAAACTGTTATTTTCTTTTTGAATTATTTCCCACTTTTCTTGTCAAGTTTCTCCTACCTTTCTTACTTGGTTCTCAAACTCCAATTTGAGTTCTTGGAGAGTTTGTGACCAATTTTCATTTTTTTGAAAGTTTGTATGTGTTTGCTTGTTTGTCTCCTCTGTAGTCTGCTGCTTTTCTCCATTTAAGTTATCCAGGATCAGAAGGGATTTTTTTTCTTATTCTTTTGGTGGTAGTAGACTGTAGTTCTTGGGTGTTGGTGGCCATTGCTGTTTTAGTTTTTTCCTCCCTTCCCAGGCAAAAGTCTGAGTGAGGAAGGTAGGCAAGTCTCTGTATTGAGCTACAGAGTGTTTTTTGCCCTGAGACTATTTTTCAGTCTCTGCCCCATCTGCTGTGGGCAGCCCCTCTCTGCCCTATCTCATTCCTCAGCCTCCGGGGTTGCAAATCTTGTGGTGTCCTCAGCCATCCCCCTGAGAACCTAAATTCCCCTGTGCTCTCTTCTGATTCTGGCATGGTAGGTAGAGTGGGGGAGGGGTGATCAGTTCACACTTTGGTAGGAGTAATTTCACCCTCTTATAGCATGGAAATGCCCAAACCCTGCCTACTTTCAAGGCTGTGCCCTACAGTAGAACCCCTTCACTTATCTGATTTTGATTTTTGTCCTTTTGAGGTGTTTTATATCAGTTGGTAGTGAGGAGAAGAAGACCTTTGCTTCTAATCTGTAGCCATCTTATCCCAGAAGTCTCTCATTTAAATTTTTATGACATTATGTATCCTTCTTTTTCTTTAATATTCTTCATTACTGGGGGCAGCTGGGTGACTCAGTGGATTGAGAATCAGGTCTAGAGATGGGAGGTCCTAGGTTCAAATCTGATCTCAGACATATCCTATCTATGTGACCCTGAGCAAGTCACTTAACTCCCACTGCCTAGCCCTTACTGCTCTTCTTCCTTGGAACCAAAACACAGTATTGATTCTAAGAAGATGGAAAATAAGGGTTTAAAAAAATCATTATTGTTTGTTTCAATCTAATAAAATCCATCCCATCTCTACATTTCCTTTTATGTGATATTCATTTACAGTTGTTCAGTATGTAAGGGAATGATCCTTTTAAGGCAGTGGTCCTTGCCCATTCTTTCTTTGGGTTATGAATCTGCTTCTGAGGAAAACAGCTGTTGAATTAGAAAACTTAACAGTTCATCCCTGCAGTACAGATGCCTGCTCAAAGTTCCAAAGGAAGCAATTATTGAAATTGTCTGACCTAGAACTTTGAGATAGGCAATGTTCATTAGAACATAACAAGATATAGACTACTGGAGAAAGTGGAGAACACAATATACTTTAATTGAGAATCTTTTCATTAATAACTGGAAATATTGCCAACAGAAATGTTCTTCAATTGGGGGACAAAGAGAATGGAAGCTGAGAATTTGATTAAACACAAGCTACAGTGGGGTCATTTAGAGAGCTAGATAGGCAGGCAGAGATAGAGAGAGGGAAAGGGGAATGAGGGAAAGAGGAAGACAAAGAGTGAAGAGAAAAATGAAAGAAAGAGAGAAGAGGAAAGAAACACAATATATTTTTTATTTTTTATCATGAATTGCTGCTGAGAAAACAAAATATAACTTTTATGCTTTGTCACTTGCTATTGTTAAGAAGAGGAAAAGGAAAAGATGAATCCTACAAAAACCCTAAGTTGGAAAGGTTTTTGCCAAATTTAAGGAAAATATCGCTCCCTTTTACCAAGATCATATAACGCTACTTTAGATGACAGCATCAATTTCTTTGACTCAGGCAAAGTGCCCATTAAGATATTAGTTCAGTACAGCACATATAATCTAAGTTTTACAGGATAAGGATCTGTTCAACACGCTGTTTATCAAAGAACTGTATGGACATTTCCTGAGACAAGATGAGGAAACTCAAGTTTATAGTTCTAGATTTGTGAGTTACTCCAAGCAGATGGGATTTCCTCCCACATGTGTTTAATGGTTAGGTTTTTATAAGCATGTGCTCACTCTTTCCAAAACATAATTCTAGTACATTATTGGGAGAGTGGGTCTTGGGTTTATGTGTGGACTCTGATATATTTTTCATTCTTCTATTTGGACAAATCTAACTACTTTTCTTATTGCTATTTCTAGTTTTCTTACAAGTCCTATATCCAGAATTTTGATGGCATAGTTCAAATATTGTAGCCCTAATTTCATAGTGGAAATAGATTTTTAAAGCTTTTCCAGGGCTTTTCTCTTCTTTGCAGAAATAGGTGGGAGAGTATGGGTATGAGATTTTTTTATATTTTGTTGAATTTATTTTTTCTGTTTTTTTTTCATTCTTTCTTATACACTATAGTTCTCTGTGAAGTATTAGGGGACCAACAGATCACTTAGAGAGACAGAGAGACAGACAGATTGATAGAAGTAGATAGAAGGATAGATGGATGGATGGATAGATAAACAGATAGATAAGTAGGCAAATGGGCAGACTAGACTAAATATGCAATAGTCATACATATAAAAGCAAAAATATTAATAATTTATTTTTAATCTTTATATATGTTTTCAATTTTCTCCAGTTTATTATGTTTGGTCTCTCATCAAGCTTTTAAAAATCTAGTTTATCCTTTTATTAGTTCTTATATTATGAGGTAATACTGTTCATAATCATTTATTGCAGTGATGGTAAACATTGTAGAGAATGTGTGCCATGCCCCACTCCACCAGAAACTGTGTGCTGTGCCCCATCCCCCACACAAAGTGCCTAGTGAACTCCATCCTACCCTTACCCCACATAGGGAAGGGAGGAAACACTCCTATTGGGCTGCTGGGCAAAGGGGCAGATGAAATGAGGAATGTTTTCAGCAAGTGTAGAGAAGGGTAGGGGAGTGTCCTGAGTGCTCTGCTCCCCTCCAGCTCTGCCACCTGTGAGCCTCCCCCTTCTTCCCCTCCATACCCACTATGCACTCATATTGGGCTGCTGGGCAGAAGGGTGGGGGATGTGAAAAAATGTCATCAGGCAAGAGGGGAAAGGGAGCATCTCTATCCAAGTCTCACGGCCTTCCTAATAACAAATTAAGGTGGTGGGGTTGGCCACATAACCACAGTGCTCTGTGTGCCATCTTTATCACCCATGTCACCATCACTGATCTATTGTCTCTTAAAATTTTCTAAACCAGCATTGGCTTTGGATACTATCTCTCTCTAATTATCAAGTAAATCAAATGTTAAAAGGTACTTTGGTCTCCTTTTAAAGGCAATTATCAATTATTTTGTTAAAGGGCCTTAGAGAATTCAGAAAATCTATTCCTTTTTATCTACTGCAACCAATGTTGATACAACAGCTGCAATTATTTTCATGGTAGGCCTATTTGCAAATATTTATGAGTACTCCAATATAAGACTGACAGATTTTCAGTGAAATTATTTTCCCAGTTGCCTTTGGGCATATTATAAAAATAACCATCACTTCTTTTGATCTGCCAAATTGTACCTGTGAACTAGCTTTCATTTAGGTGCAACTTTCTTCTGGTTTAATTTATACTAAATGTAACCCAAATCCCCAAACCAATTGATATGGGACTTTCTCCTCACTGGTGGATCAAAGCCTATGTGAGGGGAGAGGTAAAATTAGCAAGAGTAGAAGTTTTTTCTCTTCAAATTTGAGAGTCCTTTCAATTCTATTCAGTCTTTGGATTCTTCAGTTGCTTCAGATGTTTTGGGCTTCTAGCTTAAAGAGAGAAGATCGAAGATGCCAACCCCACTTCAAGCTAATGAAGGATAAAAAGTCTGGGAAGAGGAACTGGTAGTTTTCCTGTCACAATCTCACTATACTAGAGACTTCAGGGTAATTCCCCTTGAGTGAGATCTATGACTCTCTTGGTTAAGCTGTTATCTCATTCGCAATGGGAGAGCTCCTTCACTCTGTAATGTCTGGTATTTCTTCTCCTATGTAGTTTTATCTGATTTCTGTTTACAATGGACTTAGATAAAGGTTTCTTTGGTATTTGTTATATGCTTATTGTGTGGCAGGTATTTAATGAGAATGGGTCAAGTCTTGGATATGAAGCTAGGGGTCTTGCTCCCTTCATATTAATAAAATAGCAATCAAAATTTAGATTGAAGCTGAAAACTACATCCTGTAGTCTAACAATATTTAAGGGAGCAGATAGATATAATTCTAGCCAGGTATCTCTTCTCTCTTAGGAGAGAAAAATAGCCAAGATTCTATGGTCAACCAAGTGGTTTCATTCCTTTTGGGCATGAATCATAAGTTCCCTCAAGGAGGACAGGGATGTGCAGAAAGAGGCTAGAGATGTCTATTCTGCCTACCTTCAAGACACACAAAAACTATAAGGGAAACAGTCCTCACTACAAAAGAACGCCAAATTTGGTATGATTTACTCACTCAAGTATTACTTATATTAATTTGATTATTAAATGCCTGTATAACATGAAGAGTATTAATAGCCAAGTTAAAATATAGCAATTTTTTACTTCTTCTACCCTTTTTCTAGGCTTTTTTGCTATTTCTCAACAAGACAATTCTGACACCAGGAATTTACAACGGTTATTCCCCAAGTATGGAATGTTCTTTCTCCTCTTCTCTACCCCTTGCATATGTACATAATTGCTTGGATTTTATCTCCCCTATTAGACTCTAAGTCCCTCAAAAGGAGGTACTATCACATAGTACTTATTAAATAAATGTTTATTGACTAACTTTTTTTGCTATTCAACTACTATCATTGTATAAGTTAAGGGTGTTTCAAAAAGATTTAGACATTTTGCACTTTTCTTTGTTAAATTGGTTTGCAATGGTTACAAAATTTATCACTGAAGGGATAACCTAGTGAGGAATCTTTCATTGACTCTCCAGAATGGTCTTTAGTTCCTAGAATTCAATTTTGTTTCTTTTGTTGATGTACCATGTGTTTAGTGCACATGGGTATAACAAAATATCTTCATATAAAAAGCTGAAATTCCATACCTCAGCATAGCTAGTAGTTTCTAAGTGTTTTAAATTTTTGGTGGAATCAATATTTTTGACCAAATTTTCCTGTGAAATAATACTCCAATTATTTAAAAAATCTAAATACTGAGTTTTCATTTAGATTTCCCTATCTTTTCCAATATACAAGAGTGAACAGTGAAATATTTAATAAACTTAGTGGCTTGTTAAATATTATGACCATCTCATTTTGATAATAGTAGCTCTCATTTCTTCTCCCTCCAAAGTATATTTCAACTTTGTAGAGTTAGAAATTTGCAAATCCTGAACTGAAATGACTTCAAAAGTTTTTATTCTTGCAGAAAAAATAAATGGAAAATAGTAAAATAATCTTTAAATTTCTTGGAATTATATATTCCTCCTAACTTTTGGAAAATAGCTTTCTGATGTTTGAGTTACATAAGTAGTAACAATATGAACTATAACAATGCATGATGGTATAGCAAGTATTCTAACTGATTCCCCTGTAAAAATATCAAATTTTACTGAACATTAAAACTGCAATCAAAATAGTCTAAAATGAAGTAAAAGAATGTGCTTTGCCATTAATCAAATAATAAATGAAGAATTATTGGCACTTTTAAGTTTAAAACTGAAGATTATGAAAACCTTAAGGAAATGACAAGATTTATATTCATGAAATCCAATAACAAAATATAATATATAAACTTTAAGCACGCTATAAAACTACCACTACACAGAAATAAAAAAGAAAGAATCTGTAAGTTCCCCCACAACTAACAAAATAATAAATTCATTAAGAGTAGGGACTATCATTTTTCACCTTTAAATTACAGAGCTTCTACCTGCATACTTCTCACATGGCTGACACTTTGTTGTTTTTTTAGCTGAATTGACAAAAATAATATAGAAATACTCAAAAATAGTTAAAATGTGAAAGTCCCAGTGCATTCAAGAGACTGTGAACTGTAAGAAACTGACCAAATTTCATTCAAAGAATCAATAGAAAACGAAGAGAATATTAAGAATATTAAGAAAAATAAGAGAATACTAGTTATTTTTTAATTATAAAAATTTCAACTCATACCTCAAGAATAGGACTCCAATTAAGGACGGAAGAACTCATGAATACCATACCATTCCTTGACACTGTAGCAGGAGAAGCATTGTCAATGTTATGAGGCTCAAAAACTATTTTGCAATTTGGAGCCATAGGAATACGATCGCCATTTGCAAGTGTTAAAGTTTTATTGTCATCCAAAACTGAATTCAAGTTCTCAATCCAGATTGCATCAACTGGACCATCAAGAACTATCCATATGTGTTCTCCTAGAATAAGCAACCATCCCCAAAAGGTTAGATTTATGTGTATATATATATATATATATATATATATATATACACATATATGTGTATATTGTATAAACATGTACATGTATATATTTTCATCAGCTTATACAAATAAGTTGTTGCTCCTCGATTTTATCAAATACATTTGAGACTTGTTCTCCATAAAGACAAGTTGAAATTCCAAATAAGTGAAATAGTCATCACTGATTCCATAGAAGAATGCCACTATTCATTTTAAATGGCACATAATTTAGCAGTGATGGACAACTGTTCTGAATTTCATAACTACTGGCTTCTCATGACCAGCCCTCCTTTAAAAATTATGTTTATATTTATAATTCTCCCATTAAGAACTACAAAATAATCATCACATGGAAAATAAAATTTGAATCAAATACTCTATTTAAACTCACTGAATTAGCTATTCAACTAAAAATAATTTGATCTGAGTCATCATAAAAGAAAGATAAGAAGTAGAAATGTTTTGTACAAGGAGGAAAATTACTTATAAATGAAAAGAAATTTCCCATTCTAGGAAATGTTGCTAAGATATTATTACTAGAGGATACATCATCTCACAAAGCTTCAATTCAATCCAATTCACCTTTCCTATATCTGCCTAAAATTTGTAATTTACATTATTTACTTGTTAGAGATTTGTCTTGAGGCCCTAATGGAATAGGCAATTATGTACAACTGTATTAATTCAGTCTTTTAAGTACTTTTAAAAAATATTTTCTGTAAAATGAGATCAGGTTTCATGTTTCTAAAGCATCACACTTCAAAAATGTCTCATTTGGTATCTTTCATTAAAAGTCAAAGTCCAATGAAAAGATTGTAAGAAAAAAAAAAACTTAAAACTCCTGTCCTTCAGAAAGGTTTTTTTTTCTTATAAAGTATCTATTTTTGGTGACCTCTTTTTAAGATATGACCTTTGAAATGCCTGAATAAAAAATGGATTATATACTAAAGTAATAATTATATTTTAATGACATTCTATAAAAGAAAAAAGGTTTTCCTTTTAAAATTCCTCTTCTTTTGAGTTCCTCTACTATGAAAGCTTTCCTTAACCCAAGTTAAAACTAATCTCTCCTTCAAAATTGTTATCACAATCTGGGGGTTCACTTTTGCACTTGTCACATTTTGTTTTGTAGGAGTTGTTCGAGAGGTGTCTTAAGTCAAGAGTGTGCTAGAGTGAGATTGTATCTACTGATAAATTTTCATTGTGATCATTTACACCTCAGGAAACTGGCAAATGCTAAAAATTAGGGCTTGATTTATTGTTTCACTGATTGTCTAGATTTAAGCATGTGATGAAGAAAATGTTAATAATGCAAATTAACTTGATAAGTGTGTCTTGCATTATTTTTTTTTCAGAGATCTGGTTGTTCATTTACCAGCATATCCCTGTTCTTAACTAACACCACTCCCATCAAGATTATGAGTTCAGATAGGAATGGTATTATTATTTGTTGTCTTAGTATCTCCCTCATCGTCTACAGAACACAGAGCACTTATGTATGCTTTATACCGAGTATGCATTTCATCAATGCCTGCTAATTTAATGCAATATTGCCAAGAAATTGATCAGGAAAATTACCATTTCTATTCTCAAGAATTGCACACCTGAACAAGAAATCATCAAGTTTACAGAAATACAAATTCTTAGTCTTTAAGTGCTAATGTTTAGAATGCAAGCCCTTTTCTACCCCCAGATATAAACTCTTGGAATCAGATATAGTTTCCTTTCTGTTTTTGTAACTCTAGTCTAGTCCCTCACCATGTGACTTTTTAATAAAGCTGCTAAATTGAATTGGTTTGAAATAGGTTTTTGGTTAGAAATATTCTGAAAATTTGTGTGTGCTTTTTTTTTCTTTACCTTTCTTTGCTCTCAAAGTTTTTCTCCAAAGGGTGGAGAAAATCCCATCTGTCCAATCATTTGTTGCCACATCAAGACGACCAAACATCTGAGATGCTGTGATAGCTTTAGGATTCATCCTCATTTCACGGTGAGGCTTTCCACAGTCTAAAGATGATAAATCCAAATACTTAATATCTAAGTCTTTAAACAAAATATACTATTCTACAGCTAATTTATGTATAATACTACAATATTATCAGTGTTTGGCTGTGATAAAGAATCACCAGAAGATGAAAAAATAAAAGAAATAATCCTTTGAAAATATATGTGTATGGCACACATGCACACAAACACACACACATATATATACAGATTTATGTGCATGGGTGTGTATGATTAAAGCTACTAACACTTTATAGACTACGGTCATTTTATTCTTCATCTTCTGAGAAGCAAAAAGTCCATATTGTACAGGGTTAATAAAGGACATCATACCAAAATTTATGAAAGTACTAATGTAATCTGGGAGTTCTTAAAACTTCATAGTTCAAAAGTCTTTTGGTTTATGATGTACTTGATTAAATTTTGTGCCTGGAATACCACCTAGAAGATGCTTTATTCTCCACATTATCAACTTTGATTTTCTGGGATGTGTTCTTGCTCACCTTGGAAGAGACAAGCTAAACTAATGTCGCATGCATCACAGGACTTTCCTTTAAGGCCAACTACAGGGAATATATTTAAATCATCATCATTCAACCTTTAAAATTACTCTTCAATTTGCTGGACTTTTTCCTGCATGAGTTTCCAGGAAAGACTTGTATTTAATCAGCAACAAAAAAATCAATAAGCTTTAAGACTTAATAATCATTAGAAGAGGCAGAATATAATTTTATGTATAAAAGGGCCATATATACCCAAACATGCACATTAAGAAAGGTGTTACATTAGAGCCCATGAAAATGTGTTCTATGCTTTCTCTCTAAAAGCCTCATAAAAATATTCAGGTTAGTAATCAGTACTATTTTATTACCCTGAACTTCAATTTGGTGGCCATATTTTATCTTTTGCAGTGAATTGTAATCCACAAAACTTTACCCAAACTTTTATTATTTACTTTAAAAACTCTTTTTCCAGGAGAATAGAAAGGCATTATAACTGATCATGGTATAATTATATACTGGCTGTCAAAATCTGTATCCTACTCCCCCTTTCATTTTGGTAATGACACAATAAATACTGCTACCTAACATCTGTGTCCTCAGGAGCTCCCATTCTTGACTAGACAGCAGTTGCCACCTATTCCTTTCCCACAGCATGGATGGAGTGGGTGATAGAATAACCTGCAAATGACCCTTCCACATCTAGTTCTTTTTAGTTTTGGAATATTCCCCAAATGGCAACAGCATCCATGGGGAATGTGTCTAATATATATATATATATATATATATATATATATATGGTTACATTTATTCATTGCCATGACCCCTAAGGAGAAAGATGGATCTCTAATATTTTAATGTGCCTCAGACTTACCGCCTTCCAAACTAATTTCATACTTTTAGACCTTCCATTGTGGATAGGCATTGTGTTATCTCTAAGAAGGGGAAATTAAGGAGGTGAATATATGAATGTGTTCTCTGACAACCATTTAAAAGAGTTACCATAGAAGAACCTGTGCTCCAGTTGCTAGTTCTTTAAGCAGAAGCACTATGATAATTTTTCCAGGTTGAAAAGTTTCTTTAAGAAACTCTTTAAGAAATTTCATCCAATTTAGTTCTTTGATTGATAGGATTATTCTGTTTAAGTCATAGCATATCTAGTACCATGAATATATGAAGAACAAAATCTCAAACTAAAGAAAATATACCTTTTATTATGTACTTCTCTAGAGACCAATTATTTAATAAAACAGTTTTCTTAAGAACTAATTGAAATAAAGATTTGGAATATTATTTTAAAGTAGGAAAGAAGGTACTCTTATCTACCACACCCTTTAAGCTTAACCTCCCAATTCCCAATCACACAGGCAAGTTGGATCCCCAAGGGGTGCTTAACTTCATGTATCCTCAAGAAAGTAGGATAACTACAAGAAGTTGGAGAAGAGGTGGTTGTTAATACTATAGCTCATGAGATCCCCTTAGATGTACTACCACAATTATCTAGACAAACATATGCTTTTAGAAAGGGATATTTACTAAGAAAAAGATATAAAACATTCTTCCATAAAGTCTGGGGCACACTTTCCCTCAAGCACATACAGAATCAAGGGGAAAGTAAGATGAACTTTCAAGTGCAAATATGACAAAAGCAGCAACTCAAAGCTCCTGGTTTCTGGTAGTTCTTTTGTCATTTTGTAGAATCTTCATGACATCTCCTTATGGAGTGTGTAGCTCTCTGCTAAGTTCTAAGTGAGGGTGCTCTTACAGAAAGAATCCTAGGGCTGCCTGTTCTTAGTGCCTCTAAATTGTTCTCGGATTCTAATGCTAAGACTGTAATCAGACACTGATTTTCTGCAGACATTGGTGCACAGTCTGATGGAACCCTTAGAGTTCCCAAGATCATCCTCTAATCAAGGAGAAAAAGACAAAAACTATCCCCAGAGCATACCAAAGAAATTCTTTTTCTTGGGCTTGGTTGGAGTTGCTCCAACACTACTCAGGTCTGCTTATTAGAATGCTGGATTCTGAAACAATTTGCTGCTTAATCCAATGTTGATGGAATATATTTGGTTCTGTTAAACCAACCTTTCCTTTTCCTTTCCTTACACCATTCCTCATCCCCACCACCCATTCAACCCTTAACTCTACAATAAGGTTCCTATTGCCTTTACAAAAACTACTCAATGAGATTCTGCACCAAAACTTGGATAGGACAGTCAGAAGTTTGCTCCAGGATGTGTGAATTTTAGATTTTCTCCATTTTGCTTAATCTTAGAAGTCTAGCAACCAAGAATGTATACACCCCTACTTAAGGATTAAGTATCGAGGAGGATGGCCTATGACCAACAAGTGACAAATAAAAAATTGACAGACCCCCTGGTCTGTCCCAAGTCAAGCTTAAGCTACCATTGGTACATGTGAGATGCAGGAAGTGGTGTAAAGAATGGTCTAATTTCCTGTCACTTCCTCTCACCGTGGCTTGCTCTCTCTTGAAGACATGGGGTTCTTTCAGCATTGGGAGCTCATGGCAGTGTTCTTAGCATGCTTGGTGAGTGGTTTAGACTGATTCTTCTTTCCTTTACCTCCTAAAGCACTATCCTCCTAGGAGGCCCCTCATCTTGGAGGAGGCCTTATGGCTGGAAGCCAACCTAGACTGAGAAGACCCCTTGGCCTAGGCCTCTGAACTCTTATCTGGCTTGCCACAGCAGTTCAATTCCTTTCCTGTCTCTCTTCTTCTTAATTTCTTCCTACTATTGTAATTAAACAATCATAAATATCCCAAACTGACTTGAATATTTTATTGGGATTGAATTTTAATCCCTGGTGACCACTAATATAATATATTCAGTCAACAACCCTAATTTTACCCTTAACAGATGCCAAAACTTAAAAAAAAATTGATAAGATTTCTAAAACAATAAAAAATAATCATATTATTACCTGATTAGCTTCTTTGTTATGTAAATTATCCATGCTACCATAAGGCTACATTCCCTCACATATACTATAGCTGTGACAGATAAAATTTTTCTCATCCTATACCTACCTATTTCCTTGCTAGAAAATTCTCCAACAACATATTTGAAATGTTTTAGGAATTTTATCTCTTAACCCTGGGTCTTGTAATCTAAAACCTTTCCATTAAGTCTATCTCAATGCCCACTCAATTAAATTTGTCTTAAAAAGTGTTTAGTGTTACCTCAAGACATGTTTTGTGATGCTTGTCCCAGGTTCCAGAATTGCTACCTGTGTCTCTCATAACAAGTCACCACTGACCTTCTTATTCTTAAGGGGAAAAAATCTTTCATAACTCCTTATCTTCCTTAACTACAGTAAAACTTCCAATTTATTGACTATCTCATCCTTCTAGATATACACTCCTTATTCTTTTAAAATCCTTTAGTCTCTTTTCCTTCCCATTTCTTGATCTGTCTCTCTTCTTCCTTATTCTGATTCTTTGGAATTATATTTTCCAAGGTCCTGCTCTTGGCCTCCTTTTCTTTCTTTTCTTTCTACTTTCCTTCACCAACTTCATTGTTTCCTGTAGCTTCAAGTATTAGCTCTAATTACTCTCCAAATCCTATATTTTCAACATTGACTTTTTCCTTCAAGTTGAGGACCACATCTCAAACTGACATCTGAATGGGATATCAATAGTTCAAATTCAACATTTTCAAAGCTAAACTAATTATCTTTCCCATCAAATATCTCCTCCCAGATTGTCTTTAAACCTCCTACCATATAATTCTTCCTTTGTGGCACTGCCAAATTAATCTTTTTTATGGATAAATCTGATAATGTTACCAAACACAGTAAAAATCCTCTAATGGATCTCTGTTACCTATCAAGTCCACCCTAAGCATAGTACTCTAGGTCTTCCCCAATCTCATCCCCTACCCTCAATCTTTCTAACCACACAACTTTCCTTTATAGTTACCAAGTTTCAGCTAAATCAGACTACTTATAATTTCCAACATAAATTTCTGTCTGTCTCACTACATATTTTTGCTTGTGCTGCTCCCTACACTTATGAAATATCCTCCCTTAATCTCATCTTTTCCTACTGAAGTTATATCCATTCATCCAGAATTGGAAAAGTTATTTTGACCAGATTAAGTAATTCTTAAAAGCAAGAAACTTTACTAACATTCACAATGATGTTACCATACCTTTAAAAAACAGATCTCTTTTTCAGTTGACCAAAGTCAGAAAAATTGACAATTATCAAATTTTAGTACACCTGGCTCAGTAAAGCTATAGAGACTATAGCAATGTAAACAGAATAGGGGCTCTGGGAGACTAGCATCCTTCATATAACCCACTATTCTCACAACCAAAAATCAGTAAAAAAAATGCAAATCACATGAGGAAATGAGTATAAATGCCCTAAAAAATGTACCTTTCCTTTATTACTGTCCTATTGCACTTTGTTCTTTCTAAAGGCATTGCCTACCAAACAGAAAAGCTGGCTGATTGCCAAAATTGGGATCAGCAACAATTTAAAACTCTGTATTTATATATCTTAGGGAAGACTGCTAATTCAATCAGAACTGGATAATAAAATGTTGAAGCAGGACTTTTGTTAAATCTAATTCCAGAAGTCACAGGTTACTACCAAGAATATATGAAGAACAGAATAAAAAAAATATGTTACTCCCTTTGACAAATTGATTTATTGACTACTTGAGAGACAATGTGGTCTAACATATAGAAAGCTTGCCTTGGAATCAGGAAGATCTGGTTTCAAATCAACCTCTGACACATATTGGCTATGTTACCCTGGGTAAATCACTTACTTTGTTTCAGAGAAAATGCCAACATGCATTGGCAGAAGGCATTAGTCAATAAGAGTTCCTTTTACCAATAAAGTCATAGGTCTAGTTTCTATCTCAACCCTTACCCTATTCAAACCAACCTACTGAGTTGCAGGACAAGATGTTTCCAATAATTCTCTACTAATCTGGAAATCACAGTAAATAGCAATTAATCTCTACACTCCTATACTTCTCATAACTCTTAGTCTATACACCTTCTATACGTTTTATCAAATATAATTGGAAATTGTATTTATCTGTTTACATTTTATATTTTCCTAATATTCTATAAACTCTTTGAGTTCAAGGAATGTATATTAACCTTTGCATCTCATTCAGTTATTTACAAATGTCAGGTCCTTAGTAAATATTTATAAAAGATAAAATAATAGCTCAAGGCTACTAGAATCCAGTAAGGTCCATGACTTTTTGCACACTCAAATTACAAATGGTTCAAATATATAAATAGTTGTTACTTCTGCCAAAGCCCTCCCTTGCCATTTATCTCCTAACAAAGTCTTACATCCAACACTTCTTGGGAGCTACTCAGCTACTAGATTCTTTTTCCCCACTCTCTTCCTCTCTACTCTATTCCCTTCTCCCCTCTATATTCAAAATAACTCATGAAACCATAAAGCTGAGAAAGTGGATCTGAATAGAGTATGGGGATCACAATCAGAGTTCAGAAATATCTCAAATGGATAATTTACATCTCAACATTTCCATACCTGTCATTGATTTCATTAAAGTGTAGATACAAGTTGTTTTCCCTGCTCCACTAGGTCCCAAGGTCATCATTCCGTGCCTCACCCTCTGTGTTTCAAACAGTTGGATTACTTTCAGTTTCCAAGGAGGATGATTTATTAAACCAGCTTCTTCAACCTAAAACCACACAACAAAGGCATATCAATTTAATGAAAGATTCTGGCTTGTAAAATCAGATTCAATATATAATCCCAAACAGAAAACTTTAAAATTCTTGGGATTTTTCAATTTATTATAATAATATAAGCCTTTCAATGAGTAATTGACATCATACAAAAGCAAAAGAAAGTATAATAGTACCCGCTGGTGACTGAATAACATTATCTTTACTTGAGTCCATACTAAGAGAATAATTTAAGAATAAAGACTAAAATCATAACAAGGTAGATTTTTAAATTCTCTACTAATTCTTGAATATCACTCATTTTGTTTCCTGATCCTCATTCATCCTCACCCATTTGTGCAACTGACTTTTTTAGTGTGCAAATCTGGCTGTGTCATTCTCATTCTGAATAAACCACAGTGACTCCATATTGCCTCTGGGATCAAATACCAAGTTTACTCCTTGGCTTTTAAAGCACTTCATAAGTTGATTTCAAGCTAGTTTTCTAATCCCATTGTACTTTACTCTCTTTAACACAGTCCAATCGATTTGTCCAAATGTTTCTTATATATGGTACCATCTCCATATTTTTGTACTGGCTAGCCCCTATACCTGAAACAAATTCCACCCTCCCCTCTACTTTGAATCCTTTCCCCTCGAGTCTTAGCTCAAAAGCCACCTTCTTCATAAAGCATTTTACCCCCCAAGATGCTGGTATATTCACTTTAAAACTATTTTCTCTTTACTTTGGATGTATTTCATATGTAATTATATATAATGCAGGTTATCATGCCACCCCACTTGACCATATACACATCACTGAGAGACTATATGGGTTTAGATAGTTTCTATCAAAGAGTAGGTACTTGATTTCTTGATTGATCATTTTATTAAAAATATTAATCAACAAGGGAGCATTAATCAAAACATGGTAGAATATATGATTTTGTATCATATGGGTTAAAGATCAAATTATAACAAAAATTGTTAAAAATTATATCAATAGAATATATCAAAATATATGAGATGAAGACAAATCAGTGGCGAGTGGAAAATTTCTATTCAAGAAAGTTTATGGAAATCATTGCCCAAAAAAGGGGGGAGAATAACGTGATAAATTTACAGTTTAAAAATTAGAAAATGAACAAATTAATATTCCCTCAAAAATATAAAGCCAGGAATAATCATCACTAATAGAAAATTAGCAAAACTAAAAATGAATGTTCTGATATAAAATTAAAAAGAATAGAATTAATACAAGAATTATTTGAAAAGATCAAAAGAATTTATATAATTTGCTGTTGAATCAATCTGGTCCTGGTATAGACTTATACAGTAGCTCAATTAATGACTTATCCAATTTCTCTTTTAGATTTTAATTATCTATTTCTAGTTTTTATTCAACTGAATATTGTATAGGTTTGAAAATATTAAAATACTTTAAGATATTCACACTTTGAGACTATGACCATATGTTATATTCTCTGATAATTTTCTTTTTGTCTTTTCAATTCATTTGCTCTTTCCCAAGATTGATTTTGGGTAATGTATCTTTAATTTTGCTCCTTTCTTGTTATATTTGTCACAACCTTTGAAGCAGCAGTGATAGTATTGATTTGTTTACTATTCTAAGAAAAAAACAAGCAATTGAAATATAATAATTTATGTAATAGTTAACAGATAGTACTATAATCCAAAGAATTTTTACAATAATGAAATGTATATGGGCACATACCAAATTAAGGAAAATTGTGATATTTTTAAAGGAGGAAAAGGTAAATAATTGCTGGGAATTTGAATCTTAATATCATTCAGAAAGTATGAAAATAACTGGGGAAAGAATAGAAAAATAGATCAATAAGCAAAGATTAATGACTAGGCAATTCTATGAAAAAGAATCATAAGTGATCAACAAATATATTAGAAATGCTAAAACTTTCAATTACAAGAAAAATGAATGTTTAAACAACTCTGACCTATCAACCATCAGGAATAAAATTGGAAAAAGATAATTTTTAAAAATCAATGCTGACAAAGCTATGGAAGATGCATTGTTAGTGGAGCTATCCACAGTTGCATTTAGGAAAGAGTACAGTGCTTTTAATGACCCAAAGATTCTCTTTGAAACAAATGTTCAACTGTAAAATATCAATAATTTCCCAATAATATTGAATTATGTAATATCACAATCTCCAAAGGAACAAAATAGTGAGTTAACAAAAGAGAAGGTCAATGGTGGTTAATAGAGAATACGTTATAAAATATAGTCAATGAAGAATTATGCAGGGCAAGAGGGATAAAGGATGGCATCAGAGCACCAGTGTAACCAAACCAGAAAGTTGGCTACTATGAAATAAGTCTATCCTACAACTGGCAACCATGCAATGCAAAGACATCTAAAAGAAGGCTCTGGTCATTTGACTGGAACATTTATGGAATGACATGGACAAGAATTAGACATGAGTTGCTCTCAAGACCACTAACACTTCAAAGCACATTACATTCTTTTTAAAATATTAGTCAAGAAAAGATACAAATCAATTTGATCTAGTCATCTTACTACTCAGACTACTTTCCAAAAGTATCAGCAATAAGAGAAAAAAGAAAACAATAATAATAGTCCATATCTCTACACTCCAAAAAAAAATCTTAGCAGGACTATTTCTAATAAAAAGAAAAAGAAGACCCAACAATCAACTTTTATGTCTAACCATTAGAGAATGTCTGAATAAATTGTAGCACAACAATTTAACAGAATGTTATTTTATTATAATAAGTAAAAAAAATTAGAAAAGGAATATGAAAAGATTAAGGTAAAGGCAGAACCTATAGAAGATACACACCAATGATATTTTTGTAAATACCGACAGGAACAAAACCTAGGTAAATACTCAAATGGATATGTGGAAACAAACAAGAAGACTGTATTGCTACTTTATTATAAAATCAATACACACATTTTAAGCCTTATTAATAACAAGTTTGTTTTCAAACATAATCATTTATAATTTTTTTGCTTTTAAAAACAAAAAAAAAAGATTGAATGTTAGAATCAAGATTCCTGATGTAAGATAGGAGAGAGAAAAAAAAGAATAGAGGCTAGAATGAGCAGAAAGATTTTTCAGTACCACTGGGTTGCTAAACCCAAATTACTCCTAGTTTTTCTTCCTTCTTTTGAGGATGGCAATGACAAATGACTGTCTGTTGACACATGGTCAGCCGGAAAAGGAAATGGACTGACTAACTATCCCTCAGATAAGGACTAATAGCTTACACTTACACAACAATTTCCAGTTTTCTATACAGTACTCTTACATTTCTGCACTTGGCACTTATCTCTAAGGGAAAGGGGCATTGGGATCCAGTGACTAGAGAGTTGACCCACAAGTTAAGAAGACTTGAGTTGAAGTTCTATCTCTGATACAATTTGCCTATGTGAACTGGGGGACAGTTACCTCAAAATATCAGTGCTCTAAGCCAGTGGAGCTGAACACAAATAGAAACAGATCCTTACATTTTGAATACTGATTAAGAAAATCACAAATTGCATTATCTGTGTGACATTATATTTTTATTTATTTTATTAAACATTTCTCAATTGCTTATAAATATGGTTTAGTCACTGGGAGTTTTGCCTTGATGCTGCTATTTCTAAGCAACTCTCTTAGACTATTAATTACAGGGAACGAACTGACCTACTTTGCTAGAGGTGATATCTTCACCTGAGAGTTCTCTATACAATGAAATTATATAACCATTTCCTATATCTTTCTTGTGAGGTAGGAATGGAAGGCATTATTACCATTTTTGTAGATGCCGGCCCAAAGAGGTTAAGTGATTATTGCCTTTAAGGGCATATACTTATTAAGTGATGAAGTCAAATTTAGACCTCAAGTATTCTTATTCTAAGGCTAAATTTCACTTTACTATAAAACCTCTAGTTACTCTCATTAAAAAATAACCAAAAATACTAGCACATTCTCTCCTGAACTAGCAGATAACAACATAAGGGCCTTCTAAATAACCCTTTTAACTCAGATACAAATATATATATATATATATATATATATATATATATATGGAGAGAGAGTGCAAAAAATTTGCTCCTTCATAAACACACGCACACACACACACACACAAAATATTGTTACCTTTCTGTCAATTGCTGCTTCCAGTTCAGGATAACCTGCCTTATCTAACTGTATATTTGGGAAAAGATCTTCAATCAGACTCAGAAATAAGGGTTCATCCTCATCAATCTAAGGGGAAAAAATGTGAAATAAAATCAGACAAATTATTTTACCAATAAAATAAAGATGTTTTACCTAAGCTCTGACCAATATAATCCTACATATTTGACAATCATTAATAAATATGCACACCATCTCATTTTGAACCCATAGACTTTCATCATCTTTATCAGAAATCAAAGAAAAATGCCATCTGTCACCACCACCAAAAATGGTACAAAATCTTGATGTTGATTAGTCTGTTTATACTTATTCCAATTAAAAATTTAAAAAAATATACACTCATAGTTAAAACAGATGACCACTAATGAGAAAACTGAGGAATTAAGAGATCTATTTATGCTACTTTTGTGAAGGGTGACTATCTATATACACTTAAGTGAGACCACCAAACATAGAAGCATAGGTTTAAAACTGTAAAGGTCATTAGAGGACATCAAGTACAACCTCCTCATTTTACAGCTGTAGGAATTGAAGGAAACAAAGATTAAATGACCTGCCCAGAGCCTCAAAATTAATAAGTATCTGAAGGGACATTTGAACTCAGATTTCCTAACTTTAATTCCAGAATGCTATCCACTATATCATTCTGCCTTTGGACTCTATGAATTTTATCTGTCAGTTAAGAGAAATAACTGGATGAGCTTTGTTCTCTACTGTAAAATAAATAAATGCAAGTTACCTATAAACTTATAGAATTTAAAATACATTTACTTACATGTAATTTTTTAAAGTGTTACCTTTCATTTTAGAATCAATACTGTATTTGGTTCTAATACAGAAGAGCGGTAAGGACTAGGCAATGGGGGTGGGGGGTCAAGTGACTTGCCCAAGGTCACACAGCTAGGAAGTGTCTGAGACCAGATTTGAGCCCAAGACCTCCCATCTCTGGGCCTGGCTCTAATATACTGAGCCACCTAGCTGCCCCCCTGCCATATAATATTGATGTGCACCAAAGGGTTGAAATATTTTAGTTCAAAGGAATAAAAACCATTAGAAATAACAATAGAAATAAAACAGCATCAACCTTAATTGATAAATTTGTTATGTATTCTTTCCTTTATAACTATTTTGCCCATAACTATTTTGCCCATGTTTGGTCATTTACTATGGTAATCACAGTAAATATAGATTATATTAGGTACAATGTAGACAATACCATATTCATCTTCCCTAATATTTTCTGTAGCAATTAAGGACTTTCTAATGAGCACCTCTAATAAACATCTTTAATAGCTATTAGTGCTTCATCAACTGAAATGGTACTTAAGTAAGTGGAACATGCCCATCTGGAAAGCTTACCAGTTTAGACAGATTCATATCTCTTAGCACACGCATGACAATGGTGGATTCTGTATCAGTGGGGTTGGCTCTTTTTGCTGCTCCCAAAGTCCTGAGTACTGATAAAATGTTACGTAGTCCAAAGTCATAATGTACCTAAGGAATTGGATGTTTTTTTTAATCTTTCAATATTAGGCTTCAGAAAAAAATATGATTTCTCCAGGAGGATTACAAGAGAGAGTAATGATGATTAAATGATTTTTATCCATTGATAAAAATCTGTTCCATTTCATGAATATGTTTTCATGAGTACAAGAATTCATCAGGAAAGACATTAGTGGGGCTCCAATAATGGGGAAATCATTTAAGGACATTTTCTTGTGCTACACAGACCCTCACATTCACCTTGAAGAAAGAGAGGATTTTTTTTTTACTCTGTATGGGTGACAGCAAGATAAGAAAAGGTTTAGAAGGAGAAGAAATAAGGTCAAACAGAGAAGACAGTAATAACACAAGTAACATGAGAAAACAAACAGAAAGTGGGCTGAAAAATAGAACATAGGAGTTAGGAGTGTAGGGGTTTGAAGTACCAAATAAGAACTCTGTAATGTGACATAACGTGGCAATGGAAAGACTTGGAATAGAATAATAAAATGGTTGACATGATGTTTTGGGATGGGCAGAAGTAGAATGTAGGAAACTAACATGGATGTTATAGTAGATCAAGCACAGAACTTGGATAAATATATAACAAACTATGTCTTTGGTGCCTCTTCTAGTCTGCGATATGCTGGTAAACATATAACAACCAGCTCTCTCTCTTTTAAAAAATAGGACATACTTAAAAATTATATCTACATTATTAACATTTTCTTCATCACTTTCCTAAGTCTAACTTAAGACAATGGACAAAACCCTAAATTAAGCCCTGATTGGTAGCACTTGCTGATTTCCAAGCTACAAAGTAGTCACACTGAAAATTTAGCAAGACCTGGCCCTGGCACTTCTCTGGTTCTTTTCATCTAGAAAACTAAGGAAGCTAGCGGTGTAACATCATGAACTCCCCAGGTCTTTCAGCACTAATGTTCTATGTTATGTCAGTAGAAGTTGAGGGTACATAGATGGGATTAAATTCAATGATTCTTTGATTCAACATTCATTAAAAGTTTCCTCTGAACTGGGCTGGTATAGGATAGAGGGCAGGAAAATGAGAAAAAAAGACGGTGTTCTAGTCTTGTATCTCTTACATACTAGTTCTGTGCCACAGACAAATTGCCTTTCAGAGCCCTAAATAACTCTTTAAGAACATAAGTTACAGAAGAGTCATTGAACTTCATCAGTGGAAGAAGTATCCACAGTGGAACTTACTGTGCTAATATAATAAAAGCATAAATAACCCTTTCTTCCTTCCCCACCAAATATATGTTATATATATATATATATATATATATATATATATATAAACAAAATTTGACCGAAGATATCAGGTAACAACCACTGAGTACTCGTACCTGCTTAGAGAGCTGCTCCTCACATAGTTTATACAACGTGAAAAACTTCCTTGCCAAGACAATGTTATCAATGAAACCACAGCTAGCCAGCTTCACTCGGATTATAATTTGGCGATCTGGAACCATCATAGCCACTGAACGGAAATTAATCTTTAAATTTTCTGGTAGCTCCTGCCGACCAGCATAGCCAGGGTTCTAAACAGAAGAATTTTAATACAACAGCTGGTCAATACTACTAGAAGCTACTACTACTACTACTACTACTGCAATAGCCTCCCATCCCATGCAGGTTAGGTTAGTTTTTCCACAAAAAGAACAGAGAACGTCCTCAAGGTTTCAGCTCAGAGAACTGAAGGCTCAGATCCTCTCATAGCCTTCAGTCTATGTCACATCCACAAGACATAGCAGAGTTCAAAGGAGCCATGAGGATCTGGAAGGGATCTGAGATGTCTGGCTGGTGGAACTGAGCCGAATCTTTATTTAGATGAATTAGGTCACCGAGTGCTCAGAGGCTGTCTTTGTGGATTATACTTCTGCAATGGCTAAGTAAATCTCCTTTAAGTAACTGTTCAATGATCAATGAATGTCTTCTTTTGTTGCAATATCCAACCTAAACATATCAGGGGTGAGAGAGTGAGGCTCAACCCAGAACAACTACCTACTATATGCAAAGTATTGAATGAAGCACCAGGAGGAGGCTTCCAACCTGCTAAAAGACAGATATCACCTTTATGACTTGGTAAATGGTTCCAGGAGTTGTTGGAGCCAAGAGAAATATCTGGTGGCTGCCCTTCTGCTAATAACAAAAGGCTAGAGGCAAATGCTTGAATAAAACTTTGTTCTGCTCTTATGGACTACTCTCACAAAGCATTAAGTACATACAATTACAACATTACAAAAAAGACTAGGATGAAGATACAGCAAATCTATAATTGTTACCCATATGAAAATACAGTGGAAGAAAGACTTACTTTGCAGTCTTAAGACCCGAATCTGATTCTTGACCTTTCTCTTTCTATGCATGTGAAATTAGGAAAGCTACTATTCCTCTCTAAACTGGAACCTCTTGAATGAAATTGCTTCTGAGGTCCCTTACAACTCTTGATCTCATGGCACTAACAAGATTAACCATGCCATGGACCATCAAGCATGACTCATGTGCATCTATTTCTTAACTGGCCAGACCTGTGATGTCATCAAAGAAGGGGGCTCCCAATAAGGCACATCCTTTCCTAATGATGATCCCATTGGCAACTTGGGCTGAGAGAGCTCCTTGGGATCAATAAGCATGTAATGGGAGCAGGTAGGTGGCACAATGGATAGAGCCCCAGTCCTGAATTTGAGAAGACTTGAGTTTAACTCTGAATTCAAACACTGCCTGGCTGGATGATCCTGAACAAGTCACTTAACACTTTACCAAGCCCTTGCCCTTCTGTCTTAGTTCTTACTTCAATGACTTAGTTCTTACTAAGACAGAAAGTGAGGGTTTTAAAAAATGAGCATTTAATTGACTTGCCTAAGAGCGCAGTGCCAGAATGATGCAGAGTCTGAACTAGAACCTGTCTTCCTAATTCTGCAGGCAGTTATCAACTCTAACACACTGCCTCTTAAATGATGAATTATTAGTATTAATTTACTAGGTGTGACCAAATGAGTACACACATATAAATGCATACCAAAACCTGCAATCCTTATTCTTACCCATTAGAAGCAACTAAAATTCTATTCCTAGGAGAAAACATTGACTTTGTGATCATGATGCAATCAGCCGTTGGGTTTATATTTTCTTACCATGGTTAGAAAGAGTCCAAATTCTGGATTCATCTGTATGGTGTCTCCATCAGTAAAAATAAAACTCTTTTTATGCTCCTTCTTACATGTCAAAATAATGGAAATCTGCTGTGCAGCAACAGATAATACTGGTAGATCAATACGGTTAAATTCATCAAAGCAGCCCCAGGACCCTGACTGTGCCAGCCCTTAGAAAGGAATTTAAAGAGAGAATCTGATTAATATATAGTATCAGAGAGTTAAGGATAAGGATGTTCTATGGGAAGAAGGCTGCTGTCAAAGTAAATCAGAGATTAGGTCATTCAGAAATAAAGTAGGAGTACACTGAGAATCAGAAGTTGAGCAAAGCAAACAGAGCAGACAACTGAGAAAGATGCTTCATGTTGGCACAGACCTCGCAACTTCAGCAAAAGGAATTTGACAGCAGTTAGGTGATGTAGATAATGCTTGTCCATATGACTTACCTTAAAATCATTCAGAATTCCCTCTGAGTTTTAATTTTCAATTGTTGAAAAAAAAAACTTTGATTAAACTATTTTACTAAAGAAAACTAGCAATTTGCCATATTGCACTTTGACTATTGATTCTCACCTTTAAAAATTCTTCCAAGTCCTCGGAAATCCATCTGGTCTGAACAATTGAAAACTACCACATATTTCCCAAGGCATCGTCCCATGTCTTTCGTAGTTTCTGTTTTTCCAGTCCCTGCAGGGCCAGCAGGCGCTCCCCCCATGCTCATTCCTAAAGCCTGAGCCAAGGTGATATAGCACCTACAGAGGGGAGAAGGGAGGGAAATATGACTTATGATGGCAGAGGTGGAGAAACACACTAGAGAAGTCATCTAATATGAGGAATAGAGCCCTTGCCTGGCAACCAAGAGACATGGATTTTAGACCTATGACTGCTGCTTAACCCTTGTACACTCAATTCCTTCTCTATCAGATAGAAGACAAGCTAGATGATCTGTGTGGCCTTTTATAACTCTAAAATACTTTGATTTTTCTTGGTTTGATGACATTGCTCATAACCATCACAAAATGGACATTACTTCCTGATAAACTCATATTCTGATTCACTGAATCCCTGTCTCTCTCTGCTTGTTTGTTATGTCTGTCTGTCTCTCTCTCTCACACACACACACACACACACACTCCTAAGCAGTAGTCTTGTGACTAGTCTAGCAGAAAAAGTACATCGAGTAAAATTTTAATATGATATAAAATACTCCAGAATAAAAGAATATAAGGGAGGAAATTTATAGAAAAGCATTATTTAGCACTACTATTCTACAAAAACAATGGTAACTTCTTAAAGGGAAAAATGATTTCAAATAAATATAGAAAGATTTTCATTATGGACTCAAATGCTGATGGTACATGTCCCTTCCATTTTTGATAAATTTATAGAGGCTTATCATCAGAATGATTGCAATATGATACATTTCTTGGACAAAGCAACTCAAGCAGAATTTTTTTATTATATACTAAAAACAAAAGGGAATAATCTATGTAAAAGGAACACAAAAATTCATATGAGTTGAATCAATTTCTAAAGTGATATTTGATATTTATAATTTTATGTATTCGTGCATATTATAAATATGAAAACATGTGTATATGGAGCAAACATATGGAATATAGTGTATATAGATATATAAATAAAATATGTTCTGTTTTACATACATATTCACATATGAAAAATATGTATGGGGTATCCCAAAAGTCTTAATGCAATGTTGAGTTTTAATAGAATAATCCAAAATAGAAATGTAGAAGTAAAAATTATAAAGACTACTTACATCAGTATTACTCAAAAATATTTTTACAAAAAATATGCTTATAAAAATGCAAATAACTTTGTGCAAAGAAAGAAAGGAAACTATATCTATTAAATCAAGAGTAGGGGCCTCTAGTTAGCAGGTCCAAACTAGCCCTTAGTTTCATTTCAACTTACCTCTGGGATGTGTTGTTTGGTCCCTGCAGTACAAACAGTAATATTTCCCCCTGTTGAACTGCCAAATTTTGTATTTATAGGACTGTTTCAGGAAGTAATGATTACTTAAAGAGTAGCAAGCACTGGTTAATCAACTAGTGTACCTTTCCTTTTATTTTAAAATTTTTTGAGATACCAGTGGATACAATTTTAATTGCTTTCTGATACTTTGCACTCCATATTTCTTCCTCCCTCACAAAGACAGCAGATAATATGATATAGGTTGTCCATTTGTTATAATATTTAAAGCATTATTTCCATAAGATTGTTTCTTGTTTATACGGAAAAAGAAGTAGCCCATGTCTCAATATGCAATGGTAATGTTTTAAGTGGAAAGTGAACATTGCACAATGTCACCAGCCTCCCTCCGTTAAGACGTGGCTTACTTAAGTAAGACTGCTTTAACTACAAGTTGTCCATCATCATCCTGTGAGAACTACCCCGAGGAGGAGCTTCTATAGGCAACAATTTCACACCCTTCTTAGAGACTCAGAATCTTTGTGCGTAGATGTCTACAGATATATACATACATATATATATATATATATTTTTTTGTTCCATCCTCCCCAGTATTTTATCTCTCCCACCCATTTCTAGTATGCTTCATTGTGTCCTTTTTTCAATATCTGTGGGAGGTTTTTCTTATCATCTCTCTTCCTTGTTTTCTCTAATCAACTCTTCTCCCTTGCATAACTGTCCATATTACATAATTGAAGTATATTTTATAGTTCATATTATTTTTATTGAATGAATTTGTGTGCCCTACTTCTAACTTTAAAAGTAGGTGAGTTTAACATTTTATAATTTTCAAAACATAAACAAAAAATATCTAAATTCAGTTACTCATTATTTCTGCTTCATCCACAATTTATTTTTCTGCCCATTCATTAACCTGTAATGGTGGCAAGGGGAGAGGGAGGAATGGTGTCCCTCCTGCATTAATGTAGTTGAAATTATTTTCATATTTATGCATCATCATCTAGTGGAAGTAAGAGAAGAGAATATAAAAATGGAAGTCCAAAGCCCTTTAATCCTCTATATTTTTTCTACATTTTGACCAAGGTGAGTCATGAACCAGTGAATTTATCAGTGTAGTGAACTGGGTGTAGAAACTTCTAGAAATGCACATTGGCAATTTGTAATGTAATATAGGGACTGAGAGAGCTGCCTGGCACACTGAGGGGTTGAGTTATTGGTATCTGTCAGGGATGAAGTTTGAACCTTGATCTTACTGACTTCAAGGCTTACTCTCTAAATATTATTGCCAAGCATCCTATCAGATATTATAGTATATGAAGTCATTAACTTAATATTTATCAATTATCTCGAAGAATCATGGCTATGGCTCCTTTATCCCATTTGCTAAAATTTAAATATACATATATGTTTTAGGAATAAAACAATCAAGATTTTTAAAATATGAACTAATATTTTGATAATAAATCTATAATAAATTGCTGATATTCACCTCAGCCAATTTTTTAATATACTGTTGTTCAAATATGTTGAATATGCTATGGACCCACCACTGAAGGCTGAATTTTCTGTTATTTTCTCAATATTAATGACAAGGGCACCATGTTTAAAAAAAAAAAGTTCAACTTGTGAACTTGTAGTCAGAAAATCTAAACTGGAGTTCCAGATAAACCACTTAAGCTATGTGATCTTGGGCAAATCATTTGAGTTTTCTGAACATCTATGGCTCTTTTAATCTCAATGCATCTGTGACTTTGATTTGTCTTGATTCACTAACAGTCTCTAGTATGATTTTCCTTGTGATCAACAATCACAGGAATTAGGGATATAATCTGTGATGGTTTGATAAGCACTTTACTCTGACCAATTGAGCTAATGGTTAAAAAAGGCACAGTCATAGTCAATGAAAGTTAGAATTGGACAATACTCAGACATTTTCTAGTCTAAACCTCTATTTAATAGATGAGGAAACAGAAGTTAAAAAAATGAAATAAATTGTATCTGATAGGATACTTTTTTTTTTTAATCCAGGACTACAGGTCTAAAATATAAGCATTAAATGCCTATAGTTTAAAAAATAGTCTATAAAAATAATGAAGAAATTATTTTTCATTGTTATTCTTTTCAATACAGAGTCTTTACCCTTTTAATATCACTCATTTTATAATAAAAATAAAAGAAAGATTTTGCTGAAAAAGTATTTAACAACTATTTCTCTAGGGGGGAAGTGTGTATGACATACATCTACACTATTATTCCCCGTTCACTTGTTTTTAAATCTGGACAATCAACAAAATAATAAACCAAGTCCTGATCTATAATGTTTCCCAAATTCTAAGATATAAATGCTCACACTAAACATTTAACTATCAGCTCTACAAAGCCAGTAAAAGTGGGCCTCATTGCTCCACTGAGAAGGTACACTAAGTCACATAGTCTATGTACAAGAACAGAATTCTATTTTGTTTCAGATTTGGGGAGAAAGGAGAGGGTTTGGATACATAGAAATAGAAAATAGAAATAGGAAGCAAAAAAGTTTAGAAGGCAGGATTCCTAACAACAGAGGGAGAAGAAAAGAACAAAAAAGGAAAGAAAAGAAAATATTACAGATAAATCAGGAATTTGTAGCACTAGCAAAGCAAGTATAGAAGTACAGTTTTCTAGCTTTGCATACATTATTAATTAAACAAATAAAGTTTCTATGAAACTCTTCATTTCTGCTACTGTGATTTCTTTTCTAAGGTAAGGGTAAATGACATTGAGGAAATTGTATTGTACCTAAAATGATCCCAAATTGCACCCTGGGTCAGAAGTCCATCCCTAACACAAAATATGGTGATTTCATGTGGCATCATTACATGAACTATCATGCACTCACAGAAGAATCCAAAAAACACATAACCAAAAGGACATTGTAATCATGTTTGAATACCATTATTCAAAGAATTTACAGGCTAACAACATAAAGCTTTTTCTGTCCCCTTCAGTGTACATGAACCTAACTTTCTGCATGTTACAGATTCTAAAAGGTCTTTATTAATCTAATCTTGTTATTCAGGAACTTTTAGTTGTGTCAAACCCTTCATAAGCTCATGTTTGTCAGGGAGGAGTTTGGCAAAGACATTGGAGTGGTTTGCTATTTCCTTCTCCAGCTCATTTTACAGATGAGGAAACTGAGACAGACAAGATGAAGCAACTTGTCCAGCACTACACAACTAATAAATGTCTGAGGTCCAATATGAACTCAAGATGAGTTTTCCTGATTCTAGGTCTTATACTCGATCCACTCTATCACCGATCACTTAACGTAAACTAAACAGGAACTTACTTGTATTTCAGGAAAAAAAAAGGGGGGGATTAGAACAAGCTTGAGCAAACAAATTAATTTGGGGGGGGGGGTAGAATAGGGCATGGAATTATCCTCTCACTGATATAGGAGGAAAGAGTAAACATATATGACCTTAACTTCCAATGGTGGGAAGAGGAACATGGAGAATCATGATTCACTTCACCACATCTTTACTCCTTTTTCTTCATTGTGCCTAGTTCTAGGGCAGGGGAAAGATTTCACTTGCTACCCTTTCCAGGGCTTGTACAAGGACTTGGTCAAAAGATGGGCTTTAGATTTCATCCCTCCAAACCTTGAATTATTAATCTGGATAGCATGAATCCTTCCAAATTTAGCACAGAGAAAAGTATAAATATGTCTATTGCAAGGACCACTCTTGTCTTATTTATCCTAACCTAAAATAAAATCATATTCACTAAAGGTGGTAAAAACAATTGCTGCCTAGACCCATGAGCCCAAAAATGATGTCATAAAAGTTGAGAGAAAAGAAATATCGTTTTAATATTAGAAATTTTACTAGAAATATTCTAAAGATATTTATTTTCTAATAAATATTAACAAATAATTATTATATTATTAGAAATAATGCTAAACTTATTGCTCTGCTGGAAGTCTAAAGTGGTTACTGAATTTATCATACTCTTAAAAGGAAAAACAGGTGGTACACAATAAAGATTCAAGGTATGCAATTATTTTCTAATGTTCTATTTTGTATATGGAAAGGCACATTTTGGAATTAATTAATAATAAAACATTATTTTTATGAAGAAATATAATGTGTCTGATTTCCCAAAGTTTAAGGCAGAGTCAAAGACTTGCAAAATTTTATTTCTGGAAGGGATCTTTTAACATCTCAAGTTCATCCCCCTCATTTTACAGATGAGGAAATTGAGGCCCAAAGAGGATAAATAACTTGTCTTAATAATAGAACTGGAATCAGAATCCAAGTCTCTTGACTTCCAAATCAATATTCTTTCTATTTTCTCTGATATATTTGCATTTCGTTGCTTTCTTGCTCATTATATTAATGGGATGGGACTAAGTAGCAACATCTCTACGATGGCAGTCCAGGCCAACCATCCTTTATAACACTTTTTATTTCCATAAAAACAAAGAACAGTTCATTCATCTTGGCCCTTCAATTTCCACAGAGGTCACTTTAACTTTGTCTCAATTGAAACAAAGTGAAAATGCTTTATATGGGCTCCTCCTGGGCAAGTCTGGTGAGATTTTTATCTCTATCCAGCATAAGATATATGGGAAAACTCACCTATAATGCTAAAAATGTCTGGGTTTCAAAGACTTTAGCTACAAAAGAACTGATAAAACCTGAAGACATAATAAAAATCCCTAAGCATTTTAAAAAGAAGAAAGGAGAAAAAAATCACAGAATCTGTCCATCACCTATCTGTGAGAGGAGTTATGACAAGTCTGTCAGTGCAGCCTAAAAATTCATTCTGGTATATAAAAGCGACATCTGTGATATGAATCATCATTTTGTCAGAGTCTTCATTAAAATAAAATCTGCACTGTTTCAGCCACTCGAAATCGGTAGGGTTCTTGATATGCATATGACACTGAAATTTAAAATACATACATGATTACAAAAGAGAACAATTCATTTCAAACATATAAATTAACATCTGGTGAAGCCACTGAGTAGTAAAGAGGACCAACTGGAATTCTTTAAAAAATTCTGGGATGGAGAAAAGATCTATTCTTTATTTCACAGCCTCACAAAGAAACCTTTTGCAAAATCATGGTGATATTGTAAAAAAGAGTGCCTTCCTTAAATAAGATGTATGCATACATCCAATGAAACTAAATATCTATATAAGATACAAAATCCTCACATTAGTTTATGAAATTAAGAAGCCAAAATACTTTCCCACAGATTTATTCACAAAATAATCTATGAAGAAGACATAAATCATCTTATGACTTAGCATGCATGCAACACAATTTAAAATAAAGAATAATTAGATTTTAAAGAACTTTTGGGCTTTTACATAAGAAAAAAGTAAATCTAAAATTCCTAGGATCACACAATACCTTCTAAATGGTATTATTATGTTGTCAGTTAATGGCATTTCCATTTGAATTTTTAATAAAACATAACATTTTCTACATTTAATAAACAAAAACAACTAATTTCCAAAGCTTCTTGACTCCCAAATCTATTTAAGATTGAATATGTACACAAGAATTAAAATATATTATCTTTCTAGATTATTGCACTAATTATTCACATTTCTGTGCCAATGTTTCTTAATTCTTTATTGTTTCTAGCTGTATGGATTTTAAATGGAGAATTTAAAAATTGGAAGTGTTGAATTTGAAGTTGGATGTCCTAGACTCATATCCCAACATAGCCTTTTGCTACATGGGTGACCTTTAATGAAACCACTTAACCTTTTGGGGACTCATGTACCTAATATATAAAATGAGGAAGTTTAGACTATATAACCTTTAAGGTCCCTTTTAGTCTTATATCTATGACCCCATGACATTTAAGACAGAAAAGAAACCCTGGAATAAAACTAGTACTTCATTCATTAAACCAGAAGTAAAGTAAGCTGCCTTCTTTCATAACCAATTGAAGAGTTCATAAAAGCAACTTTTCTTCCTTTCTTGTTGCCCATTTTTCCTCCCCTTGAAACTTTTCTATGCTTACCAATTTTTAAAGGCATAAAGCTAATACAATATCTAGAAGATAACAAAAATTGAGTGTGAACAATGGCAACCATGGCAAAAATTATTAAAGAGGCATATTGAATAAAAAACTCAAATATCCTATTAAACTTTTTTCCTAACAATGAAATTGGTCTGAATAGTAGTGATAATCTTTATGATGTCTTTAAGTAATGAATATTTTTTAAAAGATCAGATCTGCTTTGATGGTTTCTTATAGAGAATTTCTTATACTGATGAACTCACAAATCTGATGTCTGTCCTCCCCAAAAAAGGGAAACTATTAGACAAGTGGAAATGCAGACAGACAAGCATCAGACAGAAAGACTCAAAATGAGAGCTGAGTGACAAGTTTTTCAGTATATTTTTAAAATGTAAGTTCCATATATAGTTTTTCGTAGTTAACAAGTAAATGTACAAAAATAATTAAGAGAAAAAACAACCAGTTATCACGAAGAAAATCATTAAGCTGAACTATAACTTTTATTTTGATTTAATTAAATTGAAACCAACTAAGTATGCAGATAGTGCAGGCTACAAAAACATTTACCAGCTCATCAAAGATATCCCTTTGGTGGACATGAATAGTAATCAAAGTCTCATATTTTACACGTTCCACAGAACTTAAATCCTTCGTTGTCATGTCTATAAGTGTATTCAGTAGTTCTAGGAAAGACTGATTTGTTTTCTGCATGACTTTTTTATCAAACTTGGCATTAGTGAGAGCCTCTTCTGAATCTCTTGTCCATATCAACTGAATTCCTAACAATCCAACCTAACGGAAACAAACAAACAACAAAAAAAAACAATGTAAACATATTTATAGAGATATTTAAACATAATTATATACAAAATAAGTAGCTATTATTTATCAAAATGTAAATTCAAAGTCTTCTCTAGAAGCTAATGAGGTCCCCTTAATAAGAAGGCAGAATGACACAGTCATGGATATTGCAGAGGAAATTCTTGAACTAATAAAAATTTTACTACTTGGTCTCAAAGGTTGCTTTCAACTTAGAGATTTTTCTTACGCCAATTGCCCTCCAGTCTAAAATCATTGCTTCTCCCTTCACTCTCAAATCCTCTAGAAATTGTGATATATATATATATATATATACACATATATGTACCCACATGTATATATATATATATATATATGTGTGTGTGCAATGGTATATATATGTGTTATATATGTACATATAGATGTATATGTACAAACACATATATAGATATATTTACATAGTTTTACTACACACATATATACATATATGTGGCAAATTAGTACTGCATTCTCTTGAAATGCCTCTTGCCTTACTGTATTGCACTGTTGAGGGGGGGTTTGTTTGTTTTGCTTTGATTTTAAGGTCTTTGTTTTCTTTATGAATGTCTAAACCTTTTCTCCACTAGATCATTGTAAATCCCTTGATGGAAACCATCACTTTACTGATTCTTTATGACCCCACAGCAGGCAAAGCAACACTACCATTTGAAAGCAACTAGGAGATAGTATTTCCTCTGGAAAATAAACAATTTTATGCATTTTAGTTAGTTCTTCATTCTATCAGTAAACATGTTTTATCATATTTTATGAGTAATATACATTGAGGCTGAATTGTTAGAAAACTCAAGCAATAATATGAAAAAAAATGTTTTATATGCCATTTCCTTTATGTAGAGACCAATTTCACATTGCACATAAAATACCAAAAGGGACTTCATCTGTGTATTTTTAAAAGTTTAATCAAATATAATTAGGTAATTTGTGAACCCATTTTTATCCCCTTTCTATTCATGAAAATCTATTTGTTTGAGCTTTGTTTTAGCACAATCATTCCAGAAAAACAAAAGATACACTTTCAGAAATCTTAAAAGAACATTTTACACAAAAGACTATCTCAGGTTAATATTGACCTGTGCAGGGAAGGAGGAAAGAAATTCAATCAGTTGGAAACCAGGTTCCTGAATATTTGTGGATGCCTGGCGAATCACAAGATGTAATGAGGACTGAGATTCTTGCAAGAGAGAATTAAGCCAAACTTCCACATTGCCCTCTGCCATCACAGGTTTATCCAATTCAATCATCTCACCCTCACGCGAGGAAATTGACACAATACGATCATAGATCTATGTTAGACATAAAAAAAAAACATTCATATAGAAATGAAGATAAATGCACTGACTTTTTTCTCCATTATTTTTTTCTCCCAATCTCATTTCTTTTTCTTCAAGTTGAGCTTTCAACATAAGAAATGATGTAAAAAATAAGGTTCAGAACTGACTATAAAAAGAGAAAATACTTTAAAATTATGAAATTTCACTATACAGAGAAAATTTATTCTCAATATATTTTAAATATTCTATGACTCTGTGAGCTTAAAAAAACTTATATTCTGCATAATAATAAGCAAAAAATACATTAGTAAGAACCAAAATTGAGCATACCTTTTCATGAAATTTGACAGATTTTATGTTGTCAAACACATTAAGCAAATGAGCCTGTATAGTGTGAGAGTCTGATGCTTGACCAAGAATCTCCAAAAGGGCAGGATCGGAGACAAAAAAGAACCGAGGAAAAGAAAGTCGTTTTTTCTCCAAGTAGCTGATTGGTAGAGAAAGGGGAAAAATACAAATTCATTTAAATGCATTTTAAAATTTGTTTTTCTGGCAACTTATTTTTTTCAGGAGTATGTAATATGCATATATTTGCATGTATGTGTGATTGTTTTAAAGTTTGTGACTTTTTTAACTACTACTTCTGTAATCCAGAGACTTAAGATGGGGAAAAAGACCAACTTGTACAAAAATATTTATAGAAACTCTTTTTGTGGTGGCAAGGAACTAGAAACTGAAGTGTTGCCCATCAAGTGGGGAATAGCAGAATAAATTATGGTATATGATTGTAATGTAACATAATTGTGCAATAATAAATAAGATATTCATTTAAAAAAAACCTTGAAAGATTCATATGACGTAAATCAAAGTGAAATGAGCAGAATAGAGGGAACATTGTACACAATACCAGCAATACAGTATGATGATCAACTGTGAATGATTTAACTATCATCAAGAAAGTATGGATCCAGGACTGTTTCACAGGACTTATGACAATTAAGGCTATCCAGCACCACAGAAGTAATTGATAGAGTCTGAATGCAGATTAAAGCATATTATTTTTATCTTATTTCTTCCATAAAATTTTCTCAAGCATAAGGAATATTATCTTTATTTCATATGAAAAAATAAGCATGTATATTGTATTATAACATGTACAACATATATAATATGGCCTGCCTTCTTGGGGAGGGAGAAATGAGACATGGATTGATTACAAAGCATCATAAAATTATTATTTAAATTGTATTAACATACATGGAAAAAACAAAAATAATTTTTAAAAATAAACTATGACTTTTAAAAAAATCTTTTCCCTTGAATATTACTTTTACTATTGCTTTTGTTGGCAGTGTTAGCAATTCAAACTTTCCACAATCTAATTGCAAATTATGACTTTTGAAGAGCACCTGGTAATCATAGCTTTTCTGCATAATCTATAGGTAGGAAGATCTACATTTTGCTTTAACCAAGGGAAATCTTGCTTCTATTTTTGTACAAATTGACTCTCATTGTGTTCATTATGGACACCAAGGTACTTTTTCCAGTCAGCACAAAAATGGTGGCCAGAAGGGTAGTTAGATATAAGTGCTATTGCTACATTTGAGTCAATGTAACTATCTCTTCCTTCAAATCTCAGTGTAGGAGCTACTTCCTCTGTGAAGTTTTTGTTTGTTTTTATAATGTCTATGACTTAAAGTAAGTAGTCCTTCTACCTTTAAATTTTCCCAATGTAATATACTGGTCTCTTTCTTTTTCTCTAATCTGTTCTGCTTTATATTCTACCAGGTATATTTTCTTTTCTTCCTTTGTTGTTCAGTCATATCTTACTCCTCATGACCCTATTTGGAACTTTGTTAGCAAAGATACTAAAGTGATTTACCACTGCCTTCTGTAGCTCTTTTTACAGTTGAGGAAACTGAGGCAAACATGGCTAAGTTCTGGCCCAGGAACAATAGCTAGTAAGTGTCTGAGGACAGATTTGAACTCAGGAAGACGAGTCTTCCTGATTCTAGGCTTGGCATTCTATCCATTGGATCACCTCGCTGCCCATTTTCTCCCCAGGAAGGTAAACTCCCTAAGGGCAGAGATTCTACAGTTTTCATTTTTGTATACTCGGCACTTAGCAGAGAACTGTACACACAGCATGCATTTAATGCATGTCTACTGAATTCAGTTGAGGAACTGATAACTGATGCAATGTGTGGGTTGAGGGAGAGACAAGAATGGAAGAAGTCTTAATGAGAAGATAACTACCATCAGGAGGAACAGAGAAATAAGCAGTTATGATGAGCTTAATATATTCAACTGATGGGGAGCCATTCAAAGAGACTAAAAAAGAATAATTAAAGAAAATAAGAAAAGTATAGAGTACATTGTCATGGAAATTAGAAAGATGTGAAAGAAATGAGTATAACGTATCTATTATATCAAATTTCAAAGAGGTATTAAGGGTAAAAAATGCTACATTGAACTCCTCGATAAGAAGTTCTTTGTTATTTTGAAGTAATTTCTTTTAATAGAGTAGAATTGGGGAAAGGAAGAAAATAAGCATTTATAAAGTACTACTATGTGCTGGACACTGTGTGAAGTATTTTACAAATGTTATCTTATTCAGTCCTCACAGTATCTCTACAAGGTTGTTGCTATTATTATCCTCATTTTACAAAAAAAATAAAAGTGAGGCAAAGAGAAGCTAAGTGACTTGCCCAGGGTCACACAGTGAGTGTCTGGACAGTATTTGAACTCACTTATTCCTGACTGGTATTCTATTCACTGCACCTCCAGACATAGGTGCCAGATTGCAGTGATTGCAAGGAGTTGAGGAATAAGAAGCTTCGACAGCTAGGTATAGAGTTTCAAGCCTGGAGTACAGAGGATTTTGGTTCAAATCTGGTCTCAAACTCATCCTCGCTGTATGACCCTGGGCAAGTCACTTAATCTTGATTACCTAGTCCTTGCTGTTCTTCTGGCTTAGAATTGACACTAAGAAGGGAGGGGTTATTTTTCTTAAGACTCAGTTTAAATCCTTCCTTTAAGAGGTAATTAGATAGCTCAGTGGATACAGAGCCAAGCCTAGAGATGGGAGGTCCTGAGTTTAAATGTGGCCTCGGGTACTTCCTAGCTATTTGACCCTGGGAAAGTCACTTTACCACATTTGCTTAGATCTCTAACTGATCTTCTATCTAAGAGCCAATACTTAGTAAAGTTGGGGTGGTTAATAAAAAATAATAATTTTTAAGTGGAGGCAGTGGCTGTCCATGAATCTGTATTAAAAAAAGTTTAGCAGTGACAAGTAAGAAAAATATGAGAGCATCTAGAGAAAGAAAAACCATTCAGAAAAAAAAGAATTTTGTAAGAGTAGTCAACAAATATTTTTGGCACTCATTATATACCAGCAACTGCACTAAATGCTATGAATACCAAAAAGTCAAAAAAATATATATATATATAAATCCCCCTATTGAGAATCTCACATTTTTAATTGGGGAGACAACATGCAAATTACTATGTATATACAAAACATACACATTGTAAATAGAAGGCAATCCTAAAAGTAATGCAATACAATTGGAAGGGCCAAGAAATTCCTCCTCCAAAAGGTGAGATTTGAGCTGAATCTTGGAAAAAGTCTCTAAGAGGCTGAGGTGAAGAAGGAGAACATTTCAGACATGAGAGACAGCAGATACAAAGGCTTCATAAAGTTATGAAGTGGAAAGTTGTGTGTAAAAAGCAGAAAATATTCAAGTAGCTGGATCATAGAAGATATAGAACGGAATAAAATATAAGGAGTGCAGCAGAAGGAACAAGTATTTATCAGGTGACTGCTATTTGCCAGGCACTCTGCTCAATGTTTTACAAATATTATCTTTTATGAAGAAGATTGAAAAGGTTGGAAGGGGCTAAGTTGCAAATAGCTTTAAATACCAAACTGAACATTTTCTATTTGATCCTAGAAGCAATCAGATGCCGCTTGAGTTTACTGAAAAGGAGGGTTGTATGTTCATTCCTATGTTTTAGGAAAATCTCTTTTGCAGATATTTAAGGATGAATTAAAGTGGAAGCAAAAGGGAGAATTAAGTCAAAGAAACAACTTACAAGGACATCATAAAAGTTCAACTGATTATGCTTTATGAATAGTGTCTTAAATCTCTAATTTTCTAAATTTATTTCATATGTATCTGTGTCCTACAGTGTGAGAATTTGGTGAACTTTCTGTGAGTATTTGGAAAAAAAAAACTCCATTTCAGAATGCTGAGTTTAAGTAGTCCGTGGATGATCCACTTTGAGATGTCTAAAAGGCAGACATGAGGATGGAACTTAGAAAAGAAATAAGGGCCCAATATATAAATCTGAGAATTAACCCAGAGAGATGACAATTGAACTCATGAGAGCTGATAAGATCAATGAGCAACATATTAGAGAGGGAGAATTAAAAAGGGCCTAGGATAGAAACTAGGGGGACACCATGATTATTGGGCATGACCTGGTGTAGATCCAGTAAAGGTGACCAAGAAAGAGGGGTCAGACAAGTAGGAGAAAATCCAAAAATAAGTTCTCAAAAACCAGAGAAATAGAGAGAAGAGAGAGGGAGAGGGAGAGGGAGAGAGACAGAGATAGAGACAGAGACAGAGACAGAGACAGAGACAGAGACAGAGACAGAGGAGAGGGAGAGACAGGATATCTAGTTTCAAGCTGGACATCATCTGAGTTATCTTCAACTCTGAGGATCTGGAAAGGTAAAAAATGAAATGGCTCAATAATAAAGAAAACAGTCTAAAAATCAGAGCTAAACATCACCAGACAACCTTAGGAGGCAGTGAATTCCCTGACATTGGAATTCTTTAAACAGAAGATTGTTAATCACGTGTAATGAATAAAAGAGAAATTCACCTTTCCTTTGGAAGTTCAGCAAGGTTACTTTTGTATCTCCTTCTAGTCCTAAAAGTCTAAGATTCTACAGTCTATCACCAAATATTTACTGAATTCTTACTCTCTATGAGGAGCCTTGCTGCTGTACGTTGACAGCGCGGTGTGGGATGCAGGATCTCAGTGTATGACAAGATGGGAGAATTGGACAGCTTCCCAGACCTTTCAGTCACCATCCTCTTTGTGGAGGCATAATTATCTTCTTTGAGGTAAATTCTCACATCAGGCATATCAATATATATGAGCATATAAAAACACAACTCAAAAATGTATGTACATGAATAGGGAATTATCTAAGGTCCTGTTTATATCCATGAATATAATCATAAATAAATCACCAAACATAAAATTTCTCAGTTGTCAATTATTTTGAAGCAATTAAAAGGTTAATGAAAAGAAAATCAATATTTAAAGACATTTATATTTTAACTGTTTTAGTACATTTTTAAGGCTCAGACCCATGACTTTATCGGTGTTGATAAACTCCAGGATAGAAACATCCTCTGTGCAGATCTCCACTTTTCTGTAATCCTGGTCTTAAAGAATACCCCAAGTGACTTATAAGTGGAGGTTGGGCCAGGGTCACACAGAGAGCATGATTGAACCCAAGTCTTCCCAGCTCTATGTTCAATTCTTTCCACTCTACCTCTAAGTCTCTGAACATAACTGTTATACCATATTTCCAAACAAATTTATTTAATTTTCTGCATAATTTTATTTTGATTAAACATGGTAAAAGTCCAGGAGCAATTTCACTTCTCTTCCAATTAAACTAGAATATTTATACTTACATTAAGCACTAATTTACATGTAATCCTTAAAGCATAGCCAGATAACATTTAGTCTTATTCAGATACACTATGGTCAGCTGTATATCACAAAATATTTTGTTCCTTCTGGGAATGCCTTTCAGAGAAGTATCTGAAACACACGTGAGCTGAATTCAAATGACTGTTTAAGGTCCCTTGTGCCTCTAAGACCTACATCTTTATGATTCTATGAAAGAAATATTGAGAGGATCAGAATTTACAGTCATCTGAAGTAAGATTAGGGTTTCAAACAGTTTGTTTCATTTATCCTTCAGGGAAGCCATCTGATCACAAACTTAAATCTCTGAAAGGCTTGATGAAAGGCAGCTTTCCTTAACTGATCAACTACATCAGTAATTTCATCCATTTAGCACCTATTAAGCACCAGACTCTGCACTACATAATTTGGCATTCATTGGGTATTGTTGGGCTTTTGTTGTTGTTGTTGTTCTGTTTTAGGTTGTTTTGGGGGTTTTTTGTTTTTTTTTTACCTTGACCAGGAATTTTCTCAATGTGAGGAATTCCTTACATGGAAACTCCCTACACTGATGCAAATCAATCTGACTGTAACTTAGAGTCTCCCTGATGGCGCTAGAAAGCTAAATGTCTTGTCTATAATCACAAAACCAGTAGATGTCAGAGGCAGAACCTGACTCCAGGTCTTCCTCACTGCAAGAGTAAACATCTAAACACCTTATATATGTTCCTTTATGCTGTTAGAATTACCTAAATATTAGCATTCTGGGTTAATTCTATAACTAAAAAAATTCAAGTCAGATTTACCACTGAACCAATGATTAATAATACAGTGAAATTATCTATTCTCTAAAGCCTTAGGACTTTTCAGTTCTCAGATGACCTGAGCATCATCAAGTTTACTGTGCTATAATTCTTACCCAGTAAGTGATTTCTGACAGATTTCCAGTTGATCTAATAAATGTGGCAATAGCTGCCCCATGGTTTCATCTCCAACACAACATTGTACTACATTTGGCATATCACGTGCCCGTGTCATGATCTTCACCCAAGATTTATCTATATTGGAAAAACACTTGGCTTCCTAGTGGCATAAAGACAAAAGAAAGTGAATTCACAAAGCTGTGAAAAATGAATTCTATAACATCTAGTGCATCCTGTCAGAGTTAATGTTTCTAAGCATTTTGTTTGTTCGGATAGTACACCAAACATCATGTATCTCCTTGTTTGTAAAACAGGAGAGTGGAAAGGGTTAAACTCTCCCCCTCATTTCTCAGCTTCTTTCCTGGATATCAATCTATAAACTTCAGATGCTCAGTATATTTGATAAGAAGCATGTCACTCCTTTCCTGGTAGTATGGGTAGTAGCTATTCTTTTATTATTCTGAAGTAATTTCCACCTATCTTTCTTTACCATTCTGTATCATCTTCTCCATTTATCTTATTCTCATGTTCTCTTGGTAGTGTCAGATAAGAATTAGAACACTAGACAGAAAGCCAAAAAACCTGAATTCAAGAGCGAACACTACTATGCAAGTAACAGAAAAAATATCTATAGAATAATATTACTAATAAACAATTTTAAAATAATATTAGCAAAAAGATTCAAAAGATTTAAAAAATTAAAAACCACAGCCATGTTGGATTTATAGAAATAATGCAAGATTGTTTCAATATAAGGACAACTATATATTTTAAAAACAATATTAATAAAACATTTTTAAGAAACAGATGTTGATATCAACAGATGCTAAAAAGGTTTTGGAAAAAATGCATCATCCATTTCTGCTTTAAAAAAAACTAGTAACCATAGAAACAAATATAATTTTCCTTAATATAGCAAAACTTATCCATCTAAAACCAAGAGCAAACATTATACATAATAAAGAATAGATACTATCCAAAAAGTTAAGGAGTAAAGCCTTCATAATCATTATTCCCATTACTATATAATAGTATTAGAAATGCTAGCTATCATATTAAAAAAGAAAAATTGAGGAAATAAGCTCAGGCAAAAGTAAATAATACTGTTACTTTTCACAGATGTTATGTTGGACTGTCTAACAAACCTGAAAAAATCATATTAAAATTAATAGCATTAATACATTCATTAAAGTTTTAATACATAAAATAGATCATAAGCATGTCTATATTTCACCAATAAAAAGAGAGATAATGCAAAATAATTATATATATATATAATATTTGGCACCTACATAAAAAATATACCCAAGATTTTGTGAACACAATAACAAAACTCTCTTTACAGAAATACAGATATAATTAATTATAAAAACATTATTTTCTTATTTTAAAATCATGTCTATAATAAAAATGACAATTCAACTTAAATTATTTACTTATTAATTGCCAAATCAATCTATCAAAGAATTACTTTGTAGAAAAAGAAAAAATACAATAATGAAATTCATTCAGAGAAAATAAGGGTTAAGAATCTCAACAGAAATATTCAAAAAATGGGAAATAAATAAGTCCAAAAATGAGAGATATTAAACCAATTATAATAACACAGTAACCATCAAAATGATTCTTAATAGGTTAAAAAATGGAAAAGTTTATAGTGGACCATATTAGGTACACAAAATACAGAAGAAAAAAATACAGCAACAGTGTTTGATAAACCTAAAGACCCCAATTACTGGGGTTCAGATTCACTATTCAATTAAAAACTGCTTGAAAATTTTGAACAGAAATATGCAGAAATTAGGTATTAAAACCATCAAAAAGGAGGAACTGGGAACAAACTTTCCAAAAAAGTTTTTATGATGAAGTTCTCATATATAAGACATAAAAAATGACTCAAATTAAAAGAACTCTCCAATAGACAAATGGTCAAAGAATATGAATATGCTTGGCTTCAAGAATCAATAAATCATTCTAGTTCATGCTATTGTCCTTGCATGATCACCACCAAAGCTCTGTCCTAAATTTATTTGACATTTATGTTACCTTATATCAAGCAGGAACATGTCTGATAAAAATCAATCTCTTACATAAAGAGAGGAAATTAAATATCAGAGTAAGTTAAAATTACAAATAAGTTAAGTTTTAAATGTACTATAAAAATACTTTGATTTCATATGCAATTCAAAAAGAATGTGCTAAGCACTGAGATACAATAAAAACCTTTTAAAAATACAATTAAATATCTCTAAATACACTCCATGTATGTTTAACCTGATTACAGCAATTTGAGTAGGAAAAATGCTCTCAATATGTTTCATGTGGGAGAGGTAGTATCTTTTTTGTACATTTTCAACCCACAATTTTATACTAGAGATGTAATTAGGTGTCTTATACCCTTCATTATTTCAAAATGTTACTTGTATAAGAATAAATTACCATAATTTCATCAAGATAACCTCTCCAAAATTCTATATTCTTCTGCATTTTGGCTTAAAATTTTCTGAAGTTTTCCATTGCATACTGGGAGCTAAGATAGTGGAATAAAGAATGCCTCAGTCACCCAATCCCTACACACACAGGGAGAAGGGGGTGGGGGAGAGAGAGAAAAGAAGTCACCTGAAAAGAAAAGAAAGCTGGAAGAATACATCTCACTAGTATAAGATGAGAGAACAGCCCAAATAGCATAGCATCTGCAAGAACCTGCATGACTTGGAGCTGCCCAACATGCCATTGCTGCACTAGAGAAACTGAAGCAACAGAACAGGAATAAGCCCACCCTGAACCACTTTACACAGGTATAGAAGCAGAGAAATCTGAAAACCTATGAATTCTCACATGGCCATGGAGCCCGAAGGACATAAGGGAGCATAGAAAAAGAATCAGAACTTCAGGACCCTAATCACTTCCATGTGACAGCAGAGCCTTGGGGTTATAAGGGAGCAGAGAGGGGGAACTGGAGCTTCAGGACCCTACTTACACCCATGTGGCAACAGAGCCTTGGGAATACATGTGAGCAATGACAGGGATTTGGATCTATAATAACCTAATCAGTCCCAAATGGAAACAGAGTGCATGAGCTGGGAGAGCCCAGAGTAGGGGATCAGGAGAGAAGGGACCAAACAAGCCTACAAAACACCAAGGGAACTATTAGTAGGGACTGCTGAATAAAGCTGGACAAAACAACTACAAACCTCCACAGAGAAAGCCAGCAGGGTTGCTTCCTTGGCAGACACACTGTGAGGAATAAGGACAGTCAGTCCTACCCCAAGTACCAGAAAAGAGTACTCTGCAAGCTTGGAGCAGTGTAACCCCCTGCTCCAGGAAAAGAAATACATAAAAAAATAGCTAAGGTAATGAAAACAACAACTAATAAAATGACCAAAAGAAAAAAAAATCTGATTATAGAAACTTACTTTAATGACTGGGAAAACCAAAGTACGAACTCAGAAGAGGACAACATGTGAAGTCTCAAAGGAAAGGGTGAAATGATGTTGGACCCCAAAAGAACTCCTAGAAGAGCTTGAAAAGAAGTTAAAAACACAAATAATAAAATAATTGACAAAAACTCCCCATTTAGGAGAGGAATTCACTGTAGAAATTAACTCCATAAAAACTAGAATAGTTCAAAATGGAAATAAAGCTCAAAAATCCTTGAAAAAACAAACTCCCTAAAGAATAGAATGGATCAAATATAAATGGAGACAAAAAGAGAAAAATAATGAAGAAAACAACTCTTTAAAGAGTAGAATTGCCCAAATAGAAAAGAAAATATTTTAAAACTCAGGGAAGAAAATAACTCCCTAAAAATTAGAATTGGACAACAAGGAGCTAATGAAACCATAAGGTATCAAAAAACAAGATAATTTTTTAATGAAAAATGAAATAGAAGAAAATCTAAAATACCTCACTGGAAAAAGAGATCAAACTGGAAAATAAATTCAGGAAAAATAATTTAAAAGTCATCAGAATATCTGAAAGTCATGATAAAAATTTTTAATGCCTGGACATCATACTACAAGAATTCATCAGGGGAAAGTGAATTGGTATCCTCAAAAAAGAGGGGAAAATAGAGATTAAAAGAATCCACCTCTTTCTTCCTGAAATAATACCCAAAATAAAATACCTGAGGACTATTGTAACCAAATTCCAGAACTACCAGGACAAGGAAAAAGTACTACAGGCTGCCTGAAGGAAATAATTCAAATACTGAGGTGTCATAGTCAGGATTATATATGAACTAGAAGCTTCTACATTAAAGGTCAGAAGGCATGAAACATAATATTCTGAAAGACAAAGGATCTGGAACAACAACCTAGAATTACATAACTGGAAAACTGAGCATAATTTTCAAGGGGGAAAAATTGACACTTAATGAAACAGAGGAATTTTAGATTTTACTGACTGAAAAGCCAGAGATGAAAAGAAAATCTGATGAGTAATTCAACATTTAAGAGAAGTAAAAAAAGGTAAAGTGAAAAAAGTATGGTATTTAAAGTATGCAAGATATCTAAAGTACCTAAGATACTTAAGAACTTTATCACTATAAGAGTAATGAAAAGGAGTATATATAGAAAAAAGGAAGGAAGCTAAATAAGATGAACTAATATTTTAAAAGGTGGGGAGGGGGAAGGAAAGAGGAACATATGGGAAGAAGAGAAAAGGAGAGATAGAAGGATGTAATCCATTTTTCATTAGGAAGTGCATTAGTAACAAAGTGAAAGAGAAGGGGGTAGTCGCTATGACTGAACCTCATTCTCATCAGAACTAGCTGAAAGTGGGAATAATATATACACTCAGTCAGCTATAGAAACCTATCTAAAAGTATATGGAAGTAGAAAGGTAGGGATGTTGGGAGATGGACAAAAAAGAAGGTGAATTGGGAGAGCCAGTCATTGAAAAACAAAGCATCTGTGACTAGGAAAAGCTAAAAGGGAAGATAACCAAATGAGGCAAGGGAAGGGGAGCAGGATAAACTGAAAGGATACACAAAATTAGTAGCCATGACTATGAATGTGAATGGGATGAACTCATACATAAAACAGGAAAGGATAGCAGAGTAGATTAAAACCAGAACCCAATTATATGCTATCTATAAGAAACCTGTTTAAAACAGGGAGACACACACAGAGTAAAATAAGAGGCTAGAGCATATCTCCCATGTCTCAATTTTGTAAAAAAGAAAGCAGGGGTAGAAATCATGATCTTAGAAAAAGCACAAGTAAAAATTGATTTAATCAAAAAGATAATGAAGGAAATTACATCATCATATAGGACACCACACACAATGAAACAATATAACTATTAAACATATATGCACCAAATGGTATAGCATCAAGATTCTTAAAAGAAAAGTTAATGTGACTTACAGGAGGAAATAGATAGTGAAATATTACTAGTAGAGGACCTAAACTTCCCCCTCTCAGAAATAGACAAATAAAGAAGTTAAGGAGGTAAATAGAACTTTAGAAGAATTTTATATAACTTAATGGGAATAGAAGGGAATACTCATTTTCTCAGCAGTATTATCATCTTTACAAAAACTGACCACAAAACAAGGCAGAAAAACCTTATAGCCAAATATAGGAGAGCACACATATTAAATGCATATTTTTCAGACTTTAATGCAATAAAAATTATAATCAACAAAAAAGCAGCAGAATGACTAATAATTAATTAGAAACTAAATAATTTTATCCAAAATGATTGGGTCAAAGAATAAAATGCAAAAGCAATTAATAATTCCTTTAAAGAAAATGAGTAGACAATATATCAAAATTTATGAGATGCACCCAAAGTACCTAGGGGGAATTTTATCTTTATAAATTTTCCATTAAAAATAGAGAAAGAGGGGGAAGCTGGGTAGCTCAGTGGATTGAAAGTCAGGCCCAGAGATGAAAGGTGGGTTCAAATCTGACCTCATACACTTCCTATCTCTGTGACCCTGGGAAAATCACTTAACCCCCATTGCTTATCCAATACCATTTTTCTACCTTAGAACCAATACACAGTATTGATTCCAAGAGGTAAGGTAAGAGTTAAAAAAAATAAAGAACAGATCAAAAATTGAGCACGTAATTTAAAAAAACAGAAAAAAGAAGAAATTTAAAATCCCCAATTAAACACAATATTGGATATACTAAAAATCAAGAGAGATATTAATAATGTTGAAATGAAGGAAACCATTAAACTAATAAATAAAACAGTTGGTTTTATCAAAAAATAATTAAATTAATAAGCCATTGGTTAACGTGATCAAAAAAGTAAAGCAAACAATTATCAGTATCAAAAATAAAAGAGATGAAATCACTACCAATGAAAAAGAAATTAAAGTAATTATTGGTAGTTATTTTGCCCAACTGTACTGCAATAAATCTGATAATCTAAATGAAATAGATGAATACTTACAAAAATATAAACTACCTATATTTAACAAAAGAGGAAATAGAATACTTCAACAACTGCATCATAGAAAAAGAAACTGACAAACCATCAAAGAACTCCCTAAGTAAAATCCCCCAGTGTCAGATGGGATGGGCCTACCAAACATTCAAGAAAAATAACTCCAATACCACATAATTATTTAGAAAAATATGGGAAGGAATGCTTCCAAACCTCTTTTTTATGACACAAATATGGCATTGACACCTAAACCAGGAAGAGCTAAACAGGAAAAGAAAACTATCAATCAATATCTCTAATGAATTTCAATAGAAAGATTTTAAATAAAATACTAGTAAGGAAAGTACAACATTATATCACAAAAATCACACACCACAATCAGGTTTATTTTATACCAGGAATGCAGGGATGTTTCAAGATTAGGAAAACCATCACCATAATTAATTATATCAATAACAAAATCAATAGGAATCATATGATTATTTCAATAGATGCAAAGAAAGCATTTGACAAAATACAACATTCATTCCTTTTAAAAACATTAGAACATGAATCATGTAACCATGGAAAATTTTTCTTAATTAATCAATGAAATAAAGTTTAAAAATAAATGGAATACATGTAATATTCAGTATCAATAACAAGTATAGAGTAAAACCCTTCCCTAAACAATAAGAAAAACATTAATTGCTCATGAATAATGGTAGCCAATATAGTGACGATCCTACCTAAACTAATTTTTTCCATTTTTTGATGGAATAATAAAAAAGTACTTCATAGGATTAGAAGACATAACAACAAAATTCATCAGAAAAAACAAAAGACCAATAATATCATGGGAATTAATGAGAAAAATATGAAGGAAGAAGGTCTGATTGTACCAGATTATTAAATTAAAACCATAAAGAGGTAATCATCAAAAAAATCTGGAACTGGTTAACGTTGAGGATCAATGGAGTGGATTAAGTAATCAACACATGGAAGTTAAAGTCCACAGAAACTTAGTGCTCAATAAACACAAAAACCCAAGCATTTTGGGAAATAACTTATTATTTTACAAAAATTTCTGGGAAAACTGGAAACCAGTATGTCAGAGATTAAGAATAGAGCAACATCTCACAAAATACACCAGGATAAAGTCAAAATAGATATTTAATTTAGAAATAAGGGGTGGCCCCATAAAGAAAAGTTTACCTGTCACACCTATGGATAAGGGAAGAATTTATGATATAGAAGATATAGAAAACATCAAAAATGAAATAGATAATTTTGATTAAATTAAATTTAAAAGGTTGTATACAAATAAAACCAATGTAACAAAGATTAGAAGGGAAACAACAAATCTGGAAAAAAAAATTAGAGAAAGTTCTCCAAAAAAAGCCTCATCTCTCAAATATGTGGCGAACTAAGTCAAATTTACAAGAAAATAAAATATTCCCCAAATAAAAAGTCATTAAAGGATATGAACAGGAAGTTACCAGAGAATGAAACTAAAACTATTCATAGTCATATGAAAAAATGCTCTAAATCATTATTGATTGGTGAAATGCAAATTAAAACAACTTTGAGATACCACCTCATACCTACTAGATTGGCTATCATGACCAAAAAGGAAAATTATAAATGTTGGAGGGGATGTGGGAAAAATGGGTGAAACTATGAATTGACACAACCATTTTGGAGAGCAATATAAAACCACACTCAAAGGGCCACAAAACTATGACCTTTGACCCAGCAATACTACTACTGGGTCTATATTCAAAAGAGATACAAGATAAAGGAAAAGAACCCACCTGTAACAAAATATTTTTAGCAGCTCTTTTTGTAACAAAGATTTGGAAACTAAGGGGTTGTCCATCACTTGGGGAATGGATGAACCATTTGTGGTCTATGATTTTAATAGAATACTATTGGCCATAAGAATGATGAAAAGGGGAGTTCAGAAAAATCTGGAAAGGCACATATAACTAAAGCAAAGTGAAGTGAGAAAAACCAGAAGAACAATGTATACAGTAAGAGAAATATTATGCAATAATCAACAATAAAGGACTAAACCATTATCAGCAAAACAAGTGTCCAAGATAGTCACAAGGGACTCATGATGAAAATACTATCTATTGGCAATAAAGGAATAGTTGAGGTCTGAATGCAGATCAAAGGATGCCATCTTCCACTATATTTCCTTCATGAGATTTCTATTGTATGTGTGATAGGTATCTTCTATCATGACCTCAGTAGTATGGAAATGTGTACTACATGGAAGTTCAGGTATAATCTATATCAGACTATTTACCACCCACCAGGAAGGGGAGATCTGAAAATATGAATTTTAAAATATCAAACAATTACCAAAAATATTTCTACACTTAAAAGAAAACATAAAGTAAAATTTTCTGAAGATTAATACCAGTCATGGAACTTTCCTCTACTTTTTTATTTTCCTTCATTCCCAGGTTCTACCCATCTACCAGCATTTTCCACTTCTCCCTCTCATTCCTCTACCCCATAAACAGGTAGAGGGGGGACTGGTGGATAACAGTCTTAACTACTTTTCTTTACAAGGTATCTTTCAGTATTCCCTATTTCTGAAAAAACACATAAACATTAACAACCTTAGGCAGTTGTTTGGCGATGTCTCCTCCCACAAAGACAGCTTCTAAATAGATCCACAGGTTCTGCACAGTCATCCAGTTTTCAATGATATCAGTTGTGTTGGAAAGGTACTGTACCCATTTTTGAATCTGTGCCTTGAATGGAGTGTTATACCTAAAAGAAGAAATATTCCAAAATCTGCATTTTTTTAATCAAAGGGTTAAAAAAAATCCTACTTGCTCATGCATCTAATTTGCCATGGAGTTCAGCAGCAGCATACAGTCCACTAGTACCTTTTTTTTTTCTTAGTAGTGATTTGCCCCTTTATCAGACTGGGAAACCTTTAACCTGTAAACTATAGCATGTTATGGTCATAAAGTATTTTAGGGAGTATCCTTATCATTTTCATAGATGAGAAAAATGATGCCCAGAGGATCTAAGAATTTGGTCCCAAAGATGGGAGCTGGTTAAGTAAGGGTATCAGTCTATCTTTTTTTATTCCAAATCCTTCTCGAAGTGAAATTGCTTGAAGTGGGTCTCTTGATACTTTCAAGTGGATTTTTACTCTTTAACGACTTATGAAGTCAGATTTCCCAATATGACTGCTACTGAAGAGGGGGAAAAAATCTTTATTTCCTTTTTATTTGGAAGAACTAAGTGTTGAAAACTATGCAGGGCAGCACATCTCAGGCAAGTTATTTCCCCTGAGAATATTGAATTTGGTCTGCTTAGGGCTGGTTGCAAAGTACAGGGAGTCCAAAATGGATGAATAGGAAATGATATACTTGAGAAAGGAAAAAAAAATACCAACTTACTTAGAAATGATCTATAGCAAGGGCAGTGCAATCTTTTTTTTTTTTCCAAGCACCAAACATAGATTCATAGATAATCGCAAGTTGATGGCTATAGAAATAATTTGTCTATAATTTCATTAGTTGTTTTAGGGGGGTGGAATGAGGAACAAAAGTATTTGTCTGATTTCAAAATTAAAAATAGAAAAGCTAAATATTTCTTTGATAAATATAATAAATTGTGTAAGTCAGGAGTTTTTAACCATGCACCTTCAGAAAGTTTATAGTTATATTTCAGGGGATCCTTGAACTTGGCTAGGAAAAATTATCTTTTTATTTTCATGAACCTTTAACTGAAATTTAGCATATCTTTCAAAAATATTATTCTGAGAAGGGATCCATATACTTCACTTGAATGCCAAAGGAGTCCCTGATGGAAAAATATTAAGACACAATTTAGGGTTTGTTAGATACAATTAATGATACTGTAGGTAAGAGGAATGAAAGGAAAAGAAAGGGAAAGGACAACAAATCATTGGGGGCAGGGGGTGGGGGAATACATAGAAATAAAAAGTAATGGAGAATCATACCTAAATTGAGACTGGAAAGAGCCACCCAGTGTGTTTTGAAAAGTATTTATAAACTATTTTCTCTATTTATATCTTCCTATTATGACTGCCTTTTGAGATGCTAATTAGTTGATCCTTTCTTTTAGCTCCTCAACTACTCTTTATCACTAAACCTTCAGAGACTATATGCTGAATAACTTAGCCTATCTAGAGGGAAATTATTTTGTGGTGTTATAGCACTACCTGTGTTTCTCCAGCAGAAATACTGAATCATCCTCACTTTAAAACCCCATGCCAATATTCTCTCCCCAAACTGTTCAAGACTAGTGTTTTCTTCACCTGGGAATCTATTTCACAAGTCAGTTACATTCTTGGCAGATTGAATTTCACAGTTAATCATTTTGTGGAAGAGAATCCATAGATTAAATATAGTCATATTTAATAATGATTAAGAAGTACATGGACTTTCAGATATCTTTAACTCACTGTAAAAATAGCTTTATAAGATGAAAATATAATTTTTAACAGCAGCCCTAAAAATAAAATATATAAAAACATTTTGAATTTAAGATAGAATTAAATTATTTTACCTATCATGACATGACCTTATGAAGACCTAGTTTCATCCAGGGAGATAGTGAGATAGGGTGAAAAGATTACTGACTTGGGAGTAAGGTGGTTCAAATCCTGCCTCTGACTCTTGGTTTGGATGATCTTAGCTAAATCTCTTCATCTCCCTAAGCCCAAGTTTCCTCAACTGTAAAAGTAAAGTAATGCCCTCTGAGTTTCCTTTCAACTCTAAACCTTTGATGAAATTAGTGGAAGTACTAATTTTGTGCTATGTTCTTTTTGGAATACTGTTTCAGAGAATCCAATCCTTGCAGGATAATGATATTAAAATGGCACAAATTGAAGTGTCATTGAGAGCACACTTGCATATTGAGGTTAGCATTAAAATTAATATTTGAAATATTAATATTAAGACACCTGGGAGGGTCTTATGAAAATTTTCATTTTCCTTGAATCTTTTGGTTTTGCATTTTTTACCTCTCATGAAAAGATGACTTTGTTACCTGTTACTCATTAAGGAGCCCAGCATCATCAAGCTGTCTTCCATGTTAGCTATAATTTCTGCTGTGCTATCTCCTCTTAAGAGTAGTTCACCACGGGTTTTAAAACTGGCAAATGTAAAGGTTTTGTTGTCCCATTCAGTAATTACTTGTTTCAGTCTTTGTTCAATGTCCTTCTCCTTCACTGCACTGATACAAATGTCCTGTCAAAATAAAAAATGCTCATTTTAAAAACAAAACATTTTAATATATCACAAATTTTTGATTCACAAAGACATGGCAAAGAGGTGACTGTTTTTCAAAAGCTAAAACAGTGGAATCCATATCATGGCACGTTCTACCAAGCTGGAAAGATGGTGAGATAAGTCCTGGTCATGGTCCACTTGTCTGTCACCTGAGGCCCAGAGGCAGAGAGAGAGAGAGAGAGAGAAGAGGAGAGGAGAGGAGAGGAGAGGACAGGACAGGACAGGACAGGACAGGACAGGACAGGACAGGACAGGACAGGAGGACAGGACAGGACAGGACAGGACAGGAGAGGAGAGGACAGGAGAGGAGAGGAGAGGACAGGAGAGGAGAGGACAGGAGAGGACAGGAGAGGACAGGAGAGGGGAATGGGGGAGGGAAAGGAAGGGAGAGAGAAATGTGCATGCCAAGCACTGTGCTAAACACTGTGGATACAAATACAAGAAACTGAAACAATCCTTCCCCTCAAGGAGCTTATATCTTAATAGAGGAAGACTATGCATAAGAGGAAAGCTGGGTATAGAAACAGTAACAAGACATGAAGATGTATGGAATAGAAGATAGAGCCTTGGATCAAAGTAAGATAAGGTGAACACTTGCCAATTATAGCCCAGGATAGTTCCAGAACAAAGCCAAAAGTTCCCAGAGGACTGGGGGAGTTAAAGATGGTGGTTGGAATTTAGAAGACATGAAATGGAGATGACGACTGAAAAAGAGATATCATGAGACTAGGTGGTAATGAATTTTCTAGTAATAGTAACTCTTATAAATAATTGTACTTCAGACCCTTATCAGTTTTTTTTTCCTGGAATATTACAATAGACTAATTGGTTTCCCTGCCACAACTCTATCCCTTCTCTAATCCATCCTCCTTCACATAACTAGCAAAATGATACTCACAAAACACAAGTCTGAATGTCACATCATCCTTCCATCCCCCAAACAAAATGTTGCAATGATTCATTATTGCCTGTAGGATAAAACTCCTATTTGTTAATTAAAGTTCTTCATAAAGTGGATCCAACCTTTTGAGAGCGATTATACATTATTCTCCTTCTCCCAGGCAACAATCCAATCAAACTCAACTACTTCCTATTACTCACACATAAAATTTCACCATCTCTCTCAATGACTTTTTGGAGTCTGTCTGGAATATGATCCTTCACTTCAATTTCTTAAAATGACTTGCTTCCTTTATAACTTAGCTCAAGCAATATTTCCTGCCTGAGGTCTTTCCTGATTCCCTTCCTTTCCCAAATGGCAAGTATTACCTCTCAAGGTATTGTGAATATAATATCTATATATAATATCTATATATTTATAGGTGTACAGAATGGTTGTGATGGTTATGCATGGTGTTTCCACATGGAATCCCTAAATTATTTTTTAAAGTAACCACTTATCTATTCTGTCAATAGTTTTTATGCATATAAATGTGTCAGGAAGCATGTTAGTCTTCTAAATCCAAAACAAGGCACAATTAATATAGTGTAGGACTAATTTGTATGATTTTCATTATTAAAACTATATCAAACTCCTGTAGGCTAGAATAATTTGAGCTCAGCGCTTAAAGGAATCTGAGGTCCTAAGAGTCAAAAGTAAGAAAGAAATATATCCCAGTCATGGGGGCCGGGGGGCGGGGGGGGGACAGCTTGTGCAAATGAAAAGAATATTCTACATAATAAAGTGCAAACAGGTCTCTTTGTCTGGACCATAGGACTACTGTGGTATGTGGAAGCAGATTCCTTACTGATTGAAGATTAAATTTAAATTAATGCTTAGAAAGAACTATCAGGTACAATGATCCAGGAGAATTCTGAAGGATTTATGACAAAGAATGCTATCCACCTCCAGAGAAAGAACTGTTGGAGTTAGAATGCAGATGAAGCACACAATTTTTCACATTAATTTATTTATGCATTTGTTTGGAGGTTTTGAATTTATATGAATATTTTCTTATAACAATGATGAAAATGCAAGTATGTTTTGCACAAAAATACATGTATAACCCAGATCAAATTGTGCATCATCTCTGAGAGGAGGAAGAGAAGGGAGAAAGCAAGACAATTTAAATCTTATAATTTCAGAAAATGTATGTTGAAAATTGTTATTACTTGTAATTTGTAAAATAAAATATCTTTTTTAAAAAAAGAACAAGAACCAGAAAAAGAAAAAAGAAAGAACCATTAGCAACAAACATCAAATTGAGAAAGCAAGCACAAGCTTTTTTGCCTAAAAAAAACAATTCTCTTCTCATTTCTCTAGCAATATTTGTAAATAGATTACTTCATATTAGAGCAATGTGTAAAAAGTGTTCCATCTTCGTTCCCAATCTCACATCACTTCTCTCCAAGAATACCTCTATTTCTTCTTTGTATTTCAGAAGAGGTGCATCCATGATGTTCCTTAATTTAAAGGTCTCATTCTCAACATCAAAACTATGGCCAGTAAGTTCTGTAATCTTTTTCCAGTGTCTGTCCATCATGGCTCTATTTGACATGTGTTCCAATAGTGGACAACACTCATTGAAATCATCAATGGTCTTCTTTAGGCCCAGGAAAGCTTGCCAGTCCTTCAAAGCACGTGGAAGTTTCCGACATCTACAAAAGGAAAACAGTAGGGAAGACTGAATAGGTCTGACCTATTTCCTTCTTATCTTTTTATATCTACCAAAGAACTCACTAAATCAGGATTTCCAATTATCTGGAGATATGATGTCAATTACACTGTTCTAATCATGGCCATTTCACAAAAATTATGTTAAGACAAAAGAACTAAAGACCTAATATTCAAGAAAACCAAGTAAAGTATTAATTGGTCAATTACTCATTTAAAATATTGTTCCTATGGAATTAACTGTCCAAATTACTTTGTTTCATCAAATATCTTTTCACAGAAGAGACTATTATAGACTTGGGGGAGGCTTCATCTGCATTACACATAAACTAATTTGACTACATCATCACAAAGGTGGCATTATGTTGCCAAGACTTTATGCTACAGAGGATCAGTCTCCATATAAAGAAACCAAAATAGTGATTAGAATGAATCTTTCCAAGGAATTATTTTTGAAGGATAATAGGACTTTAGGCATACAAGTCCACTAAGTAGGATGAAATAGATGCTATCTCCTGGTCCCATCCCAAAGACCATAGAAGGCAATATGTTATAATGGAACTACATTAGATTTGGGATCAGAAAACGTAGATTCAGATCCTTGCTATGATATTTGCTAATTAGCCACCATTTAACCTCAACCTGAGCCATCAATTCCTTATTTATAAAAATTTTATATAATATATATAATATATAATATATAATATATATAATATATATAAAATTTATAAAATTCATTTAGACAGAGAAGAAATAGTGAGTACACATAATCACTGTCTTCATCCATCTGAAATTCTGTCATGTGAAATAGGGATTAGGTTTGTTCTACTGAGATACTGAAGAAAAAACCATGAGCAATAGGTGAAATTACAGAGAGGGAGATTAAAATCAATTTAAGGAAAAACTCCCTAATAATTAGAACTATCAAAAAATGAATCCATTAGGACCATTTTCTATGAATATTGTAGAAGAGATTACTATTAAGGAATGGCCTGGATTAGAGGACCTCTGATGTCCCTTCTAAATAGAAATTCTGTGATAATATTTTCACTTCCTATTCATCAGGGTAGTCTTAGTTGCATGTCAATTTCTTCAACTAAAAAATAGGGAACATAATAGGACCTACCTCCTAGGATTGTTGTGAGAATCAAATAAATCAAATTTTGTAAAGTGTTTAGCACACTGTCGCATTTAGAAGGCACTTAATAATTGCTTATTTTATCCATGACTTAAATGATAAAAGGTGGGCAATATGTTAAAATTCTACACTAAAACATCTTTTTAATCTCTTTCGATTGCTCAAGGTCAAAATAAAAGGAAATGAGATTTATGAGAGAGTATTAATTAAGTTTAATCCTATAAAATGATAAGGCCTCAAGGAAGAATGAATCCTTTTTAGTATTGATTTTAAGCTATGATTATTAAGAGTGCCCCTACCTGTAACCTTCCTCCCTTTCATTTCCATCTCTTGCTATAATTACTAATATAATTAATAGTATCACCACTTCTATGATGTGAGCATCAATTGATTTCCCTATTGTTCACCATGAGAGAGAGAGAGAAATGCAGGTAGGTGTGATTGGTGAACAATAGGAATAATATATATGTATATGAGTATGTATATATAAATATATATACATATATATACATAAACGTACACACACATATATAAAACCTCCATAACTTATATATTTTATCCTTTCCTATTAGAAGATCATTTCTCTGAGGGCAGAGTCTATCTGACTTTTATATCTGTGTCCCAGGATATTATTTAACTGATAGTACTTAATAAACATTTATTCATTCTTTATTATTATAACATTTTAAAATATGTAGTAGAATCTATGAATTCTTATTGTGTTAACAGATCTTTAAACACAGACTTCTAATATGTGATAAGTTTAGTTTAAGTGAAGACAGGGTGTTGAAAAACAATTGACATTTCATTCATTTAATTTCAAATTTAAATGATTTGCTTATATATCACCATTCATAAGAGTATAATGAAACAAATACAATTTGATGATTGTTTTGACAACAAAGCAATAAAAATGCTTCTCAAAAATCTGGAATAAAAAAAGATGAAAGATAAAAATTATTTAAGAAAGTCATTAATATTTAAGAAAAGTGAGGTCTTTTGCTACATACATCCTAGCCTTTCATAATTCCTCACCTGTTCTGGAATTCTAGGAGTTCATTGTTTATTTTTTCAGTATTCACTTCTGACCAAAGCATATCATGATATCCATTGACAGTATTAATGACGCTGTTGTATAAGCTGTAGATTTTCTGAAGAAGATTAAGCTGCTTCTTTATCTCAAGGAGCTGAGGATACTGAGTCACAGGCAACCCAAAAAGCTCTTCTCCACCCGTGTAAGTGACATATTTTCGAAATATATTGTCAAATCGAGTCTAACAAAAATATTAGCAAAAAAAGATGCTTTAATGATTTCTGAGGAGAATGAAAATAAAACCTTATGGCATACCTAAAATAAGATGTTAGTAATAGATATGTATATTTCCACATTTAATTGTTAACCAACCCTAAAAATCACTTTTCATTTGAACAAACACATGTTCCCATAACTACTCATTTCTATTTGATTATTGATGGGATTATTAATAAAAGTATTACATCTATTTTTCTTATTACTGACAATATAAAATAAATTTTAACATGATGTACATACAATGTTACTTCTTCCACTATACACATTAGAAAGTTTACCTGGAATATAATAAGTCTATCACTGGCTTCTTGGGGTTCTAGACCAGCAGCCATGGGACCATTCTGAAACAAAATTAAGATAAAGAGCTAATAAAGTATTCTATTTGCATAAGAAAGTGGAAAGTGCCTTATTTTCACTTAGTAGTTTTCCATGTTTTCAGTTTTTATTTTAAGGAATATAAGATATGGACCATGCTTAAAATAAAAGGAATAAAATTAGTGTCACTATTAACTTAGAAAGCTTAAGATTTAGGGGATGTATTACTTTCTCTTTTCTGGAAAATTTTTGCACACACATGGAAAGGAGGAGGGGAAAGGCAACGACTATTGAAATTTTTTTAAAGACAAAGATGGTTTGAACTAAGAAAAGAAGAAAACAAAATATCCCAGGCTCTTGTTTCTCCATTGCACTGACTTTCATAATTTTTTTCCCAGCATATCACTGATAAGCTCTGTAGTTTAGGCCAATGTTACATAGGGGTCAGGAATATTACCCTCTGCTCCCCAGTCATATTTATTGGTACTTAGAGATTTAGGGAAAGAACTAACAAATAACAGAATATTCAATATTATTAAAAGGAAACATTACTCTCAAAAATTGTCCCAGATGATTCTGGGAAAACTCTGATTTCCATGGCCTAAGTGATAAAAGGTAGATGGTATGTTGAAATCCTGTAAACTGATTTTTAATCTATTTAGACTAGGTCAAAATAAAAGGAAATGAAATTTGTGGAGGAATATTAAGTAAGTTTAATCCTATAAAAATTACAAGACCCCAAGGAAGAAAAAAATTCTTTATGACTCATTATTTTTAAAAAGAAATTTTCCCCTTAAACTTATCTCCTTTTCTTTATAAATATATACATAGAAAATTAGTTTAGTACCATGTCATAATCTGAATAGAATTGATTACAATCTTCAACAAAGGTTTCCACAGTACTAATAAGTTCTCTTCTAAAATTTGGCTGCAATGTGAATAATTCATGCTGAACTTCACTTGCACGGGTCAAAATCTTCTCCCAGGTATAGCGTAAAGTATCAACTTTTTCAGTTTCCTCCTTCGCCACCAAGAGTCCATATTTGTTCAGTAGAGCATAGGATTCCTATAGATTAAAAAAAAAGGTATCAGGTAGGAACATAAAAAACATGTATAGAAATTTTTCCTTAATAAAATTATGATAGAAAAAAATAGATCAAGGAATAGTAAGCTTTAAATCAATTAACCATTAAGAGCAGAAAGAGACAAAAAGTTTAAATAAGTCTGTCTCTTGCTAGCAGAACCAAGTCAATAGAAAGAAGGAGGGAAAAGGCATGTGAATATAATATGCCTAAGGGAGGGATGGGGAAAGGGTGGCACTCTTGCAAGCAAAGTAGGAAGTATCTTCAAGCTCACAAAAGCATCATGGGATTTGTAGTTCACTGCCCTATGGAAAAAACAAATTCACAGATACACAATTTCAAGGCCACATAGCAAGAGACTTCAAAAATGGTTGGAAAATTGAAGGATAAGAACCATCATAAATAGGAGATGGAGCTGAGCAGAATCTGTAGCTGGTTTCTAAGGATATCTTGCAGTATTTACTCCAGGACTGGGGGCTGAGTATGTAGCAAGCTGACCCCCTCCACAGATCACAGAACTTGTTCTTAGCCTGGTGAATGTCTATTTGTTTTAGTACTGTGGGAAAGTTCCAGAAAGGCTTCTCCTCTATCCCCTCTATCTCTTTCCAACTGGTCCAACCTGGTCCCTCATTTCTATACATGCCTTAATATGTTGTTTATTCAGTTTCCTTTTACTTTCTTTGCCCCCAAAAGTGTGATGATTAAAGAAATGTTCTATGTGACCTAATTAAAGCACATGAGCGATTGTTGGAATAAAACCATAAAGACTACTTGAAATCTAGACAGAAAGAAATATTAGAGTTAAACTTGTTCTAATGACCAGATGCAGGACTGATCCAGGGGCTCAGAGTATTATATTTTACTAATAGCTGGAATGAAGAATTTGTATTTTTTTAAACTCCATAAATTAGCAGGAATTCCTGTAGATTCAGGCAGATGCCCCTGGTGAAAACTACAAGCTTATCTCTGATATCCAGAAGATGCTTTGAACTAGGGTGGTTTGGGCAGTTTGAACTGTCCAGGGAATTGTTGGGGAGTAAAAATGAGTACCAGAGAAGAAAGTCTCATCCCTAAGCCAGTTCTATGCTCAAGGATATGAGTGTTTTGAGGGAAAAAAACAGCTCTTCTATATTTCTGTTGGGCTAAGGAAATAAAGAGAGAGTTCCAATTGAGTTCTGCCTTCTGCAGCACCATCTAGAGTTTACACAATAAATATCTTTGCCATTTAGCTCACACTCCAAGGCATAACATGTCTTATGAAATTATCTAGTGTACTTTAGATATTTATGTCATTTATTATTTCAGGGATTAAAGGAACTGAGGAAAAGAAAAACCAGAAATCTGTCAAAAGTACTTCCCCAAAGTAGAATTCAGGAACTGTGAATTTAGTGCTCATCTTGATCTTTAGAATTATTCAATAATGTAGCTGACAGTTCAGTAATAAGCCTAGTGTCACTAAATTATATAATAGCAATTTTTCTAACTTTAATATAAAATAATGGATCTTGTAGCCCACTTCTGCCAAAATATCTTCATACACATACAAAAACACACAAGTACGTGTGCACACACACACACACACACACACAAGATCATAGCTATTATTTTCATGTACAAAAGAAAAGTAATATCTTTTAGAAGAAGGAGTTGTGAACTCAGCTTTTCTGGGATAAGTTCTATTTTAATTAAAGGTTAAATTATGAACTACTTTAAGGAAATCATTTTTTATTACTTAAAAGTACATAAATTAATCTATAATAACTACAGCATTACTACTACTAAAAATATTTCCCCCTCAAATCTCATTTAATCAGTTTATATGTCTTATACCCCTTTCTTCCTGAGTAGAACAAAGAGCAATTTCTTTCCACTCCAGATCAAATTAGCACAAAACTACTGAGAATCAAATAAATGGCTATAGTGGATAACCATGCTAATAACAAAATATTTTTATTAGTAGTACTCTTTTTCTTGTTCTTTACCTCAATAGGGCCAACTTGAAAGTCTATAGAAATTTGCTGTTCTCTGATTTCTTTAAGTGCAGCCATTGCTATCCTGATGTCATCCAAGTCTTTAATTTGACGATTTAATTTTTTATTGAGGTCTTCAACCAAAGTAAAAACATTTTCCATTTCAGTTTTGTATTTCTTGTTACAATGATGGCCTATGTTAATCATCCAGGCCTTGGTTTCTACAGTCAATGCCATCTTTAGGTCAGCTATAAAATATAAAGTTCAGAATATATTTTGGAGAAATTAGAACACTATCTGCCAAATCCAACAACCCAAAGTCTCCTTAATTTAGAGTGACCCTAGACACTGCTAAAAATCTCTCTCCTTTTATTCTCTTCCTTCTTTTTCTCCTCTGTGTTCTGTACATATGTATATATATATATATATATATATATATATATATATATATATATATATATATATATATATGTGGAAGGGTGGTAGGTTTATACCTCTTAATTCTCCAGCTCTCAAAAATTCAGACTAGAAATATTTCCATCCTTAAAATTATACATATCTATATCTATAGATATAGATATAGTACAATTGAAAATCTGTTACCCTAAAAAAAAGAATTACATTCCCCAGGAGCCCATTGACTTCCTGTCATTACGTACTTCCTGTAGACAAGGGATATTAGGTGGGGACTTGGAGGGTCCTGGCCTCTCTTGGGCTTGAAGGCAAGGATGGTAAGCAAGTGGGTTTTGGAATGGCTGGATTAGCCATGGGTACGTGGTCTTTTTATTTTGTTATTTTTTTATTCCTTTATTTCTAATGATCATTAATAAATCTCCTAAAATATAACATTTTATTTATTTGAGATTAATTTTAATTTTACCATGCATATATATTTAAATGCTTGCCCTTATAAGAATCCAAAGCACATAGTAAAATAATAAAAACTACACATCAAATATCCATTGCCCTTGAAGAAAAACCTCTAAGGTTTTTTATATCTTTATTTCTTGAAAAAGCTCAATTTTAATACCAAATACATCAGATGTGTTCCCTTTCTCTAAATAGCATTCATTTTCAGTGCATAGCAGCAAAGCATTCATTACATCTCTACAGATTCTCAAATAGCTGATTGTGTATAACAGGAATAAATAAAAACTTACAAACTAGACTCTTCTGCTTCAGTTTCATAAAAGCAAAGTCAATATTAAAGAAAACCCATGCGCTCAGAAATAGTAATCTAGAGATGAAGTGATAAAAATATTTGTTGAGTTTCTCTGAATACCTAAAAGATTTACCTACCTGTGTATAATGCAATGGCTCCTACACAGATGTATTCAGGCTCAGCATTAATTTTCTGCTCTAAGTCTCGGAAATAGAGGATCTGAGATTCAAATTCAGAAAGTGAAGGCTTGTTGCTTAAAAATTCCATAATGGTGTCTTCTTTCTCCTTTTGCCATATGTGATGGTAACATTTGAAACAATCTAAGGATGAAATAACTTCCTGGAACAGGACAGAACAAAGAAAGGAAGCAAACATTTATTAAGTGCCTACCCTGGGTCAGGTTCTATGCTAAATACCTTAAAAATACCTCTGTGGGGAGCTAGGTGACTTGGTGTATAGAGAGAGCCAGGAGATGAAAAGTCCTGGGTTCAAATATGACCTCAGACACTTCCTGGGCACAGGTTACTTAACCTCCATGGCCTAGTCCTTTCTGCTCTTCTGCCTTGGAACCAACACATAGTAGCAATTCCAAGATGGAAGGTAATGGTTTTTATTAAACATATAAAATATTTGTTTGATCTCATAACAGACCTGGAAGATAGATACTATTATTAACCTTATTTTACAGTTGCAGCAAACAGAGGTTCAATAAGTTGCTCATCATTAGTATCTAAGGGAATTTTCAAACTCAGAACTTCTAGACACAAGGCCCAGTGCTCTAGGCCATGTGACACCTTGTTGTCTCTAAGAAGAAATGATTGCAATACATTCAAATTCTAGTATGATAATAATTATTTACATTTATATAGCACTCATGTGCCAGTTCCTGTGCTAAGTACTTTATAACTATTATCTCATGTTATCCTCACAACAACCCTAAAAGGTTTATTCTATTATTATCCCCTTGTTTACTTATGAGGAAACTGAGGCAAAGGTTAAGCAACTAGTCCAGGGTCACAAAACTCTTAAGTATCTAAAGCTAGATTTGAACTTTGGTCTTCCTGACTCCAAGCAGAGCACTCTAGCCACTGTGCCGTCTAGTTGCCTCTAGGCATCAATGGTTGCAAGTAATCCATATTATAGCATGAAAGAGGAACACAATATAATTTCTATATCTGCTAATAACTAATGACTTATTTTTAGGTAATTCAAAATACGAACAAAATTTCACTCTAATGAAGTTTTTGTGGGTTTTGTAATAGATAATATTGGAGGGGGTGTATTTGATGGATAAATGGACATTCAAAATTCAGCAGATAGAGTCTTGAGTTTAAACTAAGATAATGATAACACTTAAATAATAGATTTGTATAAAAGTGTGTTCAAAAATCATTTTACAAAAGTTTGTCTTTTTCGTTGGCTTGCATCATTTCAGAGAAATAAATTCATGATGAAAAATGCTTTGAGATGCAATTTTTAAAATTTAAGAAATTCCAGCTTTATCTCCAACATATCAAAGAGAAACATAATAACTTCCTGATAAAATATTAGCAATAACTCTCAAAATGAACCAAACGCAATCAGCTAAAACTGACTTCTGAAGATGGTAGTGTGACTGGGGTTCCCACTTACAAGCCTTCTACATGCAGCAGAAATGTTCTTCAGTATTCAAACCAATAAGAAGGTTCAACGGCTGAGAGGGCAACGCAGCAAAGCACTGTGGAGTGCTTAGGGCGTGTTGGAGCACAAAGGACAACACGGCCATCCAATGCAGCTGAGGAAGTCTCCAGGTGTAACGACTTTTTGTGCCACTGGACCCAGGCTTCCATAACGGAAGGGTGGGACTGTCTCTGTGCATCGACTTTTCCACTTAAATCTCCTTCACGCACAAGTGTCTTTGTGCACACTCATCTACATCACAGATGAAAGCGCACAAAGACAATCATCATCCTCGGTTACCGAGAGACTACTACTAATTCAAAGGGTGACCATGATGATGATGGTGTTCATGATGATAGGGATGCTGAACAAAGTTTTCCATTGCTATGCTAGTTTAGAGCCAAATCAAGCCCAGGTTTTCTAAATCCTAGTCCAGTGCTATTTATCCCAAACTTACTGTCACTGAGATCTTCTACCCCTCAAAAATAGTTGAGTTGCCTGATGAGGTCCCCTAGAAGAACCCAAGTAATGCAGCATTTAGGTCTTTGTCCTACACATGTATTATCTCCTGGCAATGACACTTGATCAAAGGTATCTATCCCCTGTGCTGCCTGGCTCAGAGTAAGCACTGAATTAATTCTTTTTTCATTTTTAATCTGTAGAGGGAGCAATTTGAGAGTGAAAAGATAAAGAATGATCGGTGAAACCGTGTGTCATTGCCAGTCAGCTGTTTAGAAGCATTGCTAGGCACCCATCTCAGATAAATTAGATTTGTGATCCAGGGTAGGCTAGTAAATTTCTCTGAGCCTCAGTTATATCATCTGAAAAATGGCTATAATAATACTTACACATTTAGTTTATAGAGTTGTTAAGCAGGTACTTTCAGTGGTTAAATTTGCATGTAAAATAAGTTCTAACCATAACTGTTACTCCTTGGAAGGCACGTAATACTTTAGAAAGGATAGAATTAAGTTCTGGCTTGACTTTTGAAAGAAGGGGAAACGTAGGCAAGCTAATATACTATCCATGGAACTGGGAAGTAGTTCAACAATTCTGGGAAATAATTTTGAACTCTTGAGATAATTTTTTTATTACTTAATCTGCATCTTTCGGCTCAATCACACTACTGGATATATAAGCAAAGGAGGCCACGTAGCAGAAAGGAAGATCTGATTTTAGCTCCTCTAACCTGTCCTGTATACCTTTGACAGATTGGTCTTGCATAAGCAGTGTTTGTCTTGTGGTCATCTTTTCTCTCCAACTAAGCTATAAATTCCTTCATAGTAGAGATCCCCTCTAATACTTCCATAGTCTTGAACATATTCCTCTAGCTATTCAATTTGAATCAAATGATATATGCAAAGGGATTTACTGCAGTATTTTTATGATAACAAAAATTAAGTACAAATTTATTGTTTGATGGCTTAACAAATTATGGAATACTGATATAAGAGAATATTACTTTGCAGTAAGAAAGGTATACTGGAATTCAGAGAAATGTGGGAAAACTTGGATGAAGTGATAGAGAATTGAACAAACAGAACAAAGAAAACAGAATATTCATTGATGCCAGCAATGAAAATAAAAAGAATAATAAAAGGAAGCTAGATGGGGGATAGACCCAGGAAAGAAATAATGAAATATATGTTTCTTCCTAGAAAGGAGAAGAAGCCATGAGTAAAAACTTTTGCATACATACATTGGAAGTGGTCATAGTGCAATAGTTGGTTTGTATTAATTATTTTTCATTGTTTCAAGGAATGATTCAATATGGAAAAATTGAAGGAGTTCCTAGGAAGCAAGCAACTCCCAAAAAATCTTAATACCTTTTTCTCCTCCTCCCCATCCTAACTAACAAGTCCAAAAAGATGCTGCTCAGTAACTGAGTGACTGCTTTGAAATCACTTATCTTCCTTCCAGTGAGGGAAGATTCAGGAGAAATAAGTCTAAGAAGGGCAAGTCATTCCTGCTTCTGTAGTTAGAACCATATAGCTTCAGCTGCTATTATTTTTAATAAACTTTTCTAGTCTACCCTTTCATTCTCCCTATTATTGTGTAGTTTGTCCCCCACCCCTTACATAAAAATTAATGATCTTTAATATCTGTTTAATGTCTATTCTTAGCTGTGACAAAAGAAGTTTGGGGAAGGGCAATCTGGAAAAAGTGGGGATCCAATCAGTCTTCTGTACAAAGAGCAGAAATGCAAAAGAATATGTCTAATGGTCCCTCTATAGGATGAAAATCCCAAATCTTACAGGACTACTCTGCTAGAGAATTCCTTAGTCAGTTCAAGGTGATATCCCAAAGTAGAAAACAGTGAATTTTTTTTAAACTGAAGCAAATCAACAATCTCCTGGCCTAAGGAAGGTCACAGGATCATAGATGTAGATTGGGAGTGGGGGACATCTGGTTGGCTCAGTGTATTGAGAGCCAGGTCCAGAGATGGGAGGTCCTGGGTTCCAATTTGGCCTCAGACACTTCCTAACTGTGTGACCCTGGGTTAGTCACTTAACCCCCATTGCCTAGTCCTTACCACTCTTCTGCCTTATAATCAATATAGAATATTGATTCTAAAGTGGAAGGCAAGGATTTAAAAAAAAAAAGGATGTAGATGCAGAAGCGACTCCAGGGGTCATCAACTATAGAAATTAACAAACCTTTCTTAGTCAATTTGAGTCTCTCCTGGACTAAGAAGGAGAGAGATGCCCTTTGGGACTCTTAGATTCACCACCCTGATCTACCTCACCTTACTACCAGTGAGTAAAGACAGCCACAGAGTGATGTATCCCCTTCTGTCCACTCTCCTAGCACATAAGCATCAATGGCATTTTATATTACAAGGAAATGTCTTCCATGGAGCCACTGCTAGTTTCTCTTAAGGAGATCAGTGCCTGCAGCCCTACATTCAGGAGACTCGAGTGGCAAGCTCTTATTTTTATTGCAATGTTGTATATAAATGAAATCCTATTTCAAATAGAGTAAAAGAGATGACTATTGGAAGGATAATAATTTTGTAAAGTGAAAAATCCTTTGAGAGGAGGTAAAGTTATAATCTGAATATGATTTTGCAAACTGGGATTTGGGTATAGCAGAATTATTTAAAGTAGTACATACTTTCTGCTATTTTTTCATATCTGCGGTCTTAAGGATTCATTCAGAACTCGGGATATCAATAATACCATAACCTCTTTGAAGTGAAATGAGCTTTTTTTGGTCAAAAAGCATTCATTGAGCACCTGGCACATGCCAGACACTGCAGATACAGAGAAAGGCAAAAATTAGAAAGTCCTTAATCTCGCATAGTTTTATACTATTTTCTCTCCCCAACTCTGTCTCTTGAAGCATCTAACTGGTTCCCTTCAAGGCTAGAGTCAAATTTCCTTCTCTTCAAGACGTCTTTTTCTGATTTCCTCAGTTGCTAAAGCCCCCGATGCAAAATGACTGTTTTTGTTTTTGATACCCACGTTCTTGTGAACATGGTATCTCTCTCCTTTCCTTCCTCTCCCCTCCCCAGACTGTTTCATATTTATATCTGTATATTTATCCAGAACCTAGCATGGCTCCTGACACAGAGGAAGTGCTTAATAAATGTTAGTTGATTGAAAGGTTCCCTTTCTAATAACCAAAGATCCCTGTGACTAAAGGAGACTTCAAGGACTATATACTGTAACAGTTAAAATTAGTTTCTCTGCCAAAAGTATTGTATTTTTATGAGGTTTATTAAAGATTAAAAAATAAAGAAAATACAAAATAAGGAAAGCACGTGCAACCTACATCTTGCCTGCCTGGTAGAGAGATGCATGAGCTTAGACGCGGAAGCAGAGAGAGAGTGAAGTAGGCGGAGAGTCAGTTTAAATACAAATTGTGTTCTCACACTCAGGTGAGGACTCAGGGTGATATTATAGGGAATTCTGGGAACTACCAAGGACTTCTGGGAATTGAAGTCTGGGGTTCAAATCTCCATTTTACAATACTATTGACCCACCTTTTTGGTAGAGTTGATGATTGTGCTAAGCAGAGAGACCAATTTCATAATCTCTTTGTTGTCAGAGACACTTTTGTAATAGTTCTTACTTTGCACAGGAATTGGTAAGTTGACAGATGCCATCTCAATGGTATCTGAAAGGGAAATATTCACAGTAACAATAAGATGAAACTCTAGTTAAAATAGGCTACAAGCACTTTTTTAGAACATAACTAAAATAATGCTCTTTTTTTTTAAACCCTCACCTTCCACCTTAGAATCAATACTCTCTATTGGTTCCAAGGCTGAAGAGTGGTAAGGGCTAGGCAATGGAGGTTAAATGACTTGCCCAAGGTCACACAGCTAGGAAGTGTCTGAGGCCAGATTTGAACCCAGAACCTCCTGTCTCTAGGCCTGGTTCTCAATTCAATGAGCTACCCAGCTGCCCCTTAAAATAATACTCTTTATGGTGATAATATTTCACAAATAACCTTCCTCCTCTCTAATATATGATTGAATGCTGTGAATCAGTAAATATAGTCAAACCCTGTCTTTCACAAGTTGGGGGGAATTTCTAGGAATACTACGGAAGTGCAAATCAAGGGAAATTAAGAAAGAAATTAAAAGATAATTTCAACAAATATTTCTCATTTCCTACTTTATGAAAAATATATTGCTAAACACTGAGGATGAAAAATTAGAAATAATGTCCTTTCCACTCTCAAGGAGCTTACATTCTAATAAAGAAACCAGAAGACTATGTAAATCTCATATGAAGTAGAGTATGATGGGGTTAATGCTATGACAAACTTGAGAAGGGAGAAATCAGTTTAACTTAATAAGTCAGAGAAGATTTGACGGAGGATCAAGGAGGTGGGGGGAAGAAGAAGAAGACATAATTCTATTCCAAACATGAAAGTGGGCATAAGAAAAGAAGGGAGCAAAATGAAGCAGCCATACAGAGAGCTTTGGCTGCAAAATGGATTATGGGAAGAGATCTCAGGAATTTACCTTTATTCAGTAAGCAAAAGGATTTTTGTCCTAAGGAGAAGCAGGAAGAAATGGAATGAAGAGCAGAGAGCAGCTATGTGATACAGGGAATAGACTGAAATCAGAAAGATTCATCTTTATGAGTTCAAATCGGCTTCAGACTCTTATTAACTATATGATTCTGGGCAAATCACTTAACCTATTTGTCTTAGTTTCTTCATCTGAAAAATGAGCTGGAGAAGGAAATGGAAAACCACTCTAGAATCTTTGCCAAGAAAATCCCAATTGGAGTCACAAAGAGTTAGACACCGACAAAAGGCTGAACAACAAGGGCACAGCAGAGGAGTCAAACATCAGTCCCTTTTGAAGACACTCAAGATTAAAATGCCACTGTAAATTGTTAACAAAATAAAAATATATACAATAAAACAGATGATATTAAGATGTGGTTTTCCAGATAAATACATGCCTACAGGGACTTTATATATGCTTGTATTTGAGTTTGACATCACTGGTGTAGGGCACTGATGGTGTTCTAAGGTTAAACCTGAACTAGAATAGCTGCAATTGGATTGCACAAACTGTGCTAGGAGCTGTGATGAGGAAAGAAAGATTAAAAACAAAGACAGGAATAATCTTCTGGGGAATACAGTCTAATGGCACTTGGAATCAGGAGAGGTTTCACAAAGGAGCTAGCACCTGAGCAAAAGGTAGCACCTCTCTCACAAACAAAACCCTCCAACTAGTTGCCTCAAAATCAAAGTACTCTGGAGGCCCTTGTTCACTCAAAACCATAGTTCACAAGCCCCTACCAGTGTGTCTTCTTGTGTGTGTGTGTTTTGGGATTTTTTGCTAGTTAGCCAGATAATACAATTAGGTGAAAGAAGACATTTAAAGATTTAGCATAGGAAGAAAAGTTGAAATAGAACTTTCCTGCCTACAAATATAGGGCACACTCTCTCATAAATGCAATGAGTGAGGAGGATATGAAACAAAAAGAAAAGGAAACATTTAAATATGAAAAACCAAAAGATATTATATAAAGAAATGAGTCAAATATATAGGAATGCAAAGCATTCCCTGAGAGAAAAATAGTCAAAGGATATGAACAGGCAATTCTCAGGTGAAGAAATTAAAACTCTTTAGTCATATAAAAATGCTCTAAATCACTATTGATTATATGCAAATTAAAATAGTTCTGAGGTACCACCTGACACCTGGCAGATTGGCTAATATGGCAATAAAGAAAAGTGATAAATGTTGGAGGGAATATGCAAAATTGGGACACTAGTACACTGCTGGTGGAGCTGTGAAAGGATACAATCATTATGGAGTACAATCCAGAACCATGCCCAAAAGGCCATCAACTCATGTGTACCCTTTGACACACCATACTAAAGGAGCTCAATCATTTTCAAATGGGTTTCTAATATGTAGTTTTCTCCAAATACAGGGGAGATGGGGAATGAGTGGGAATGATGATGTGTAATTAGAAATCTGGTACCCTAAAAACTACATTTCCCAGGAGCCAACTGTGAAGATAATTTTAGGGTTGTGACTTAAAATCTAGATTTAATTGGTCGCCAGGGGAAATCCCATATAAAATACCCAAGTCAGTCTGGAAATTTATGGCAATTTAATTAATATAGAGGGAAGGATTTTAAGGAGAAGGAGGAAGGAGAATATAGGATTTTCTCCTGCCTGGCCTGTGCCAGGGGAGTTTAAAATTCCCACCTCTAGGTCTCTGAAGAAGATTAGAGGCTTCTAAGAGGATAAAGTTGGAAAAGTAAAGGAGGGAAACTCAGCCAGAAACTCACCACTGAACTGGACAATAGCTGGTAGCCACACTAAGATGCCAAAAGGCCCAGCACCCTGCTATTAGCCAACTTTCTGCCGCAAAAGGTACTGGAGAGAGGAAATGAGCCAATAAATAGACCTATCACTCTTGTGTCTCCTCCTCTAAATGCCCATTCTTTTTAGTTCTTATCTTCTTTGATTAGATTATATCTTTAGAGTTACTTAACACTTTTTTGTTAAGTTCAACTTTTGTGAGTTACTTAACCTTTTGTGATTAATTTAACCTTTATAGTTACTTAACACCTTTTTGTAAAAAGATCTTAAAATAGACTTAGCTTAAATTAAGTTCTAACTTCACAAAAAAGTAAGAGTTAAGAACCTTCATTGTTCAATCAGGAGATTACAACTTTATCTTCCCCTAAAGTATGTTCTAAGTAGGGTGGAGTAATTTAGAGTCATTCCTGATTTTGTTAAACTAAGTATCTTCATTGTTACAATCAGGAAATAGCTAAGTCCAATCTTCACACCACTGACTTCCTGTCATACACAAGGGGATATATTGAATGAGTTGTCTCTTCTTGCTCTTTGCTTCCTGGGTTGCGACTTTGGTGCAGGGCCCTTTTTGAACAGGTGACTTAGCCATGGGCACGTGGTTTTATTTTGTTACCTTTTTATTCCTTTATTTCTAATGATCATTAATAAATCTCTTAAAATATAAATTTGAAATTAATATACATTAATTTTAATTTTAACAGTGAAGAGTTCATGGCACATACCTATGTCAGGTAGTATCCTGGCATTGTCCAGAGACCAGATCAGAGTCACACCCAACTAACTTCGTGACTTCTAGGTCCTCACAGGATGGACAGAATAATAAGAGGATAGCTATTGGTATTAATTATATCTTGTAAGACTGGTTCTACTGAGTGGCTCATAGAGGATGTACATAAACTTTTCTTCTTTTCTCAGTCCTCCAATATGACCTTCATTCATATCTGACTTCAAGTGTATTTTCACTAAAAAATTCAAGACCATCCCAATGAGCTAGCTCATTTCCACTATGCTACTCCTAACAACCCTGTATAAAATCAACAGTCCTCATCTCCTTTGTTCTATTAATTGAGGAAGAGACAATCTTCTCTTGGCCAACTATAACCATTCTGCTTAGGCCCCTCATCCTATTCCTCACCATGTCCTCCATATGAATGTTCTAATTATCATTCCTTCCTTGTCATCTTCAGTTTCTCCCATGAACATGTCCAAGAATATCTCTTCTACAAAAAGTAAAAATTAAAAAACTTGTCTTGACCTTGTAATCTTCTCATGCAATCATTCTCCTCACTGTCAAGCTTTTCACCTCCCACTCATTTCTCAGCTTTTCCAAAGTTGTTTTCTGATCCACCACTCTTCTGAGATTGCTGTCTTAAATATTAAATCTAATGACCTTTTCTCAGTCCTCATCCTCCTTGGCCTCTACAGATTTTGACAGTGTCAATCATTACCATCTTCAGTTGTTTTTCTGTCATGTTTGACTGTTTTCATGACCCTATTTGTAGGTTTCATAGCAAAGGCAGTAGAATCATTATTTCCTATTCCAGTTCATATTACAGATAACAAAACTGAGGCAAACAGTTAAGCAACTTGCTGAGGTTACATAGCTATTATGTAATTAAAGCCAGATTTTAATTCAGGAAGATGTCTTCTTGACTCCAGGCCCAGGACTCTAATCTCCTATATAATCTCTCTTTTGACTTTCAAGGCAATATTCTTTGCTTGCTCTCTGCATATCTATTTTGCCTCTTTTTCTACTGATGCTCAGTATATGGTACTAGATTAGCTATCTCCTTTCCAATAAGCATGGATAGCCTACAAGGTCCTGCATTGCACCTTTTCTCTATATTCTCCCTCAGTAATTGTATCAGATCCTATAAGTTGAATTGTCACTTCTTTACTATGACTCCTCAACTATTTACAGGTATCCCTCCCATACACAGACTTCCCTAAGATGATTTTGATATATCACTGGTCAGAATAAGAAATTAGATGGATGACCAGGCCATCAGGTGACACAGAAAAAAGTTTAGAAATGCATTTTTATTTAACACCGACAAACATATAACCCAAGACCAAGTACTTACCCAAATATTACACTAAGGTACTGTACACACCTCATAAAATAAGGAAAAAATATTCAGACTTCTTTTCTAATACAAAGAGACTGCCAAAAAATTTTAGTTGGATTTTCCAGATGTATAGGGGTATAGAATCAATCTCCTAACCCCCTCAAGGTGGAAGAGATACTTGTATATTAAAAAAAATTATAATTTTTCTCTTGAACTCAAGTCACTAATTGTCAACCACCTAACAGACATATAGATATCCTAATGCAACCTAAACTCAATATGCTAAAAACTGAGCTATTCATTCTCCTTCCCCCAAAAAAGTCCTCCAAATTTCCCTAGTAATGTTGATGATAAAGGTCAACTAGTTGCAAATTGTTGAGTCATCCTTAATTCTTCCCTCTCCTTCACCTATATATCCAATCAGCAGCCCCAAATCTTTCTATTTGACCTCCATAATACCTCTACCAACTGTTGCCTTCTTTTTGCTCACAAGATTGTTCCACAATCATCAACTTCTCTCAGGCGCTTACATCTACTCTGGGTTGCTGCAATAGCCTTCAGTTTGGCTTCCCTGTTTCCAATGATCTCTCTCATTCATCCTCTATATAGCTGTCAAATTAAAACATCTAAAACACAAAAACTAACCATGAAACTCCTCGGCTAAAAAAGTGTCAGTGCTAACCCTAAAATCACAATCTAGATTCACTCTACTTTTCTAGTATTATCTCATATCACCCCATTTAAATATTTCACATTACAGCTAGACTAGACTATTCCACAGACTTCACATCTACCCCCTTAACACTAACAAAAAATGTTTTCTCTGTGTCTGAAATATACTTTCCTTTCTTCCCCAATCCCTATCTTCCTTGGATACTAATTGGGAGAAAATGAGGTTCTTCACTTTGAATTAGAGTGAATATGGATCTCCAGAGGGCCCTGTGTGTGAGAGGGAAGTATTGTTACAGTCTTTTCAAGATTCAGCTCCTTTGTGAAGACTTCCCTAACTCCAAATCCCCAAATGCTAATGATCTGTCCCTCCTCAATTATCTCCATTTAACTCTTCATATGCATATTGTATCTATCAGGAAGACTCCAAAATTACAAGCCTAAGCAACTGGGAATCAAAATCAATAGAGAAAATTTATCCCAAAAAGCACTTTTTAAGGGAAACTTTTAGATTGGTTGAGTTTTCAGTTTCAGAGGACTAAATGAAAATTCAAACTAGAGTCATCATCTTTGGCACAAGTTGGGAGTAGAGATAGTTTTCATAACTATCATAATAAACCATGGTTCTATTTCGAGAGCTGCCACTAATTAGCTAGTTGTGTGACCTTGGGCAAGTCAGCCCATCCAGATTATAGATTACTAATTACCAGACAATAAAACTGGAAAATGTAGCGTGATATTTTGAATCTTTAAAATATGTGGACCTTGACATTTAGTAAATTAAAAACTGGCTCAGAGTTCAATCCTCTGATTTTAATTTCAAACGAAGCTTGAAATAAGAGTCACAGGATCACAGGATGTGCAGCCAGAAGAACTTTAGAAATCACAGATATTTCAAAATTAAAAGGGGTTTTGGAGGCCATCCCATACCTGCAAAAGATCCTTCCCTAACAATGACTAGTACTAATCCAAGCTTAACTAGAAGACATCCAATTAGGAGAGAGTGATTGTCTCCCAAGGCAGCCTATTCCACTTTTAGATAGCTCTAATTGCTAGGAAGCTTTTCCTTTTAACAAGCCTAAATTTGGCTTTTTACGACTCTAACCCTCCCTCCTAGTTCTGCTCTCTGAAAAAAAAAATGTGTGATTCCTGTCTCATGTGACTGCTCCTCAACTACTGGAAGACACATCCTATCTTTCCAAGTATTCTCTCCTGGGCAGTAAGAATTTCAAATGCATCTCCCTCATGTGTCAAGGTCTTAAGGTCTTTAACTATTCTGGTTGATTCTCCAGGTTACCACTGTCCTTCCTAAAATAAAGAGCCCATAACTGATCACAACACTGCTGACATAGTCTTAACAAGAGGAAGGGAAAGTGAAAGGAATAGACATTTATATAGCACCTTCCATGGGCCAGGTACACCCTTCAAACTAGGTATTATTGTACCACACATTTTATAATTGAGGAAACTGAGGCAGACAGAAACTAAGTTTCTTTTTTTTTTTAATTTTATAAACCCTCACTTTCCATCTTGGAATCATTCCAAGGCAGAAGAGTGATAAGGGCTAGGCAATAGGCAGGTTAAGTGACTTGTCCAGGGTCACACAATAGGAACTATCTAAGGCCAGGTTTGAACCCAGGACCTCCCATCTCTGGGCCTGACCCTAGAAACTAAGTTTCTTGATCAGGGTCACATAGCTAAGTAAATGTCTGAAGCCAGATCTGTACTCAAGACTTCATGACTACATGTCTAGAACTCAAACCATGGTACCATCTAGCTGATGCTGATGAGGTCAAGACCATTAGAATTATAACTTGCACAAATTTTGTTTCTTACAATGCCCCCTAAGACCACAATGGCTCTTTTGGTTGCCATATCACTCGTGGAGTTTGCAGTCCACTTAACTCCCTAGATTATTGTCTAACTGTTGCCTAAAAATTCCTTTCATTGCTTATACTTGAGAAATTGGGTTGTTTTTTTTTTACCCATATATAAGATTTCAAGTTCGTCCTCATTCAATTTTATTTTAGAAGATCAGACACAATGTTCTAATTCACGTTGAGTCACATGTTTTTCATCTGCACCAGTGAAAAAACACTACTCAGTGCAGAATCAAGTACAGGTTCTTAGGCTCCTCAATGAATAAAACAAACATTTATTACCCATCTACTATATATATATATATATATATATATATATATATATATATATATATATATACATATGTATGCCAGATTCTGTGTGAGAAGAACTAGAGATAGAGATAAAGGGATAAAAAAGAAATAGAGCATGTCTTCATGGAGTTTATATTCTAATTGGAGAAAGCATGTTCACAGGTAAGTATACACAACATTTATACAGAATGAATACAAGGTAATCTCGAATAAAGGAAGGAATAACACAGGGAAATCCAAGTTGACAATGAATCACTACCGTGTCCATTTCTGGGTCCAGCCATGCAATCAGTTCCAGATCCATTTAAGCTATGCCTCTATATATTTTCTATAAGAACAACATGATAATTTTTTATCAAGCCTAACCCAGAATAAATGTTTAACACTTAAGAGAACTGAACCCCAGATTGACCAAGTAATTAGTCCAAGATCACAAGGTTATGAAAGTATTAAAGGTATATAATATAGACAGAATCTGAATCTAAGTCTCCTGACTCTAAATTCCTATACTCTTTCCATTCCATTACACATTATATAATTCATATTTATGTAATAAAATACATATTACATAATTTATCTGGTCTCTATAATATACATTTCCTTTTATATTTCAACAAAACCCTTGATTACATGTTGCATGTGAGTAGGTGGGAATTAGTAGGTAGGTACAGAGCTCGGTAGCTGGGTGGGTGGGTGAGAAAGAGAACTGAGTTATTTATAATAATTTTGTCTTGCCAACAAGAAAGCTCTTCAAGTCTCTTCCACCTCCTCAAAAAGTCAAACTCTTTCAAAATAAGCTCTCAGACAAAAAGATAGGAAAGTTAGACAAAGAAAAGGGGTGCTGTGGGTTTGTGTGGTATGTTCCCTTTTTTCCTGTGTTTATAGGACCCATTTTCACTTCATAATTGGTTACAGTTAACAGAAAAGCTAGGGTTGATAAATGTCAATTGTTCTCAAGTTTTGTTCCATAGGAATATGATTTTTAGTGATGTACTTATAATAATGCTAACAAAATTTCATTGCAACAAAATGGTTTGGAAGTCATGTGCAGATTGAAGTGAGGGAATTTAATGACTTTTACCTCCCTGAACCTCTCATCAAGTCACTAATTCATGGGCAGTGGACTGACAGATAACTCACAAGATGGAAGAACTTGGTAGTAATTGCAAGTATATGAAGAAGTAATATATGGAAGGATAGCTATGAACTGTGGTCTACCTCTGCTGAGACTGGAAGAGTACAATCTCAACTTCAGTATGAAACATTGAGTAGCACTGAGCTATAACACTAAATTCAAGTCCCAAGAAGGTATGAAAAAGTAGGAAAGAATTTCTTAGCACTTAACACAGCCCCCAAACCTCTCTCAATGAGCAAATATAAATTGAATAGATGTAACATGAATCAGAGGAATGAATCCTAAAAGATGATGCTGTTAAAGTGTTGCACTCAATATGCCAGCAAATTTGGAAAACTCGACAGTGGCCACTAGATTGGAAAAGGTCAGTTTACATCCCAATCCTAAAGAAAGACATTAACCAGAGAATGTTCAAACTACCAAACAATTGCTCTCCTTTCATACACCAGCAAGGTTATGCTTAAGGTTTAGAAAGGTAGAACTCAGCAGTATGTGAACCAAGATTACCAAAAGTACAGGCTGGCTTTTAAAGAGGTAGAGAAACTAAAAAGCAAACTGTCAACATTTTCTGCATTATAGAGAAAGCTTTTAGTTTTGCTTCCTCGACTACACTAAAGCCTTTGACTGTGTGAATCACAACAAACTGTAGCAAGTTCTCTAAGAAACAGGAGTATCAGATCATCTAACTTGTCTGCTGAAGAACCTGATTGTGGGTCAAGAAGCAACATTTAGAGCCAAAAGAGAAGAATTGATTGGTCTAAGATTGGGAAAGAAATATGGCAAAACTGTATATTGTCAACTCATTTATTTAACTTGTATGTAGAGTATATCATGTGAAAAACCAAACTGGACAAATCAAAAACTGGAATTAAAGTTGCTAAGAGAAATATGAACAATCTCAGAAATATAGATATTACCATTCTGATGGCAAAAAGTAAAGAAGAATTAAGAAGCCTCTTGACGAGCCTGGAAGAGGAAAGTATAAAAGCTAGCTTGAATCAACATTAAAAAACTAAGATCATGATATCTGGTCCCATTATTTCCTGGAAAATAGAGGAAGAAATGGAAATAATGTCAAATTTTATATTCTTGGGCTCAAAGATCACTGCAGATGGTTACTGCAGCCAGAAAATTAAAAGACTCTTCTATAAGGAAAACTATGGCAAATTTGGAAAGCATACTAAAAAGAAGAGACATCACCTTACCCACAAAGGTTCAGAGAGTCAAAGCTATGATTTTTCCAGGAATGATATACAGCTATGAGAATTAAACTATAAGGAAAGTTGAGTGCCACCTTTCAAATTATGGTACTGCAGAAGATTTCCTTGCACAGCAAAGAGATCAAATCAATCAATACTAAAAGAAATGAATTCTGACTATTCATTGGAAGGACAAATACTGAAGCTGATACTTAAATACTCTGGGCACATAATGAGAAGATAGGACTCACTGGAAAAAAATGCTGATGCTGGGGAAGACTGAAGGCAAAAAGAGAAGGGGATGGTAGAAGATGAGATATAATAGACATTGTCATGAAAGCAATGAACATGAACTTGGACAGGTAAGGAGAGAGTAGACAAGAGAAGAGCCGACACTTAGTCATGAAGATCGGCACATGATTGAACAAGTTAACAGCAATAACAACTTTGATCAGTTTGTTTCATTGCTTATTATAAAAGAAAATGATGCTTCAACAAACTAGTGATAAAACAAATAACTTTGGATAACCTACTAAAATTTTGGAATTTAAAGAATGTTATTGATTTTGTCTATCATTCCATGTTTCAAAAAGAAACAAAAGACTACTTACCTTGAGTTCCAGGCTCAATTATGTCATCCTCTGAATCACTATCTTTGTTGTTTCTCAATGTGACAATTTTTCTTTCAAGTAGCTTTTTCTACAAAACACAAAGCATCGTTTTTATCCTTTTGCCTTAAGTAATGACTTCAAAATCTCTAATGTAAACGGATTGCTTGGTTTCAAACTCACTGTGGATAATCGTTCTTTACTCCACTGGCCGATACCCTTCATGACACTGATGATACACTCTACCGCTCTATTAAGGGTCTGCTGTATGTCATCCAGAACTGGAGTCATGGAGATGTTTGGGATTGACAAGATGATGTTTGCTCTAAAAATTGGAAGGCTGATCTGCTTTGGCTTAGATGGGTGGTCACTGTCTAGATTAACATAAAATGTGGCAACATTTTACTTTAAAAATAAATGGTTTATTTCATTTTTTTATTGAAACAATTAAGGAGCAAAAAGACTAACCTAATTCATGGTGATTGAATGATTGAACCAAATCTCACGTTACTTTTTAAAGTACTTCTTCAGACCTCGTTTATCATTCTATTCCTTTTTGTGTGTGTTTATCATTTTCAAATGTGCTTAATAACTATTTTATATCCTTGTTTATTTGAACTTTTAGACAATAAGATCCTTGAGGTTTGGGCCATGTTTAGTTCTTCTTTGTTTCCCTCCTCAAGCAAAAAGTGTTTTTATGTTGTAAATACTTAAGGTTTTTTTTTTTAACTCATCTTAGAATCTTAGAAATCTTAGAATCAATACTATATATTGGTCCCAAGGCAGAAGAACAGCAAGCATTACACAATGGGGATTAAGTGACTTGCTCAGGGTTATACAGCTAGAAAGTGTCTGAGGACAGTGTTTATCTCTAGAACTGGCTCTCAATCCACTGAGCCACCTAGCTGCTCCAATACTAGATTTTAAAACTGAATCCTAAACCTTATGACCTAAGTATATTCCTCTTAAAAGAAACCCACTCTCTAAAAGTCAGCCATATTCTCAACCAATTATGTATATTATTATTTTATTGGTGCTTAACAGAAATCATTATCATAGAAAAAGGATATGAAAATATGTTAAGTAGTATATTAAAATATAAATTAAGTAGTAAACCTTTTACAATCCCTAAGGAAAGTTGATAAATAAGCAAATTGTTAAATATATTTGTAAGAAGCAAGATAAATTTTGAAACAATTCACTAAAGTTTTGGAACCAAAAAAAGCAATATTTATCTTATCTATGATGGATGGTTTTTAAAAGACCCAACAATGACCACATGGTGATATTTCCCATACAGTTCTCTCCCCAAAGAAATGTACTGCCTGGTAGAGTAAAGGGGAGCATCTGTTCATTAGACTCTCTCCTAGATTTGCAAATTACACATCATTAGCAAACTAATCATAAAAGCAACACAATGGGTTCGATTGCTGAATATGTCCCATAGCAAGCATGATTACCATCCAAAACATCTTGAAGTCAGTGGAAGAATGTAAAGGGTAAACTATTATTTAAATATTTGTGAGCATTAATTTTTAACTTAGTGAGTTCCAGTATCTCAATACTATACATGTTATCCATGCTAAGAAAGGGGTGAGAAAAAAGTTGTGAATGTAAGGAGAGTCATTTAGCAATAAATTAATGAGAAGAAAATCATATGAAAATCACTAAAGACTCCAAAAATCCTAAGATTTGGGATCAAAAGGATATTAGTAACTCCACCATTTAGAGAATCTAGACAAAAAAAATCAAAGCCACTTTTATATTATACACATTGCATAAATAAATCCATATTTAAACATTTCTACCTGAAGACTTCCAGTGATGGAGAATTCATTAATTCTTGAAGAAGTCCAGTTCACTTTTGTACACCAATAATTAAAAAAACATGTCCTTACATTCACTTCTCTGAAACCTCAACTTTTATTCCTATTCTTCCTTTTAGGGTCATAGAGAATAAATATAATTCCTCTTTCCTACGACAGCCTTTCAAATACCTGAAGATAGACAACATGTTTTTCCTCCAAGGTAATCTCTTTGAAAGACTATGAGTAATTCCTAGAACTGATGCTAATGTGGCTCAGTCAGTATCTCCTCACCATGATGATCACCCTTATCTGGTTCTGTCATTCCTAAAATAAAATGACAATAATCGAGCCCAATATTGTAGGTATAATCTAAGTAATCTAGAAAAGAATAGAACTATTAACTCCTTCATTTCAGACACTATATGTCTCAAAGCAATCAAAACTTCATTCATTTCTTTAAAAAAAAACTTGTCCCAATAATGACTCATAATTAGATGACAAACTGCTGTGTTTTTCATACAAATTAATATCTAGTCATTCCTCATCCATCTTCTCATGTTGTTATTTTTAATAATATAAATGTAGAACTTTATACAATTTATTGATCCAGTTGATCATTCTATTATATTGAGATATTTTTGAGTGATAAATAGATGATTGAAAGAATAAAAAAACAGTGTGTGCAATCAAGATACGAACTCCACCATTCAGTATATTTATCCTTTCTAGATTTCTGACATCAGTCAATTTTCAAATTAGTTCATTTATTTTTAGGTATCTTTCTGTAACCAAACTTTTAAAAAGTTAGCATAAAGCTAATTTTTGGACTAGGAGATTGACACAGAAAACATTTCTAAATTTGAACAGGCTTAAATAGCAAGCTTTCCAATAAGAAAACCTCAGTATTATTACCTCTGAAGTTAATAGTGTTGGATGAATAAGTCCGTTTACGAATGGTCTCTAAGGCACTCTTAGTAACCTTTAGAAGAGCATCAATGTTTTGGTGGTTGAAATGAGAAAGCAATGCACAAGCTTCCTCCTCTAAGATCTCATTCTCTTTCTTCTTTTTCCTGAGTATTGCAGGAGGGAGCCCAACTCCAGTCTGATTAGCATTAAGAGTTGTAAGACTTTCTGATTTTCCCTGCTCTTCACCTAATGCAACAAAACCATAGAAAATAAGTAACAACATATAGGATGAATGTTTAAGGAGCATGAGAAGAAGAAAGATGATAGTATATCATGTTATTGAAGAAACGATAGGTAGTGAAAGATAAAGTATAAAAGGAGTAAGGGAGAAAGTATATAAAGTATTGAATTTGGAATCAATGAAAGCAAAATTCCCATTTTGCCTCTGACATTTAATATTTCCATAGTAGGCAAATCAAACATTTAAGTACAATCTATATGTGAGGAGCAAGAGAAATTAAAATGAAAATGGCAAAGTTTTTGTTCTAAAGGAGTTTACATTCTATTGGGGGGACATGGAAGTTAAAACATGTATATGGATTAGTACAAAGGAGGGAGTGATTGTTGATTGATTAATTATTAAAGTCAAATTATATACATTATATTATGCCAAATTCACTTAATTTCTTCCTGAAGTATCAAAATCTCATTCCATTTATTAAGACCATGTAGCATATGTTGTTGAAATGCATTGAAAAATTTTGCATTACAGATACAAATTATTTTTAATACAGTAGTTCATGTATCTTAACCCAAAAATCTTTCATATAAACTCAAACCTCCAAATTATAGTTATTAAAGATAAAAGACATTATTATCTCATTATAATCAATGCATTGTATTTTCATGTTCATAAATATTTTCTGACAATAAACATCTTTATAAATAAGAAAAAGTATTCCAAAAAGTGAGAAAAATGATTTGATATTATATATGTGTACATATAAACATATATATTCTTGTTATTCATTCTTCCTCTTCAAAGATGGCCAATGACATCACATGGGTAATGTCTTGACATCTCCGGAGTTAGATTTAAGTGGAGCAGAGATGTGCAAAGATGCTATTTACCAAGGAGTTTGAAGGCTGTTGCTTACCCTCACCCTGGTTTAGCCAGTCTGAGGAGAGACAGTTTTACTGCAGTGGGGTGACTGCATATGCTATGGCTTCTTGGAGCCACAAAGGAGAGGTGGATGAGAAGTGGGCAGGAAAAGTGGATGAGCAGCCCTGAAATGGGCTCAGGAAGCCCTCCTACCAGAGGTGTTATACATACACAGACCTAATATGACATTAATGAATCTCTTACCTGTGTTTTCACTTCTTGAATCAACTTCTTTGACATTTGAAACATTTTCTCCTCTAGTTCGCACTTCAAAATCTAGCAACATATTTATTAGCTCATTGGCAGCTTCCTCCACTAATGAACTCTTTAAATGTAATATCTGAGCACTATTAACACAGAGATCCTACAAGAATAAGTAATATTGTTATATATAGTTATGAGTCCAATTTTAAGTATAGCATGTCAATGGGACACAGATCAATGGGCTGCAAATTCATGTTAGTCAATTTTTTCCCTTTTACTTTTTCCCCATTCCCATAGGTCAATATTGTCTGAAAAATCAAATTTAAGTTGGAAGAGAATGCAGAGAAAATGAGAAACAGCGTGAATCTGTCACCACTTCTAGAAAAAATCACTCAAAGTATATACTTTTCATGTATTTCCAATGAACAACATTTTTGATACAAAGAACAATCCATTAGAGGAATCATTCATTCCATATTTAAAATTCTATACATCCTTCAAGCCCCAATTCAAATCTCAAGGCATTCCTTTTATCATAATGTCTCCTCTGATCTCCTTTCTCCTAACTTCTACAGTACAAAATGCCTAATTTAAGGTTTACAATTTTCACATACAACTAATTACAGAGAAAAAATTATGCTTTGAAGAAATTCAAAGTTATTATAAAATATAAAATACCAATATATTTTTAAAGAAGAGGGGTCTTCTTTTCATAGTCTATAGTTATTTTGGTCACTAAATTCAAGTGTTTGGGATAGAAAAAGAGGCAAAATATAGTCCCTGACCTCAAGAAGCTTACAATTTAAAGGAAATATCTCAATTCATTATTCATACAACTCAGATATATATATATATATAAATACATACATATATACATACACACACATGCCCAAGTTGCTTTACATAAGAGATAAGAGTTCATGAACAATGGCACTGGAGATGCTATGCAATTTCATAATTAAAGAATAGTAAAATTTCCTAGGAAACATATTCTCAAGATTAGCCTTCTAGAAAAGATGAAATGTTTCTTGGACAGCACCAGCCTTGAAAATTTGCCTTATGATTAAGACTAATCATTTCAAGAGCTTAGGGAACTTACTTCTAAAGGAAGAGGGTGAAGAAGGAAAAGGTTTTTGAGTACTATGTCTCTTAAAGAAAGAAGATGTTTGCCCACATGAGCCCTGCATCTAGAAAGCAGGAAATCCTTAAGGCTCTGAGGAGGGAGCAGAAGGCTACTATTTTGGTGAGTTACTCAGAGAGTACAAGTCTCATAGGAAGGGAATTTCCTACACAGCAGCCCCAAAGACTTAGCTTTTCAGAGGGGATTCAAGTCACAGGAGATATGATAAGAATGACACAAAATGTGCAGAACACCATTGGAAAGCTAGGAATTCACAGAATCACTGGAATGTTATGTGACAACTTCACATTCAGGTCCTATGGAGGAGTTTATAAGTTTTTTTGATGAGAAAGAAGAAGCATTTATTAATTGCCTATTCAAATACTGTGCTAAGAATTTTATAGATATTATTTCATTTGCCCCTCAAAACAATCTTGAGAGATAGGTACTATTATAATCCCCATTTTATAATGCAGGAAACTGAGGCAGACAGAGGTTAAATAATTTGTCTAAATTCACAGTTAGTACATGTCTGAGGTCAGAGTTTAACTCAATCTTTCCTGACTCCAGACCCAGGGCTCTATCTATTTTTTTTAATGTTTTCTTAATGTGTTTTTATGGCTTAATCAATTTGTGTCTTCTCCAACTGCAAGTAACTTCTGTCCCTTACGTGTTAACTCATGAGTCTTTTGGGTGCTTAGTGGATTTCCTGTGGTTGTCATGGGCTACTAAACTTCTTGATTTTCTATTGTCCAAAACAAACACTTTGTATATGCCTTATATGCATCTGTTAACTTGAGGATTTTTACAGAAGCTGGATACTCTGACTTCTTGAGATAAAATTAATGTTATCATTTTTTTAACAATAAGCCATATGATTAGAAATACAAATCAAGCCAGATATGAAACTATAACTGAAATTAGAGGATTTAACTAGAAATGTAGATCTGGAATTCATCAGTATAAAAATTGTGGTTAAAGTCATGAGGATGAAAACTGCCTCTGAAGATGAGAATGTTTATAGAAATTAGATTTCAGGGCTAAAGTTTAGGAAACACTAGCAGTTAGAGGATGGAAAAAGAAAGAAAAATTAAATATGGAAACACAGAAAGAAAATCATCTCCTATGTTACATTCCCTTCTGAGATTAAAGTGATATGTATGCTAAGATATAAATAATTATTTTTCAATGAAAGAATAAATCATACATGTATATTTAATAGAAAGGGAAATGATTTTCTAGTTTTTATTTTTCTTTCCTTCTTTCCTTAATTCCTTCTTTCCTTCATTGCTTGCCTACTTATTTTTTACTTATTTGTTTGCTTTTTTAAAGACTTTTCCCCTATTTTGCCCAGACTGGAAGTGCAACAGCTATTCATGGGCCTGATCTCAATACTCAACAGTGCAAAATATTTAACTTGTTCTGGTTTTCCAACCTGGACCATTTCAGTCCTTCTTAGACAGCCTTGTGGCCTTTTGTTCCCATTAACTTATAATATTCCTGCCAGACTTATGGACTCCCATTTGTCTTTAGCCCCATGGCAACTTGAAACTCCAAAACACAAATGATCTACCATCCTCAGCAGCAAGTACTAAAGATGTATGCCACCATGTGTAGTTGGTTTTCCACTTTCAAACAACTTGCCTTTTTTTCCTCCACACGAAAAGGAGTCAATATTAATGTAAATCTCTTAAAGATTCCTAACTTAAATGATCAAAAATACTGCCTGGATAATTTGGTTTTCAAATTTAAGCAACAATTAAATAGGTCACATCTGTCAGGGGGAAAAGTGATTTTTGATTAAATTACTTTTAGTTAAGAAATGGAAATACTATATATAAAATTAAATTTTAAAAAGTGAACAAAGGAAGGGGAAAAGGAACATTTATTAAGCACCTACTAGGTGTCATACCTTATGCTAATTGCTTTACAGCTATCTCATGTGATAAAGCATAGCAGATAAGAACAGGAAGATCTGGAGCTGAAGTCCCATTTCTGACACCAACTAGCTGTGTGACACAGGGCAAGTTACTTAAACTCTCAGTGTCTTGGCAAGTCTACTCTTACTACGTTTATAAATTAGAGAAGAGCTGTTGAACTGCCTGGATACAAGGAGTTTCCCACACCAGTGAAATCACAGATCAAGTGGAAATAAAATTTTAATAGCAAATGGAAATATCGGAGTTAATTCATTATTCATAAAATGGTGCCTTTGGGGGAAAAGCATAATGTTGGATTCATTATCATTAAGCATCTATAATTTCATCAGTGCAGGCCCTCCCTCCAGTGGTGCAGATTACAATGCTCCTACAACTTATTAATGGTATTTAGAAGTTTCTGCATCTGAAAAATCCCTCCCCTAAAGGCCACCTGGCTGAAGAGCCTCTCACCTGTAAACTTGCTCCTCCTCAGAAAACAGACCTACCATGGACTCATATTTGAAGCTTTCCTGTTTGCTAAAACTCAGATCAGGCTGGTGTTGGCATAGCCCTAGAGAAGCCTACATCATCAGCATCAATACTTTACATTAGTTATGTTCTGACTGCCTCTTAGGGCATAATGGGAAAATAAAATGTCTTTGAGTTTAAAAAATGGGGTAAAAGGAAAGGCTTCATTTAAGAGTTAGAAGAAGAGAACTTTGAAGGAATGCAAGTATTCTAAGAATTGGAGGAAAAGAGAGCATGGGCTCCAGCCTGGGGGCACAGCCTGAGAAAAGGTGCAAAGTCAGGAGATGGAGTGTGGAGAGAGGGGAACAGAAAATGGGCCAATTTGGTAGGAAGGAAGAGCATATGAAGGGGAGTAACATAACATAACTCAAACCATTAGCAGGATGTGGCTCTGCAAGAAATTTCAACTTTGAAGTTAGATGTCCAATTCACATGCACTTAAAAAAATTATTATGTTTCCATTATATCCATAGTGATGTGACAAGCACTATAAAAGACTAGACTATAAACTCCTTGAGAACAGAGGTCACAAAATTGAGACACTAATACACTGCTGGTGGAGTTGTGTGAATTGATCCAACCATTCTGCCAGGCAATTTGGAATTATGTCCAAAGTCCTTTAAGAGAATGCATAGTCTTTGACCCAGTAATATCACTACCAGTTTTGTAGCCCAAAGAGATATTTTAAAAGGGTTGTAAGAAAATATTCATAGCCTCACACTTTGTGACGGCAAAAAAAATGGAAAATGAGGTGGTGTCCCTCAATTGGGGAATGACTGAACAAATTGTGGTATATGATAGTGATGGAATATTATTGTGCCATAAGGAATGATGAACTGGAGGATTTCTAGTTGAACTTGAAGAACCTCCATGAACTGATGCAGAGTGAAAATGAGCACAAACAAGAGAACATTGTACACAGAAAGTGAAACACCATAGAACAATTCAATGTAATTGACTTTGCTACGAGGTGCAATGCAATAATCCAGGACAATCCAGAGGGAATTATGAGAAAGAATGCTATCCACATTGAGAGAATTAACTATGGGAGCAGAAATGCAGAAGAAAAACATATGACATCACTTGTTTATATGAGGACATGACTTGTGGTTTTGGTTTTAAAAGATTGCTCTATTTGCAAAAATGAATAATATGGAAATAGGTGTCAAGTGATAACATTTGTATAACCCGTGGAAGGGCTTGTTGGCTCCAGAAGTGAGGAAGAAAAGAAAATCATTCATGTAAGCATGGAAAAATATGTTTAAATGAATAAATAAGATTTATAAAAAGGGAGAGAACAGAGGCCACATCTGATCTTTGTATCTTTTCCATTATCTAAAATAATGGCAAATAAGAATAGCTAGCAGTTATATGGTACTTTAAAGTTTTAAAAGAGCTTCACAAATAATCTTTCATCTGATCCCCACAATAATTCTAGAAAGACATTGATCTTATTATTTCCATTTTATAGATGAGGAAATTGATGCCAGAAGAGGTTAAATGACTTACTAAAGTAATAGAGTATCTATAGCTCAATTAAACTCAGATCTTCCAGACTCCAATTCCAATGCTCTATCTACAACATCTGTCCTCTGTCACTACCTAGCTGCCATATCACTGTGCACTACACATAGCATTGAAATGTTTGTTGAATGAACACCAAATGATACTATTAAAAGTAATATTTAATATTATCTTGTCTCCAAGAGTTACTATAATCATTAAGATGTTTTAATGATTCTAAAGATATGTTTTAAATAGGAAATTTTATAAACCCTATTCAGAGAGCTTTTTAAACAACTGTATTACTGTGTCTAATAAGACTCAGCTTACTTCAAGTCCTTCTCTAAAATATTTATGTTCTCTTTTTAAAAAAATTCCACAAAACATTTCCTACTCATTAACAAAATACACCTTATAGCAACTTTAGCTGTCAAAGAATGAGACATCTCTGATTCTTTCATTACCTCTTTCACTGCTTTTTTTCCAATCAACCCACTGTAAATCATCTATAAAACACAGAACTGGTTTAGATTTGCCAGTCATTCATACCATTTTTTATGAAAACATTACCCTTAGGAAAAATGATTACAAAACTATTTTTAAAAAGAAGAATCAATCTCATTAAAACCTTTGTCATTTGGAGAAACTCTTCACAGGTAAGTGGCTCATCCTCAGGGAGTTTGCAAAGTGGCACATGGCTCATTTCTTCTAAAACAGCATCAATACGATACTCTATCAGGTCACTGACCCGATCAAGCAGTAGTTCCACCTCACCTTTTGAAAAAAAAAACAATTAAATGAATATACCTAAGAATGGATTATGGCTCTGAGAGGAAGGTCCTAGAAAACAAAGACATTTTACTTTAATTCAGAAGAAGTAAGTTAAATTCCTGGTTCTACCATTTACTATCTTTACTGTCTAGTTGGCTTTTAGTATCTGGCACCTAACTGGGTAGGTGTTGGTAAATATTTAACATAATAACCCAAATAATAATATGTTTAAAATAATAGCCCAAAGCACATTTTTGAGTTTAAATATTATTGTTAAAATTTTCTCCAATCATTCTCTTAAATTTAGGCAATCAACAAAATATAAATCAAGCCATTATTTAAAGTGTTTGATACTTTCCAAGACATAAATATAAATACTCACACTGAAAATTTAGCAAAAATCTAGCTAGTTCAAGCTGTGTAAAAGAGAGAATTTGCAATGCATGCAAAGGACATCATCTGTCCATCAAAAGGTAACATTCCATTTGTAATGTTCCTGGGAAAAGACAGTTGGAAGCTAACCGCACAGCTGAACTGAACTGCCCTCTTGGTAGAACCTAACCTTCCTGGACTTCTGTTTGCTTTTCTAAAAACGGAGGGGGCAAGAATAAATGGCCTTTCAAGAACTTTAAAGCTCTGGATCTAATATTCTAAGATCTTGTGATTTCCACACTGATTGAGTCTCATAAAACATTAAACAGGTTGGACATAACTAATAGTCTTAAATACCCAAATTAGAGTTGAATAAAAGGAAGCAAGAGAAGAGAAATAGTATTAAGAAAGGCATCTGGAATGGATGGAAATAATATGGATTATTGAGAATGGTACATTAAAAAAATCTTACAAATCAAAGGCTGAATGATATTAGGGGGAAATGTATTGATTGCCTGTATAAGACATGAGCATTGTCCTTAAGAATCTTATCATTTTGGGGGCAGCTGGGTTGCTCAGTGTATTGAGACCCAGGACTAGAGACAGGAGGTCCTAGATTCAAATCTGGCCTCAGACACTTCCTAGCTGTGTGACCCTAGGCAAGTCACTTAACCCCCCATTGCCTATCCCTTACTACTCTTCTGCCTCAGAACCAGTACTTAGTATTGATTCTAAGATGGAAGATAAGAGTTTTTTTTAATAATAATCTTACCATCTAGTTGAGGAGATAAGGCACATGAAACAGTTAAGAAATAAACTGTGGTGCTGAATACAAGCACAAATGAATATCACAAAAGGAAGGCATTATTATTGATGTACTACAAAGGTCAAAGAATGCTATAAACAAGAGATGGAATTTGAAATAAATTGATTTGATCTTAACTTATTCTAAGATAGAGAGACTGGTTAGGTAGAGATCACAAGAAAAGAAATTCCAGGCTGAGGAAATATCATGAGTAATAAAATATTTCTAATTTTTAAAATAATCTTCTCTAAATGAAAACTCTGCCCTTTAAGCATCTAAATGTTCAGAAAAAAAAATAATTCCATTTTAAAATTGGCCTCATAAGCATTATTTCCAGAACTTTTAATTCTTGTGGTGGTTTTATGTTATGCCCTTTCTAAAAATTTTGACATTTCTCAAATTATAGAAACCAAATTGTATTGGATCTTTGAGAAAAGGGATAGTAGAGATAAAATGAAATCTGTTTATCTCCAAATTTTTAGTTTAAAACAAAATGAAAAAATGAATAAAATGTAATTGATTTATCTAATTACAGAAAACAGAATCTATTGAAATCAGTGAATCCTTGAACTATCTTGTAAATGACTTGCCATGTATTTTGGTAAAAAGCAACTTCTTTGCCTTGGGACACCATTGCTTTTCCTTTAACTTTCAGTAAGACTATATGATAATGAATCAAACTTCCTTCTTTTTGGCAAGGAGATGACAGAATAGGGGTGCAGAATGTAACATTTTTTCATGCATAACTAATATGAGGATTGGCTTTTCAAGACTCTCCTTATTTATTGCAAGGGAATGCTACTAGCGGGTACAAAAAGAAACTAGCAATGGCGATACTAAAATAAAAAGAAAAGAGTTTTAATGAATTATAAATATATTAACAAGAATGAGCAGAAGAAAGATCAGCAGGGAGAAAAGACTATAGAAGTGCTGGAACTACCATACTAAATTTGAATGATATCAAAACAAAATTGTACATGGTAGAGATCATGGTTTCATATATAGTCCTCCTTACTGTTCTTTATGTTCTTTAAATGCCCATTTTGGTTGAGGCTCATAAGTTTATAGAAAAAAGAAGAAACTCTATGACAATGTTAACTGTTAGAGCACAAAATATTTGAAATATTGAGAAAGAATAAATCCATAGACTTACAGAGCACTCTAAAAATGTTTTCTAAATATCCTTCAATGTTCATTGATGTCCAATTCAGTGAAATTAAGCCAGGCTGGATAGCTTCTTCTACTTTAGCCAAATGAGGAACCATCAACTGCTCAATGGCAGGTTGGATTTTTGACTTCACTCTCTTATATTCTGCCAGCATCATCTAAAATAAAATAGAATTGAGAAGATCAAAGAACTACATATAGGATTTGTGAGTACAAATTTAGGGATTCTGCCTCTCCTTACAATTTATTTGATTTATATATACTCTGGGACTGAATCATTATGATATTTAATTTTTTAAAATAATTATTAACAAGCAAATAATGTAAATACTTCTTAAATTAAAGTACTCTAACTCTTTTCTTTTTTATATAGTCTGTTAGTATTTACTTCCTGTCATATGTGTACAACAGAAACTGTGCATAAGGATGTCTTTTCTACCCTTTAAGAAACCATTGTTATGTTCTCAGTTTAACCTCTTTCCTCTTATTTGAAGTTACTCTCTCCATCTGCCTCTGACTCCCCTTGTTAATATCATTACAACCTGGCTCTAATTGTGATTTGGGTTTACCTAAATATGGCCAAGTTAATCGTTAACAATTCATATTCATGATAGTGACAGGGATAGAGATAGGGACAGAGATGAATAGAGAGTAGAAAGAAGACCTATAATTTCAATGTTGACAAATGCTTCTCATATAAAATTTGTAGAAATGGTAAAGTAGGTATATGGGATTTGCTGATTTTCTTGGTCACCTTTCCCAAATAATAAGACCCCTCTATAAAAACATATGAATTTATTGCTTAAAGCCATCAAATTTGTGTTGCCTTTGAAAAATAACTCTGTGGCTCATTCCATCTTTGTTTTCTTCAATACCCTTCCTACTACTTCATGGAGTAAATCCAGGACCATGAGTTTGAGAACTGAAATTAAAAAATCCCACGGTCCTTCAAGATGAAAAAAGATAAAAAGCTTTATAGACCTTTTCCCATTTTCTGAGTATTTGTTGCCCTTCTTGTTTTGTCCTTAAAATCTGAGGAATGACTTTATTTAGTTGGTTCATTCTAGCCACTACTTCTTATGTTTTGTGAGGTAATTTTGAGGTAACTAGGTTGCCCAGTGATAGAGAATGGTGCTTAGAGTCAGAAAAACCTGAGTTGAAGTCCTGACTGAACACTTACTAGCTGTATAACTTTAATCAAATTGTCTAACCTTTGTAGTTTAAGTTTAGTGATCTGTAAAATGTGGATAACAACAGTGTCTATCTCATGAGATTATTGCAGTGATCAAATGAGATAATAAGGGTAAGTGCTTTACAAAAGCACCTTATGAATTGCTGTGTTGTATTGTATAGGGTTTTGAGGTTTTGTTTGTTTGTTTGTTTTTATTCAGGGCTACACTAATCTCTCTTCTTAGTAAGAAGATTAAAAGTTGCTCAGGCTATGTGTAAGCTCTTTTGGATTCTGTTGTGGCAAGTGATAAACATCAAATAAACTTCTTTATAAAATGGTTAAAATTGGTGTTAATGTCCACTGTTCCACCTATTTACCACACTTCAGTGTCCATAGATCATTGAAATAAATGAGATGAGAGGCGTAGAGGCAGCTAAAGTTCAGACCTCTGAAAACCCTTCCTCACCAATTAAAAACAAAATCCTCCTAGGGGACTGAAAACCAAATCTAACAACAGGACAGAGCTAAGGAACCCTCTTGCTGTACTAAACTTTAAAAAAGCCTGAATTCGAGAACACTCGGGTTTAAGGGAAAAGATAAAGGAAGGTCCCAGGAGCCCTCCCCCACCTATAGTGCTGAGCCTCCAGCAGTGGCTGGAATTGCTGGGAAGGAAAGGGTACTAATCTAGAGGGAGTACCTTGTTGGAAAAGCTGTGCCAGGCTCAGGGCTTTGAATACAGTCGGGGTGGAGGCAGATGGAGGAGAACCTCAAAGAAGGCAGCTCAATTGCAGCTGAGACACTCCATATTGCCCCCCCTTCCTGCGGTTTTGGCCTCAGGGCACATCAAACTCTGCAAGATCAACTCCTTGATCTTATTAAGCCTTCAGAGAGCAGGGAAGCTCAAGTTCCAACACTCCTCCCCCACAGACTGCTCTGAGAGTGTTGCTAAGCTCCAAGGGTGAAAGTTGACAGAAAAGCACAAACCCACAGATCCAGCACATAATGAGAGGAGCAAAACTACAGGCAACTAGGGGGGGGGGAGCGGGAAAATATGAGCAAACAACAGAAAAAAGAAAGAAGAAATCACAATCAGCAGCTTCTATGCAAACAATGAACAAAGAGCAAATATAACAGAGGGAGATCAAGGAACACCAAGCAAAAACACAGAAACTCCAGTGAATTTGACACAGGCTTTGGAAGAATTCAAAACACGATTCAAAAAACAACTAAGAGAGGCTGAAGACAAATGGGAAAAGAACTTAAAAATCAAGATAAGTCATCTGGAAACAGAGGAACTAAAACAAGAAAACAGTGTCTTGAAAACCAAAATTAATTATCTTGAAAATGAGTCAAAGGAGATGAAAGATGAGGCAAAGAAAATGAAAGATGACCTCCAAAGAAAATTAGAACAGAAGGAGGATAACCAAAATGCCAGGGATGAAATTCAATCCTTAAAAACCAGAATAAAACAATTAGAAGCAAGTGACTTCACAAGGCATCAGGAAACTATAAAACAAAATTAAAAGAATAAAAAAATTGAGGAAAATATGAAACACCTCATTCACAAAACAGAAGATTTAGAAAATTGGTCCAGGAGAGATAACATAAGAATCATTGGTCTACCAAAAGACCATGACAAAAGAAAAAGTCTGGACATCATCCTACAGGAAGTTATCAAAGAAAACTGCCCCAATATTCTAGAACAAGAGGGAAAAGTGGAGATTGAAAGAATCCACAGATCACCTCCTATACCAAATCCCCAACTGACAACACCAAGGAATGTTATAGCCAAATTCAAGAACTACCAGAACAAGGAAAAAAACATTGCATTCTGTTAAAAAAAAAAGTCATTCAGATACCATGGAACCAGTGTGAGGATAAAATATGATCTGGCTGCATCTACACTGAAGGACCGAAAGGCATGGAATATGATATTCCAGAAAGCAAGGGAACTAAGTCTACAACTAAGAATCAACTACCCAGCAACACTGACTATTTTCTTTCAGGGGAAAGTATGGTCATTTAATAAAATAGAAGAACTCCAAGCATTCATAAAGAAAAGACCAGACCTGAACAGAAAATCTGATGCCCAAGCACAGAACTCAAGACAATCATCAAAAGGTAATTAAGAAAGGGGCTAAAAACAAAAACAAAAAACAACTTTTTTAAGGGTCCCAATAAGATAAAATGATATGTATCCCTACAAGAAAAGAGGATATTGGTAACTCTTAAAAAGTATTATTTTCACGTGGGTAGCTAGAAGAATTATACTTAGAGGGAACAGTGACAAACTATATATGATGAAATGCCAAGACATAAATGTATATATAGATATATTTATGCATAAATATATGTATATGCATATGTATATATATACAATATGAGTTTAAAAAGAGGTTAATACTAAGGGAAATGAGAAAAGAAAAAATGGGGTAAATTTATATGTCACAAATGTAACCTTAAAATTCCTTAGACTTATAAATGTTGGAAATTTCACCATTGGGAAATTTCATACTTGGAAAATTTCTTACTGATAGTGTATTAGAATGTGAACCCCATTGGCATGGGAGGTTCCTCCTCCTCCCTTCTTAAGATTACTTTAGGACAGAAACCTTTTGCTGAACAATGGAAAGGACTTTGACCTATGCTTAAGCATAGAACAGGAATTTCTTTGAGTCATGATTGATTTTAGAATTGATACAATGGAGATACTTGGAATCAATCTCCACCCTACTCAGTCCTAACAGGATTGAGGAAGGGCTGCAGCATAGATCAAAATTTAATTATTCCAATCTCTACCATACTCAGGTTAACAGGATTTAGGAAGGGCTGTAGCAAAGGATCAAAGATTTAATTATTTGAAAATATGACCTTCAACAGACATTTGCAAAGCCAGAGACCTCTGGGCGGTCCTGGGTTAAGCTAGAGCCTCCATTGGCACAGGGAAATTGATGGACAGTGATTGGTAGATGTGAGAACTGAGGGGAGGGAACTTGGATGGTTTCCTTAAAGATAGAGGGGTCTGAAGACTCAAGGTGGTGGTTGAAGAGTTGTCTGAGTGGTTGGAGTGTGCTCTGAGAATCTTGCTCTGAAGGAAGCTGAAGGTGGGGGCCTCTGAGACTGTTTCTCCATTTTTGGTCACGTGAGTAATAGGGACTGATCTCTTTTCTTTGCCCCAGCTTGGGCTTGGGCCTTTTGGCCCAGCCTAAACAGAAGGGGTATTTAAGCCCTATTCCCTTCTCTCCCCTTTCTCTCTCCCTCTCTCTCTCTATCTCTAATTCCTTTCTTCCTCCTGTTTGTAATTAAACTCCATAAAAGGTTGACTGCTGACTTTTCATTTAGGGATTACATAGCTGAATTCCTTGGCGACCTTAAATTAATATATATCAGTCTTTTAAAGTGATTTCCTTGTCACAAAAGAGGTAAGAGATGTGAATGAAATCTTAGAAAAATTAGAATTAGTAGATATGTGGAGAAAAATAAATAGGTATAAAAAGGAATACACCTTCATTTCAGCAGCACATAGTTCATTCACAAAGATTGATCAAGTACTAGGGCATAAAAACATTGCAAACAACTGAAAAAGAGCAGAAATAATAAATGAAACTTCTCAGATCACAATGCAATGAAAATAATAATTAGTAAGGGTACCTGGAGAGGCAAATCAAAAATTAATTGGAAATTAAACAATACGATTCTCCAAAAAAGAAGGACTTATAATCCCAGATCTCAAACTATACTATAAAGCAGTGGTCATCAAAACAATTTGGTACTGGCTAAGAGACAGAAAGGAGGATCAGTGAAATGGACTTGGGGTAAATAGCCTCAGGAAGACAGTCTGTGATAACCCCAAAGATCCCAGCTTTTGGAACCCAAATCTACTATTTGATAAAAACTACTGGGAAAATTGGAAGACAGTATGGGAGAGATTAGGTTTGGATCAACACCTCACAGCCTACACCAAGATAAACTTAGAATGGGTGAATGATCTGAATATAAAGAAGGAAACTATAAGCAAATTAGGTGAATACAGAATAGTATACATGTCAGATCTTTGGGAAAGGAAAGGTTTTAAAACTAAGCAAGAGTTAGAAAAAATCACAAAATGTAAAATAAATAATTTTGATTACATTAAATTAAAAAGGGTTCGTACAAACAAAACCAATGCAAACAAAATTAGAAGGGAAGCAACAAATTGGGAAACAATCTTCATTACAAAAACCTCTGACAAAGGTCTAATTACTCAAATTTATAAAGAGCTAAATCAATTGTAAAAAAAATCAAGCCATTCTCTAATTGATAAATGGTCAAGGGACATGAATAGGCAATTTTCAGTTAAAGAAATCAAAACTATTAATAAGCATGTGAAAAAGTGCTCTAAATCTCTTATAATCAGAGAGATGCAAATCAAAACAACTCTGAAGTGTCACCTCACACCTAGCAGATTGGCTAAAATGACCGCAAAGGAAAGTAATGAATGCTGGAGGAGATGTGGAAAAGTTGGGACATTAATGCACTGCTGGTGGAATTGTGAATTGATTCAACCATTCTGAAGGGCAATTTGGAAGTATACCCAAAGGATGCTAAAAGACTGTCTGCCCTTTGATCCAGCCATAGCACTGCTGGGTTTGTACCCCCAAAGAGATAATAAGGAAAAAGACTTGTACAAGAATATTCATAGCTTCATTCTATGTGATGGCAAAAAAAAAATAGGAAAATGAGGGGATGCCCTTCAATTGGGGAATGGCTGAACAAATTTTGGTATCTGTTGGTGATGGAATACTATTGTGCTCAAAGGAATAATAAACTAGAGGAATTCCATGGGAACTGGGACAATGTCCAGGAATTGATGAAGAGTGAAAGGAGCAGAACCAGGAGAACATTATACACAGAGACTGATACTCTGTGGTAGAATCGAATATGATGGACTTCTCCATTAGTGGCAATGCAGTGATCCTGAACATCTCAGAGGGGTCTATGAGAAAGAACACTATCCACATTCAGAGGAAAAACTATGGGAGTAGAAACACTGAAGAAAAACCACTGCTTGATTGCATGGGTCAAGGGGTATAGGATTGGGGATATAGACTCTAAATGATCATCCTAGTGCAAACATCAACAACATGGAAATAGGTTCTGACCAAGGACACATGTAAAACCCAGTGGAATTGTGAGCCGGCTATGGGAAGGGGTGGGGCAAGGGGAGGGAATGAAAGAATATGATTCTTGTAACCAAGGAATAATGTTCTAAATTGACTAAATAAAATTTTCAAAAAAATAAATAAATAGGTGAGATGGTAGATTTTTAATCATATGTCATATCTTTATCTCACCTTTATTCTACTATTTTATATTAATGTTTACTTTTGCTCTAATAAATCAGTATTATGATGACACATAGAGATGATCTAATATATCAGTAGAGTGATTTCCTATCCATTAAAATATTATCAATTTTAATTTTATGGTGTTTCTTGGTGCTTATTGTTTCTAGTACCTCCTTTTTTCTCAAAGAAAGTTTTTGGATTATATAAGTTTGTAGCTTCTTTGGAATCTACCAGTCTTTTGTCTCTCTCATTTCTTAATTCTGACCAATAATTTCAAACATTTTCGCTGTCCTTAACTATGCCCATCTTAAAGTCACAGGCATAAAAGTCATCAAATATTTGAGAATATGTTGACTTAATTTGGACACTTATCAAGTTTTTTTCATGGAATGTCTGCTTTCTCATTCTGTATAACAAATGTTCATTCATAAGGTGCCAATATTTTATGGTGATTTTCCCCAAATATTTATTACCAGGATTATGATATGAAATGACCTAGTGAACTGTGAAATGGTATTTCTTTTTGCCTTTGGACACAACTTCACTAACTCTGTGACTTACTTCTCAAAAAATTTGTGAGCCATTTTACCTACAACTTCCTCTCATCTTCTGACTTAATTTTTAGTAAAAATATCAAGGTTAAAATGATTCAATCAGTCCAAAAATAAACCTGTTCATTATTTGTTGGAAAAGGATCTTACACTTAAAATATCAATAGCTAAGTTGGTGTTTAAGAAGATATAATCAACCAACTGATTCTTAACACCCTATGCCCCCTACCCTACCATTCTGTCACCATCAAACAAATAATAAATCAACAAACCATTGGTAAATGCCTACTAAGTACCAAGCATTGTGCTGGGTGAAGGGAACATGACAAGAAAACTCCCTCTGCCTTGAAAGAACTTATACTCAATTACTGAAACACAATATGTCCACAAAAGAGGAAATATGTGACATATTCAAAATAAATACAAACTATCTGGTGGGGAGGGAGCACTTATAAATGGGCAAATCAGGAGAGGTCTCTTTAAGAAAGTGCCATTTAAGCTCATCTTTCAAGGCACATAGGAATTCCAAAGACACAGATGAAGGGAAAAAAGCATTCCAGATATGGGGGACAGTCTTTGCAAAAGTGCAGAGTTGGGAGATGGAATGTTAGAAAAATATCCAATAGGCCAGTTTTTCTGGAACATAGAGTGAATGAGGGGAAGTAATATGTAATAAACCTGGAAAGAATATCTTGAGCCAAAGTGTTAAGGATTTTAAATATCAAACTAAGGACATTTATAGTTGTGTGTGTGTTTCCTGGAATCATTAGAGTCAATAAAGCTTCTTAAGCAGAGAAGTAACACTGTGAGAACTATTCTAGAGATGCATGTATTAAGTAATTGTGTTGAATGTGAACAAGAATATAGAGAGGTTAGATAAACCATCTAGGATTGTATATAGTAAACAAAGAACAGGAAATAACAACACACATCTGGTAGTGGGTAGGATTTACGTAATGATCCTTCAAAAGAGATTAAGAAGCTTTTTCAGACAGGTAGAAAGAGAACTAAGACAAAAGCAATGTCACAAAAACCCCAAAAGGGAAGAATACCTAGAAAGAGGAATGATGAACAGTATCAAGTGCTACAGAAGTCAAAAAGGATGAACTTTGGGTGGCAAAGTGAAGTACAGAAGTGTAAGAGGCAGCAACACAGCTGACTTCTCTCAACATTTCCCTCCAAACAATTTAAAAATAACTCCTCAAATCAGATTTTAGAGGCAGAGTCAATGACAGATCAGAGTGAAACATTTTCCAATGTTAGACAACTTGGGAGGTTTGTGGCAAAGATCTGTGATACTGGAATGGGATCTGGTCCAGAGCACACACTATAGCATCACCAGAAAAGGACATTAAAGGCTACTACCAATTTCAATGACAGCAGCAGAAGCTCGTGAGCTTTCAGCCCAGATAGAGTAAGTGGGTCAGAAAACTGGTAAGACAGATAACAGGGATCCTTTGCTGGGACTGGGGACAACTGACACTGACTGGTAACTATTATGCTTAAGCAGTTCTGGGTCACAGTTGTAGGGTAGAAAGAAGCATTTATTATCAGTCATAAATGAGCAGGAACCTCAGCTACAGTTCAAGGGCAATGAGGAGCACTGCTACTTGTGGTCACAGAAGAGCAAGAATCCTGGTCATGGTTCCAGAACCAAGAGGAGTCCTAATGCTTGCTGTTACAAAGGAGCAAAAGCCCTTCCTAGGTAAACAACAGAGTGAAGACTAAGAGAGCAATGACCTTTCCATATTGGAAACACCAAAACTATAAAACCTTCATAACTAGCTCTAAAAACAGCAGCATGAAAAAGCTTAAAATTTGGAACAGTTCCTCCCCACTCCCAAGTGAGCAGAGTACAATTTTAAATATAAAGTTCAAAGTCAAGAAATAGGCTATAAAAATGAGAAAACATCAGAGAAGAATATGACCATAAAAAGCTACATGGTGATAGAGAAGACTAAGACATGAACTCAGAAGAAGACAAAAATGTGAAAACAGCTACAACAAAGCCTCAAAGAAAAATGCTAATTAAATCCAAGACCATCAAAAATTCCCAGAACACTAAAAGAAAGAGGTGAGTGAGAGAAGAAAAACTAGAGAAAGAAATGAAAGTGCTGAAAGAAAATTATAAAAAAGACATAAAACACACTTTGGTAAGAGAGGCACAAAACAATCCTGAGGAAAATAACATCTTAAAAAAACAGAATTGGACAAATGCTAAAAGCACACATATTCACTGAAGAAAAGAACTTCTTAAAAGCAGAATTGGCAAAATGGGAAAAGGGGTACTAGACTCCAACAATATGTTGTTTATAAGAGACACACTTGAAACAGAAAGACATAAACAATTAAAATTAAGGACTAGAAGAGAATCTATTATGCTTCAACTGAATTAAAAATGAGAGAGTTGGCAATCATGGTCTCAAACAGTGCAAATTAAAAATCAGACCTAATTAAAAGAGATAATCAGGCGAAAGTATATTTTGTCAAAAACTACCATAGATAATGAAGTAATATCAAAAAATTAAGTGTGAATTTTTCTGATAAAAATCTTATTTCTATAATACATAGTGAATTGGGTCCAATTAATAAAAGCAAGACCCATTCTCCAATTGATAAATTGTCAAAGGATATGAACAGATAGTTTTCAGAAGAAATCATAGTCATATAAAAATGCTCTAAATCACAATTGATTAGAGAAAATAAATTAAAATAACTCTGAAGTACCATCTTACACCTATCAGAAATGATAAAGCTGGAGGGGATGTGGGAATTGGGACACTAATAAACTCTTGGTGGGGTTATGAACTGATCTAATCATTCTGGAGAACAAACTGGGACTTATGCCCAAAGGGCTAAAGAACTATCCTAACCAACAATAACAGCTCTAGGTCTATAACTTCAAAGAAATCAAAGAAAAAGGAAAAGGATCTATATCTACTTTTTGTGTTGACAAAGAATTGGAAATTGAGAGGATATTCATCAATTGGAGCATGTTTGAACAAGTTGTGGCATGTGATTGTGATGGAGTTCTATTGTGCCATAAGAAATGAAGAAAGGGGTGGATTATGGTGGGGGGTAGAAGGGGAGAATGACAAGATCTTTATGAACTGATGCAAAGAGAAGTGAAAAGAACCAGGAGATCACATACACAGTAAGAGCAACACTGTAATGATGATCAAGTGTGAAAGACTAGGCAGCTCTGATTCAACATAATTCCAAAGATCTCATGATGAAAAACTATTATCCACCTCCAGAGAGAATTGATGAACTCTGCGTGAAAATTGTAGTAGTGTTTCTTGCTTTCTTTATTCTTCTGGATTTCTGTGTTATGACCAACATGGAAATGTTCTTCATGATTTCACACATAAAAAAAGAATGAGCCCCAAGAAAAAGTCACTGGAATTATCAGTAAAGGGATCTTTGGAAACCTTTTAAAAAGTAATCAAGTAGTAGAAAAAGGAAGTAGATTGCAAAGGGCATCTTGATCTAGTTTATATAGGATAAAGTTGTAGAAAAAGGAACAGGAGCAGACAGAAGGACTTGAGTCAAATAAAAGGAATGTAGCACAGGATGCAGGTGATTTTGGTGGGCATGTGGAAGTAGTGTCATACTTAAAAAAAAAAAAAACCTATGCCAGAGTTGGGGTAGATATTTGGCAAAATCTGGAAGTAAATTTAAAAAATGAGAAACAATCTCCATACTTAGATACTCGTCCAGATCTTATTTCCTAGTTCCTAGTTGTCATAGCAAAAAGAACAGAGATGTAACTAGGTGTTTGAAGTCCTAATACTAGCTCTGTCCCTTATTAACCATATTATGCAATTTCTTTGAGCCTCAATTATCCCAAATATAGGATAAATAAAATATTTCTTTCTCTGCCTAGCTCACAAGATTATTATGAGATCAAATGAGATTATGTGAAAAGCCTCGAAAACTGCAGAGCACTGTACTCTAAAGCACCATAATTATGATTTCTTAGTCATTGAAACTATGCCTTTAAATATGTGTAGAAAAACAGTCAAGAAGAAAAGATAAAATTAACAGAGATTATCTACAGGATTTTTTTCCTAGTTCTAAAATCACCATACCTTCATTTGATTGAAAAGCTTCTTGTAACTTTCCCGTTTCTGGAATAAAGCACTTGCAAATGCTGGGATTTCAAGACCCATCTGTGACATGCATGCTGTTTCCCGAAATAATGTTAATATTTCAAAATCAAAATTGACAAATAATTCTCCTGTTTCTGGAGCTTTTACCAATAAAGAAGCCCCAAGTGCAATTTTAGTTAATTCAGTCTGCAGAGAGGGAAAAAAAATCATTAGGAGAGAGCAATATACCCAAAGTTTGTTTAGTTCATTCATTTCCCAAAAGAATTTTTATGCATTGTTATTCCAATAGACTTGTCATTTAGTCCTTTCAAATCTGGGCGTGAATTGACACTTGCATAGGTTAATTTTCTATGCATCTCCTAAATAGCAATAAGACCTAATTTCCATCCAAATGTTTAAGTAATATATTTTAGTTTTCTTTCCTTTGAGTTGTAAAGAATATACAAAATTATTGCTCCCCACATTAAAGGCTATGATGTGATGCATAATGCCCAAGTCTGCCTCCCCCAGATATTCTACTCTAGGGAAGGGAAATTGAGAGTAAGTTGCTCTATAATAGTTCAGCCTGGTAGTACTTAATAACAATAATAATCTTTTTTTACCATTCTAGTATATACTGTGATGGGTTTTAAATTTTTTTACTATAGTTATCTTTGCATTAAAGCCACAGGCAACAAATTCAGCAAGTATTAAAGTATAGGTACTTAATTTTGAACTGGCTTGCTGAGTTTTTCATAGATTTTGTCTACCTCCTCATTTTGCGATAAACATATTCATCTATGAGATGAAATCATTGAATGGTTATTTTTATCCAAATGCTTATCACCACTATTCAATTTGAGATGACCTAATATCCTATGAAATAGTGTTTTTTATTGCCCTTGGAGAGATTCAAAACAACTTCACCAACCCTTTAATTTACTTCTCAAAGAACATATGACCAGAAGGAGGTCACATATACTGGAGAATGGGGGGGGAGGGAGATGAAGAGGGAGAGGAGAGGAAGGAGAGGGAGAGGAGGAAGAGGGAGAGGCAGAAGGAGAGGGAGAGGGAGAGGGAGAGGGAGAGAGAGATGAGGAGAGGGAGAGAGAGAGAGAGATGGGGAGAGGGAGAGGGAGAGAGAAAGGGCAGAGATTGATCCTCCCCTCTCTTCCCCTTGGGGAAGACAACACAAATTGTCTTCCAGAGGGACAGAATATGCCTCCTCAGAGATCAGGTTTGGGATATGGAGGTTAAGGCCTGGAGGAGAAGGTCTTAGAGAGATAACCCACTGCCTCCCTTCATGATCTTAGCTGTTGCTGAGAGGCAGGGTAACTCTTCTGCCCCTGGAACCTCCCTCTATCCCAAATCCACTCTTCCCCTTCTGAGACCTGAATTACTCCTCAATCCTGGTCTGGAGCTAGCTCTCTTCCTTGGGGGGAAAGGTATGATTCTCCCCAAATCTTCAATTCCCTTCATTGATGTTAGAAAACCGGCAGATCTGATCTAAAGGGATAACACTTTATTCTTAGGGACTCACAAGGCAGGGAGAATGATGGTGTTGTTGGGTGAGGAAAATGGGAGGTAGGAATCCCTATGATTTAACAACTGACCTTCCCCCCAAATCCTGAAGGGTTCAGGCTATCTGCCTGCCCTCCCTTTGTCTTCTTGCCCTTCCCCCATTTGGGCTGTTCCTTTGAATTGCTGGATCTGATTTTCGTTCTTTTACAATGTGAACATATTTTCATTTAGCTAAAATTTATGTTTTTGTCTTCTGGTTTAATTTAGAGCAAAAATAACAAGGTTAATATGATTCAGTCACTCTGGGAGTGCATTTGTTCATAATCCAATGATAATTGACCTTACCCTTAGAATGTCCACACCTAAGTTGATATTTAAAGAAGATACCAACATCATGGGATTCTTAGCATGTTATTCCTCCTTTTTTACCATAGTTCTACCATCAATTAAACAATAAATCAGCGAGTTTGTTAAATATCTATTAAATACCAAGCACTGTTATAGTTGAAGAAGATATATATAGGTAATGAGGAAATAATCCCTGCTCTGAAAGAGCTTCATGACTTCTTCACAGAATAGAATACCATCAACTCGCTTCTCAACCTTAATATTCTCTTGTATTCCCTGTCTGGCCATTCCTTCTTAGTTTCCTTTGTTGGATTGCCATCTGGCTCTCTCCCCCTGAGAATGGATAGGAAAAGGGCAAATCTGGCTCAAGGCAATCTTTCTAGGTTTATTACATGTTACTTCCCTTCATTCACTCTGTATTATTCCAGACAAACTATTTTGTAGTCTTTTTTTTTCCTGACGCATTTTGGGGTGGTTTGTTTTATAGTCATTTCAATCCTGTCCAAATCTTCATGACCCTCTTTGGGTTTGTTTGTTTGTTTGTTTTTATTTTGACTATCCTGAAAAATAAATTTCTATATTGGTTGTAAGAGCACACTCATATAAAATCAAAACCCCCAAATAAAATCATAAATACACTGATGTGAAAGACAGTATACTTTGATCCACATCCATCAGACTCCCACAGTTCATTCTCTGAAGATGGATATCATTCCCCAGCATAAATCTTTCAGGATTATTATTTGGGATCTTCTTGACAAAGATATTGGAGTGGTTGCATTTTCTTTTCCTAGCTCATTTTATAGGTGATGAGGCAAATACAGTTAAATGACTTGTCCAAGGTCACACAACTATTAAGTTCCTTTGGCTAGATTTCAACATAGCTCTTCTTAACTCCAGGTCTGGTACTCTATCCACTTCTCTAATTAACTATCCTGTGTCTGACACCTAGCAAAGCACTGATTGATTAATTAATATGAATAATATCTCCTGAACAAGGAAGACAAATGTGCCAATGGAATGTAAACCTTAAGTAGAGTGCAATTGAATAACCAACACCAGGGAGAACCCAAATAAAGTTCACGTTCAGTTCAATAGTCTTTAGGCCAGATTTCTAGGGTCTAAAGCACTTCTCTTGCTTGTTGCTGAAAAAGATCCCATTGAACCCTCCTAAATAATTTACAGGTCCTCCATCTCTTAGACTGGCTCTTGAAAGCTGTGAGGAGCTAGTCACAAAGAATTTTCTGACTCCATATTGCTATCTTCCAAACTCCTAAAGGAAGAATATTATAGAAATCCTATAGGACTAAAACTTCAACACATTAAATTAAAAAAAAAAGTAGTATTCTTCTACACAATAATAATAAAGATCAAATGTTAACTTTACCCTTTCCCAAATATAAAAAAAATTCATACACATGCATGTTTCATGCTTTTCCATATCTCATTATATGGCCATCGAGGGAGAAAATATTTTTATTCTTACTTGTTGAATCCATGCCCTGTGGTAGAGAATCTCAAATTCCAAGAGAATTTTTGCCATCTTATTGTATTTCCGGACTATGTGCTTGGCTTTCGTCAACATAAGCACATTTGGATGCTGCTGAAAAATTTGCATTGGTTGCTGAATCCTACGAAAGAGGTGCCGGGCCCACAGGATCTTCCCAGCAATAGGAGGCTGGTCCCGAGCCAAAGGAGGGTCATTTTTCTGTTTAGTGTACAGTTTGGAGATCATCTCGATGTCAGCTCCAAAATTTTCAAGAAGCACCTGATATTTTTCATCAATCCCAAGGTTAGGTATATTCAACCTAATAATAAAATATTTTAGAATAAATAGAAGAGGTTACCAGTGTCTCAAGATTTTGAAATCCCTATATTCATATGACTATTCTGTGTCTAAGAAGGATGAATTAGTTGTATAATATTAAATAACTCAAAATATACAAGAAATATAGACATAACTGAATCATCTTGGTAATGAGGTATTGTTTTCATTTTTGTTTTTTTTCCTAAAAATGTAAATGTTTGGGAATACTTTAGAGATATCCATAAAGAGCTCCAAAGCTCAGAAAGTTGCATATTTGCAGAGAGAAAAAGATTGAGTGCACTGAGCAAATACTTAATTTTCTGAATTAATGTAAACTTTGATCATACTCATTTTTAAGTCAATTAAATTTTAGAGAAACTATGTTTTGGTGCTTAATTTTTTATCATACTTGATGTCTCTGTGATTTCATTGGTATGGACATTCCCTGTACCAATTTAGATACAGTCCTCAATGCCTTCTCATTCTGTAAAATTCTCATCTTAGAGCTGAAACTTTCTGTATGTGCTCTTGTCCCACTGGAAAATGAGCTTTTCAGATAAGGGATGATTTTATTTTTTATTTCTACTTCCCCACATCCTCCAGCTTAGCACAGTACTTTGTACTTACTAAGCCTATAATAAATTCTTTATTCATTCAGTCACTCATTCAGTCATCTAAGTTTCTTTTTTAAAAATAATATTTTATTTGATCATTTCCAAGCATTATTCATTAAAGACAAAGATAAATTTCTTTTCCTGTATCCCCAACCCCCCATAGCGGACGCATGATTCCACTGGGTATCACATGTGTTCTTGATTCGAACCCATTGCCATGTTGTTAGTATTTGCATTAGAGTGTTCATTTAGAGTCTCTCCTATGTCATGTCCCTTCAAGTGCTGTAGTTAGGCAGTTGCTTTTCCTCGGTGTTTCTACTCCCACAGTTTGTCCTCTGCTTATGAATAGTGTTTTTCTCCTAGATCCCTGCAGATTGTTCAGAGACATTACACCGCTACTAATAGAGAAGTCCATTACATTCGAATATACCACAGTATATTAGTCTCTGTGTACAATGTTCTCTTGGTTCTGCTCCTCTCGATCTGTATCACATCCTGGAGGTTGTTCCAGTCTCCATGGAACTCCTCCACTTTGTTATTCCTTTTAGCACAATAGTATTCCATCACCAACATATACCATAATTTGTTCAGCCATTCCCCAATTGATGGGCATCCCCTCATTTTCCAATTTTGGCCACCAAAAAGAGCGCAGCTATGAATATTCTTGTACAAGTCTTTTTCCTTATTATCTCTTTGGGGTACAGACCCAGCAGTGCTATGGCTGGATCAAAGGGTAGACATTCTTTTATCGCCCTTTGGGCATAGTTCCAAATTGCCCCCCAGAATGGTTGGATCAATTCACAACCAGCAATGAATTAATGTACCTACTTTGCCACTCCCTCCAGCATCCCCTCCAGCATTCATTACTTTCCTTTGCTATCATGTTAGCCAATCTGCTAGGTGTGAGGTGATACCTCAGAGTTGTTTTGATTTGCATCTCTCTGATTATAAGACATTTAGAACACTTCTTCATGTGCTTATTAATAGTTTTGATTTCTTTATCTGAAAACTGCCTATCCATGTCCCTTGCACATTTTTCAATTGGAGAATGGTTTGATTTTTTGTACAATTGACTTAGCTCTTTACAAATTTGAGTAATTAAACCTTTGTCAGAGGTTTCTGTGAAGATTTTTTCCCAATTTGTTGTTTCCCTTCTGATTTTAGTTACATTGGTTTTGTTTCTACAAAAGCTTTTTAATTTGATGTAGTCAAAATTATTTATTTTACATTTTGTGATTCTTTCTATGTCTTCCTTGGTTTTAAAGTCTTTCCCCTCCCAAAGGTCTGACATGTATACTATTCTGTGTTTACCCAATTTACTTATGGTTTCCTTCTTTATGTTTAAGTCACTCACCCATTTTGAATTTATCTTGGTGTAGGGTGTGAGGTGTTGATCAATTCCTAATCTCTCCTACACTGTCTTCCAATTTTCCCAGCAGTTTTTATCGAATAGTGGATTTTTGTCCCAAAAGCTGGGATCTTTGGGTTTATCATATACTGTCTTGCTGAGGTCACTTGCCCCCAGTCTATTCCACTGATGCTCCTTTTTGTCTCTTAGCCAGTACCAAATTGTTTTGATGACCGCTGCTTTATAATATAGTCTGAGATCTGAGACTGCAAGGCCCCCTTCCTTTGTATTTTTTTTTCATTATTTCCCTGGATATCCTTGATCCTTTGTTCTTCCAAATGAAAACTTTGTTATGGATTTTTCTAAATCAGTAAAAAAATTTTTTGGAAGTTCCATGGGCATGGCACTAAATAGATAGATGAGTTTGGGTAGGATGGTCATTTTTATTATATTGGCTCGTCCTACCCATGAGCAGTTAATGTTTTTCCAATTGCTCAAGTCTAGTTTTAGTTGTGTGGAGAGTGTTTTGTAGTTGTGTTAATATAGTTCCTGTGTTTGTCTCGGGAGATAGATTCCTAGGTATTGATAGATTCCTAGGTATTTTATTTTGTCTAAGGTGATTTTGAATGGGATTTCTCTTTCTAGGTTTTTCTGCTGAGCGGTGTTGGAGATATATAGAAATGCTGATAACTTATGCGGGTTTATTTTGTATCCTGCAACTTTGCTAAAGTTGTTGATTATTTCAATTAGCTTTTTGGTTGAATCCCTAGGATTCTTTAAGTAGACCATCATGTCATCTGCAAAGAGCGATAACTTGGTCTGCTCCTTGCCTATTTTGATGTCTTCAATTTCTTTTTCTTCTCTAATTGATACTGCTAGTGTTTCTAGTACAATGTCAAATAGTAGAGGTGATAATGGGCATCCTTGTTTCATTCCTGATCTTATTGGGAATGCATCTAGTTTATCCCCATTGCAGATGATATTAGCTGATGGTTTTAGATATATACTGTTTATTATTTTTAGGAATGATCCTTCTATTCCTATGCTTTCTAGTGTTTTTAATAGGAATGGGTGTTGTATTTTATCAAAGGCTTTTTCTGCATCTATTGAGATAATCATGTGATTCTTGTTGGTTTGCTTGTTGATGTGGTCAATTATGTGGATGGTTTTCCTAATGTTGAACCAGCCCTGCATCCCTGGTATAAATCCTACTTGATCATGGTAGATGATCCTTCTGATCACTTGCTGGAGTCTTTTTGCTAGTATCCTATTTAAGATTTTTGCATCTATATTCATTAGGGAGATTGGTCTATAATTTTCTTTCTCTGTTTTTTTACCTGCCTGGTTTTGGAATCAGTACCATGTTTGTGTCATAAAAGGAGTTTGGTAGAACTCCCTCTTTGCTTATTATGTCAAATAGTTTGTATAGTATTGGGATTAACTGTTCTCTGAATGTTTGATAGAATTCACTTGTGAATCCATCGGGCCCTGGGGATTTTTTCTTAGGGAGTTCTTTGATGGCCTGTTGGATTTCATTTTCTGATATGGGATTATTTAAGAATTCTATTTCTTCTTCTGTTAGTCTAGGCAGTTTGTATTTTTGTATATATTCATCCATATCATCTAAATTAGTGTATTTATTGCCATATAATTGGGTAAAGTAATTTCTAATGATTGCCTTAATTTCCTCTTCATCAGAGGTGATGTCCCCCTTTTCATCTTTGATGCTGTTAATTTGCTTTTCTTCTTTCCTTTTTTTAATTAGATTGACCAGTACTTTGTCTATTGTGTTTGTTTTTTCAAAGTACCAGCTTCTTGTCTTATTTATTAAATCAATAGTTCTATCACTTTCGATTTTATTAATTTCTCCCTTAATTTTTAGAATTTCTAGTTTGGTTTTCTGCCGGGAGTTTTTAATTTGATCGCTTTTAAGTTTTTTTATTTGCATTTCCACTTGATTGATCTCTGCTCTCCCTAGTTTGTTAATATATGCACTCAGGGATATGAATTTACCTCTGACTACTGCTTTGGCTGCATCCCAAAAGGTTTGAAAGGATGCCTCGCCATTTTCATTTTCCTTGATGAAATTATTAAATGTTTCTATGATTTCTTCTCTAACTAAACAATTTTGGAGTATCATATTATTTTATTTCCAATTGGTTTTTTATTTGGTTTTCCACGTACCATTTCTGATCATTATTTTTATTGCCTTGTGATCTGAAAAGGATGCATTTATTATTTCTGCTTTTCTGCATTTGTGTGCCATGTTTCTGTGACCTAGTGTATGGTCAATCTTTGTGAATTTGCCATATGGTGCTGAGAGGAAGGTGTATTCCTTTTTGTCCCTATTTATTTTTCTCCATATGTCTATTAATTCTAATTTTTCTAAGATTTCATTCACTTCTTTTACCTCTTTCTTATTTATTTTTTTATTTGATTAATCTAAATTTGATAATGGTTGGTTCAAGTCTCCCACTAATATGGTTTTACTGTCTATTTCTTCCTTCAATTTTCCTAGTTTCTCCATTAGAAATTTGGGTGCTATATTATTTGGTGCATATATGTTGATTAGTGATATTTCCTAATTATCTAAAGTCCCTTTTAACAGAATGTAATTACCTTCCCTATCCCCTTTAATAAGGTCTATTTTTTGCTTTGGCTTTATCAGATATCATGATTGCAACTCCTGCCTTCTTTCTGTCAGTTGAGGCCCAGAAGGTCTTACTCCATACTTTAATTCTGACCTTGTGGGTGTCTACCCGCCTCATGTGTGTTTCTTGAAGATAACATATGGTAGGGTTTTGGATTCTAATCCATTCTGCTATTCGTCTACATTTTATGGGTGAGTTCATCCAATTCATGTTCAAAGTTATGATTGTCATTTGTGGACTCCCTGGCATTTTGATATCCTTCCCTAATTCTAACCTTTCTTCTTCAGCTCTAACTTTTTAATCCAGTGATTTATTTTAAATCAGTCCCCCTTGTCCCCTACCTTGATATATTTCCCTTTCTAGCCCCTCCCTTTTTGTTCCCTCCCCCATCCCCCTCTTCCCTCCCTTTTTTATGTCCCCTACCCCTCTACCCCCCCCCCTTGGTTTTCCCTTCTCCCTACCCTTGTTGGGTAAGATAGAATTCAAGATCCCAATGGATCTGGATGTTCTTCCCTCTCAGAGTTGATTTCCCTGAGAGTAAGGTTTAAGTAAAAACTCTCCTCCTCTCCTTCTTATAGGAGTTTTCTTCCCCTCCCTTTCCCGTGTGAATCTTTGTGTGAGAAAGATTATTCTATTTGGTCTTTCTTTTCACACTATTTACACATTACATTTTCCCCACATATTAATATACATAGATTGATTTAATATAGTCCTTATAGAAGAGAGTTTGAATAAAAGAAAAAGATAACATTTTTCTCCTTTTCCCTTTCCTTCATATTTACCTTTTCAAGTATTCCATGCTCTTTGTTTTTCAATATCGAACTTTCCACAGAGCTCTGGTCTTTTCTTTGCAAAAAGTTGGAAATCTTCTATTTTGTTGAATGCCCATACTTTCCCTTGGGAGTATATAGTCAGTTTTGATGGGTAGCTGATTCTTGGTTGAAGGCCCAGCTCTCTTGCCTTTCTGAAAATCATGTTCCATGCCTTACAGTAATTCAGAGTGGAACTTGCAAGGTCTTGTGTGACCCTGATTGGCATTCCTTTATATCTAAATTGTCTTTTTCTGGCTTCTTGCAGGATTTTTTCTTTTGCTTGAAAGCTTTGGAATTTGGCAATTACATTCCTGGGAGTTTTCTTTTGGGGATTTAGTGTAGAGGGTGTTCTGTGGACTCTTTCAATGCTTGTATTGCCCCCTTTTTCTAGAATCTCTGGGCAATTTTCTTTGATTATATCTTGTATTACGATGTTGAGTTTGCTGTTTATTTCTGGCTTTTCTGGTAGTCTGATTATTCTTAAATTGTCTCTTCTCCCTCTGTTTTCCAAGTCTATGACCTTGTTGGTGAGATATTTTATGTTCTCTTCTAATTTCTTGGTCTTTTGGTTTTGCTTTATTAATTCTTGCTCGTTTTCTTCTAGTTGGCTGATTCTGACTTTTAAAGCCTGGTTTTCCTTTTCAGTTTGGTCAAACTGGTTTTGTAGATACGTGAATTTCTTTTGCATTATTTCCCACTTTTCCTCCCAGAAGGCTTCCATCTTTTTGATCATTTCTGATTCAAATTCTTCATGGGTTTGTGAAGAGTTTCCATTTCCTTTGGAAGGTTTCAGAGCATTTGCTTGTGTTTCCTCTTCTATCTCCTCTGTATTTTGTATTTTTGCTCCATAAAATGTGTCCAAAGTCACTCCCTTCTTCTTGTTTTTCTTGGAGTTTTGAGGCTTTTGTGCTTCCGTGCTATTTGCCATCTCTATCTGAGTGGGGAGGTCTAGCTTTTCTTATCTCTATCTGGTGTTCAGAGGTTTTAGTCCCAGGAAAATTGTCCCTTGGTGGGTGTTACTGCTCTCAGTTCCCTCCCAATGCTTCTTTGTTGCCTTACTCCCAAGCTCTGAGCCTGGCTTTGCACTGAGGCCTGCACTCTGAGGTGGGAGGGGCCTTGGCTTCCTGGAGTTCCAAGGGCTCCTGATAGGATTAACTTCCCCTGGGTTGTATTGAGTGTGTCTTAAAACAGGGACCTTCCCTGAGCCACAGATGGAAGGATCCAACCAGGGGGCTACAGGTTCCCCTCTGTCTCTCTCTGTTTCCCAGCTGTCTGGGTGCCCCCGTGACTGGCTCAGGTTGTTTTCGGGGTGCGGCCTTCAGAATAGCCAGTCCTGGGGTCCATTTACTGGCTCTTAGGTTCCCTCTGCTGCCTCAGACTCAGAGCTCTGGGTTGGGGGGAATGGGTCCTGGGACCTTCCTTCTGCCTATCCCTTAGATCTGAGTGATCTCGGGTTCTGGCTTTTGGGGGGCCATACCTTTTGATCCAGGTCCAGGAGGAGGGTTCCCAGGATCTGTCCTGTTGTTTGTTTTGGATTTTGGTGTCCTAGGAGTATACAGTTTGAGATCGGTAAGGAAGGGGTTTCTGGAGATCTGAACTTTAGCTCTCTCTAAGCCGCCATCTTGACCGGAACTCCCATCTAAGTTTCTTAATGAATTCTCCAAAGAAAAGTTAACCAACACCCTGTAAAATTTCTTCTCTTTTAATATCACCTCAATGTCATTATGTCATTCATTCTATCCATTTGTTTTGTCTCATTTTCATTATAATAAAATTGATAAAATATTTTAATTAAAATGTATAATTAAATGGAAAAATAAATAACTGCACATTTGTGCCCCAAATACAGTAGTCATTACCAGTAAAAAATTTTCCCTCTTTGATGTCAGTATATCTTTAAAAAGATCAAGCAAAAAAGTAAAAAAAGAAAAACCATCATTTGATCCTCTAATCTTGATATTTGGCTTTGTATATGAACTTCCTATATGAAGAAGATAGAAGAGAAGGGAATAATCTCTAATTTGTCTTGACCATAATTTATTTGTAACATCATTGTTTGCATAGTGTACCCCCCCATTAAACTATGAGATCTTCAAGGACTGGAATTATTTTTGTGTTTCTTTGTATGACTAATGCTTAGAATAATACTTAGCACATAGGAGGAACTTAATATTTGCTCATTGTCTTCAAGGAAAAATATCAGTATTTCTAAGATTTTCTTGATGATATCTATGGAAAATTATTAACTTGGTTCCACAAAAGGGAAAAAGATTTGAAAGAAAATGTGCCTTTGACAAAGGTTCCAAAGACTTAACATTAAGCAAGGGAATGATCATATGACTGAAGCAAAGGCTCCCTTTAGCTTCACTCATTCATAGTAATATAAATAATGATGAGAGAAAGGACTGTGTCAGATCACTGAGATTCCATTCAGCGACTACACTATACTGGAACTCAAATAATTTAAATAACCATAAAATTCAGATTATCTACATTTTAATATTAATCTTTAGTTCTATTTCATTTAAGTGAAAAGATTAGGTATGATATTGAAAAATTAAGCCACTACAAGTACCTCCAATCTGCCGTATGTGGAAGATCATCTGTCAAATTCTGCTAACAGAGGAACAGTAAGAGAAAGAGTATACTTGCACTGACAAGACAAAATTTAGTCATAAAGAATCTATTTAGCTAGTTAGGCTAACAGATGCCTTTTTTCTGGGAGAAAAGATATGTTTCTAAGGGCTACTGAAAAAATATAGACTATGAACCTGAATGAAAACTCTGGATATAGCCTTAAATCATAAGAGCTTTAAATAAGTTGATGAAATCCTATCAGGAAACTCAAACCAAAGAGCACCCTGGATGTGGGAAATTTAGGACACCAGCACATTGTTGGCTGAGCTGTGGACTGACCCAAACATTTTGGAGAGCAATTTGAAATTACACCCAGTTATAAAACTGGGTATATACTTAGTCCCAGCAATAGCATTGCTGGGCCTGTTTCCCAAGGAGATCAGGAGAAAAGAAATCCTATATGTTCCAAAATATTTATAGTAGTTCTCTTTGTAGTGACAAAGAATTGGAAATTGAGGGGATATCCATCAAATAGGAAATGACTAAACAAACTGTGATATATGATGAAGATGGCATACAGTATTGCATCATAAGAAATGATGAGAAGGCTATTTTTTTAAATGTGGAAGGAACTCTGGGGGATGATGAACAGTGAAATGAGTAGAACCAAGAGAACATCATACACAACTACAGAATTAATGCTGAAAGAATAAATTGTGGATGTTATCTCCCTAGAATAAACTGAAACTTTTACATTAAAAAACTTAATTTGTATGACTATGTCTGTCTTCCAGATGATACCTTCTGTGATATGGGGAGATTAAGGAGGGACTGGGAATGGATAAATCCCTTTAAAAATGAATGAATTAATTAATTTTTTTTTAAAGAAGAGACTGGGATATCCAGAGGGAAAAACAGACAAGCAGGAAAAAGTCAAAAGTTTTATGTGGAATTTATTATATAATTATGAAGAAAAGGAAACTAAATATAAAAGACTTGTAAATTCATTTATATATAGTCTTCCTCTTCTTTGTTAATGGAAATGCTTGTTTTATTTGGTTTTATAAAATATGGAATAAAAAAGCTAAAATAAAAAACTAAAAGTTATAAAAAAAACAGAGAGCCTACCAAATATAAGTATGTAACAGTAATTAATTAGTTTTCTTATAACTCTGTAACTTTACTATTGAGCAATACTCTTTCTCATTGATTTAATAATATAGCCAATATAATTGTGATTTAAGGGTTACCCTGATCATAATACCCCTGTTTCCAGTTTCACATCTTAAATTAACAAACTGCTAATCTAATGTTATCAATATCACCTTTCAACCTGTAGCAGTGCTCTGAAGTGAAAAAATCTTCAAAACTCTAAATTAATACTAAGGGGAAATGCCACAGAAAAGATATCTCAATTCCCGAACTACATAATTCAAAGGCTGATTGCAATAACAAAGTAGAGATTGTTATTTAGATAGATGAAGAGACTGGTAAGCTGGAAATTGCATAGCCTTGTATGTATAGTATATATTTTATATATACTTTTAAAATTACCTGTAAATGTATTCTTGATGTCTCTCGTTAGTACATACCTTTTGTAAAGAAAAGGTCAGATACAGTTAGGGAAAGGAATGGGATACTATAAGTGGTGGCATGTAGTATTTGGATATGGGGATTCTGACATTTAGCCAAGACCTCAGACATCTAACAGAGGACAATTTTGGGAGCCTATTAAATTGTTTGAGTTCTGAATTGAAGATGTGGGACTGGATTTTTCAAAAGAACATTTGGGTGAAACATTAAGAATTTCAATCTTGAGCCAAGAGAAAAGGGGCCAAGAAAAAGATAAATCTCATTGTTGGAAAGGAAGTAAGATCCAGAGTTCTAAATCATAAAATCTAATGTTTAAAAGGGACCTCAGAAGTCATCTAGTCCAACTCATTAGTATGTGTGTGAAGATAAAAGCAACAATAACTCATATTCATATAGCACTTTATAAATAACAAAACACTTTCCTCACAACAACTCAGTGAGGAAGATAGTTCAATCATCATTATGCCCGTTTTATTCATGAATAAACTGGCTCAGAAAAACAGTCATCAGGCTAGTAAGAGACCATACAAAGATTTGTCCTCAGATCATCTAACTCCAAGTCTCGAGATCTTTGCATTTTAACTGTGCTGGCCCAGAAAACCATTTGCATTATTCCCTGATTGTGGATCTTGCAGAGCTTAGAAGGTGAAAATGGAGATATTAAAATGTAAGGTAAATTGTTTAATATTTAAAAATTATAGTCATTCATATGCGCTCTTTATCTTGTATAACACACATAATTACACAACTCATTATGTTAGCTTAATTTTGCTGCAAGTTTTATCTGTAAAGCAGTAACGTGGTGTTTCCTGTATGCTTTTATTGGCCTCTATGGTTTGCTGCTCCTGAAGCCTGATTGCTTGCTCACAGTGTTTTTAGATGGAGTATTGGTCAAAAAAGCATGGGATCCAGTGCTAGCTTCACAATAAATAGTTAGGTAACATTGGGCAAGTCGTTTATCTTCTCTGAAGCTCCTTTTCTTCATTTCTCACATGAAGAGTTTGAATTAATTTCTGCAGTTCCTTCCAGATGTAAAGATCTCTGATTTTATCCAAATTAAGTTAGCTTTTCCCAAATGTATTAAAAAGTAGCTCATGTAGGAGTAGGGATTGGGGATAAGGTACAGGAGAAAATAAATTTGGAAAGGTTTTTCTTTCTAATTAGAATAGGAAGCAAGAAATCGTCCTAAGTTCTTTAATGTTGTTATTATGACCCTAAAAACTATACCTGAGAAAATTATTTCAAATTTCATTTTACCTTTCAAATTTCTTCAGCATCATTAGTCCTCGCTCTGTGTTTTGAATATTTTCAAATGTGATGTCCATGAATACCTGTAACTGATTCTACAATAAAAGAAAATCTGATCATGAACATGAAAAACCTTGGAAATTTCCTATTAATGAAATAGTCACAAGCTGATTTTAATGTCTTTCACAATCTCAAGTTGAAGTACAAAATGACTACTAATAGACTATATCATTCACAATTTTTAACAAAATTCTTTAAACTAAATTAAAGCAAGTAATCCTTAATACAGTTCATTGGAATCCCTTTGTGCTTGACGCCATACCCTATTACCTAATGGGCACCAGGCACTGTTACAGAACAAGGTAACAGCTGGGAGAAGGTAATTACTTAGAGAGTTAGAAAAGCCCTATTGAAATGAACTTTGGATTCAAAAAGTCCGGGCTCAGACAGACTATTGCATAATGCAAAGAGGCATTTTTCCTTGTGAGGAGGACACTTCTATGAAGGTTTTATAAAGAAATTTCAGGTCTGCCATCCTGAATCATATTTTCTCTCATTTGTTCATATCATTTATAAGAAAGATAGAGGAGGAGGAGGAAAAGAATGGGAAGGAAGACAGATAAAGACAGAGAAACAGAAAAAAGAGACAGAAGCAGAGATTAACCAAAAATACCCATGACTGAATCGAATAATTGGGCATTATCTTTATTCTATACCACAGAATAAAATAATTAGAGGAATTGTGGATAGACTTGGCCTCAGAGACAGGAAAATTTGGGTTTTAATCTTACCCAACACAGCCTGCCCCTTGAGGAGCTTACATTCTAATAGGGGAGATAACTAGGTAAGAAAACTGAGGCAGAATAAGGGTGTAGAATATTCCAGAGGTGGGGGACAGGTAATACAAAAACATAGAGAAATGAATTGTCCTGTTCAAGGAACCATAAGTGGAAGAATGTTGCTTAAACAAAAAGTGTGCAAAGAAAAATAAAATTTGATTGGAAAGGCTAGAAGAATTCCAGTATTGAAGAGCATGAAATGCAAACAAATATGTTATTTGATGCTGTAAAAAAAAAAATGAAACTACTAGAGCTCATAGATGGGAGAAGAAGAATGTGTTCATACTTTAGAAGAATTAATTGGCAACTAAATGGAGAATGGATTGGAGTGAGGAGAGACTCAAGGCAGGGAGCCCAGTTAGAAGGCTATTGTCCAGGTAAGAAGTGCTGTGCGAAAGGCCTAAAGTGGGGCCACAATTGTATGAGTTAAGGAAAAGATATAAATGAGAAATGTTGCAAAGATAGAAATGGTAAGATTTCACAACAGATTAGAATATACTGTGAGGAATCAAGATGACTCTGAGATTGAAAATGTAGGTGATAGTGTAGTAGGGTGTAGGAGAATGGTAATGCCATTGATAGCTAAAGGGAAGTTAGAAAGAGGGAGGGGCATGGACAAAAAGAGAAGTTCATGAATTTAGTAGATAGAAAAAGAGAGGAGGTATTAAGTTTAATTTTAAAAATTGTATAGTTGGAAATTCTTGAACCCTAAAAACTACATTACCCAAAACTCCTTTCTGTATTACCTAGAATCCTTTTGCCTTTTCCTCCACCCTAGGTATTCAAGAATTCCAACTATACAAAATGTTGGATTTTGCAAGGATTTGAGTACAACTTACTAGAATGATGGTGCCCTTGGATTATGGAGGGAATCTGATTTAGTAGAGGAGAACTTTTATGTGGAGGAATGTAGATCAGTTGTAGATATCGTGAGTTTGAGAGAAAAATTAAAAAGTTAACTTTCACTCATCTCTAGATGGATCTATCTAGTGGGCAATTGGAAATACTCTCCTTCCTTGACTTTAATAATATTGCTCTCTTCTACCAACTTCTGAGATTCCTTCTTTGTATTCATCAGTTGCTACTTAACGTAGGTATTACCAGAAGTTTGTTCTAGGCCCACATTGGCAAACCTATGGCAAGTGAGCCAGAGGAGGCACACAGAGCCTTCTCTGTGGATACACATGCCATTGTTGCAGCATAGAGTTTGTCAGAGTTTGTTATTAGAAAGCCAGAGGAATGAGAGGGATGGGCTGCTACCCTCCCTCTATTCACATGCATCTGAGGACATCACCACTCCTCTGTCCAGCAGCCCAATGGGAGTGCTTTCTCCCTCCCTAGTCATCCTTAAGGCAGATGGAAGTGTGAGACAGTCGGTTTGGTTTAGGCCCTCGATCTCTAAAAGATTTGCCAACACTATTCTAGATTCTCTTCTTAAAAAAAAAAAACAAAAATCATCACATCCAAAAGGACCAGTATCGTCTCTAAGAAGATAATTTATCATCATCCTTTATAGTCTGAACTCTAGTCCCTCTTCAAGTCATCTTCCACTAAGCTACTGAGTTAATATGTCCAAGGCACAGGTCTGACCATAATCAGTAGCCTACTTAAAAGCATCCAATGACTCCCCATTGTCCATAGGATTAAATGTGTACACTTTGGTTTAGCATTTAAGACCCCCTGTAGTCTGGTTCTCACCTACATTTCCAGATTAACTTTATATTTATCCCCATTACAAATCATATATTCTAACTAAACTTCTATCAGCCACTCACCAAACACAATATTCCATTTCCAGCTTCCATTCATTTATATAAGCCTGTCCCATGTCTGTTACACACTCTCTCCTTGTCTCCTTCTAAAATCTTTCTTTCAAGCCTAAACTCAGGGGCCACTTCTTCCATCATGGAAGCCTTTTCATTGATCTCTCCCATCCCAAGTCTTTAGTGCTCTTTCCCACCTCAGTTTTCTCTGTCTTACATCTACTTAAGTCTGAGTTAACTCTCTTCTATCAGCTCAGTAGAGTGCAAAAACCTTGAAAACAGAGACTTTGACTTTTTAATCTTTTTTATCTTGAACATTTACCTCAATTCCTGGCATGTGATAATTAATTTGTTTTAATGTTGAACTTAATCAGTATAAGACCAGGGCTAGAGATAAGTCTGTGGGGGAAATAAATGAAATGCCTTCAGAGGAGGTCCTAGATAGAAAGATCTCTAGTCCAGTTACTGCCTCAATTTGCCTAGGATAACTTTCCACTACTATCCTGCACATGAATTTTTCTTCCAAAGACTTCATAAGTAGGATTGGCCTTTCCTCACTTTCTTCCTTTCCTTTTGGAACCCTCCTTTACTGTGTCTAACTGGGTACAGCGTACCTCATCCAAATGCACAAATAATCTTTAATACAAGTAAAATCTTTAATTGTCTGAGCACCAGATTCAACCCCTTTTGGCCTCTTAAAAACCAACAACAACCAACTCAGAAGATGTGCCTTGGACTCTGCCAATAAAAATATCCTATCTAGTCTTTCTCTTAATATTTCCATACTACATACACACATATACTCACGTGTATTGATGGACATATAGAGATAATTTTCTGAAACAAACCTATAATTTCATGAGGATAGGGAACTCTCAAGAAAGGAACTCCCTCACTCTTCCAACTCAGACAAGCACCTCCTCTTCAGCTTATAATTATAAAGAGGTTCCTGGGTCACTTGATTTGCCTATAGTCACACAGCTCAAATCCAGATTTTCCTTATGCTGAGACCAACTTACAATATTACTCAGTTTCCCTTAATTGAGCCTATTCAACACATGTGCTCTTTGCTTTCCTATATTTGTTGTCCTTGTTTGTGACTGCTTGCTCAACTTCAGCCTAGTCTTTGTTTTCATGGTACCTGTTACATAGTAGGCACTTAAATTCTTGTTGGTTTGATCTATTCTCCAGAGTGAGTTCTTCTTGTTTGCCTGGTTTTAACTCACTGCATTTTCCTGATCCATCATATGTGCTTATACAACTCACTGAAGTTCCCCTAAATTCTAACTTCTGGATAAAGCACTCAAATAGTTCTACTTTAATATCTGCCCACTACTTCATGTTTCAAGATTTTCTACATTCTTGTACTTATCCCTCTTCTATGACCTGTTCCCCCAAATCCAGCATAGTCCATTGTCTTCCTATGCTGCCCTTTATAATAAACCCTAAAAAGAATGAAATTAAAACTGTAGAAAGAACAGCAGCTCTGGAGGCAGAGAACTTCAATTCAAATCACCTCTAATGCTCACTCTCTTTGTGACGTTGGGCAAATCAGCTTAATCCTGGCCTTCGATTTCCCCATATGTAATAAGAGGGAACTAGACTAGAGATGTCTTTGAGGTCCCTTACAACTCCAGTTTTATGGCACTGTGATTGATGATCTTGTAACCCAATGAATATTGATTCAAGGCAGGGCAACAGAATCTACCATCATGTCTCACTTTCCCTCATAGGCATATGGATCAGTACATGTGAATGAAAGAGCTAGCACAAAGGAGAAGTAGCTGCCAAAGTAGATAGAAGAAACATGTGTCCTATCATATAAAATAGCACCATAGGAAAGGGGAGTTCCATATACTGCACAGGCTTCTTCTGACTTCTAAGGGAATGAAATGATTCTCCCCCTGAATGGAGTAAACTTAATTCAAGTCAATAATTCCTGGAGAGGAGACAACCTTCTAAAGGGTTCTACCCTCTGTCATTTGAAATATGTATTGATTGCACCATTATGAAGGCAGAAGGCAAAATCTAGCTCATTATTACAGCTATTTCATTCAAGTAAATAGAATAAATTTTGTACATGATATTAGCTACTTCACTTTTCAACAGAGAGGATGAAGTTAAACTTTTTTAGGACTAACTTAGAGGAAGGAGATTCTCTCTTCCTGTATTATATAGTAGAGTGTTATTAGAAATCATTATCCAAAGCTATATTTATGACCCTTTAATACATATGAAAGAGCACTCAATTATTAATCTGAAATCAAAAAACACAAGCAGAGGTTGATATCTTTCACCTCTATAATGAAGACACCTCTCCCTTCTGAATCTGTAATGATCAGCAGTATTACACAGAAGATGAAAAAATAAACACAAGAATGTCAATAAGAATTTCATCATACAACCTACATGAAGGTCATTAGTCTCCTTGCAGAACTCTTCATAATCCTGATCAAAATCAGTTTTCCGATGATCTAAGAAATTATACTCCTTTTTCTTTATAGTAGCAATGATGCTCTAAAAAATTTACAAGAGAATTAAAGCAATGATAAAACTATAGTAAAACACACTTTAAAATAAAGTAGATAATAAATGAACATTTTATGAGTCAGTTAAAAGTTTCCCTCTTAAAATGATCATGGTTGGGGGCATACCAACACACTAATAATAATATGCTACTTTTAAATTAATAAATACTAATATGATACCTTTTACACATAACTACTAGAGTGAAAAAAGTATTTGGACAAAGACAACTAACTGTTTTATCATGCATAAAGTTCTTTCTTAAACATTATGAAGATTAAATTAATTCTTACAATTATAAAATAAATTTTAAGCTGTATCAGTAGGAAGAAAGGAGCTTCATTTTAAACTGTTTTTAAGTACCACGTAAAAAATAATTAAAAAGTAAAACTCAGTGTGAAGAAGAATCTATTTGTGGTCTTTAAAAAAAAATCTTGAATATAAACAATACTTCAAAAGGACATCACAAATAGAGAATATGGTTCCCCAAAAGTTCAAATACCAACAGCCAAAATGAATCCATCTCCGAAGCTTCAAATGTATTGAATAAAATTCAAAACTACAATCTACCACATGAAGCGTTCTTAAGATTCATTATCTCCCTTTGCTCCTGCACAGCTGTAGTTTGTGCAAATGAAAGTATGAATTAGGCAACTCCTCTCATCAAGAATACTAATCTCAGAAGTTGTGTTTGTTCTGAATAATGAACTGTAATTCTTTGTGATCATTCTTAACCATGTTCTAAGCCATCCTCAAACAAAAATCCCCAAACTGTTGACAAGGGCTTAGAATCCTTTGAAGCAAGATTTTATCTTCTTCCATAGCCTACCTTAAAGGTCATTTCACTTTAAACATCAGGCCCAATCTCTTGGTAAATAAAATATGAACCCCCTGAATTGAGTTTCCAATTTAAGCTAACCTACTCCTCCAGGTCTTGCAATTACAGGATTATACCTATATTAATAAAAAATTACTTTCTACTTAGAGAAAATCTAAAAGCGTAGTTATAACATTATGGTTCCAGAAGTTGAAGTAACTTATCAAAGGTCATACAGTAAGCTGGTGACATAGAACCATAAAAATAGAAAAAGGTCATATTTTAATAAAGAGATAATGACATTATATTATTATTATATATTATTTCTTTTATGAGTCAACTTTCAGCTAGATTGAATAACAATTAAAATCTAAATGAAATTAAAAGAAATGATAAGTCTATATGCAATATAAATTCCTAATGGATCTATTTGAAACAGATTTTGACTGCAAAATGAGATATGAGTTGAAGAGACAACTGACTCAAACAATCACCATTTCTTGAAGAAGTTAAACTTATATAAAACAAAACATGAAATAAATCTCAACTAGCATACTTACAAAAGACATGAGGGAGATATGAAAGTCAAGGTGAAAATAAACTTGGAATATAAATTCATTTGAAAAATCATTGCAGAATAAAGTGGAAGATTATAAATACTATCTCTTTTTTCTTAAAAAAAAAAAAAAGACAAGGAGCAGTCCAGTGGGGGAGAGGGAAGGACACATGAACCTACAGAAAATGTTATATGAAAATTAACCAAAATAAATCATACTGAAATCATATACAGATTAATAAAAATAGACATGAAATGTAGAAGTTATGGAAGAATTTCTACTAAATGTTATTCTCATTTTTAGTGATTATTGAACCATGAATCTAGTCTCTTACTTCCTCAGGATTCTATTTGCTATATAAGGAAATGAAAATTACATCTAAGAAGATAAAATTGGGAAAAGTGACTCAACTTGACCAAATACACATAGAAGGAATTCATTCTGGATACAACCCATTTTTAAAGACATTTAAGCAGTGATTTTCAAATCATCTAAAGGAGAGGAAAATTCCAAAAGAATGGCAAATAATATCAGTAGCATTATTAAAATGAAAAAGATTAAGACTTTAACACCTACTATAGTTCTTACTTTCACATTTCTCTAAAATCGTTATGAGAGAATGACTATGGAAATGTGTTTTATATGATAGCAAATGTATAACCAATATCAAATTGCTTAGTGTCTCGGTGAAGGGGGGGGGTAATAATGGGAAGGAGAAAATGTGGAATTCAAAATGTTAGAAAATTAATGCCAAAAAAGTGTTTACATGTAAGTGGTAAAAAATAAAATATTACTGAAGGAAAAAAATAATTAAAATAAAATGTTGAGTAAATAAATAAAATCATTGTGAGAATGATTCATGCACATATCAATGATCTTTCATGAAAATAAGAGAAAACAGGCAGGTTTTTACATTTTTCTATAATTGATATCTTAATAGTCACCAATCTGGTGTGAAAGGGAATTCTTTGTTCTCTCTTTTGAGTTTACATTCATAAAAGGGAATTCTTTATTCCTTGTGTCTATTTTGAGTTAATGCTTGGTTATACAATAACTTAAGTACAGCTACTTAGAACCTCAGTAGATTGTGAAGACAGGATTAAATCTCCTTTGTCCACTTTTGGATTGAACCAACAAAAGCTTGAACTAGATGAAGGAGTTTGCAAGTTACTTACTAACATGGGTGACAACTCTAGAAACTTGTGAAACCTATGATCAGACTTGACACCTTCAGAGGCCTTGAATAAGAGACCACCCCTCCAGAAATTGAAAAATGGTTCCCATAAACACTGCTCCCTGGGAAGTAATAGCACCATAAAAGCAATGAAACCTTTGGCTTGAGTCAGTCTGGTGGAGATAGTCTCCTGACTGGAAAGAGTCTCCAAGGGAACAATGGAAACTGTGTCTTGGACTGTGGACGTGGAGCTCAGCGTCAACTTGGACTCTGACTCCTGGACTATTTTATGGGGTAAGTGAAAGGTTGACTCCTTTCCTAGTTTCTGGAGAGACTTCCATCTCAGAGGAGGTCTTGTGGTTACTCACTACCAGCCATCCTGGTTGAATGCTAATTAATCTCTGCTTGGATTAAGATAGGATAGATAACCTTTCTAACCCCCTCATATTTCTCTTCTTTATTGTTTCTTCTCAATTTGTATATATTTGTAAATAAATTTCTGACTCAGGATATAATAAATATTGGCAACCACATAATTTCATAAAATTATGGTCCAATCATTGGGCAAACATAATTAAAAAGGCCAACAAATTGGAGTAAAACATATAATACATACCAAAATAAAGTACAAATTTTTTTAAATTATCATTGTTACTTTCTTTTGATCATTAGGCATACCACCAATTAATATAGTTTTTTACTTGCAAAGTATACAAAAATGATTTACTAGTAATCCTCAGTATAATGTTATACTGTGTTACTATACTTCAAGGATAAAAAAAGTAAGAAAGAGCTAACAAATTAAAACTTAAAAATAAGAACAGTTAGAAAATAGCACTATCATAGTTTAACAGTACATCTGACAAGTTAGTACACTAATGGCGAAGTTATCAGGTTCTTCAGAGAAGTCATAATATGTTTTATTTGTATTTTTTACTCTTAATTTAAAAGAAATCCTACTTTTCAGAATTATATAAAGCCTATTGACTAAAGGGGTTCAACTATCAACCTGAAAAATGTATCAACACTAGTGTTAAATCTCACATAGATCTATTCTCTACATAAAGAACAATAATATATATTTTCATTGAAAGAAATTAATGCATGTTCTAAAAACATTTATAGTGGTGTCAAACAACTTGAAAATTAAAGGGACATCCATCAATTGGGGAATGGCTAAACAAGTTGTGGCATAGGATTGTGATAGACTACTAGTGCACTGTAAGAAATGATGAACAGGTTACTTTTGGAAAAAATCATGGAAAGACGTATACTAAATTATGAAGAGTGAAACAGGAAGAACTGAGAACATTATATACAGCAACAGAAATACTGTTTTAAGAATGACTTTGCATATGGTCACCTCCATAAAAAGAATTGATAAACAAAAATAAGTAAACGTTTCTTACTAATTTTTTTTACTTTTGACATTTTTTGTCCTTTGACTTTTGTCAAATGATGCCTTCTCTAGTGGGTGAAGGAGGGAGAGAGAAATAAGTGGCTATTTAAATGTAACAAACAAATGAATAGATGAAAAATTAAAAACCCATTGAAAAAATAGCAATAGTTCATTAACAATTCACCCCTTCAACTTGCCCAATAAATAACTTAAATGAATAAAATATTTAAATATATTAATCAGTCAGGATTGCAAATTGGTTTCTGAGGTACATTACCTGAAATTTTGTTGCCAATATTTCTAGCCCTTCAATTTTAGAGTCCTCAAGAACTGAGTATCTTGTAATAGTAGAAAAAAGGTCCATGATCTTGGCAAGACGTCGATGAAAAGTTTCAAATTTTCCAAAAATATACATCTCACTGAATTCAAATTGTTTTTCATTTGGATTTTGTTCAAGCTTTTGTTTTTTCTTTTGAAAACAGTTCTGATATTCCTTGATATCAAAAACCAAAAGAGAAAATAAGAAAAAGTAGCATGAGAGGTACAATAAATGTTATATCCTTTTTTTTTTAAAAGAAGATGACATAGAGTTTCCAAAAATAAAAACTTCCTAGGTTAACTAAAAGCATTTTCTAGTAATAACATTAAAATTATTCAACTTGGGATACACTTACTTAATATGCACATAAGTATATATCCAATTTGCTTCTATTTGTATACATTGTACTCCCTCCCCTGCCTCGATAAAATGTAAGCTCCTTAAGGGCAGGGATAGTTTCATTTTTGTCTTTGTATTCTTAGTGTCTAGAAAGGACCTATATTCAGAGGCCATGTAATCAATGCTAACTGAATTGAATCCTCTCAGTCTTACTTATTGAGCTGTAGATTACCTGTTTGAGTTTAATAGCAGATAATATTTTTTCCACAACTACATCCTGAGGCTGGTCCCAGATGGTGGCAGTTCCATTGTTGGTAATATAAAGTTTACATGCAGTTATCATCTGATTTGTAACCTTGAATTTAAAGGAAAAAAGAGGACAGGTTTTTAAAATACTATGACTACAAGAAGAGGACTAATGATCTCTAGAATGCCTACTGACTCTAAAATCCTATGGCATCATTCTATAGATTTGGGAGGTTTTTTCCTTCTATAAATATATGATTAAGTACATTAGTAACAACAGAAGAGTCCATACTAGAAGTAACCAGATCAGAGGCAAGATGGACCTCATAGTGAGGGTCAGGAAAAGCACCAGGTCTCATTTCAGAGTAAAAGGAGAGAGTAATAATTGGTAAGGAATGACGGAGGTAGTAGTGGTTCTCTAAAAAGACAGAGATATGAAATTATTTGGGAGCCAAGGAGGCAAGAAAGAACAACAGTCCTAACTTAAGACTTGACTCATGTACTTTGGTTTATATATCAACACTTCAAATGACTCCATGTTCTTGCAAAAGAATAATACAAATAGAAATAAAAATAGTGCCTTCAAGATTTTTGAGAGTTAGTAAGCCATGTTTAAAAATGATTATATTTGGGCGCTAGTTAGGTGGCTCAGTGAATAGATAACTAGGCCTAGTGACAGAAGTTCCTGGATTCAAATCTGACCTCAGACACTTCTGAGCTATGTGACCCAGGGCAAATCACTTTTAACCCCAATTACCTAGCCTTTACCACTCTTCTGCCTTGGAATCAATACTTAGTGTCAAATTCTAAAACAGGAGATATTAGTTTAAAATTCTTAATTAATTTTTTAATTAACATATGTATGTGTCAGAATTTTAATTATTGCTTTATAGGCTTCTAGAGAATTTCCAGTAGCATTTATTATTATTACTGTTACTATTCAAATATCACCAAGCAAATAATTGTGACATAAAATAGACATGGACTCAAAAGTATGAAATACAAGGAAAGAAATGGCAGTTTAACATATATTTATTTATATGTCTCAAAGTAGACTAAATTAATGTTTCAAATATCATTTAAGTTTTCAAAACATAATTTTCTATGTTATAAATATCAAAATAACTGATAGAACATCTGGTCTGAGAATCCTTTTATTATTTTTCATTAGATCAGCCTTACTGTTGTCCCACTAAATGTTTAATACCCTTATCCTTATTTGATGTAGCTATAGCAGATTACATACATTGAATACTATCAATGTAATAACTTTTCAACTAGAACTATGTCATTTAGAAAGAAAATCAGAATGCTAATCTCTCAATAGGCACTCACCTTTACAAATAAAGATGTTATTCTTTCAGAGGTATTGTAATAACAAGATATACTGTAGATCATTTTAATTGCATTGATCATTGTAGGAATTGTATCAATTATGGATACCTGAAAAATACCAGGTAAGAGTTCAGGATGAAAAAAACAGTTGTAACAGAAGTTTAACCTTCTTCAAAACAAGCTTTACCTTGGACATTACTATCAATTCCCATTAATACTATTCAGTGCTACTCTACTAAAGTATTCTAATTATCTTGTCAGGGTATAGATTTTACCCTGGGCTTTCAAAGATAATGACCATGGAGGAAGCAAAAGCTTTATAACAGCACTATTAAGCTGTACAGGCTCCCAATATAGAATAAAGAGCAGAATCTGTCATTCAAAAATCAGTCTGTTAAAGGTTAGAAAGACCTATCACCTGAGTTCAGGTTCTCATGCACTAAGTCAAAGTCCTCTTATCTTCCTGCTTCTTCTCCTCCCTGTCTCCTATCCATCTTCTCCATAGCTGGTAAGGTATTTTTTTTTCTCAAGTGTGCTTGGTCATCTCCCCTAAATCCCTATCCTCAACTGACCCATTTCTTCAAGGATCAAGTATAAAGGTCTCTGGTTTGGATTTTTAAAACTCTTCATAGCCTGATCCCTTTTTATTTTTCCACTCTTCTTTGACCTTAAACCTGTCCATGAACTGTGATCCAGAGCATTGGCCTACTTTCAATTATTTTAATATTATACTACATCTCCTGTGTTTTTCCTCCTATCTGCTTTTTCACAGGTTGTCCTTCATTCCTGGAATTCTCTCCCCCACCACCTTTTTTTTTTATATTCCTTGATTTCCTTCAAGGCTAAATCCTAGATGATTCCTAAATCTATAAAATCAGTATTTGCCTCCCAAGGATGTTCCCCCTCCTTGAGTGGCCTGCATGGATTAGAGTTTTCTCTCCACCCCCAACTCCTGCCTTGATTCTAGGGAACTTCACCATCTATGTTTGAATTTCCTCAAAAGCTCTAACTTCCTCATTCCTCTACTGACTCAACACCCATGACTCACTCCTGCATTCTATCTCAGCTATACACAAAGATAGTATCCCTGATCTTTCCAATATCCAAAATATTCCATTTTCAGTTTTGAGAACTCCAAATTGCCTTTATCCAGTCACAGTGTTTTATTTTCCCAACTCTTCCTTCACCTCATTCCTCCTTAAATTGATATTCACCTTCCCTATGACCTCCATTCCTTTTATCCCATAATATTCTCCTAAACTCTCACCTCCACTCTGGCTTTGCTCTTTCTTCCTAATTTCTACCCCTTGATGAACCATTTCAAATATCCACCATCTACAATGAATTAATTAATCAATGATTCATTTGTTTTAAAGTCATTTATAAAAAACTTATCAAGTGAAAAACACTGTGCTAACTGCTAGGGACAGATAAAGAAGTAAAATAGTCTCTTATCTTAAGGAATACCCATTCAAACAGGGAGAGACAACATATACATTTGGCCCATTGTGATCGTAATTTACCAACCCAGTATTATTCTTATAACATGCTACTAAAGGCAAAATACAAGAAAAATAACTATTTGTCCCTAATGAGAGTCAGTACTAATGAAAAATATCATTAATTCTTCTCAAAGAAATCGGTAAACATAAAAATTACTACTCTCCATGAGGTTTCTATAGAATAATTACTTAGTAATGGTCTTATGAATGAAAACTCTTATCAGTAACAGATTTGTTAATGAACTTTCCCTCAAAATATATAAAATGGGGATTGGAAGAATTAAGGTTGGAGGGAAAAGTTCAGACAGGTAGTTTCATTAGTACAGAGAACATCCAGTGAAACAATTCCTTCTACCAATTCACATCTACAATTTAATATCTTGGAGAGTTGCCGAGGGCCTCTAAGAAGTTGTGACCCTTCCAAGATCACTGTGCCACTGTGTGTGTTAGAGATGGGAATTAAATTCAGGTCTTCCTGATTCTGCTATTGACCCTATCCACTACGCCAAATTGCATTCAAAAGATATATCTCTTAATATAAATTATACTTTTAAAAGTAGAAATATTTACATTGCTATATATATTTGTGCTTTACATTCATTTAAAATACAATATCCCATAGCTAAATTCCTAGGCAGAGGGATTATTTGTTTTTCCCCAGAAGATGAAATTAATTTTTAAAGAACTGCTTCTAAAACCTGTGACCTAAAAATCTGTATTCATTTCAGCTGGCATAAAAGAATCTTATCTGTTGAATAAGTGAGTAAAAATACTTTACTTACAGGGTCACCATTGTATAAAGGGTCACAGCATTTTTCAAGTGTGTACAAAAATTTAACATTGTCCTTGGCTTCATTAGCTGCATCAGTAATATGAGCATCCAACTCTCGCCAAGTCTAAGCATAACACATACACAAAAAAAAAAAATTTTTAAAGGAAAGAAAAACATAAGGGCATCAATAAAGAAATATCTAATATCACAGTTGCTATGGAAATCATTTCATTGTAATTTCCTTGTATCAGCATGCCAGTTTGTTCTACTCTATCCAAGGACTAAACCCAGAAGGGTGAAGAACATTTTTTGTAATGATAAGCAAGTTAGATATTTGGACCCTATATGGAAAGGAAAATTTATTGAGCCTTCTTTTTTATGTTTATCCATACCATTTGGCAATATACCATGACCTGCTCAGAAAATAAAATACTGGCATGAACAATATACTATAGAACAGTGATGAGAAAAATGTAAAAACGAAACTCATATTTTCACATATTTGCTCATTTGCACATATATGATATATATCTCTGATTTATCAATTAACCTAAAATTAAAATATAGGGGCAGAACTTCAATAGTGAGTTAAATCCCATCCCAAAACAAAGTTTAAATGCTCCATTAGCTTCTCAGAATATATGGCTATGATGTTCATTTTAATACTGATGTGCACAAATAGAGAGGCAAATAGTTCCCTGTGAGTGCATCTGTGAATGCAGCTGAGTTCCTAGTTTGGTAATGCAGAATTGCTTACTTTTGCTTCATAGCCCTTCTGTTCTTGCTTGAGCAGTTTGTGCAATGACACTTTAATTCCAAGAGACATACTGTCAGAAGAACATAGCCATATAGCATGCATTGTGTTTTGCATGTCTTCATGATGCTATGCAGCAAATCCACCATATGCTTCTTTAAATATCCTATTTCTTATTTCTGTTTTCTGAGTTAATTTGCAAAGTCCCAATTTTATTGTGTTTACCTCTTACAATTGACATTTTTTTCACAAGTAGGAATATATTAGCATGGACCATTTATGGAGGATTATCTCCGCTCCCAAGTATATTACATAATATATGTTCTATCAAGCAATGGTTACTGGATGTTTCTCAACCTTCAAAAAGTAGAGAAAGAAATTAGTCTACCTATATTCCCCTCATCATTATGAGGAAACCCAGCATGAGTTTAAAATGGACTATCTTCCATATCTTCAAGCATATAAACTGATAAGACTACATAAATGAGAGTAAATTGTCATAACTGTGAATCCAAGTTGTAAATATAGATTCATTGGTGAAATAATTCTAGGCCCCTTCCTAGACATCCATCTCTTCTGCTCCATTTGTTTTAATCTATCCCTCCATATCTTTGTCTCTTCCCTTGATGGCTCTTAGTGTCTTCTAGAAGGGAAGAAAGTTAATACATCTGACCCTTACTAGAGACACTTAGGAGGACCCCAAGAGTGGGTTTGCTAGTACTCAGTAGTGAATTCTGGGTCTATCCCACCAAAAGTGTTTCCTCATTATCAAGAAAAATGTACCTCACATGTAAACTCATGCATGCTGCTGATAGATGCTGATGCCTATGATGACAAATGGCATCAAGACATTATAAAATTAATTTGCAGCCCATTTTGAGTTATAATTTATATCTTATAGAAAATATCCACGTCAATTAGCTAGGAAATATACCTATAATGTGAAGGTTAATGACCCCCAAAATAGATAAATAATATACATAACATTCATTGGATCAATAATTTCATTTTATAACCTTTTCTACATGTCTAATAACTTTATGGGGTTTTTGACAATTTTTTTATGGCTGAATATCCCCATCTCATGAAGGCTGTGAATGTAAGGGTTATTCACAGGTCAGTTCTACTAATGATCTGAAAGGAGCTTTAGTCTGCTCTTTGTCTGACCTGAACTAGTTCCACTTTATTTCAGAAACCAGATGCCTGCTCTTCCTTCTATATTGACACCAAACTTTGTGAAGATACCTAATCAGCATAGAACCTGTGAAAAAAGGATTAACTCTCCCCTTGTCTATTTTTTATTTAATCAGTCAAGACCTCAAACCACCCCTAATTAACACTAAGTAAGAGAATACAGGAATCACTTACTAGAGTAAGCTCACACCTCCAAAGGCTATTGTCACCCACCCTCCCTGGTCAGTGCTAGGCAAATTGAAAGACTGTGATTAGTTCCCATAAAGTGGGGAAGGAACAGGAAGTGATATGGAAAAAGGACTATAAAAAGTCCTGACCTTCCTGTCCAAGGGAGTTCTCCTTGGAGCTTCTCCTTGGGACTGTTTCTTTGGAGGTGTGAACTTACTCTAGTACATCATCATGCTCAGTTAGAAACCTAATTAGTAGAATATGTAAAATATTAACAGATAACTCAATTTGGAAAATTATCCTATTAACAGATAGTGAGGAGGTGCTGTGGATAGAGTGCCACAGGCCTAGATTTAGGAAGACTCATCTTACTTAGTTCAAATATGGTCTTGGAACTTTATCAGTTGTGTGACCCTCGGTAAGTCACTTAACTCTGTTTTCCTCAGTTTCCTAGTCTATAAAGTGAGCTAGAGAAGGAAACAAAAAACTATTCCAGTGTCTTTGCCAAGAAAACTTCAAACAGGGTCACAAAAAGCTGGAAATGACTGAAAAAAATAAACAACAAATTCTTCAAATCAGAAAGAAACAGCTAAGAACCTTCAAAAGTTTTGATTTTGCAGCAGCAAGCACTCCCAACACTGCCTTCACATCTGGGCCTTTCAGCTGATCCACAAGGTAGTTAAATTTGCAAAGCCGTTTCTTCCAGTAATCCAATTCTGCTCGTGGCCCAAGGTCATCTGCCTCTGTCCGTAGCTGATTGTTTTCAGCAAGAATCTTAAATTATATAAAGAATATTTTATATATAAAATGGGAAAAGTGATAAAGTTAAGGAAAGAGATGCAAATATATTTTTATTTGTTATTGATCCATTTTTACATTTTGTAACATTTTGGTATATTGTGGATGACAACCATCCACTAAAGTGTCAGTATTATGATCTTGAAGTTTTAAAAAGTCAAGATCAAGAATGACTTTAAACTATAAAGTTATTCTAGCAACTATTAGATGTTTTAATAACTGTGACATGAAATGGTCCACTTAAATATGCATTTGTTTCCAAAAATTGATCAAGAAAAGATATGGATAGTTAGGAATAAAATTGCCTTGGAGACTGCCACCATAACTTCAAATTGCTATGTTTCAGCTTTTTTATTCTTTTTGACACTCATTACAAAATATAGTTTCCTTAGGAATTTTGTGGCACCTCACTCAGAAAAAAATGTAAATCTAATATTCTCACTGAGAAGATTGTCACAAAAATAAAAAAGTTTTTCATTTTTCTGTAGATATTATCTCCAGTATACATAATCCCTTGACAAAATAATGAGTAGCTTCTTGGTACTTCAAGAAAAGTCTATAACTCTCTAGATATATGAATAAATACAGACATTTGTGTTCATTTGCCTTATTTTATGTTGTGAACTTATTACTAAGGAAAAACAAATTGAATCTCTCCTCTTTTTATAACATAAGGACTATTCACAGTTAAAAAAACTATTTCTTAAAGAACTCAAGTTATTGTGTAATAGTTTGAATGATTTATCTAATATGTTTTTACAAGTATTATTTTAGTTCCAAAAACTCTAGAAATGTTCTCTATATCTGGAAATTACCTGCTCTGTTTGTTTGATCCACACTTTCATACAGCTTTCTATTTTTTCCAAAGTTTCACTGTTGTTAGCTATAGCTATATAATCCATAGGGAGTTTCAAAGTATTCAAGTCAAATATTTCACACTTTTGAAGGTTCACCTGCACAAAAATAAAGATAAGGGAAACAAAACGTGATCACATAAAGAAATTTTCTTCCTAAGAAGCAGAATGGTTTAGTGAATAGAGAGCTGGCCATCAGAGCTAGGAAGACCTAGGTTCTAGCTCTGCCTTGGACACATACTGGCCTTATGGCCTTGTGCAATAAGTCATGTATCCCCTTAGCACTCTAGACAACGTTTTTGAAGACCAAGCCATTGCAGAAAAGATTCTAACCTATGCTAGTTGAGAGAATTTCCTGTATTAATGAAATCAAAGGTCTGGTCCTACTCCCCATTTTTTCCCTAAGAGTTTTGGTGCATCTTGTGAGCCAAAAGTCAGATAACTTTGCAATAGTTCCAACACACCTCTTTTATTGGAAAGGCAAGAAAAGAGTTGAGAAAGAGAAGCTGAGGTTGCAGGAACAGAGATCTCTCTTGAATTAACCAACTACCCCATTAAAGTTGGGTTGGAAACTATGCCTATAGGTCACAGTGATATTTAATTAAAACAAAAGAGCTTCTGTATCACTTTCACTTTACTGAGGAGAAAAACAGCTGCTATCTTAATGAAAAAGAAAAAAAATTGTCCATGGCTTCCAGGTTTAAAGGCAAAAGAATATTTCATGCACCTTGTTTCTGTATTTTCAACAATTTCTATCTCATATTGTTAAAGATAAGCTCTCAAGGGCCTTTCTAAAAAGACTAGTCTTGAAGGTTCTTTAGAAGTATATTTATTAAGAATCAATTTTATCTCTTTTTGGCACTGAATATATCTCATATTTTTTTCTGTTTTGTATTTATAGTTGCTAAATGTAAACTAAAGTCAGTGCTAAATAAAAGGTCTAGTAGTATATGTCTACTTGTCAAGGTCCAAGAGGCAGTTTGTGGTAGTAGAGGGAGAGCTGGTCATGAAATCAGAAAGACTAGTTCCATCTCTAAGAAAAAGGAAGGAGTTGTTGCATGTGTTGTTGTTGTTGTTATTTTTATTGTAGTATAGTTGTAATGGGAAAAACTTCTGGCTCTGGATTTATGACCTTGGCTAAGTTATTTATTCTATTAGGGTCTTAGTTTCCTCAGCAGTAAAATCAATTGGTCTAAATCTATTATCCTATGACACTGGCTGAGTCCTTTAGGGCAAATTAATTTCTCATTTACCTAGACACATATCTAAGATGATAAACTTTAAATAGAGGCTTATTTGTATTTTTTAGATGTGCAATTTTTAAAAAACAAGATCTACTGTTATTTTACCATAAAAACCTCCAAGAGGTCTTATCAACACTAGATATTTAAGTAACTGATCTGTGTTATTTCTTTTTTGTTTTCATTTAATTTCTTAATGCAATCTCAGCTTGGTAAAACTCTTTAAATCAAACTATTGAATGAACATTAAGGATGAAACCAAAAACAAGAAAATGACAAAAGGAAAAATGGAAAAGATCTATCATAAGTATTTGCGTATAACCTAGTATGTGCTATGAAATAAGAAACTCTTGAAAAAGCTTTTAAAAATCTATAATCTACATAGACAAAAGGTAAAAAAAAGTAAAGATGGAAAGAGCAGCTAGAGCAGAACAAACATAAACAGGTGATTTTTGCTGGAGATACGGCCATTTTGAGGGTACTGAAGGATCGAGCCTTCCGAAATCTTTTCCTTCTAAAAAATCTTCATGAACATCATCTACATGGATTTTAAAAGCATCATTGATGAAATGATAAAAGGAAAGAGGCCTCAAAAATAGATATTCCACAGTAGACAACATCTTTATAGTCATACAAGTCACCAAAAATTCAGAGAATTTGAGATTCCACTACATATTTACTGACATTTAAGAAGCAAACATCCCTTCAAAAATCAGTAAGATATAAACCATAATCATATTAAAATCAAACAATATTCTAAGAAACTTTTTCTAAAGTTGATTGAATAATGAAACCATTACTAAAAATATCTATTGAGGTTTAAAAGGCGTGATGTATGCCAGTCAAGAAATTTATCAATGTCATGAAGCATATTCCATACCATAATCTAAATAGATATCCTTTAGATGGTTAGGCCCTTCAGATGCTTTGGTTTGTGGATGACATTTTTTTTATTGCATTAAGTCCCAAAACACTGCAAAGTCTCATAAATTGTATCCATAATCACTAAAAAGAAATCCATCTTGGCATGTAGAATAAGAATTAAAACAACTGAATGAAGAATGCCCATTTGTTCAGACAATGGAATAGACTTGGATGGAAAACCTAAAAAGATTACCAATCAGTACAGAAATCTTGTGGATAGACAATGAATTGGGTACAGAATTGAACAGTAGGAGAGCAATCATTCTGGCCCTAAAAACTCATTAAAGCTTAAATGATGTTCAGTATATTCTGCTTAAGGAAGTAGGGAAGGGTATAATACATTTTGGGAAAATTGTTGTCCAAAATGATTCATCTTAAAAGTTGTTGGGGGGAGGGATAGGTGGGTTTTCTGGGAGGAGGGCAGTTTTACTTCATTTGCATTTAAGGGAGTAAATTTTAAAATAACTTGTTAGAATCTAAGAAAGGCCAACTGAGCAACATAATAAAGGACGTGGCTGAGTGGCACAAGATAAACTCATGATATGGATGACTCCCCCTTCCCTTCATCATGTGCCCTCCCTGATTCCACTTTAAACTATAGCTTATTATATTATTATAGCTCAAATGCTTCTTCATTCCTGCTGAGGATTTTGTTAACCCTGGCCTTTGTCTCATAGTTTTATTGGCACCATATTATTATATTCATTCTTGCAGACAAGGTATTGAACCAATCCTTCCTCCCTCTCTGAAGTTCTTTTCCTCTGCCAATTAATCGGTCCTTAATGCCTAGCAAGTGATGCAGGTAGGGGGTGGTAATACAACTCTGGAAAGAGAGATTTCATAGTATTGTCTTTCTTGAAACCAAAACAAGCTACTCACCACATCCACAATTGCCTACAGTTGGAGAGGACCTCCTAGGGACTGCCTCCTCTCTGGGAGTTTGAGAATCACTGCCAAATGAGGCTGCCCTGCCCCTTCCCCAGGGAGGCCTCCAGATTCTTGGAGCCAGGAGGTCAGAAGAACTCATTAGCTTCATGGCTGAGTGGAAACTGTTTACAGCCTTCGGAATTCCCCAGTCTGCTGGCCATAGCCTATCTTGTAGGGGCAAAACTGCCTGTCAAAAGCCCTCCTTTGTTGGAAACAATTTCCTTATTAGTTCGTGTAGATGTTTTATGCCTGGTGCTCAAGGAGAATGATGAGGTTGTTCTTCAGTTCCAAATGACTAAATCTGGATTCACCAGCTCAGGGAAAGAGGTCAGAGCAGAAAATATCATTTCTTTCCAGACACAAGGCCAGGACTGATCGGGGAAAGGCTGAGCCTTCTGGGGTATTTTTTAGAAGGCCAGGTTATATCTATCTATGACGAATCACCTTGGGGAGATGGAGCCATCCACCTGCCACACTTACCCAGCCCTGTATCCCATCCTGCTTGAAATCAAGCCCAAAGAACTACCAACCCTTAGTTTTCTCCTGGCACATCTACTCAGCTCATGACAGTGATGTGTAACCCAGGACGTGCCAGGTCCAGGCCAGCTTGGTGCTCAGGCCCTATAGACAAGGGTCTCATCCATCAGTGTAAGGCCATCCACAGACCTGATTATCCAACGAAGCAGCGATGAGGAATAGATAGAAAGCAATGCTGGAAGTCAGAAAGGCCTGATTTCTGATATACACTGGCTCTGTGGCACGTTCCTACCCTCTCCTTGCCCAGAAAACTCATTGATATATTGCACAGTAATTCCCACCTCTCAGTGAGGGAGGCGTTAGCTCACAGAGTTTCCTAAATAAAATCAGGGGTTTAGACAAACAGAAACAAATATATATGCACAAATAAATGGATATGTGTGTATATGTATGTTTAGTGAAGAGATGATGTTGGCACATCTCTCCACGCATGCCTAGGTCAGAGAATCCCTATAGTTCTCCCCATCATTCACTATGCGGTGGAAAAGCTGCCTCTAACATGAGAGGACCTATGAATTTGACTATGAATTCCTGAAGAATTGGGGATGTGGCTCTTGTATTCTCCTTAACATCTCCAGAGTTTAGTGCAGAGACTAGAACACTAGACATCAATTAATAAATGTTCATTGACTTAAGAGATTCAAATTCTTCCTCTGATACTCCACCAAGTCATTTAACCTCAATGGGTCTGATTCTCCTCTTCTGTAAAAGTAAGGGGAACTGTAGCTCAGTGGATTGAGAGCCAGGCCTAGAGATGAGAGGTCCTAGGTTCAAATCTGGCCTCAGCCACTTCCCAGCTGTGTGACCCTGGGCAAGTCACTTGACCCCCATTGCCTAGCCCTTACCACTCTTCTGCCTTGGAGCCAATACACAGTATTGACTCCAAGACGGAAGGTAAGGGTTTATTAAAAAATAAATAAATAAAAATAAGGGGAACTGGACAAGATGTCCTCCAAAATCCTTCTAATGCTATATTAGCATCACATGACCCTCAGAATCCACATCTCCAGAACAATGTCTGTGTTGGTGGACTCAGGGGTCTTCTGTAAACTTTACGGGCTCAGTTTTTATAAAGTCCAAATCTACCACTAAAAGAAAAAACAAAGTTTTATCTGTCTACCTTGATCCAGCTCTCTTAGACCAAGTCTCTATGGGCCAGAGTAGGTAGCCACTGAAAACTACCTTTTAATTTGTAAAATCTATTCCTCCCCCTTTTCTCAGTGATGCTAGGGATCAGTTGGCTAGCAGGACATAAAACCATTCTGTGGGACTCCGATGAGGCTCCTACCACTGTCAGAAGGGCACGCTGCCTCACTGATGATCCTTTGCTTCTTTCTTAGTCTCAGGCCTTTGGAGACCCTTTCTAGTCCTTTAAAGGAAAAAAAGATGCCCCATATAAGCAGAGTGAGTGTACAATTACTGCAGGCTCGGGAGCCAATTCTATTTGTCCAGATGCACTTATTGATTGGATCAGAAATACAAGATTATAAATATAAAAAAAAAGAATCAGAAAGGGTGATGCATCCCCTCCATATCACCCTCATAAGCCCCAATACTTTTTCAACCATGCAAAAAAAAAATGGAGAGTTTTGACCAAACACTATTACACTATTATCATCATGGGGCTGTTATAGTCCCAGATTTCGTTTTGGGGGGGGGGGGAGGCTACACACAGAGAGGACAGCCTTGCAGAACCACTATGGTCTATTTAAACAGTGGATTATGCCCTTCACTTTCACAACAACCCTACTGTTCTCCAAAGGTTAACGAACTCAGGATCAAACAGTTAAATTCAGCTAGTTGGTAGGGGGTCTAACCTGCTGTTAAACATCCTGACCACATGGCTCAATAATAGAGCCAGCCCAGACTGAAGCACCTGGACCAGTCCCATGTATCTCTAAGTTTGAAAAGGAGCCAATCTGAAGAGCAGATAGAATTGATGAGGTACATATTAGAATTCATATGAACCTGAATGAGCTAGAAGGCTCATTGTAATGTAAAATCCACAGCCGTTCCTTGATTTGTGGAGTATTACTACTATTTCATCTTGCCAAGATCCCGTAGTCTCTTACTACTGGAGTCCCTGAGAAGCTATCAAAAACACACTCAAGACAAGAGGGGAGAATTCAGAGGGTTTTGACAAAGAAGTCCTCGGGTGCATGCCGTGCCTTGAAACCTCCAGCAATTTGGAATATAGACCACCACAGGAGATTCTTTCTCTCTTGCATAATTTAGGAAAACACCAACACAGACACAGAGATCAAGTCACCCAGGTAACTAGCCTCCCTAGAGCTAGACTGCTCTGCCCACAGATCTCACATGACTCTCTGGCTCTCCCTCCCTCACAGTTCTAGAGGATGTGTAAATATGGGTGAGAAAGGTTGGTGCCCTTCTTGGGTCCACTGGAAATAGCTACTACATTTCTAGCCCATAGAGCGACTCCCCACACTTCTGGATTTAGGTAAAGCATCCCTGGATTGCATTGTCAGCAACTGTCCCACCACTATCCCCCAACAAACTGTATCCATCAGTCACCAGAAGAAAAAGATAAATTCAATAATGGCTTACACTTTCTTTTACCAGAAGGGCTGCCTGATCCTTTACGAGTCCCATCCATCAACTTAATACTATACCATATTTAAAGTTGTCCAGTCTCTTCAACTATCCATCATTGCACGGCTATAGAAGGTTCTCCAGCTGCGTTTTTCCCTGCTTAGCATCCATCAGAAATTAAGTGGTTGTAGGGTCAGAGTAAAACATATGCAGTGAGAAGTCTGGTATCTACTAGGATAGTTGGGTATCAACGACATTTCTTCAGCATTACTAAAGGGATAATCATTTTTCCTGGTTGTGGGGTGGTGGTCCACACCTCCTTTAAATTGTTTTTGTTTCTGCATATTTTAGTGGATATCAGTGGTGACAAGGATGTGCATGGGAGAAAAGTGAGGAAAAAGGAATATCCAGAGAGTACTCAAATGTCTTCCATTATGCCTGTGATCCAAATGTTGATGCTCTTGTTTCCAGTTATGGGTGCCCTTTGCTACTATCAGTGTTTGTGTATTATTTAAAATGCTGTGACTTTAAAAAATAAATACAGACCAAAAAATTTACAAAAAAGATTTGGTTTATCTCAGCCCCATAATTGATCAGAGGTCTTTGACATGGGATTCACAGCCTATCTAAAAGGGGTTGTGAACTTGGATGGTGAAAAAAAATTATATCTTAATTGTTATATAATTGGTTTCCTTTGTAATTCAACATATTTTATTTCATGAATTTAAAAACATCATTCTGAGAAGGGATTCATAGGCCTAAAGAGCCTGCCAAAGGGACCCAAGAAAAAAACAAAAACAAACAAACAAAAAATGTTAAGAACCCTTATCTAAGCAGACATGAAATGAATCTGGAATTAGTATACAGACCATATCCTTATAGACATACTCTAGCAGAAATGAATACAGCATTGTGCCTGCCACAAAATGGGTGCTCAAAACACCTTTGTTTATTGATCAATCGCCCAAGAACACATTAGAATCAGTGACCAATTGCACAGCTTCAAGTCCTAAAGAAGCATGATCGGGAGAGGTATGGTGTGCAGAACCAGTGAAGCCATCTTAAGAGGGATATTGTGAGCAGACCACTGCCATGAAAGAACAACATCTTCAATAAAGAAGTTGAATGAAACAAATGATCCTCTCACTAATACCTACTGCTCCTCATAATCATGTGCCCTTCTGGACTTTATACAGACTTCTCCACTATAGATTGTTATTTACAAATTTATTCTACCTCTTCCTTTCAACCCCATGGCTATTTATGCTCTTGAATTACAATTTTGACCAAACCTCTTACCCCCAGAATGTTCTTTTCCTTGGGCCTAGTTAAATGATGCTCCATTCCCGTGCCCACACTCTCACTTATGGACAGGAGTCAGCACATCCCTTCCTAAATGCATTTTCAGTAATATTTAATAAAATTCAGCTGCCCAGAATAAATGTGTTTTCAGTAATATTTAAGAAAAAGCAGCTGTCCAGAATTCTCCAAGTCTTCTAGATAGTTATGTCTTTCCTCAATAATATATGTGTGAAATGTTAATATATATGGAGAGAGAAAGACAGAGACAGTCTGAATTTATTAAATGAATAGATGTGGACTAAAAAATGTCATGACAATAACTTCAGGTTGTACGTATGGAATTTTGTGCCTCTAGTTCAATTATATGTTGGGTTAGGTAAATTCTAAATTGTGATCAAACAATTGATAGGTATGTAAAACTTTAACTATCCTATAGAAGTCTTACTTCTAGTCTTTATCCAATGGGATGAAAAAAAATTCCTTGAAATATTTTTTCTCCAAAATGAGAAGATACTGGAATTAAGGATGATTCACAAAAATCAAATAGAGTATAATGTATTTGCAATTTTTTTCACTGGAACAGCAATTGTTTAGGTTTGTGGTTTTTTTAGGGAACATTAATATATAGTATATTCTTACCTTCTCTTTCAAGCTCTCCTGAGCACTAGACAGAACACTCACAAAGCCCTCTAGAGAATGTAGAAAGTCCTTTCGAATGTCAGATGCTTTTTGGAGACCCTCTAGCTCACCCCAGCCACTGTTCATTGCCTTGATGGATGGAATGAAGATTTCTGACAACAAACGTTCCACACTTTTTAGAAGGCCCCCATTGGTAGCATCTAACATATTGAAACAAACTTCCTGAGGGAAAAAATAGTTCTTTTAGACTAAAATATCATCTAGCCTTTAAACATAAAACAATATTTTTAAATCATTTAAATGATTTTTTTTCTGAAAGCATATTACATTTAAAGTCTAGATCATTAACTTATGGTGGCAAGGGAATAATCTTAGTTTCTCAAAGACAATATGTTAATGGAATTTTAAAAATCCAATAGGTTAAAGAAAACTGGTACTTTGAATATGGACCCATTTACTGAATGTTTGTTAGCCCAGGAATGATACATGAGTTCAGAGACTGTCATCTCTGGAAAGTTCAACAAAAAATACTGAACTGTTTCAGCCATGGAAATCAATAATCATTATCATAGGACCATTATTAATTTAGAACTGTAAAGGGCAGTTAAATGTCATTGAATTCAACCCTTTCATTTTATAGGAAACTAAGATCAATGCAATGAAACGATGTGCTCAAGGTCACACATAATAAGTGGTAACACCTTCCTAAAGACCACTTAAGTCTACAAAGTCTAAAAAGAAGCTGTTATAATCTTATACATACTCTACTAAGGCACAGAGATTTTGTGAAAGTAATAACTATACTAACAAAATAATGTCTTTCAAAGTCACCTCCAATTCTGAAATGCTGGAGACCTTCCTTATTTTCTCAGGACACTGGTGGCTACCAATTTAATGTGTGAGATTTCTATCACTTCTTTCACTTTCAGTTATATAATTGACCCTAAACATATTTCATTGCAGTTATGATAGATGATGAAAAAAATTATGCCTAACACAAAAGCATTAATAAGCATGAACATCTATCTTGCTGTTTTAGGTACAAAACATGCTAATCTATAATTTTTGATTTCTATATAATTTTGATCCCACTAATTCCTCCCCCATAATCCATTTACTTCTTGAAAAATTGCTCATTTCATTTTTGCCAAGACATCTCAATTATAAAACATCTTTTAAATGGCTTTAAAATATTATCTAAATAATAAACTCAAAGTAAATAATGGATTTTGATGCTATACCTCATGGATGTTCTCCGGAGTTATGGCTTTGGAAGTGGCAGATCTAATGAAGAATATACATAAGCCAGTGAGAGCAACATCTTTACCTTCAGTCACAAATACTTTAGGTTTCTTAGCCCTTCCAGCAAGATTTGCCCCTCCTGGAGTGCCAACTTGTCCTAGAAATATAAAAATTGAATTCAACAGAAATAGTTAATTTGTCTTCATACAGTTTTGACACGTATATATGTTTGAAAGTTCTTAGAATAAAAGTTCATCTTTTTTATGTCATGGGCCCTTAGAGACCTCTCAGCAAAATTTTTAAAAGAATAATAAAGAAGAGACTTCCAATAAAATTTGTAACAAAGTAAGTCAGCATATTGAAATGTAGCTACTTTTTAAAAATTAAGAGTTAGTAATTTTGTTAATGTTAAATAAAAATATATTAAAAATATGGGCAAGTTCAAGTTAACATTTTTAAAGATGTGTCAATATACAACTGCTTCTTAACTTGAATAAGAACATTAAACTGTGGTTTAGTCTTTGACAAGGCAATAGACATGTCATGTTGGATACCAATCAACTTTCAATGATAATAAGGGATGAAAATATCTGTGAGTTCTATTGGTGATAGTCAGGTTCTGTAATACTACTATGGTTTATTGCCTTCATTCATACTTTATAAAGAAATTCAAAAGTTTACTTAGAGGTCAGTAAAATATAAGATAAAAATTTATTTTCCATCCAAGTCAACAGACTCCTAAAGATTCAAAAAGAAGTCCAAGAACCTTTGGTTAACAACTTTGATCCTAAAAGGAGTTTAATGTTAGAGAATATGATAACATATATTATGGGGCAGCATCCTTTGTAGGAGATCCTGTGCAGGTTAAGTTCACTGCCTCCATTCCCAAGTTTATTGATCTGAAACCTAATTATGGGTTCTTGGGGACAAAGATTCACACTGTGAATTGGGCAGGGACTTAGACCCCATATAATTTGGGTGTGCTCTGCTTTTACCAGAAATCACTAAGCAAGAGTTGAAAAGAAAATCTAAAAGAGGTTACATTAAATTGCAACTCTGCTTAATAATAAAGTGTGTTTATTAGAATCCTTCCTCAGGCTCTAAATAACTAGTACACCAGATAAGGGAAATTTCTTCCTAGGAACTTAAGCTTACAAAGCACCTAGAAAGTATTTGTCATTAATTGATAATATCATGAATATGGTGATGCTAAAGTATCTTTAATTGTAATACTTTAATTCCTATGTCTTTCGGAACATATTTTTATCCTCCATTAAAATTAAACTTTGTTTTTCATTGTAGCAAAGAAGTAAGCCTGAATTATCAAAGACCATGCCAACTAAAGGGGAGTTTTGATAGGTCCTGCCAAGCTGAAAAGGCTTCTAGGATGGGCCCTGTGATAGATCTCACACAGAGAAGGAAGAAACAGAAGACTAGATTCAGAGGGTAGAAGATAATGATCATGTCCATCACACTGTATCTGTCATACAAGGATTGGACTTCATTTTCTTTACTCCAAAAATCTTTAAGTCTATGAGTTTCCCCTAGTAAGAACCCCAAATATCCTTCTTTTCAGTTTCCAGAACATTCAGATAAAGCTTAAGGAAAAAAAAAAAGCAAATATTCTGACCAGAGAATTTGATGCCAATTAAATTTGCCTCAAGTGATAGAAAATTATTGAGCAAATAAGTATAAAATCAGATTGAGGGAAGGTGAGGAAACATTTTTCCCAAAAACATATGGATAAGAAGGAAACAGAAAAATGTAGAAAAGCCTTTTCAAATGTAACATTTATTTGTAAGAAAATGGTTCCCTCACAGGTGAAAAGGGAACTGTTGAGCACAGAGTTGCAAAAAATGAAATATTTTTCTTTCTAAAATCCTCATAGTTGAAGATCTAATGAATTAATTAATAACAGATTAAATATTTAACTAAGGAGGAGTTTGAATAGGAATAACATGTCATGGATAAATAGGAAGAGGGTGGGGAATGGCAAAAGCAGGCAGCCCAAGTATTCCCTTGACAGCTGATAAAATATGATGCTTTGCTATTCTAGACTTGAGGTATAGTGGAATAAGAGACTCTACTCTGGAGACATAAATACCAAAGTTTCAGATTCACTTCTGACATCCCTGGTTTTCACAAATTCTGATATTAGAGATCCTGGCATCCTGACAATATCAGGAGAAACTGAGGAAAGCAAAAAGCCTCTAATGTACATGAGTTGATGAGGGGAACACCTTGTGCCAATTTTATGAGAAGAAGGGGATATCCAGGATACTCAGGCACAAATTGGAGTGGAATGGATTGAGATAATGAGATCATTGGAGTATTTGAGTATCACAAACTTATCACAAATTGGCAAATCTTTAATCTCTTAATAATTAACTTAATCTTAAAACTATAGGCAATTAGGGTGTCCTCTTTCCACTTCTTTACTCCAATGTTCAATAAATTTGCATTTCTCTACTCTTAAGGATTATGGCCAATTGAATTACCCTGAGGTAACACAGATAGCTGTGCTAGAAAGTATGACATTATATTTCATTATATTTATCAGAGTTATTGTTTCTTTTAAGATCTGTTAGGGGGCTCAGTGGATTGAGACCAGGTCCAAAAACTGGAGGTCCTGGGTTCAAATTTGACCTCAGATATTTCCTATCTATGTGACCCTGGGCGAGTCACTTAATCCTCATTGCCTAGCCCTTACTGCCCTTCTGTCTAGGAACCAATATACAGCATTGGTTCTAAAACAGAAGGTAAAGGTTTAAAAAAAAAAAAGGTCTGCAGGATCTTAAGGATACTACTTTGAAAATCTTTTAAAGGCAGATAATGAAGCATTTTTTTAAATTGACTTGTGATTTCATTTGTAAAGGTAATTCTCAATGGGAATAAACCTTCCTTCTAATGCAGATCAGCAGCTTTAATATCTAGTCTTAGGACATGGCCCTGGACATTGAGAAGTAATGTGACATGTGCTATATCAGTGGTATCAGTGGTGATACTAAAACCTAGACCTTGATGATTTTGAACCTGGTCTTCTATTCGTCATCAAAGTCCAGATCAACAACACATAAAGTCTTCCTGACATCCAGTAAAAATGTGAATTTGCATGATTAGAGGCCCTTGAGTCTTCATTCTGTCAGGAACCTTTTTATATATGTAAATTTCACCATGAACACATATGCCTTTGTGGGATTTTATCACTGTTATTTTACTTAGATCTTAAGATGACTGCATGAGACCTTTTTCCCCCCTTTTTTCTTTATATTACCAATACAGTAATTTGTTTTGCTTGACTAAGCTTATTCATTGAAAGAATATTGATTTGTCTTTTTTCCCACTAGAGGGGTGTGGGAAGGAAATAAAATTAATTTTTGTTCATTAAAAATATTAATTTAATTTTTAAAAGACTGAAGTTACCTATGAGGTCTGAACAAGATTACCCTCTAAAATATCCACGACAATAATTTAGACAAATTCAAAGTAGTTTTAGATTTGGTTTAAACAAAACTAAAACTGGTTTATCTTCCTCCAGTTTTTAGAGAATTTTTAAAAATTCCCAGTTTTCAATGATGCAAGAAATAACATGGAACAAAAATAGCAAGTAGTGAATACAGTTTCCCATAAAGTTCTTTAGGCCATTTCTTAAAACTCTACAAATTTCAATTTGCATCCTGTTCTTCCTGTAGGATGTTTTGAAGAATGAGAGCCAGGACCAGGAGAGGAGCCAAAAGATGCTGAACATAGCCAAACAATAATGCTGCATAGACAGTGGCAGTACATGGAAGATGAATTAAAAAAACACACAGAATGGTCCTTTAAAAATAGTGTCAGGAATTTTTAATCTCAGAATCATCCATTTTTAATGCTCAGAAAACTATGCTTATCTTAAAATATGAGCTATAAAGTATGCTTCACCAAAGTCCCCCTCTGTTTCTCATCATGGTGGGAGAAGTAAACTTGCATTCACAAAGGCTATCCCAGGGGAGCAGTCCCTGCAAGGTCTTAATAAGCAGAAAAGGTTTTGAGTGTGGGACTACATCCCAAGGACCAGCCTGAACAAATTTTGGGGGCTTAGAGGATCACCAGTTTGGCCAAAGTATAATGAATAGTATATAATGGACAGAAGATAATGAATGGGCAAAAAACGGGTAAGCACACTAATTCTTGAATACCATCCATCAGTTTCAAAGAGTTTGTGACCAGATGATGAAGAGAACCCACACCAAAATAATCACTGGATAATACAACAGCTGAGCTGATAAGAACACAAAAGCAATGGACCTAGCTACCATACCTGTGGGAGTTCTTGCCTGGAAAATTTATAAATCAAAACTTTTATCTTGTTTGGAGTTCTCTAAAAATGTGATGAATCTTCTTAGCATAATAATGATATTAAACCAATAAGCCTGGGTAAATGCCAGTCATTTCTAGTTTGCACGGATGATTCCCTTAGTTTTCAGATAATAAAGCATAATCACATATCATAAGCCAAAAGCAATAACTAATTTCTTTTTTTGCAAAAAGGTTCATAAAGAGTAATAAAAATCCATGGATGTGCATGGCATTTCCAATGCAATCACAATATGCACATTTGTGTGCACAGTACAGCCTTTACAAGAGTACATTTTGCTTAAAAATAGAATCAGATATATGCTAGTGGCAGACCTTGAATCCAAATAAAGAAGTGTGTTTTTATATGAAAATGATTGAATTTGTCATGACTAAATTATATCAAAAACTCAAAGAAATTGTAATGTGATATTCAAACAGAGAAAATGAGAGTTTTGAATGTCTTCAAAGTAATTAACGGCATATTATAGAGTTTAAAGAAGTAACTTGAACTTCAGATGGAGTGCCTGGGAATGGGCAAAAATAAACACACTAAATTCTGAAATCATACGTGATGAGAATATCCCAACTTTTAAGAGAGATCAATTTTTATAACTATAAGGCCTCATCCTGTCCATAACACTGTCACAGGCAAATAATTTAAAGAAAAAATATACAAAATGCGAAAGGTTATCCATTTTATTTGACTTTGTGTCAAAGGATCATGAATTTAGAGCTAAGAAAGGACAGTCCTACCTCTTCATTTTGTAGATGAGGTACTGAGGTTGAGAGAGTTAAGTGGTTTAGTTTAAGGTCACATTCAGAGGAGTAAATTAGTGAGACTCCAGCTCACCCTATACCAAAACTGGACAGAAGTCTTTCTTTGTCTCTTGAAGCAGAAATTTGATCTACCAATATTTCTATGTGTCATAGAATCTGATATTGACTCTAAGATAAATGGCATAGTTTTTTCTTTCCATAATGCCCCTCTGTTTCACACTGAACTTTTTTTTAATAAACCTGAAAACATTTCTGAGATATATAACAATAAAAATGTCTACCTGTTTCTGCTGTTTCCACATCTTGATAGTAAAACATGAGATGACGGAAACCTCCAACAGTAAAAAACTGATCGATTCGTTCAATCTGGGGTAAAATAAATAAATAAATAAGCCAAGTTGATAAATTTGTTTTGTGTTAGAATCAACCTCATACAACTCAGTTTACATACTCAGAGTTATAGCTTGTAATCATCAGATGACAAAGTAGAAGGGAGCTTAAGAGAAAATCTAGTATATCCTTTCTGCCTGCAGGCATGACCACATCAAACCATCATTTACAGCTGAAAATATATTCTGTTTTTATCCAAATTGTGAAAGGAGAAACATCTCATTATCCTGCCTATCTGCTTCAAAGAAGCAGATTCATTTTAGGGAAGGAGCATCTGTGATAAGTCCATCTTTAGATAGGTCCTTCCCTGTGTTTATTGACTTTTTAAAATTTGAATTTTATTTCAATACCATTTTGTTTTTGTTCTATGTAGAACTAAATTGTAAGACCTTTTTAGGAATAGAGATAAAATCTCCTAAAGAACAGCCTAATACATGGCAGGCAGGTGATTAATATTAAATAGTAAGAACAGATTGTTTTTTAAAACATCTTCAATGGTGAAAGACTTAGCTACTCTCAGCAATGCAGTGATCTGGGACAATTCTGAAGGACTTATGAAGAGGAACGCTATCCACCTCCAGAGAAAGAACTGGAGGAGTCAGATGCAGATCAAAGCATACTGCCTTTCACATCGGTGTATTTTCGTTTTATTTTTAGGTTTTGGTTTTGTCTGAGAGTGCCCTTACAACAATGACCAATATGAAAATGTACCTTGCACAGTAATGCATGTATGGCCCAGATAAAATTGCTGACTATCTCTGAGTGAGGAAGGGAATCAAGGGAGGGAGACAGTTTGTATCTCATAATTTTGGAAAATGTATGTACAAAATTACTATTATGTGTAATTGGGAAAATGCAATATCTATGAATTAAAAAAAATAAAATAAAAATAAAAACCTGTCATCTGAATAAATGGTACTGGAATAATTTTATGATTCTTCCAAAAGCCACATGGAACTGTTTTGTTAGCTTGAGCCAGAGGTTTCTCAGGTTAAATTTATTTGATTATCAAAAACCCATAGGAAATAAAGTACTTTGGACACATAAGTCAAGGATCACCTGGGAGAAAGATGATGCATGAAAGAAAAGCATTTGTGATATTCTCTGCCCTATTTTTTCTCTCTGGACTTAGCTTGTAGACCTGAACAATAAGGTCCTTCCCTTTAATATCCTGAATCTGATATTCTTTGATCCTGCCTTTGGCTTAGCAGCCTTACTCCATTTCCTGTGTTCCTGTTTTTATTGACATCTAGCTCAAACCTCCTTTGTTCCTGATCTCACTGTTTGCTGTACTTGCTTTATCCCAGATCCTGACTTCATGTTTCTTGCCCATCTAATAATTCAATGGCTCCTTGGGCTTTTCATTTAATAACTTAGTGATCCTCAATTGAAAACCTACTACCACTAATGCTAACATAATGACTCATCTAAAAGAGATCGCCCAACCCTTGCCAGCATCACTGAGACCACACCTTGGTCCCTGCCTCTGGACTGGGCTTTCCTACTAGGAGTAATTGTGGCCTGGATAAGGTCAGAGCAAGACCACAGCGTTCAACAATTTTTATATTTAAGTTGTTTAATGTATAACCCAATGGAATTGCTCCTCAGCTCTAGGAGGGGGAAGGGAAGAGGGAAGGGAAAGAACATGAACCATGTAACCATGGAAAAATAGTCTAAATAAATTAATATATTGAAGTTGTTTATTTGCCACATCATATAGGTTGTGTTTAATTATGCTTGTATACACTGAGAGGAGTACGCATCTCTGAAGAGCCCACTTTTGAAGAGGCAACTTTAAAAGAGTAATAGATACCATCCCAAAGCCATTCAGAGAAATCTCAAATACTTATACCTACAGCAGGTATAGGGATCTTGTGCCCTTCATGTATCCCCAGAACCAGTGGAAGAGTCATACAACTCAGTTGGGAGTAGAAGGATCCATATGTTTCCATTTCAGCGTGATCAAAACAGATTCCCAACATTCCCATAGAGTCTTTGCAGCCCTAAAATTACTCTCAAGGCACTGAGAAGTCCTGCATTATGGCAGCATCACTACAGATGGAACTTTCCATTTTAACCCAGGCCATCTTGGACACAAGATTCTTCTAATACATTCAGATTTGAGCAAGGCACAGACAGACTCCACTCTGGAGCCTGTATTCCCTCTTTCCTCCATCAGCATTTGATAACATGTACCATACCTGATTCCCCTCCAGAATGGCATCTTCCACCTCTGCCTTTTCCAAGTCCACACAGCAGGCTAAAATGTCAAAAAGATAGTCATGCCTGCTATCAAGATGAGCCCTTTTAGCATCTTTCTCTTCCTTAAGCTTTTGCTGAAAGATGGAAAAAAAAAAGTCATATGGAAACTGTTTATTCACCCCAAATAAGTTCATTTTATAATGACATGATTTTATTACTGCTTTTAAAATGTGTAGTATTCAAATAACATCTAAGGGTTAGACAGGTCAATCATCTCATTTTATGTATTAACCTGACTTTAGTATTCCTTTGCACATTTCACATCGCTGAAACTGGCAGCTTCAAATTATGTGATCTTGAATGGACTTTAGAACAGCTTTACTTAAATCAAGCTTATTCCCCAGATAGAATGATTAAAATAAAATAAATCAAAGCCTGAGGGACACGTTTATAAGGATGTACTTGGATTTCAATTCTAATTGGGACAAGGGAAGGAGAAAAAGGTAGCCCCTCTGAACACACATGATTGATAGTTCCATATTATTTGCATATATAATAATTGCTCACATTTATATAACTCTTTAAGGCTTACAAAATGCCTTTTCCATAGTAATCTAATAAAGTAGATAGTACAATATAATTTTTTCCACTTTGTTGATGAAGAAACTAGAATTGCTAGAGGTAAAGCAACTTGCCAGTGATCAACACACTAAGAATGAGTGGAGACATTTTAACCCCCGTCTCCTGCTCAGGGAGACTCCAGTACTCTTTTTTTTCCCACCAAGGTTGTTGACTTTATTGGGTTTTTTAATTCTTTACAATGGCAATGAATGCTCTTCTGCCAAAGCTATCCTAATGGCATTAGAGACCAGAAAGCGGGGGCTTAAATGGTGGGGAAGCTAACTCCAAAGATTCACCACCACAGAACTTTATAGAACAGAGGCTGGAATCAAAAGGAAGGTGGAGGGAAAAGTGTCCCCATTGGAGACAGCAGCAAAAATCTTTCCTTTTGTTGGGAGGTGGGGAAAGAGGGACAGGATTTCCCAGGAGGAGATGCTAAATGACTGGACCCATTTTGGAAACAAAGGGGAGCCAGCCCCCAGGCACAGAGCTCACAAAAAAGCATGGTACCATTCTGGAAGGCAGCCCAAGCAATCCTGAGACTGCATGTTGGCCCCACAGGTGTCTTTGAGCTATTCCCAAAAGAGGTCTTCATCTTTTTTCAGCACCAGGAACTGGCCCAGGACCATCTTTGCCTCAAGTTTCTTGCCCAGCACCTCGATGCCTGCCAGGCACCCCACAGGCTTGTCTCCCAGGGGCTCAGCCATAAAGTCTAAGTGCTTCTGGGAGGTCGTCATCTCTTTTCACTAGGCTTGATAGAAATTAACTGAGCCTGGAAAAATAGCTTCTGGGTCTACCCAACCTCAGGCCAGAGGTGTTAGAAGAGTCTTAGAACTGGGATAAAACACGGGTAGCCCATGCTGGGGCTACAGTTAGTGAACTGCCAACATCGCACCTTTGCTGATTTCCTGCTTCCCTTTCTGCACACTAGGCAGAATCCCAGGCAGACATAGAGTTCCTGCAATTTTGTGTGAAGATATAGAGGACCTGTTCGTAGATGAGGTCAACATGTAGGAATTTACTGGAGCTCTAACAATCCTGAAGTACTATCTCTGTGGGAGATATTCTCAAAGCAAAACAGAAGCTACAGGAATTATATAAAATCTTAATAACAGAAATACACTAAAGCTTCATGTTGGCACTTTATTTGGGGCACATGCCAAGACAATCTGCCTCATAGATGAATCTACCCTTTTATAAGATCTTCTGCAAACATCATAGGGTTCAAAATGATCCCACTTTAAAATATATTACATCCTACATTAGCTACCATTATAGTGGGGACATGGGCTAATTAAAATTTAGCCAGCTTTCCTTTTCTTTTACTATTTTTAAAATATTATCTTAGGTTCTAAATTCTCTACCTCCTTCCACCCTCTCTCACCCACTGAGAAGACAAGAAATATGATACCCATTATATGTATGAAGCCATGCAAAACATATTTTGACATTAGCCATGTTGTGAAAAAGTATAAACAAAATAAAGAAAGAAGAAACATATATTTTGATCTATATTCAGAGTTCATCAGTTCCCTATCTGGAGGTGGATGGCATTTTTTTAATCATGAGTCTTTTGGAATTTTCATGGATCGCTGAATTCATCAGTTTTAGCAAGCTTTCAAAAATATCTTGCCAAGTTTTCATTCATTCACTCTCTTGAAAGCAGAGACCTGGTAGCAGCACTAGTCAGAAAGTCTGTCTCCCTGATCCTTTAATGTCTAAAGGCCTGAATGCGGCCCTAAGCCTTGGACTCCTGGACCAAGGAGTGGTAATAAACTGTCAAGAAGAGAGAAAGTAGGAGTAATTGCTTTTTCATAATAAGAGACTGACCTACAGACAGATCCTTCCAAAACACTGACTTTTAACAGCCATCCCTTGCGCCAGAGTTGTCAATGCTTGTTACAAATGTTTTGTGTAAAGTGACCATACATGCAAATACAAAAATGCATAAATATAATCTCTCTCCATCTCTCTATACATAGATCCTTTAGCCATACTTGGTAATAATGGTGGCTGACATGGAGAGTGCTCTGTTTTACACAGAGTTTATACAATCAATTCCAAAGGAGGTGGCAGAAGAATCTCTATGGTGCTCTGTCAACATCTGTCAACAGGATCTGGAGAGAAATAGCTGTCAATCAGCCCAAGACTCTATCCACATTGTTATCACTCCTCCAGGTCTTTTTTTAATCTATCAAAAAGTGTGAAATAAATTAATTCAATAAACATTTCTTAATCATCTACCACGTTCCAGGCACTGGGGATACAAAAAGAGGCAGATAATCTGTGCCCTCGAGGAGCTTACTATCTAATAGAAGAGCTTACAGTCTTATAGCTGAGCCCCATTTTGCTCTCTTTCTTTCTTTCCCAAGATGCTACCTGTGCAAATGGTCATTATTTTAATAATTAGCAGTTAAAATGGATTTAATAAAAATGACAGTCCCCCTTCTCAGAACTAGCCGCACTCTCAGAATGAAAAAACTATTTGGATTAGAATCCACAATTCCCCTAAATGCAAATAGGATATCTGATCATATCCCAGCTACTAGATGCACCAGTGAAACAGGAAAACAGCCTACATTTACAATATCTACAGTGGCTTTAAGTCCAGAAGGTCTCCTTTACTCTGACTGGGGCTTTCTTCCCTTATTCTCCTAAATTGAAGTATCTTTTCACTCTGACTGTGATGTGATTGGTTCAGGTTACTTGCCTCTTCAACTCAAACATTTATCTTTCTGTTAGGCTCCATTTTCATTGATGTTTAAAAGTTCCTAAGGTCAGAATGTATTGGAACCCAGCACAAGGAGGCAGAAAAACAAATAAAACCTACAGTCATTTCTCATCTCTCTTCACATTCACCCTCAAAATTTAGTACAAGTACAATAATATCATTCTCCATCTATATCCAGGCCTTTCCGACCTCCATTACTCTGCATCTTGAGAGATAAGGTGAGCAAATACAACTATATGAAAAAAAAATCATTGGCAGGTACTGCTACTAGATTTGTACAAGTTGTCCTCACAAAGACCCTATAAAGTCATCCAATCAAATATTATTCCCACTTTATACATGAAGAAACTAAGATTGAGAAGTATTACAAAATGATTAATAGTAGATCTAATATTCTAATCCATAATCACAAATACTAAATTAACATTTTTCTACTTCATCGTGCCTACCTTTCATCCTGGGTGCAAAATATTTTGAAATTGTTTTACAATCAATCCATAGACAAAAAGAAGTAAAATCTGACAATTTTATTGAAAATCATATCATGAAATGAATATTGAACTTGCTATCACAGAAATCTCAGAATTAGAACTTTAGTGGTCTAGACCAGCCCAAAGCCAAAAGGAATCCATATAATAGCATACTTGATGAGAGTCATTTAATCTTTGTCTGAAAATCTCCAGTCAGGGAAACTCAGTGATTCCCAAGGCATCCATTCTATTTTTGGACAGCTCTAAATGTTTGGATTTTTTTTTTCCTGAATCATATGGCCTAAATTCAAATCTCAGCTCTGGTACCTGTGGACTTGATAAACTGGGGCAAATCATGTCAGCTCTGCCTCACAGTTGCCTAATCTTTAAGTAGGACTGGGCCATTGATATCTAAGGTTATTTCCATTTACAAAGCTTTGATCTATGATTCTCCGTAATTTACTGTTACCCCTTTTGGATAGATTTTATACTACCTTAGGTATTGCTGCAAGGGTTGAGACAGCATGAAAGCCATGGAGTTGAATGAATATTCTCTAGTTTAGAGAGAAAGGAAAAAAGGCAAATAAGAAATTGTTAAACTAGGGGACAATAAACCAAGATCAAGAATCAAGTAGCTGAGTTGAAGAACCAAAGGGTTAGAAGAAGACAGTGAAAGCAGGATCAAAAATAATGATTACAGTGAATTCAGAAATGGAGCTCAGTATAGGTGGAGTAAATGCTTCAGGCTAAAAAAGTTCAATGACAGAAAAGGAGAAAATGTATGGCTAACTTTGATCTAAGAACAATTACAGCAAAAGAAATCCGAAAAGAGAAATATTACTAGGATTATCATTAAATTATTCACAGAGGAGATCACAGAAGATGGATAAGATGTACATAGATAAAGATTGTTATTAAAGGAAATTCTAAGAGGGAAATGGGTAAAATCCTAGGGTTGTGAGTTGTATATTAAAGAGTCTGAACTGCTTGGAGATGGGACTGTGTATTGTGAAGTAATGAGAAATAAAATCTATCCAAAATTATGAATAGCAAGGAAAATTACTCAGAGGCATTTGAAATTAATGCAATAGGAAAAGAGGAGCTTTTATAGGTTTAAGAGCAAAAGAGTAACATGCTGAATGAAACTGGTGTTTTAAAACTAATGTTCTTCAGTAGTGCCAAACTTAAATAGAAATGGGGGCCACAGATACATATACAAGTATCCCTGCAGGCCACATATTGACTTAGTTTTAAAATGTTATAGTATCTGTGTTTGATTGTATTTTATTTATTGTATTAAATATTTCCCATTACATTTTAATCTGCTTTAGATCCCCTGGAGAGAGTAGTTTATTTGATACCTTTGATCTACTTCTTGCTACGTTAAACTTTCTTAAATATTGCTAAAACATTAGAAATCAGTGCTGTATTAAGAAGTCTTCCTCCTAAGTAAAGAAGAGAAAGAGAATAATCTTGTCTAATATCTCTCATGTGGTTTCCAAGAACTTGTTAAATAATCTGTCCACACTGGTGTCACTATTTGAGGGGAGAAAAGAGCCAGGAGAATTGAAAACTTGTATGAACCCAAGGAGATATATTGTAAAAGTCAAAGAGAAATAGAGAACCAGGTAGAAGTAAAGTAACTATAAAATGCTAGTTTAGGAATTTGCATCAAAATATATTCTATTTACAACCTGAAATGATTTAGTAAGTTATGATTTTACTTTAACTTTTCTCTTCCCCTTACCATTGACAAAATGAAAGGAATATTTTTTGGTCTCACCAATATCACCAAAAAAACCTCACAAAAAAAAAAAACAAAAACTTCATGGCTTACAATCTTAGTTTAGCCCTTTAATTGAAAAAAAAAATTCTGAAGTAATGTGAGATACTGTTATGAAAAAAAATCAATAATAGCAAACAAATATTTGGTTATTCAAATAGGTCACAGATGATCCATCATGACCCAGCAAATTTTTACAGAAATTAACCAAAGAAACTATTTCCAGGCAACCAAACAAATAGACAATCACAGAACTAATCCACTAATCCACTGATTCTATGAAATATTATATCTCTCTAGTTAATTAACATAAATTAGCAAGCTTACTCTAAAGACAAAAGTCAATGCCGATGATACAATTAAGTTTTTAAAATATTAATGCCAAAAAAATCCAATCCAATAGCTTTTCACAATTAGGAAAAAGTAACTCCCTCCTACTGATAACATTTCATCACTAAGGGAATGTGTGTGGTCCTGGGCAAGACACTTAATGACACAACTTCTTCCTGACTCAGTTTCACCTATTGAAAATGGGAGTAAAAATAACACCTATATCCCAGAATTGTTCCAAAGATCAAGTGATATAGTATTCTTAAAGCAGTTAATAAAGTGCCTGGCACATAATAGGTGCTTAATAAATGTGTGTTTTCTTCCTTCCTACAAGTTCTGCCAGGAACACAACATACTTTAATGTTAGGTCTTGGTATTGAAAGCAGATTTATATTAAGTTCTTATTTCTATAGTTGCTATATTTCCCTCGATTTTTGTACCCTCTTTTATGCTCTTATATTCTATTCATACACTAGGAGTATTAAAGAATCCACAGTTTTGCTGTTCATACATATGTTATATCCTCCCATGATAAAGTGTAAACTTTGTGAGGTCAGGGATCATGGTTTACTGTAACCAGGGAACAAGAATTGTCATCTTGTTTTATTATGGTCATTTGCACTGTAAGCCCAGAGGAAAATGGTGACTTGAAGAAATCCTGTGGTGATGGGAATCCTAAAAACTGCTCCACCCTCTTTAATTAGGAACCCAGTCTCTAAATGTCACTATTTCTTTCTCCTTGCTACATCACAAGTCTCAGGAAAGGTTGCAAGTCTCAGGGAAGAGGCATGGTGATTTGAGCATGGACTAATGAAAAACAATAAATAAGGCAAAAAGACAGTCATCACACCTTCATTCTTGGATGTACTGGATTGTTGTATGTGAATGTTTTTCCTCTTCCTTTCTGTCCATAGAGATTTAAATCATCTCTCTTATAAACAAGCCATTCCAATTAGGAGAGAGGGAACAACCAAAGATTATTTCATCCTGCTCTTGGATCTCAAAGAAAAATTCCTAAACTATATGTCTGACCATGTGATTCACAAACACACACACACACACACACACACACACACATGTGCATAGACTCATTAAATTCTAATGGCTCCCTGCCTATTATCCCCAGAATCAAATATAATCCTCTCTGTTCAGTATTTAAATCCTTTTCTAACGTGTCCTCCTAACCTTTCCAGTCTTCTTACACTTTATATACCCCCTCTCCCAACATACTTTTTGACCAAAGTGTCACTGTCCTTCTTATTATTCTTCCATCAAATCACTCTATCTCCCAACTCTGGGTATTTTCAGTGGCTGTCCTCCTTACCTTAAATGTTCTTCTTCCTCAAATATACTTCTGTCTCCCTGGCTTCCTTTGAGTCCTTCCTTACACAGAAAGTCTTTCCTGATCCCTCTTAATTCTAATATCTACCTTCTGTTGATTTTATCAGATTGATCCTATATATATACACTTTGTTGGAATATAGTTGTTTGCATGTGATCTTTCCCAATAGAATGTGAGCTCTTCAAAGACAGATTGTCTTTGGGCTTCTTTGTATTCCTGGTATTTAACACAGTGCCTGGCACATAGTAGGTGCTTAATAAAAAGCTATTGACTGACTGACAGGTCATAATATGAGTGACCTAGAACTAAAAACCAGAGAAACAGATCTCTAGAAATATATGAGGGGTTCAAGGCTGATCCTGAAGCCTGAGATGTGAATGCTCATCTGAAGCCATTCTGGACTGCCAGCTACCATGAAATTTTAGCATTTAGTGAGATGGATAGGAGACTATTTATCTCTCTATTCTCTTTTTTTTACCCTTTGTTATAGAATTCACCTGAAATGAGTCCCAGACACACAAGTCCTTCCCTCAATGTTCTGCATTATGTTTTGGGAATAAAAACAAATTTAAGATAGTTTTGAAGGAATTGTATAACTGCATATTCTATGAGGAAAGCACTTGATGAAAGTTTTACAATTTTACTATGTTAAATAAACTATGCAGTTTCACAAAGTGGATTCATATGTTAAAACTTAATTACAGGGAGATACTAAACAAGTAGGAATATCATGCATGATCTTAATAACCAAAAGAGTGCTGAACAAAGTTATCCTTGTGATTACATTTATCAAATAATCTTGTGTTATTAGCAAATATGTGGGAGACATTTTTAAAAACTCTTTAAGAATGCATTTTGCTATAACAAATAAAATGATTCTTTAAATTAACAGATAATAAACATAATAGGCTCTTGTATTCCATTATTTCAATTCAATATGCACTCATTAAGCATCTACAAATACAAGATCCTATACTAACTAGGGATATAAAGACATAAAAAATAGTCCCTACCCTCCACAAACTTCTCTTCAGTTGTAAATAAAAAGAAAGAAATGGATAAGTATATAATAATTTGTGAAGGGAAAGATGAGAAACTGGGAAGTCTGTATTCTATCCTTGAGTAAATAGGGAGTCGGTGAAAATGGTTGGGGAGAAGATTGACATAATCAGACATATACTTTAGGAAAATCATTTTGGCAACTCTAAGAAGGATTCAACAGGGAAGAGACTGGATGCATGGAGACTATTTAGAAGGATCTTATATTCTTTATAGCTTTTAGACAATTGTGTGACTGTAGATGTGGTCTATAAAAGATTATTTATGAAAGTCTGCCTATGTCCATATATTTTTATTGAAGATTACTTGTTTGGATGCATAAACCAATCTTGAAAAGATGTCATCATAATAATCATAAAAAGAGCTAGCATTTGCTTAATTTTTGGAAAGGGCTTTACAAAATCACAACCCTAGAAGGTAGGTGATATTTTGCCAATGTATGGATGAAGAAACTAAGGCAAAATAGTAAGATAGTATACCCAATTCATACAGTTAGGAAGTATCTGATGCTGGATTTTAACTCAAGTCTCCCTGACTTCAGGTCCAGCACTCTGTGCTATCTATGTCATTTAGCTATTCTTTAAGCTTTTATAGAGAGGAGAAAGTAGGCATATAGATCATCAGTTAATGGCAATCTCTCAATAACCTTTTTGGTGGAATAATACTGTCTGATATCTTTTCTCAATCCTCCAATACCATCTCTGATTGAACTGTTATAAGCATTAATCAGGCAACACATTCAAAATTATGTCATCTTCATAAAAGAGATGGGGGAGTTCTATTTGCTCAAAAGTATTTATAGTATCTCTTTTTGGAGCAGCAAAGAATTGGAAATTGAGGGGATGGCCATCAAATGTTATAGCAGGTGATTATAATGGAACACTACTGTGCTATAAGAAATGACAAGCAGGATGATTTCAGAAAAAACCTAGACAAAATTAAATTAACTGATGCAAAGCAAAGTGAACAGAACCAGAACACTATAAACAGTAATGGCAATAATATATAATGATTATGAATAGCTTAGTTATTCTTGGGAACATAGTGATCCAAGACAATTCCCAAGGGATCATGAAGAAAACTGCAATCTGCCTCCAGAGAAAGAACTTGGGAATTCTCTGTAGTTCACTTTCTTCATTTTTGGAGAGGTGGCTGTGCTTTTTTGTTGTTCTGTGATTAATATGGAAATATATTTTACACAATTGCACATCTTAAATTTATATGAGATTACTATCTGGGGGACAGAGGGGAAGATGAGGGATAAAGAAAAAAATTAGAATTTATATATTTTCAAAAGAATATTAAATTTTTATTTTTCCATGTAATTAGAGAAAAAATAAAATATGTAAAAAGAAATTATATTCTCTCCAGTATATATTTCTTCAGTGTGTGCTTGGTCTAATTCTGATATTCTAACTTTATGTTCCTAAATACCACATCCATTTCCTCCTCTGGCACATTTAGAGACTGACAGCCTAATATTGAAATGCAGGCAGATCATCTATTTTGTATCTATGTGTCATCTTCATTACAATCACAACTATAAAGGTTCTCAAAATCATTTGGCTTAATTTGTTCTCATGGCAAGCTTTTTGCAACCTCATTTTCTCTTTCACAATGGTTGCTAATATTTGTTTGTTGGTAACTGTTTGCAATCTGTTATGATCCTTCACCATGCTGTGTTGCAAATGAATTTGTATTTTAAACTGGTTCCTTCATTTGGCTTCAAGTCTTTATATCTGACAAGGATAGTTGGTGTATGCTGGCTAAAGTGGTTTCTAAGCTCTTTTGTCCCCCTCACTGTGGTGATTGTTTTGCATGTGAAACTTCAGAAAGAAAAGATGATAATCAGCAGTCAATGTATTTTACTTTATCCATTGACAATTGTTAAGTGTCAATAACTTTCCTAAATAGACTAGGCTAGAACTGTTGCAATTCCATGAAGTGTCAACTTTTTATTTAACCTTTATTCTAGTTTAGGTATTGATTTTTGCCTTTGTTTTAGCCACCTGACTATCCAAATATACACAATCCTCTAATTAGAATTTGATTTCTATATGGGCATCCAGTCTTTTCCTGTCTGTCACAATATAATGAGCTTCATTTTTTGTGATGTTCAGTGCTCATCATATTCAGTATCTTCTTATCTGCATGAAGCTTCTGACTAGACTTCAAGCCTTTGACTCTTCATTTCTTAACACCATACTATCCTTTCTAACATAATTTTTACTATTGTTCTCTTAGTACACCTTCAAAATGAAGTCACCACATCTAAAGGCACATATTAACTTGATCTACACCTTCTTGTAAAGTTCTAAAAAGAATTCCTTTTTACATTATTTTGCAAAATAAGTAAGTATATGAGCAGCATTTATTTCTTTAGTGGTCCTTATTCATGATTATAAAGAGCATCAATAAAGATGTCTAAATGACATGTGAATTTATGTTTCTGGTTACCTTTGGGCTAAGAATAAAATCAACTCTTAACATTTTCTCAATTTGCTTCTCCTAGGAGAGCTCTAGAGTGAAACTTCCATTTGTCTCAAAATCAAGAGTGTCATCTAGGTTGTTGGAAACCCCAAGTTTGCCCCTATCCCTTGGGAAAATACCTTAAGGGGAGTCCCAGACTGACCTTGTTTCAGACTGAATAATAGACCTTAAAGTACTTAATGATCCCAGTTTAGTTGGGACTAAGTAGACATAATCAAATGTTAAGTACCTTTTCATCTTAAAAGTTTCTCCCATTGTATCTGAGACCTCTCCCAGGCAGCCAAGCTCTTGGCTGAACTCTTTCTTTAGTATCCATTGTAAAGCATCACTCTCTCCCTGATAATCCTGTCTTGGACTTCTCATTTCCTGATAGTAATTATAAAGCCAATCAATCATACTTCCCAGACCTTAGTTCCCCAAAAGGTATATAAGATACCTATGTTTTATTGTTCTTTGGGGAAGCATCTAGTAAGGTGATTCTCTCAGAAACACTGTCCCCAGAGCTCCCAGGTTTCAACTCTGTGATATTTAGTGTTTGACTCTGTGTGGTGGCTAATTATTAAGGACCTATCCCTTTCCTGATTAAAGACTTGGTTTTTCTATCTTAGTGGTTCTGTGTTTTTCCAGATTGATGAGAGGAATGTGGTAACCTGTGAATAAACTTGGGAATTCACCTAAGTTAAAGGTTCCATGGTTCTTTTATTTCACCAGTTGATAACTTTCCTCATTTTCTACTCATTTCAATTTAACAAAACTCTTTTTTACTATCTTAAATTTCATTGAAGCTTTTCCTGTTACTTATGTTCCTTTATTCTAATCAATTCAAGTTATATTTATAATGAAAATAGCAGTGTTGATATGATTCAGTCCCACCAAAAATATTTCTGTGCATTAGGTTTTAGAATAATTTCACATTTAATGTACCAAAAGTAAACTAATGATCCTCTTATATCCACTGTAAAATATCAATCCCTCCCAGGTAATCCAGTCCTGAACTCCTCTTCTCTTTATACGATATTCCTGTCCTTTTTTCTGGATTAAAACCTACCTCCAACTCTTGACCATTTCTTTAAAATGTTAATTTGAAGAAAGGCTTGAAAGTTTAAAATAAGTCTATTGTATTTTCCTATAAGTTGTGTCTCTATAAACTTTTGAACATTGTATCAGGGGTCATTTTGTTAGAGGTCAATGGCCTGAGACAAGGTCACACATCTCTGTCTCTCTATCTCTCTCTGTCTCTCTCTGTCTCTGTCTCTCTCTCTGTCTTGCTCTCTCTTTACTCTCTCTCCTCTCTCTCTCTCTCTCTCTCTCTCTCTCTCTCTCTCTCTCTCTCTCTCTCTCTCTCTCTAAATCTGAGAAGCACGTCTTAGGTCCATGATGTGAGACACTGTTCCACATTTCTCTCTCAATGAATAGATTCCATTTTAAAAATGGTTTTCCTCAGTCTTTTTGAGTAGTGGTTAAAGAGGGTACATCTTGATACTCTCAAGATTCCCTTAACCTTCCACTTCACACAAAGGTCATGGGTGTATTCACCATATAGCTGTAAGGTTTATTCTCTTCCATGGTCATTGGTTACCATTGAGTCCTAATCAAAGTAAACTATATCACAAATACAATTAATTCCTTCCAGGGGTTAAAAGGAAGTCTAGCTAGAGATTATGGAGGGATCAACTCAAGGCCATCACCACAAATGATAAAACAACTCAGAACCCATGCCTTACTGATCACAGTTTATTAGTATTACTGTTACATATAAGGAACAATTTTTAAAAGAAAGCCAAAATGAACAGATGGGCCACATTGGTTTATTTCCTTCACCATATGCCTCTCCCTATCTTTTGAGTTACAAAGAAAAATGTTAGCTACCTAGATGTACTTTGTTCCTGACCAGGTTTTTTTTATTTAATCTAAAAGCTGAGTTAAGCATTTTACAAGTCACTCCCAAGTAGTTAGGTACTTAGGAAGACATATAACTTATTTTAGGTCAGCAGGGGCTCATTACTGTAGTAGTACAATTAATGACCTGTACTCTCCTATTAAGTGAGTCCCCTAGCAGATTCCTAAGCACTTTACTTCCAGGGAAAGCTCCTACACTATTAAGAATATAGAATAATGCATGCTTCTTGTGAATTTTCAAGTGAATAAATAAATTAAGGTTCATTTCTAGCCATGAGGGACATTTAGATGGAACAGAAGATAGAATTCTGGACATGGATTAACGAAGACAACTTCCTGAGTTCAAATCTGGCATAAGACACTTATTAGCTATGTGACCCTGTGAATCTTAAGATTTCTCAGATTTGTGAATGTTACAAATTCTCAGACTCTACCTTAGAACATTTGGTTAAGACCATTCCCCATTTTAAACAATGAAGGGACTTTGATCAGGAATGTGAGAACTCTAACCTTACTCCACCCATACTTAAGCATACTTTAGGGGAAGATAAAGTTGTAAAACTCCTTACCGAACAATGAAAAAGTACTTAACTCATATTTATAGTGAGGCAAAAGCCTTAAGCTAAGTCTATTTTTAGATCTAATGCAAAAAGATGCTAAGTACCTATAAAGGTCAGGCAACTTGCAAACTTGCAAGGGGCAAAGAGGTATGAACTTACTCAGAAGTTTTATTCTACCCAGAGAAGTTGAGAACTAAAGAAGGTGTGAATTAAGAATGGTCAGTCCTTTGGAAAATGTCTACTGTGACTGGTAGATGTGAGAACTTAGGAGAGGTGACATAGGAGAAAATTCTCTTTAAAAGGAGGTCAGAAAGGCCTCTGAGGAGTTCAGCTTGCCAAAGTTGAATTGAAGGACTCAGTGACTGAACTTAGTTGAGCTAAGGAGCTGAACTGGTGGGTCTCTCTGAACACTAGAATCTTGCTTGGGATAAATCTTGTGGTGAGTGGATTAAAGACTGACTGATCTCTCTCTTAAGGCTTAAGCCTAGGCTGGCCTAAACTGGCCTAGGCCTTTTCTCATTAGTTCCTCTTACTCTGTTTCTCTCCCTTTCCTTAATTCCTTTATTTGTATTAATTAAAATCTCCATAAAACCCAGCTGACTTGGGTATTTCATATTTGGGAATTTTTCCCATGGCGACCACTTTATTTTTAATTTAACACAAGACACTGTTTTGAAACCATATTTTCGCAGTCACAGTTTAAAGCAGCCACTCTTTTAACTGTAACAACCCTAAGCAAGTCATTTAACCCTATTTACCTCAGTTCTTCATCTGCAAAATGAGCTGGAAAAGGAAATGGCAAACCATTCTAGTATCTTTTCCAAGTAAACCTCAAATGGCAAGTCATTAAGTCAGACATGTGTGAAACAATGAAAGAACAAGTAACCATGACTAGCAGCATAAAGGCATCCCACAATTAACAAAAATGACAATAATGATTTTTTATATTGAATAGTGACTACCAATATAAATCTCTCTTCAGTGTATCACAATATCCAAAGCCAGAGAAAAATCACACATAAACTAGTTTATACTACTTGTTGTACCCATTTCATATTTGAGCCCTCTCTCTACTTCACATCTACTGCTCTCCCTAGTTTAAATTCCCCAGAACAAAATGACCCTCTCAGGATAAAAATCACTTTTAAATGTACTGTTTGATTGACACAATTTCCTTTAGCCTTTTTTCCCTACTGATTCAATGACTAGAGGACAGAGTACCAAACTCCTCCCACTGCCTTCCTTTGCAGGCAGAAATTAGATTCTCAGCCCATTCTAGTGCATCTGTCTCTCTGCCAGGGATCAGCTCCACAAGTACACCATGGTATCCACCGGTCCACCTCCTCCTTTCCAGTCTACTTGTATGAGTTTTTTCTCCCTTAAAATTGTAACTTCCTTGAGGGCAAGAACTTTCTATATAGTAAATGTATTCTTGGCACTTGGCATAATGCCTGGCACATGGTAGGAACTCCATCAGTATTTACTGGATTGCATAACATTTCCCAAAAAGACAAAGATTAATCCCCTACTGATCTACTTTATCATTTTTTAAAATTCAACACTTCATTTTTTAAACCAGACCAGTTAAGAGTAAGAACATGTGATGGTCTTTTCGGGGCAGTTCAGAATTGCTCCTTAATCGTCTGGGAGAAGAACAGTTTAGAAACTCTATTTTTAACTCTAATTTTTAGCTTCTCTTCACTTCTTTGGCATTCAATTCCTTTACCTTTCATTTGTCTAGGTTAAAGGAAACAGCTGGAGAGGAAGAGCTGTACCACCTCCCTTCATTAAGGGGCACTTCAGACAGATTGCGTGTGCTAAGCAAAATGGGCACCAGGCTAGATCATTCAAGTCCCAGCAGGTATGACAGTTGAACACTCTTTCATTAAAATAGAATGAAACTTCTCTCCCTTGGTTGCAAACAGATATCATTTAGACCAAGGAAATAGTACTGTACTACAAAGTCAAGGGGAATGTAGATTCTTGTGAATAAACTGGAATTCACCCAAGTTGGAAGTTTCATGGTTCTTTTTATTTCCCCAGTTGGTAACTTTCCTCTTTTTCCACTCTTTCTAATCTAATAAGAGCCTTTCTTGCTATCTTCAATTTCATTGAAGCTATTCCTATACCTTAACTAAGGGAATCTCTAGTCAATTAAACTCCTTCCTCTCTCTTTACCTATATAGTTCGATTCCTAGTTTAAAGCCCATTTTCTGTACAAACAATCTCTTGGCTAGAGAGGGAAAAATAACTTATAGGATAAAATTGTTTTAATTATATAGTATTACTTCCTTAGTATTGTAATTGATATACATTATTTAAATAATATGTATAGAGCCTCACCCTTGGATAAAAACGAGGGCTGCTGGACCACAGAATTACTGAGGGCCACATATTTACTTGAGGAAACAAGTATAAATGTTGCTTATGTTTTATTACATTTGTATTTATTTTGTTTACTACTTCACAATTACAATTTAATATGGTTCAGCCTGAACTGAAGAGTGTTCTAGGTCAAATATAACCATGGGCTGTGTGTGTGAATCCTCTGCCCTAAATTTGCATGGATCAATGTCCCAGGTTTATCAATGACTAATAATATTCACTGTAATTGTACTTTAGTTTGTGCTCCCACCTTCTCTTTCTGGAAAATAATATCTGACTGATTTTTGCTCTCCCCTAGGGATATTAGAGTCTATTCATGAGGCAGTCCAAAGCTTCTAATCAGCATTTAAACACAGAATATTTATACAAGATAGCAACGAACATAGAAAGAGCTAGTACACCAAACTCTCCAGTGAACATACAGGAAATATGGCTCATTCATAGGTGAGTGTCATTTCTGATGTTCTCTTCCCCCAAAAAATTTAATCCTCTTTCAAAAAGAATCATGATGGCAACTGGAAAAGCCTCAATCCTTTTAAAAACACCTGTGCCATTAAATAAAATCGTAGATCCCCAAGTACACAATTGGGTAGATCACACATCTGGCCAAATTATCAAAAGGCTTTTTTTTCTACAGCTTTACCCCTCCCAGCAATGGAACATCTTGCCCCACTATTATGTTTGTTCTACTTTACTCTCCAGTTATATTCTCCTGATGCTTCTTCACTCTCCTGATTGACACCATGACATACAAACATGCTCAGTTTCCATTCCTTCTGGCCCTCTTTCTCCTTCTTTATTCCTCTTTCCTCCCAGAAGTCCCTGCTTCGTACCTTTCTGCTGTGTGCTGTGTTCACAATATTCTATAAAATGGAGTTGTGGGGATTTTTTTCCTACTAGCACTATGTCTGCTACAGAACATACTGCATATGGCCAATTGTGTGTATTTTTTTTACATCTCTAACAGAATAACAAGAAAAAGGAGGAGAGGGGATTGCTGATTCTCCTGAAAATATTGCATTTACAACCTTTCTTTCTGAATTATGTCACTGTCTCGTACCAAAATAAGAAAATGACCGTCCAGCTCATGTCATGTTAATGACTTTTAACCTATTTATATGTTAAATAGCTCTAGTATAACTTGCATGTGCCAAAATGTACTATTACCAGTACCTTCCTTATTGATTTACTATGATCTAATAAAATAAATGATCTAATCATTTGACAAATGAGTTTATTTAAATTAGAATGAAGGTATCTATATGTGTATATACCAAATACCTCTCAACTTAAAATGACCTCTCGGAAACATTTCCTAAAGTCATTTTACTATACAAAACACTTGCCATAAGGAGGAATACAAAAATCTGGAAAAGCTACCTTTGGTACCCAGCACTTAATCTTGTTGAATGGGGAGACATAGCATCTAAGTGCAGAGTCTAGGCCTGCAGCAAAGCAGAGAGAGAACATGACCAATACATGACCACAATGAGAAAATGCTGTCTTGAAAGGAACAAGTATGTGAGGCTAGCTCTCAGACCACATTCCTTACCAAGTCACATGTTTGATTAACCTCCTCCTCTTTGATTATGTGATTGTCAGTTCAGCCAGTGTTAAAACCTATGCCATCCTAAATACTCCAATAAAAGTTTAGGGAAATGTGTAGAGCCCTCTCTCAATTCCATCAGAGGCACAAGCACAATGGAGCCCATATTTTTTAACTCCTTGTCTCTGAGTCTTTATTCCTTTGTCTCTCTCTCTCTCTGTCTCTCTGTCTCTCTGTCTCTCTGTCTCTCTCTCTCTCTCTGTCTCTGTCTCTCTCTGTCTCTCTGTCTCTCTGTCTCTCTGTCTCTCTCTGTCTCTCTCTGTCTCTCTCTCTCTCTCTCTCTCTCTCTCTCTGTCTCTCTGTCTCTCTGTCTCTCTCTGTCTCTGTCTCTCTCTCTCTGTTTCTCTCTCTCTCTCTCTCTCTCTCTCTCTCTCTGTCTCTCTGTCTCTCTGTCTCTCTCTGTCTCTGTCTCTCTCTCTCTGTTTCTCTCTCTCTCTCTCTCTCTCTCTCTCTCTCTCTCTCTCTCTCTCTCTCTCTCTCTCTCTCTCTCTCTCTCTCTCTCTCTCTCTCTCTCTCTCTCCGCTCTATTTTCCCTCAGTTTCCAATCTCCTTCTCAGATGTCCACCCACAAAAATATTAATATATAACTGCAGGAGGTTACAGGAACAAAAAAAGCCCTGACATTTATAAAGTGCCTACCGTGTGCCAGTAATCACACTAAGCACGTTATAAATATTATTTCATTTGATCCTTACAACAATCTTTGGCAGTAGATACTATAATTACCCTAATTTTACATTAAAGGAAAATGAGGCAAATTGAGTTGAAGATGACTTGCACAGGGCTAATATGTGTCTGATGTTGAATTTAAACTCATCTTCCTGACTCTGGGTCACTCTTCTATCCCCTGTGCCACCTTGCTTCCTTCTACCTGGAACAGCTCCTAAACAAGAGTCTCCTCCCCAGGGTTGTACAGAATTTGTCTTTGACATTATACTTGTATCCACCAATCCTAGAAAACATGCCAGAAGCTAAATCAAACCAGAGAATAAATATAAGAGGACAACTAGGGAGAAACCAAGGAAAGAAACAAAAATTGATTGGACACAAAGCCAAAAGAAAATACTGAACAGCTATTTCCAGAGGCTTTTTAGGACAGGTACCAAGGTCAGAGAAACTAAATGTTCTAAAATGGGAAATGGCTAATATAACTTTGGAGTCCAGTTTCAGAGATATACATCACAAAAAGGGAAATATTTAGAAAGTGAGTGATGAGGAAATATAAAAGGAAAAAGACTAAAATCCCAGTTTGAAGGGGAAGACAACTCAATAAAAACCCTAAGCATAAACAGATAGATCAACAGAGAGATCCTAAAATTAGATGGAAGGTTAAAAGTTGAAGAGATTATAAAATTCTCAACAAATATTTTAAAACAAAGAAAAGTAAATATATTCTTGCCAAAACATAGTATCCTGTGGAACTTTAAGGATGCAAAGAACAATAGAAAATTCCAGTACAGTTCAAAAATGAAATAAAATACATGTGAAAAGAAATTAAAAATAAATGTATGTCAAAAGTTATAGGCATAATGCTGTAATATAAAACTGAATTAGCCGAATAGAAAAAAATGAATCCATAAAGAAAAGTTTCTCCATAAAATAAAAAGTGAAGTTAACTGATTTGGAATTTTAAAAAATATGAAGTGTAAGAACACCTGACAGAAGGAAAGTAAAAGGCAATAAGGGTAATAGAACACAATATCTATACAAGGAAAAGCCACTGACTTTAAAGAGAGGATTCACAAAGAAAACTTAAGGATTATATGTTTCAAAAAGCCCTAAATAAAACAATATATGAAACGATGCAAGGAAATTGCCCAGGACTTCTAAAAAATATAAAGCATGAATCTAATGAATACATAAATAAACTTGAGAAGAAAAAAAATTTAACTGTATTCTTCAAACTTGAACAAACATATGATTAAATTTAACAGTTCTAATGACAAGTGAAATTTTTTGAAGGTGAGAAATATGAGACTTCAAAAAACAGGAATAGTTTTATGTCCTCTAGGTACTACTAAAAGGAAAAGAATAATATATTCCAACAAGTAAAGAAGCTTAAACTTCAAACCAAAATGTTATACTCTGCAAACATGAACCAAATGGGAAAAAGTAAGAACATTCCATTAAAGTAAGGCATTTGTGACCATTGTACAAAACAAACAAACAAACAAAAAAAAAAAAAGAACCATGAGCACAATATTTCACTTGTATATATTTCAATAAAAATAAACCTCTCATAGAGATGTTTAGGAAGTACATTCTTAACTGAACAAGGAATAGAGGAAATTACAAAAGGTAAAAGAATTTCAATAACTATCAAATATTGTTGATGAGAGGTTGGTTTCCAATTTATGCAGACAAATCAGAAAAACATGTAAGACTAAGAATCACTCTAATTCTCAAAGAATTGCAAATTATTAACAAACATGAAATAATATTTTAAATCATTAATAATTAGAGAAATGCATATTAAAGCAATCCTGAGATTTCACTTCAGTTAACTAGAAAATTTGACATATAAAGGGAATAGTCAGTATTAGAGGAATTATAAAAAGACAGATATAATAATAATACATTATTGGTAGAACTTAGAATTGTTCTAATCATTCTTAAAATTCATTTGTAATTATTCAATGAAAATGTCTAAAATACCTGTGCCTTTTGACCTAGAAATTTCACTGCAAATACCCCAAGATAATTAATGAGCATAGCAAAATATTAATGAACATAGCAAAATATTCATAGCAACAGTTTTTTTAATTAGCAAAAAAATATATTAATGAAGTATATATTCATAAATTGGGTCATAACTAAAAAAGATGGTATAACAATATAATTAAATATTACCATGCTATAATGAATAATGAATATAGAGAAGAATGTAAAGATGTATATGAACTAATGAAAAGTAAAATGAGAAAACTAAGAAAGCAATATGCACAGTGAGCACAACAATATAGAGGAGGGAAAAAAATGAATTCTTTGAAATGATGACTATATCCCCATAAGAGATATGAAAAGATACCTTCCCCTCTTTGGTGGTGTTGGGGACCCTGGGGATAGAATACTGCATATAATGTCAAAACTTTTTATATGCTGATAAGTTTTACTGAGCTTATTTTCCTTGTTATTATAAGTGTTGCCTGGGGAGAGTTGGGGTTAAGGTGTAGTGAGAAATATCGATGGTTACTATATACAGTGGAAAATGTATGCGGCTAAAACAAAGAATATCAAGATTTCTATTTTTTTTTCAAACAAAAATGTATCAAACTACGTGGACCAAATCACACAAAATGCAAAGATCACCAATCTTGGTAAAAAACATTCACACTAATAATTGTAAAGGTCTTAGAGATTACCAAAATAATATAGCCAAATTCAAAAATGAGCTAGAATCCCAGTGCAAAAGGCTAACCAGATCATTAAGTCTCCCAAACTTATAGTTGAAATGTTCATTTTCTTCACTGGTGATTTGCAAAATTAAAATGATTTTCAGAAATTAGAAGAAATTCTGTGATAGAAAATGTGTGATCTCACCATTATTGCCTGACATAGCTTTTGAAATGCTATCTATAGCAAAAATGCAAAAAAAAAAAAGAGCATGAAAACTGGCAAAGAAACCATTACAGTATCTGTATTTCCAGATGGCTTATTTAGAAATCCTAGAGGCAACTAAAATTTTACTATTTTGCAGTAATAATTTTAGTAAAATAATGGGAGAAATGTCACAAAAATCATCATTTCTGTATATTATATATTATTACCAAAAAACAGAAAAAAAAACTGTAAAACAGAAAATGACATTTACAATAATTACCCACTTCTGAGTATTGACTTACCAAGACAAACATTTTTTTGAAAAAATATTATAGTTGTTTTTATAGGAATAACAGAAAAAATAGTAGAGAGATATACAGCGTGCATGGCAAGCCTAGGTCAAAAAAGAAAGTAGTGCTATGTAATTAAACTATAGATTTAAAGCAATACCAGTTAAAAGATCAATGGGCTATCTCATAGAATTGGTTTAAAAAAAAAAAACATATACAAAAGGATAAATAGTCAAGATGACCAAAGAAGATTAGAGGAAGGACAAAAAATTAAGGCAACTTGTATTCTCAAAACTTAAATTTTAATACAAAATAGTATATATCAATAGAAATTTTAGATAAAACATTAAAACCATATGCTACAATATACTGGTGTTTAGTAGCATCAATAGCTAGGTGGCTCTGTAGAAGGCTAGGCCTGGAGTCCGGCAGACTCATCTTCCTGAGTTCAAATCTGGTCTGAGACACTTTCTAGCTGAATGTCCCTAGATAAGTCATTGAACCCTGTTTTCTTCAGTTTCCTCATCTGTAAAATCAACTGGAAAAGGGAATAGCAAACCACTCTAGTATATTTTCAAAGAAAACCCTAAATGGGATTATAAAGAGTCAGACAAGCTTGGAAAATGACTGAACAACAATATATCATAGTTTCTAGATAACTTCTATGTGTCGTGTCCCTCTGTTAGACAGTAAGACTGGCATTAAATGCATAATAACCTTTTCAATCTATCTATGAAGTAAACAGACAGTTTTTAAAATTATCAGTGACTATAAGATGAAATATTCAAACTTTGTAATAAATACACCCAAATGAAAAACAACTCTAATATGCCAATTATTAAATAGGCAAAGATGGTTAGAAACAATTGAATTCCATTCTGGGGATGAAGAGGGAAAAAAAATAGACATATTTTACTTGACCATTAGTTTAGGTGTGAATTAATACTACCTTTTTTTCAGAAGTTTTATAGATTTTTATAATATGTTGCCATGCTTTAACCAGTAATCCAATTATTGCGACTATATCCCAAGGCAAATAGTGGGGAGAGGATGCTGTAAGAGATGTATTTTTAAATCATTATTTATAAAAGTGAAAATGGAAATTTACATGTCCCATAATTAACAAGTGGTAGAACAAATTCTGGTATATGAGTGTAATGAAATATTATCATTTTGTAAGAAATGATAAATTGAGGAATAAAATAAAAGAAGATTGGCAACTAAAAAAGGAAAAACAAAACACTCCAAAGTGAGGAGCAGTATCTCTCCACCTTTTTTGAAAAGGCTACCATATCCCACTCTTCACTGGATTTCTAGCAAGGGGAAGAGTTCTCTCCTTCACTTAACAGACAGCCAAGATAACTGTGAGAATATGCAACTTGGTTCTTACCTAAGCTGGCATTAGACTGAACCTCAACTCCCTGGCTGACCCTTCTGCTTTGTGTTTCACTCACCAAGAGTTACAACTAAAAAGAAATCCAGAGAAATGGGCACTTGTACTATCAGTGCCCAATTCATTAATATGCACATTTGAGAAGTTGGAAGTTTCTGGATGAGAATTGATTAGCCATAATAAAGTGTTTCTTCCAACCATACTTTTCTTGGAAAAAATGGGCCCCACCACTGGGAAGATTCTGACACTAAAAAAGATTAAAGAGCCATTCCTGACTGACCAGAAGATCTGGGTTTTTTGCATTCCTCATTTGGAATAGATCCAAGATAAATGTGAAATATCTGTTCAAGAGTCTCATTTATTCCTAAGCTAATATTATCGAGGTCAAAGGTTATTGTTTTAGAGTTCACTACTGAATCTTGTGTTTTTCTTTTGTAGTAGGGGAAATACATAGCTGTCCTATACCCGATAGTTACTACTTTGTAACACTCTATAAATGGATCTTGTTCATCTTTTTTGTGGAAAATCTAGAAATAAGTCATACCTACGCTTTAAAGACTATCAGATGGAGATGGAGGTTTCTCATTCTTTGGATTCAGGAACCCCAGGAATGAGTCAAGAATGAGATCTCTTTTGTGGGAAGAAATGCCTGTAGGCTATGAGCAATATCTGTATACTATATACATATATATTTATATTATTCTCCAGTCTAATTTCACTAATGTTCTATTATACATGTCCCCAGAGCATCTCAAATTCAAATTGTCCGGAAAAAGAATTCATCTTATCAAAAAAAACCTCTTCCTTATTTTTATCTTTTCTTTGATAATACCATCATCCATTCACCCAGATTCAGAATCTGAAAACTATTCCCAACTCTTCAGTTTCCCAAAAAGGGCAATATTTGTAAAGCATTTAGAACAGTGGCACATAGTAGGTGCTTAGTTAATTCGTGTTCCCTCTCCCCTTTCTCCCTCACTCCACACATCCAATTAATTGTCAGTTATACCTCTATAATATCTCTCATTTTTATTCCTTTTTCTCATTCACAAGGCCACTAGTTCACATCTTCATCAACCCTTGCCTCATTATTGGAGTCCCTTCCATCCCATTCATCCTTTACACAGTTGCCAAACTAAAATTCCCAAAAGTACAGAACTATGTCACTGACCAATTCAAAAACCTCATTGCTTGCTCTCTGTTAGGATAAAATACAAATTCCCACATTTGGCATTTAGAGACCTTCATGGCCTGTCACTGGCTTACCTTGCCAGGTTTATTACACATTACTCTCCTTCATGCATTCCATAGTACAGCCAAATTGTTCTACTTGCTGTTCCTCATATGCAAAATTTCATTTCCCATATTTGTGTCTCTGTATAAGCTATTTCTCCATGCCTAAAATGTTCTCCTTTCTCCATTCTGCCTTTTAAAATTTTTCAAAGATTTGTTCAAAGTGCCATATTCTACACAGGATCTTCCCTGATCCTGTGGCTCCATCTTCCAGAGTCCCTTTGAAATTACTTTGTACTTACTTATGCAACAATAATAAGCCACTTCTAGGCCCAGGTATTTGAGTTCTGTTGCCCTCTGCACTAATAGGCTCCCTTTCAGCTCTAGAATCACACACATGAACTGGGTTCAGTCCTAACAAGATAACCTAAAAGGAGGAATCAGATTCTGTCTCATCGTCCCTGACTCTTTATAACTTCATCCCAGCCTAGAGTTCTGAAGAAAATTACTTAAAGCTTAAATTTAGCTCATGTCCAAGATCTTCCCAAAAGTGAGAGTAGAAAATGAATCAATATACAATATGAATCAGGTACAAAAGAAATGCTAAACACAAAAAGGTCAAATGAAAACTAAAAACAAGTGCTCCCAACTCTAATCTATGATGAGATCAATTTCTCTCTGTGACTTTCCCACTCCCTATTTTCTTCCCCACATTGCTTGTCTTACTCTACCACCTCATTCTTGTCCCCATGTCCACCTCCCTCTTTCACTGCTTTTTTCTGTGTCTATTCTCCCCTGCACCTTCTGTGCTTTGCTAAAAAGTTATTAAAGCATTATTCCCTTCTGCGATCAGGATCTTTCCTGGTGAATACCCAAAGAACTGGGTGTGCCTGACCCCATTTCATATTTCCATAAATTAATTAGCAATTTACCCATGTTTTTAAGGTAGGAGAAAGGACACCACTCCTTTGCTACCCCATCACAAAAATTCTAGCCAGGGAAAACTATTGCCAGATGGAAGAATCAAAGAAAAGAGGCTAAGGTTGAACCGCTCCATTTTTAAACTAATTTATTTGTTTGTTATATTAAAATACTCAATTAACTACCTCCCTCCCTTCTTCCCTTTTGTCCACCAGAGAATGCATTATTTGACACAGATATACGGATGTATAAAACTTCTATCTATCACTTCTTTCTCTGAAGGTAGACATATCCAAGTTATTCTTCAAACTATATTTCTGTTGCTGTATATAAGGTTCTCTTGGTTCTGTTCATGTCCATGGTTTTCCAAAATTAACCTATTCATCATTACAGACTGTAGTATTCCATCACAATCATATGTCACAGCATGTTTAGCCATTCCCCAATGCATAGGCATCCCTTCAATTTCCAGTTCTTTCTCCAGACAGAGAGATACTAAAAATATTTTAGCACATATAGGTTCTTTTCCTTTTCCCCTGATCACCTTAGGAAGTAAACCATCTTCTTACTTAGCAGCCAATCCAATCTGATATTATTTGATTCAGCTTCTTCCCTCCATTTCCACTCCTGCAGACCTGGGATGGTGGACCAGGTTCCCTATATCATCCCAAAATATCCATGGAAATGGCCAGGCCAATGCATTGCATACTCCAAGAGATATGTGTGTATGTATTTATGTAGGTATATACATATAGGCAATAATTGTTTTGCTTTTGTCTTGTTTTATTCTGAGTGCTTAGTAGAATTCTTGAAACAGAGTAGGCATTTACAAATGTTTATTGATTAATTTAAAACCTACAGCTTCTGATTATAAGCATCTTGAATATTCACATGATGCCTATCAAGGACCCATTTTACCCTGCCCCCCCCCAACCCCATCAGACACAACCTAGAACTTTTATCCTACATAATTATACCAGGAAACTGCCTTGACTTTCAATGCTTTCAGTGTTTCAAGTTAGCTAAACAAGCCTAGGCATGATGAACCATTGATGTTCAAATTGGCATGCTTCTTTTATTAGAGATTAATATCCTTTTAGAGAAACCTAGCACACCATACTCTCATACAACATTCTCCCATAGCAATAGCAAATACATCTAGCATGAACAAAAGCCAAAGTAAATAAGTCAACAACAACTGGCAATAATCCTTTATCTCCACCAATTCAGAAACTTACTATGGCTTATTTTGCAGACCTGGAGACTTGATCAAAAAATAAAAATACAAATACAGTTGTTTCACCAAGTTTATTGGAAAGAATTTGAATCCATAATGCTAGACTTTTAAGGTTCATTACCTAAAACAAAGCCTCAGATCCAAAAGAAAGAGAATGGAATTTGAGGCTTATCTTCAACATCAGCCTTTGGGAAGGAAGTCAAGGAATGTGAACCGAATGAAATCATTTTTATTTTATCAAAATTATTTTAGTAGATGTCAAAGTGTTAATATGTTGTTTATTTGGAGCAGAGAGAGATCTTTTTTTAACACCAACTTTTTGGTTTCTTCAGGAGCTTTTATGTATTCATTCCCAATGATGAAGTTAATGGTTAAATTATAGTAATTTCATACATAACATCAACTTTAAAGTAATTTTTTAAAAAGAGCCAGATCAGGGCTGTGAAAAAATATTCACATTTTCCAAAAGCCAGGCACACTGGGAAAAATGTTTTATATTATTATTTTAGATCACTAAGCTACAATTTAATAAATTATTATGTTACTTTTAGAATTTAAATTTTAGAAAAAATAGTAGTAATTAACAAAATATATTCCAGGGACCTTGAATTAATACAGTGCTTTGATGGATCTATGATCTCACCAATGTGAGCAATCCTGCCAATCCTTCTTTCATGCTTTCTTATCTTTTGTAACTTTTTTTCCAAGTCTTCCTATAAATTTTGCAAAAAGAATCAGCTTAAAACACTGGAGACCTTTCTCTACAGTAAGGGTTTTTCACCATTTTTGTATCATGGACCCCTTATGCAGATAAATGATGTAGGGTAGGCCTGGGGTCAGAAAGACATGAGTTATTTTTTTTAATAAAAAACAAAGATGCATCCTTCTTTATTCTGATGTATGAGATTTTTTATAATTTTTACCATTTTAAAGTTTATTGATTAAAAAGAAGTGAAATGTTCTAATATTTATTATCTGACCAATAAATTCATTTTTTCATTTATGAAAAGTCTATAATGATTTAAATCTTCCTCATTATTTCTGAACAAATTTTGATAGATTATGGACCAAAGCCCCCATTTCCCCCAATCCCTACTGAGACCAATAATAGTCCCTCCTTCCCCTGCGCCTGCTGGAACTCTAGAACAAAGCAAGTAGTTCCACTTCATAGGGCACTGTTGCTTCTTATTCTGTGACCTGACAAATGCATAATGGATTGATGTTCTGGACTTAAATTGTCTGTACCTTACTAAGGACTATACACAAGCCTGGGAACCAAAAGCCAACCCCCTTAGGGACATCTAATCATCCGGACACAAGTACCCTAACTTTGCCCAATAGACAATCCAAGCTACCTCATCCCAGACCACCACCCTATAAAATAGTATCCCCTTCTCCACCCAGTGGAGACTCTTAGCCTCTATAAATTGTGGGCTCCCCCCAGCTCTCCTTTCCTCTCCACCCGCTTTCCTTTCCCACAATAAATCTTTGCTGTATAACTCAATCTCTCTGTCTCATTTGAGTCTGACAAGTTTCTCCTTTCTAGCAAAATGGGAAAATATCTTTCAGAAAATAATTTTAACCATTAGCATCTTATTATGTGAGTATATTTCCTACTGGCAATCTCAGTATCTAGAGATTCCCATGTATCTTTCTAATGATAAAACAGTCATGGATAGAAGAGGCATCAAAGATATCGTGGAATTGTGACAAAATGCCACGCTCAGACAAGGTAACTACCGTCACTGATGAAAGAGAACAGAGGGAGAGAAAAAGTCCCCAGTGTCAAAAGGCTTGAATGACTAAACCATCACTAACAAAAAATGTTATAAATATGGGCAACAGGAGAAAAAAAGCTTTTTAAAGAAGGCCAAGATGGCAGTCAGAAATATTCAGAGCCCATCAGTTACCCTCCAAATAACCACAGAAGAACAAAAATGAGTCAGAACAAATCCTGGAATGGTAAAGCCAATAGAAGAAGTAATGAAGCAGTGCTCTGACCCAGAACAACATGGAGAGATGGCAAAGAGGTCTTATTTCACTAGGGTAGGAGGAGAGAGTGCCGAACAAGCCTCAGTGAAAATCAGATGCAATGTAGCCCAAGCAACAAAAGAAAAATCATATCTGCCTTCATCTCACCTCACCAGAGCAAGAGCAGAAATCAATGCAATACAGGCAGCAGGCCAACAAGGTCCAACCTCAACAGGATTGGGTAGACCCAACTCAAGTCAATACAAACAGCATCTGAACTGAGCTACAAAGCTGTCAACAGCAGACCAACTAGGCTGCCTCTGCAGTGTTCAACCTGGGACCCAGACAGCCAACCCAGCCCAGGCCTAATACAAATGCAGGACAGTACTCCCTCTACCCCAAGAATGAAACTAAGCTTCAAAATAAGGAAGGGCAGGGGGATGATCCAAATTGAACAAAAAACAGAGAAAATGCCTGGTGTTAGAAAAATGTTTTAGCAAGAGAGATAACCAAAATATGAACTCAGAAGAAGACAGAAACACAAAAATGAAACTATGTGAAGCCCCAAAGCAAAATATAAAAGGATATTAAGCCCAAAACCCTAAAGGAGCTCAAAAAAGGGATAAAAAATGAGACACTTAGAAGAAAAAATTAGAAAAGGAAATGATTAAAAAAAAGTTAAAACCTTAGGGATGAACTGACCCTTGGTATAGAGAAAAGCATGATGGATTTGGAGTTAGTAGGCCTTCTTAGAGATTTGTACTATGCCATTTATTTCCAGTGTAACTTTGGGAGCTTAATTTTTCTGGCTTTCAGTTCCTCATCTATATGATAAAGTGGTACCAGATGACCTGTGAGGTTGTTCTCATTTAAAATCAATGACCCTAGGGCCAGCTAGGTAGCTCAGTGGAAAGAATCCCAGGCCTGGAGTCAAGAGGACCTAGGTTCAAATCTGGCCTCAGATACTTTGAAGCTGTGTGACCCTAGGCAAATCACTTAGTCCCAACTGTCTAGCCCTCACTGCTCTTTTGCCTTGGAACAAATACTTGTATTAACTCAAAAAAAGAAGGGTAAGGCTTTAAAAAAAATAATGTCCCTAGTTGGACTCTTCTGATTGATGTCCCACCTTTTTCTTTACTCTCTCTCTCTCTAATTTCTATTGAAGATACCCCTGTTCTAATTCCTATAAGAATTTCTTTCTTTTGCTGCCTCTAATTTACTTCAAATCACCAATATAAATCACCATCACACATTTATATAGTTTAGAGAAGGGGGCCGGGCAGGCCTTCAATGTGTTGAGAATTTAATACTTCAATACAACCCTCAGTCTTTCTTTTAATCTCATTTCCTAAAACTTTATTTCTAATTATATTAGAGAATGAGCAAGAATGAGGTTGAAAACCCAGCACTTAAAAGTACTGACCAGCCCAAAGCCTTACAGACAATTGACTATAGAAAAGAACAAAAAGTGATAAAAGAACACCATTATGCTTTGCCTCCGATATCTATCTTCCAAATAGATGCCCAGTTTCTCAAAATAGTTCTTATTCAGACATATGTAAAACAAAATCTAATCACATCGCATTTTTGTATGAGAAATGAATGTACTTCATGTTTCATGCTATCCAACTAGGATAATGCACAAATCAACAAAAAATCAATTCCTCAGCTATGTGGGAAAGAGCAGATTTGACTCTTTGACTGGGGATTTTTTCCCAAGGTATGACTGATGAGCATCTTTAGCACACAAGCAAACCTACAAATAACCCAGTTCCTTACCGTTAAAACTCGGGTGACACTTTGTTTCCATAGTTGTCTCCTACCCGTCCTAAACATTGCAGAAATCTATATGTCTTATAGATTGGCCCGTCAAGTTAATTTTCCCTCAATAGTCTTGTAACACTCAGGAGATTTAGTCTGTTTATCACACAGCAATTTTTTCAAATGAGGAGTCCTCCAAAGGATAAGCTAGTTTCAAATCCAGCTCTCATGTATTGAAGTTAAAACTAATTGGCATTGCTTGTTTACATCAGAAGTTAAATAGATTAACAATTAAAAGGCAACCTCTAAGACCTCAAAGCTATTTCCCTTCCAGGGTTTTTGTCATTGGTCCCCTCCCTTGTTCTACCTTTTCTGTGATTGTCGTTAAGGTGATACTGTTTATGTACTCTATTGTTGAGCAAGGCTAATCTCTTATTCATGTATATCAGCTAACCAAGCCATTTTTAACAGTTCAGTTGCAACACAGCTTATTCTGATGTCCATTTAATTCTATTAACTTCCTGCATAATAGGTTCCAAGTCAATAGAGATGTTTGAGTGATTTATTTCAGCAATGAAAATTTTTATATACCATCAAAATAGAAAGCAGGAAAGTTAGAAGAAATCCAAACAAATTTTTCAAGTTGAGAAAATCGGGCTGATTTTACCAAGCCAACTTGGTGTGTACAATTAACTGCCAGCATTGTGACAAATTGTGACTAATTGTCAGATGGGCTAATTGTGACCCAAAGGGACCATTTAATTCCCAAAAAGAACAAGAAGCTCATTTCATATGCAAATGGAAAATTATGTCCATAAATTACTTGTGCTCACACAGTTGCCTATCCAAATAAACTAAGGCATAGTAATTCAGTTCTGCTCAATAACCTGATCGTTCTTACAGTGATAATATCAGTATAAAATCATTAGAGATGTGCTTTGAGTTGTTAAAGAGACCAGGAGTTTCAGAGGAAACCTCACATGAACTCTTCATTGGGTAGGAATGTGCTAGGTTTGGAGTCAGAAAGACAGGTTCAAAACTTACCTCTGAAACGTGCTAACCCCTTGCAACTTATTTAACATAGGTTTAAAAAAGGCATGTGGACTAAATAGCCTCTAAGTTTGCATTCAGCTCTAGATTTGTGACCTTTTGGAAACAAGAGTCTGAACCTCTGGTTGGAAAATTCAGGAATTCAATTGAAGCAGGTAAGGGGATCAAGGAAGATGGCCAACTCCAAGGGTGTAAGGCATGCTAATCAACCTCAAGAGAAAATGGTTTATAAACCATTTTTACATCTTATAATTTATAAACTGATTTGTAAACTGGATCTCCAAGGGATTGTTTTTTTCACTTATCTTGAGAAACATACAGAACAAATATATTGGAAATTCTAAAAGGGAAATACAACTCATAAGTTTACTTCCTCCATTTTAGGAATATTTCTGTTGAAATACCCAATGTTGTAGCATCAGAACACCTCTCCCCTGAATAATGTAGAAGAAATGAAGATGAATTCCTTAATATGCAACTCCCCTTTTTCAGTGTTTTGAATTAATATTCAATTGTTTCTGTCATTACATAAATGGAAATACCATGATGGGATTGTGGCTTGTTTTATATTGGGTATCTCTGCTTGGATTTTAATAGATACCCTAGTTTTCTGAGAAATATATTTACAACTTGCATTTTTAAGGTAAGTTAATTACTTGGCATATTTTATATTCATTCACATTAAAGTAGTATACAAATTAACTAGAAGGAAGTAAATAATAAAATTTATTGACTTACTATATAACTTAATACTGTTAAAAAAAATTAACATGCAATATGTCTTCTAAAACCTGACCATGTCATCCCCAGTTTTCTACTTGGTGAGTTTCAGAGGCTCTCTATCACTTTCACAATGAAATGTGAATTCCTTTCAGTCTATCCTATCTTTTCCAGCAATTTATAGTTATCTTATCTCCACTCTCTCACTACTTTAATTTCTCCCTAACTACTAGCAGTTTCCCTAATGTCTACAAACTATAAGAAATCCTTTTATGATCTGACCATACCTCCCAGATATTATCCTATATTTTGGGTCATCTCTGCTAACTGCCATCCTATATTCCCACTGTGTTTTTTGATTAAACTTCTTAAGAGAGTCATCTATTACCATCCACTTCTGTCTTCTCACTCTCTCTTCTAAACTCTCTGCAATCTGTCTTCAGACTTCATTCATCAAATGAAACTGTTTTCCCCAAAGTTACCAGTCACCTAAACCCCTGAGAGTCTTACTTTTCATCCTAGAAAGCCAGAGAATAAGACCAAATGACTCCCAGTTCTCAACAAAGGATTCTGGGATCCCTATTATTTATGCACTTAAAAAGAGCTCAATTTAAGGATTCAAAAGTCATGTGTAGTCCCTATGTGACATTCAATATCCATGGACCACAATGTCCTCAGATTTTGTCAATAATAGCACAACTCAGGATTTTAATGGCACCTTAGTAGTTAAAAAAAAAATTTATGAAAATGGCCCAACTACTTTACTTGGTTGGCTAGGAAGCCTACTAGACTCTGAGATAGTTTGAATATTCAATTCAATTCAGTTTAACAAAAGTTTGTGTCCACTATGGGGAAGACAAGGATGTATAAGATAAGGCTTTAGTTATTTAGTCATTTGGAGTTTTCTTGGCAAAGATGCTGGAGTGAATTGCTATTTCTTCTTCCAACTCATTTTACAGATGATCAAACTGAGACAAACAGTATTAAGTGACTTGCCCAGGATCACACAGCTATCACACACAGTCTGAGGCCAGATTTGAACTCAGGAAGACAAGTCCTCCTGATTCCAGGAGTGGCACTCTTATCTACTGTATCACCTGGCTACACAAATAGTTTGCATGCCAGTTATTAGGAAAGAATAGACATGTACACAAATAATAATGGTACAAAATAAAATATGTTAAGTCCACAGGAGATATACACAGTTATTAAACATCTAAATAAAGATAAAGTGCTTCTCTCCAAAGAAATTAGGTAACATTCAAATGAATGTGGTGACATTTCAAATCATTAAGGATAGATAATATTTTCTTGGGAAGAAATGAGGAGTGGTGCAGGTATAGAAATAGAAAGAGTGCATATGGAGAGGAGACAGCCAGTGAAAGTTTAGGACTAGTCAAGGTTAAAAATGAAGCTATCTAGTATGTGAAGGGCATGTCCACAAAATATCAAGGCTGATATATGAAGAAAAATACTATTAGTTAAGGGTGGAAAGGTAAGTTGTTATGGAGAGGGAAGAATTCATAACCAGAAAGGAGGATCTCAGAAAACAAAACTGACAAGTTCAATTATATAAAATGTAATTATTTTTCTCAAATAAAATCAACACAGCTAAAATTAAAGAAATGAAACAGTTAAATTAGAAAAAATAACAAGAATTATTCTCCAATTGATATATAGTCAAAGGTTATGAACAATCATTTTTCAAAGGAAGTCATCTAACCTATCATCAACCACATGAAAACATGCCACAGATCATTACTCATAAAAGAATTACAAACTAAAGCACCACTGAGACTTTTTCCAGTGTCTATAGGATTAAAAAAGTTGGAAAAAAAGCAACAACAAATGGTGATGGTAATATTAGTAAACAGGCACATTAATGCACTATTGTCAGATCTGCCATTGATCTGGCCCTTCTAGAAAGTATTTTTGAATTATGCCCCAAAAGTTACTAAACTTTACAGTGGTATAACTATCAGGTCTATACTCCCAAAGAGATCAAAGCTAGAAGAAAATTAATAATGTATACAAAAATATTCATAACATTTTGTAACAAAGAATTATAAACTGAGGTACTAATCAATTGGGGAAGAGATGAACAGATCATGTTATATGAATCTAATGAAATATACCACATCACAATAAATGATCAAAGGGACTGTTTCAGAGAAACCTAATATGAGTTGTGTGAAATGATAGAAGATGAAATTAGCAAAATCAGAAGGAGTTATACAAAATCAATAACATTGAAAGAAAATAATTTTGAAAGTTTTAGAAATTCTGATCAATGTAATGACCAATCACTATTCTACAGCACCAATAATGAAGCATGCTAGCCACTTTCTGACAAAAAGGTGGTGGACTCCAACTTGATTATTTGTAATTGTTACAAAAGAGTTTCTTTTTTTTTCCATTTGGACTGGCAGAAGCCTGAGTAATTTAAAATTGGACTAATTGAAAATAAAATAAACAGGTGTTTGTTTTTTTTTAAGAAAAGCAAATTGAAAACAAATTAAGGAAGAGTAAGTTTTTTCCAAAATAGAGATATATGTAGTCACTGGTTAATAAAAAATATTTACAATATATCAACCATAAGTCAGTATATTGGCCCAGGTCAACTTGCTTCTAATTATAATAGGGCAATAAAAATATTCTTAGGATTCACATCAAAATTAGTTAATAATAATAATAATAATAATAACTTAATTAGAAGTCCTAAAAAAGAAAAAGAGGCTAAAAATCTTAAGTACCGAATGTCTTACCATTAGAGCCCCATGGTGGTATCTTAAAGAAGAGCTTAATAGTTAATAGAAGGGGGGAAAAGACAGAAGAAAAACAGTCATGGGGAGTCACATAGAACACATAATTTGAGAATCAAGAGGTACTAAAAATGAATGGAATCTTTGTAATAGCTAGAATTATGCAATGTTTGTCTTTCTTCTAGAAACAAAAAGTGTATATATGCATAATGTCACCTTCAATAGACTCGCCCACAAAGACTATATCTAGTATTACTATATTTCTGAAAAAGGCGCTAGAACTATGGAATGACCATTTCACTATCATTCTATGAGGCTGTGAGGGGACTGAGAGTTTAATTGGCATTCTGTAAAGACTGTTATTGTGATGGCTGACAAGAAGATAGGGGGAAAGAGCAAAGGTAACATTTTTCTGAAACCAATTAGGTTTAATCCTTATCTTTGAAGTAACAATGAAGAGAATTCTTGAGAAAAGACTGGTATCCTGTGAGAACTGAATGGGGAAACTGTTTCTAGAATTGAGAAATTAACAATTTTGACAATGGTTAAAGTAGAACTTGGCTCTCATTTGTCTTTTGTTGTTATTGTTTTGGTAACACTAAATTTATCTAAGCCTGCGAGATTAAGATCTACATTTCATATACTTAGAGAGAAAAAGAAACAGAGACAGAGGTAGAGAGATAAAGACAGAGCAGGAGAAATAAGCAAAAATTTCTTATAGGAAAAGGGGTTTCTTTAATTGACAAAATAATATTTAATAAACTAGAATGGGCAATCTGAGAGAGATGTTGCAATTTTAGTAATTGATAAGGCAATAACAAAGTCATGGCTACAGGCCTACACAAATAGTGCTGGTCTTAAAATCAGGAAAACTTGAATTTAAATGCTACCTCAGACATTTAGTAATTATATAACCACTGATAACCTTTTTCAGGCTCCATTTCTTCAGCTATAAAATAAACATCATAATAGTACTTCCTTCACAGTGTTGTAAAGATCAAGGTCTGTGTGGCACCCTCACACAGCATGTGAGCCCCTGAACTCCCCCAGCACCTTACCCCAGACAGGAGAGGAAGGAAGCACTCCCATTGGGCTGCTAGGCAGAGGTCTGGTAAAAAGAGGAATGTCCTCAGGTGCAAGGAGATGGGGAGGAGAACAATTATGCAAGATTATTAAACTGATTATGTGGGGCTTTAACTTAATTTTAACAGAAATTTGAGGGAAGAAGGCAAAGATATCCAGATAGAACTACTAGATCAAATACAATGGAAAGTAAGAAATATAACATTGCAAAACACTTGGCAGTGTAAGTGTCCAGAAATTTACAGAAGAAATAATACTTATGATTTGAATGTCTATATTCCAAAATAATGAGTTGAGATAATACAGGAAACTTAGCATCTTAATGAAGAAAATAAATAAAAACTTAATTATATCACTAAAACTCAATGGGATTAGACTCATTAGGTCAAGTATGATAAAAATGATATAGTTTACTTTAAAAAACCGATATCTTGCAGCGGGCATTAAGATTATTTTTATACTTCATGAAAACATTTAACTGGGTAGAAATCCATGGAACTAAGGAAAGCATGATAAAGAGTGCTGGATAAAGATAAAAGCAAGGAAAACAGAAATTATTTCATTACAGCACTATACTATAGATTACTTGGCCAGATGGAGGAAATTATAATAAATTAATAACAGAATTTTGTTGTGACAGGAAGTTTAAACTAATGAGATATCTACTAGAGTAGTGAAGACAAACCTATGGCACATGTGCCAAAAAGGACAGGCAGAGCCTGCTCTGTGAGAACACCTACGGTCACCAGCCAGAATGCCTTACTAGAAAGCCAGAGGGACTCCAGGCAGAGCTGTTCCCCTCCCCCTCTCCATGCACCTGAGGATATTCCTCACATGACCCACCCCTCTGTCCAGCAGCCCAATGGGAGTGGTTTCTCCCTCCCCTATCTGTGTTAAGGGAGACAGAGAGGGTGAGGGGGGTAACAGGGTGAGGCATTCAGTCTACATTGGGGTGTGAACAGGACCCAGTAGTCTGTCTTTAAAAGATTCGCCATTACTGTACTAGAGTATTCTCTCTGCTAAAGGTAAACCATCTGATAGAATAAAAGCAAGTTTATGATAATTCTTCTTTCAGTATTTGGTAGAGAAAATTACAAAGAACTGCTATTTGTGAATTTATTCTGACCCATCAGAAATAATTGGTTGGAGATAATTGAATTTTTCTAATCCTTGAGAAATAATTGGTTAGAATGACTTTAGGATGTAAGATTTCCATCTTTGAATTTGTGGCAGATGAGAAGAGTAAATCAAGTCCTGGCTCCTTTGTCCTCTGGAATAATATATTCTAGTCTCTCTCATTCTTTAATGTAGAAGCTGCTAAATCTTGTGTTATCCTGACTGTGGACCCATGATATTTGAATTGTTTCTTATTGTGTGTCTGCAACATTTTCTCCTTAGTCTGAGAGTTCTAAAATTTGACTATAATATTCCTAGGAATTATCCTGTTGGGATCTCTTTCAGGAGATGATGGGTAGATTCTTTTCATTTCTATTTTTCCTTCCACTTCTAGAATATCAGGGCAATTTTCCTTGATAATTTCTTTAAAAGATAATATCTAAACTCTTTTTATTTTAAATCATGGCTAGGACTTCAACCAAGAATCATTCACTTAACAAAACTGAGCATAATTCTTCAGAGGGGAAATAGATATTCAGTTAAATAGAGGACTTTCTGAAAAGACCAGAGCTAAATAGAAAATTTGATTCTCAAATATAAGACTTAAAAGAAGCACAAAAAGGTAAATAGAAAAGAGAAATCAAAAGATATACAATAAGATTAAACAACCTACATAGGAATATGATTCTTGAAACTCCAAAGAACTTTGTCACTATTAGGACAGTTAAAAGGAGTATACCTAGAGGGCAAAGGGGTGTTGAATATGATGGGATAATATATAATTAAATTAAATTGAGAGAGAGGAATGCATTGGGAGGAGGGGGAAGAGACAAATAAAATGGGATATATTATTGCTCATAAAGAGGCATGAAAGAGCTTTTATAGTGGAGGGAAAGATGGAAGAGCTAGGGAGGAGATCATGTGAATATTACTCTCATCAGTATTGCATCAATGAGAGAAGAGCATATACAATCAACTGGGTATAAAGAAAAGTATCTTACTCTATAGGAAAGTAGGAGGGGAAAGAGTTAAGAAAAGGGATGGAGGCAAATAGAAAAGAGGGGGAAATGGGGAAGTTGGAGATCATACAGTGGTAAATAGAACAGAGAGTAATACACAGTAATCATAATGATGTAAAAATGCTTATATAAGAATACAAGTTATTTCCCAATTTATAAATGGTCTAAGGATATGAACAGGGAGTTTTCAGACAAAGTAATTAAAACTTTATATAGTCATGCAATAAAATGCTCTGTCACTATTAATTAGAGAAATGCAAATTAAACAGCTCTGAGGTACCACCCCACACCTATCAGGTCAGATATTATGACTGAAAAGGAAAACAACAAAATTTGGAGGGGATATGAGAAAGCTGAGACACTACTGCCCTGTTGGGAGAATTCTGAACTGATTCAACCATTCTGGAAATCAATTTAGATCTACGCCCAAAAGGCTATAAGCATTTTGACCCAGAAATAACATTATTAAGTTTTATCCCAAAGAGATTTTTTAAAAGGAGGGGTGAAGTACCTATATGTACAAAGATATTCAAAGCAGCTATTTTGGTGGGGAAGGGAGCAAAGAATTGGGAAGTGAGAAGATACCCATGAACTGAGGATTGGTTGAGTAAGTAATAATATATGATTGTAATGGAATACTACTATGCTATGAGAAATGACAAGCAGGAGGAGCTCAGAAAAAAACTGGAATGTCTTATTGAAACTGAAGCAGACTCAAATAAACAGAACCAGAAGAACACTGAACACAGGAGCAAAAATAGTGTACAAAAACAACTGTGAATAACAGTTATTCTCAGAAATAAAATGATCCAAAATTATCCCAAAGGACTCATGATAAAAAAAAATGGTATCTGCTCCTAGAGAAAAAGAACAGATAGAGTCTAAATACAGACCAAAGAAAACTTTTTTTCAATTTCTTAATTTTTTTGTTTCCTCCCAAAAAAGAATTAATATGGGGGAATGTTTTGCATGATTACACATGGAAAATCTATATGATTGCTTACCATCTCAACATGGATGGAAGGTGGGAGGGAAGGGAAGAAGGGAAAGAATTTGTGACTCAATATTCTTCAAAAAAATTGGAAACTATTGTTAAATATAATTGGTTAAACTAAACTACTTTTTTAAAAATAGACATTAGTAGCAACACATACTTAAATGCATGTAATACACATAGAGATCCCAACACAATTTACCCTTTCCTTTTTTCAATCACAATGTAAAAACTAAATCAGATGAATATACTCATAATAGAATAATGTTTTAGTGACCATCATTATTAGCCTGCCGACTTACTTTAACAACTTCAAAGTAGTTTTTCCCATCAACTCCTTGAACTGAAATTAGAAGAAAACTTGTGAATGATGAGTATTTAAATAATTAAATTTACTGGCTATCTAAAGATGATTAATATTCAAGGCAAGTTTGGTGAAGTATAAACATTCCAAGTTATGGGCACATCCCATATACAAATGATTTTTATCATTTCTTTAATAGTACAAAGAAGAGGAAAAATAAAGCAAAAGGGAAAATGTAGAAAGTTCATCTTTTCTGCCATCCTCCAGAATGTTCCTCACACAACTTAAAGATTATTTCTCCCCCTATTTCTAGTTCTGAGATTTATTAGACACTCCCATTACTCTTCCTTTTGCTACAACACACTTGCTCTGTTCCAAGCTCTGGCAGTGCCTCAGGACCATCTTTTTTCTTCTGTGCTGCTACTGGTCTTCCAAAGTTATTTTTTATATCTTTATCAAATAAGAGAGCAAAAGGGAATCATAGAGAAAAAGTCATTGATAATCAGGAGGTCTAGAATCCAATTCTAGTTCTATCATTAACTGAATTGTGATCTTGGAGAAGTTATTTAAGATTGGAATCTCCATTGAGATGATCAGTCTGAGGTACTGTAGTAGAGGCATGGAGAGAGAGAGAACGTGTAAGCCAAGATACAGAAACCAGGCTAAAAAAACTAAAATCCATTTATCTGACTTTATTAGAGAAACTATTTTGTTTCAACACACATTAGGACTAATAAAACAATTATGAAGTTATAATCTTGGAATAATTTTTGTATATTAAGGGCTACTAAATACTAAAATTACCACCCTGGCACAATAACTCATTCACTTATATTACTCTTGTCTAACTAGGGGGGAAAAAGTGTTTTTTGTCAGTTTAGGGTGATGAAAAATATATAGGTAAAACCCACTGTTGCAGTTAAAAATTAATCTTGGAGATATTTTATTAAATTTATAATTATTTATTAGTAAAGAGAAAGAAAGATATTATCAGATCTTTCTAACTATCATAGTCTCCCAGGTCTGCTGCTGTTTTATCTGATCCTAGCTTCCCAACCAGTGATGGCCCACTTTACAAGTGGCAGCAAGGTGGCCCGGCTAGCCTCATGGTCAGACCAGATAAATTAAGGCCAATAAAAGAGCAGGCTTGCTTTTAGGAAGGGATCTGAGCAAAAATACCTGGGAGTTCCCATTTGCCTTGGCTTTTATATCTCCTTAGACATTACACCTAGTTCGCTTTCGGTTAAGACAGTCTGGACCATGTGTTCTGATGTCCAGGCACATAATCATGGCGCTCCACGTCACTGGGTCAGAGACCAAGCAGGGGTGGGGGCTTCCACCAGCTCATTCCAGAAGTCAGAAATTGCACTGTCACACTGCTTCCTACCTTAATTGGACAAGTGCCAGCTATGAGTTATATTTTTATGTTAACTTCACACACAGAAGTTTATCCTGGCATTGGACAATAACTTTTATAGTAGTAATAATAGTATCTATTCTATTGTGAAACTGTAGTACGCTGATTGATTAATGTAATTAATTTGACTTTTGAAATCATTTACTAACTTAATGTATCATAGTATAATACAGGTATTAATGTACAGTAGTATAAATACAGGTGAGAATTATGGTAGTGGCTACATAAATAGGAAGAAACCAGATGTCAGATGCTGTGGAGGTAGAATTAACAAAAACTTAGCCATATATATATATATATATATATATATATATATATATATATATATATATATATATATATATATATATATATATACTATTATTCATCATATATATGATGAATAAAAATGAGGAGCCAAGAGCAACACTGAGAAGCAAACTCTCAATAGAAATAGGGAAGTTTAGAAAAAAGAAGAGTTGGAGGGGGAAGAAGATGAAATCTCTATTAGACATATTGAGTCTGAGGTACCAATAGAAAATGTCCAAAAAGTAGTTTGTGATACAAGTCTAGATCTATGGTGAGAGACTGGGGTTAGATATATAGATTTGGGAATCACCTATTTAGAGATAATGATTAAATTTATATGAGCTCATAAGATCACAAGAAAAGTATGGAGAGAGACAAGAGCAAAAGGTCCAAAACAGAGCTTTGACTTACAAGCAGAGGTTAGAGGACCAATATGGATGATGAGCCAACAACTGTAGAATAAGGAGTAATTAGAGATCTCTCTGATCTTAAAGGATTCTCTTTTATAGTAGTTTGTTTATTTGACCTTTCTTCAATGTTCTACATGTCTTCAAAAATAAGTTATAAGGTTGGGTGGCTCAGTGGATTGAGAGCCAGGCCTAGAGATGGGAGGTCCTAGGTTCAAATCTGGTCTCAGATGCTTCCTAGCTGTGTGACCCTGGACAAGTCACTTAACCCCCATTGCCTAACCCTTACCACTCTTCTGCCTTGGAACGAATACACAGTATTGATTCTAAGATGGAAGGTGAGGATTTATAAAAAAAAAAAGAAAGAAAGAAAAACTAATTCATAAATCCCTTATTTATCTACATCAGTCATCTGACATAATATAAATTCCAAGAGGGCAGGATCTGTTATTTGTATCTTTGTATCACCTAGCATATTGCCAGGTAGGTATTGTGTAGGTATATGTTAAATATTTATCGATGGTCCAATTGATTGACAAATTGATTAGCCAAATCCCACTTTCTTTCAAATTGGAACTGTTTTTCATTTAAAATATTAGAAAAGACAATTAACAGTAGCAACATCTGATCCTCCCTTAATTAAAATACTAATTAGAAGCAAATTATTTGGCTTCTGAATCCCTTCTATTCCGGAATTTTGGTGATTCTGTGAATTAAATGTCCATCAAATCACCTTAGTGTGAAACTTAAATTGCACCACCATGAATTATTAGATGATTCCTACAAGTGACATTTCCAAGCATAAGATCAGACAATCCAACCTGCCCACTGCTAGTGCCAATCATGGTGACATAAACATCACAGAGTGATGATTGTGATGAAATGGATCACAGTGGCTTTTTGAGCCATATTTGAGGTTGAAAAAATAGAGAAAGGAGTCATTAAAATTATGAAGTATTGCAGATCTTAATACTAAACTTCATTCTAATACATGAAAACCAAACCTAAAGTGGTAGCTTACTGACAGGGAAAGCCAAAATAAAAACTATGCTGACTTATTAGCCAGCTAGTATTTTTACATTCTTGATTATCACAGGCATTTCAGATTATAACGTAACCTGCTTTGTCATTTTCCTCCCTTCATTTTAAAAGGACAATGCTCAGACATCATTATTTACCTCACAAAAGAAAGTCTAAAAATATTCTTTGAAAGGTCATATATGTTTCATATGCTTTTGAATATGAACACAAGAATAATTACATTGCTAGTGACCACAGTTATGTGTGGGAAGTATAGATCAAATTTTACAATGCAGAATTAGAACAGAGTTCTCTTAAGGCTGAAACTCAACATTAATTTCTTTCCAAAAGCAGTACCATGGCTTTTCTTCCAAGGCAAAGGAAAATAATAAAGACCATTCTATTATAAAGATAGAAAAATATCTCTGTCATAGTCAATTCTGTAATTAAATATATGTTTACATGCAATTCTGATAAAATATTTCAAGGTGTCACAGAAGTCCCAGAATCATAGGATAGTTTCATAAAGTGCCTTAAAAAATCATCTATTTGTCAGTCAATAAATACCTACTATGTGCCAAACACTGTTTTAAGTGCCAAGGATATAAACACAAATAAAAACAAAAACAATTTCTGACCTCAAGAAGCTTACAATCTGATGGGGGAAGACAATATACATAAGGAAGGTAGGGTAGGGGAAAAGCTACTTAAAAAATTAACTAGGGCAGGAGAATAATAGAGAGTTCCAAAGAAGTCCCAAAATAGTAGCTGATGGGAAATGGAGAGAAAAACTATGCTGAGCCCATTCTTTAAATAGAGGAAGGTGAAGCGATTCTGCCTGCATTCCCCTCTCTTCTATTCTTCTCATCTTCGTCTCACTCACATAGCCTTGGCCCTTAAAACAGTGTCTAATCAACTGTTTCATGTTGCATGAGAAAACTGAGGCCCCAAAAGGTTAAAAATGACCAGTTCAAGGTCTTACAGTCAACGTGATTGGAATTAATGGTCTTCATTTCCTTTCTAGCCTTACTTATGTTGGCCGTGTTTGGCATCCATTTGTAAGTATTAATCCATTTCTTGATGTATTCTTTTTTCTGTTAAAAAATGCATCCCGCAATTCTAAATTTATTTCTCATAAATAGCTGTGGTTTATGTCATTCTTGTATTTCTTTGTATACCTTTGTTTGTAGCATGAAAGATGCTATGGGATGGCTCTGAGAGCCACACAGGAGAGAGTGAATTTTCCCAGTTCAGAATAGGTTACAAATATTAGAGAATTTTTTTCTCTTAATGGAGGCAACATTGCAAAGTTATTCATATATTTTTAACAATATTTCTAAGGACAGAATTACTATAAACCTATAGTCTTTTTAAATCCACTTCACCGGACTATGAGCCTAATGTACCCACCTTTAGTACTGAATAAATGGTCATCTGAATTACTAAAAAAAATAACTATGTCAATGAAATCATAGATCCAGTTGAGTAATAATTCAATATAAATCCTCGTTTGGGAACACAAAAATATCTGGGTAAACAAATATGAGAGCCAAATAAAAACATATTTTTAAATGTATATAATTTAATTTATATCATTTGGTAAAAATAAAAAAGAACAATGAATTAGTGTCTACAAGAAATTACTCTGACCTTCAAAATATCATGCAACTTTTTGTTTTCGAAGAACCAAAGTATTATCTTAATACCAAGGAAAGTACCCTCAAACCAAACATAATTTCTCATCTAAAAAAAGAAAACCTAAATTACAAGGCAAAAAGATTGAGGTAAAATCCAAATAGTATATATATTTATAATGGGTTTGTGGGGAGTTAATGAAATTCTTTGATGTGCCCAACATTGTACTCACCTCCGTGGTTACTCACATGCATGATTTAGTCCTACCTTCAGGACATTTCTAGTCTACAGTGACCAGTAGGTTGTGCAGTACCTAGAGCACTGGGTCTGAAGGCAGGAAGATCTGAGTTTAAATCTGGCCTCAAACACTACCTCTGTGTCATAGGACACTGTAAAATTGGGATAATAATCATACCTATCTTGTGAGGATCAAATGAGAAAATATTTCTAAATTATTTAGTACGGGACCTGTGAGGTGTTTAATAAATGCTTATTCCCTCCCTTCCCTCTAGATAGGAAAATAAAGTTGAATATGTGAAATAATTAGAAGGTAAATAAGTGCTAAGCTATCTGGTCCTAACTGGAAGTGCAGAATCAGCAGCAATCTCATTTAGCAATATGCATAAAATTATGTATCATACATATCATACAGATAAAGATAGATGAGAAAGGGATCTTTTAAAAGTAGATACTTTTTAAAAGTTTCTAAGCCATTTGAATAAAAGATAAGGGAATATAACCCTAAAAGCTAAAAGGTACATGGGATCTATTACAGTCTAAACCCTTTCTGTGGCAGAAAATTAAGGGAAATAAGTTTCTAAAATAAGTGCTCTGAGATTCCCCTACAACTGACACAAGAGAAAAATCATTTCTCATTTTTGGCTCTAATCTTTTGCACATTTCCCACCCTATCTAGCCACTAAACCAAAAAGCTATATTACATTCTAATGTGTGCTGGCCAGAAATTGTATAGAATCAATTTCAAGTACAGTGTCTTTCACCCCATCCATTTATACCCCCGTCTGTGTTTCCCTTAGCACATTCGGCTTTCTAAATCTGTCCCCTGGCTTCCTCTAGCTCTTTTAACCACCCCATCTGCTTTCAGTTTCTTTCCTTCCTTTCCCTCAAGCATCAAAGGATAATCATCCCTCAGCCTAGCTCACATGTTCTCTTTGCACATCATCACTGTTCTTGTCATTGCTCACAGCACCAACAGCATCTTGAAACAAATTAGGACTGCACAATTAAAATTGAGACCAAGGCAAAAAGACAGACTGGCAACATATCATGTTATAAAAATTAGTGATCTGCAAAGACTGTAGAATTGCAAGGGGATTTCTGGTGATAATTTTTTTGCCAAATAAGGAAAGAAAAAAAAAAATAAGATGCATTCATTTCTTTGTATGAACAAATCATAGGGGGAAAAATTGGCACATAAGGAAGAATTTTTATAGTGGAAGAGAAGATGGGAGGTGGCAGGAAATGCTGAACTTTATTCTCTTCAGAAGTAGCTTAAAGAGGGAATAATATACACAGTTGGGTATAGAAATGTATTTTATCTTACAGGGAAATAGGAGGGGAAAAGAAATAATAGGTAAATTAAGGGAGGCAATGGTCAAAAGAAAATGGACTTTTGAGGAAGAACAGGGTAAACAAGAGAAAGAAGAACAAATGGGGGAAACTAAATAGAAGGAAAATAATAATCTTAACTGTAAATATGAATGGAATGAACTGACTCATAAAACAAAAGTGGATAGCAGAATGGATTAAAAGCCAGAATCTTTCAATATGCTGTTTACAAAAAACACAATTGAGGCACACAATAGTAAACATAAAGGGCTGGAGCAGAATCTATTATCCTTTAGGAGAAGAAAAATGGAGAGAAATTCTAATCTCAGACAAAGTAAAAGCAAAAATAGATCGATTTTTAAAAGATAAGGAGGAAAACTGCATTATGCTAAAAGGTACCATACACAATGAAGTAATAGCAATAATAAATGTATGCACAAAATGATATAACATACAACTTCCTTAAAGGAAAAGCTAAATGAGTTATAGGAGGAAATACTAAAATTATACTATTGGTGGGAACCCTAACTTTCCCCTGTCATAACCAAAACAAACCTAACCAAAACACGAACAAGAAGTTAAGGAAAGGAATAGAACCTAAGAAAAATTAGATATGATAGACCTCTGGAAAGAAATGAGTATACTTTTTTCAACTGTACATGACACTTTCACAAAAATTGACCATATTCTAAAGCATCATGATCAAATGCAGAAAACCAGGAAAAAAATGCATTCTTTTCAAGTCATAATGTAATATAAACCATGTTCAGTAAAGGCCCATGGACACATAGATTAAAAATTAATCAGAAATTAAATAATCTAATGCTTAAAAATGAGTGAGACAAAGAACAAATCATAGAAACAATAAATAATTTCATTAGAGAATGACAATTAGATAGAAAAAATTAATAGGATACAATGAAACAGTATTTTGAGGAAAATGAATATTTCTAGACAATTACATGCATAAAATAGAGAAACAACAGATTGATGAATTGGGCATGCAACTAAAAAGAACTAGAAAAAGGAGATATTTAAAATTCCCAATTAAACACCAAACTGGAAATCCTGAAACACAGGAGACAGTCATAAAATTGAAAGAAAAAACCATTAAACATATAAATAAAAATTAGGAGCTAGTTTTATGAGAAAAAAAACTATTAAAATAGATAAGCCATTGGTTAATTTGCTCTTAAAAGAAGAAAACCAAATTACAAGTATTAAAAATGAAAAAGGTGAATTTACCACCAATAAAGATGAAATGAAAGCAATTATAGTAGCTATTTTGTTCAACTATATGGCAATAAATCTAACAATCTAAGTGAAATGGATGAATATTTACAAAATATAAATTACCCAGGTTAATAGAAGAGGAAATAGATTATTTAAATAACCCACTCTTAGAAAAAGAAATTGAACAATCTATCAATGAACTCCCTAAGAACAAATCCCTAGGGCCAAGTGAATCCATGAGTGAATTCTACCAAATATTTAAAGAATAATTAATTACAATATTGTGTAAACTATTTGAGTAAATAGGCAAAGAAAGAGTCCACCGACATTCTTTTTACAACATAAATATGGCTCTGATGTCTAATCCAGATAAAGCAAAAACAGAAAGGAAACTATAGAATAATTTCCTTAATGAATATCAATTCAAAAAATTTTTTTAAATATTCTACTATGAATACAGGATTAGTTAAATATTACAGAAACTATAATCATCATTGACCATAAAAATAACAAAAACAACAAAAGTCATATGATGATCTCAATAAATGCAGGAAAAGCTTTTACAAAATGAAATATCTTTTCCTATTGCAAACATTAAAAAGCATAATAAATAGTTGCCCTTATATAATAAGTAGTATCTATCTAAAACCAATCAGCAGGCATTATCTGTAATGGGGATAAACTAGAAGCCTTCCCAAAAAGATCAGGGATGATGTAAGAATGCTCATTATCACAATTATTATTTAATGTTAAATATTGCCTATAGCAATAAAAGAACAAGAAATGGAAGGAATTAGAATAGGCAATGAGGAAACAAAAGTATCACTTTTTGCAGATAATATGATAGTCACTTAAAGAATCCTTGAGAATCAGGTAAAAAACTGGTCAAAACAATTAACAACTTCAGCAAAGTGACAGGATAATAAACTCATATAATCATCAGCATTTCTATGTTACCAACAAAGTACATTAGCAAGAGATAGAGAAATTCACTTAAAATAACTGTAAACACTATAAAATATCTGGGAGTCTGCCTGCCAAAACAAACCTAAGAACTATATGAACATAATTATAAAACACTTCACATAAATGAAGTTAGATCTAAACATTTGGAGAAATATTAATTGTTCATGGGCAAGGCAAGCCAATACAATAAAAAGAATTAATTTACTTTTTTAATGGAATACCAAACCACCAAATAATTATTGTTAAAGTGGTAGAAAAAATATTAAAATTCATTTGGAAGAACAAAAAAGTTAAGAATATCAATGGAACCAATGGAAAAATGTGAAGAAAGATGATCTAGCAATAGCAGATTTCAAATTGTATTACTAAGCAATAATCATTAAAACAATATGGTGCTGGCTAAGAAACAACAGTATTGGATCAGTGGAATAGATCGCTGACACAATACACAGTAGCAAATAAACATAGTAATCTAGTGTTAGATAAACACAAATATCAAAGTTTTTACAAGACTTCACTCTGACAGAAATTTCCAGGAAAACTGGAAAGTTATTTGACAAATATTATGTTTACAGTTCAACATCTTACACCATATACCAAAATAAAATCAAGTTGGTACATGATTTAGACATAAAGGATATCATATGCAAATAATGGGAACATAGAAAATTTTCCTCTCAGATCTTTGGAAAGGGAGGAAATTGCCAAACAAGAGATACAGAGCATTACAGGATATAAAATGAATTATTTTGATTACATTAAATTAAAAAGTTTCTGTACAAACAAAACCAATATAGTCAAGATTAGAAGGAAATGATGAAAGTGGTGGGGGGGGGGGGAGTATAGGGAGAATGTTATGGCAAGTTTTTCTTCTGATAAAGATCTCATTTCTCAAATATATAAAGAACTGTCGTCAAGTTTATAAGAATAAAAGTCATTTTTGAATGAGCAAATTCAGGTTTTCAGATGAAGAAATCAAAACCGTCTATTGTAATATGAAAAATGCTATAAAGCATATTAATTAGATAAATGCACATTAAAACAACTCTGAGCTTTGAAATCACAACTACCAGATTGACTAAAATGACAGAAACAGAAAATGGCAAATGTTGGGGGGAATATGGGAAACTGGGACACTAATGCCCCAATGGTGAAGTTGTGAATTCATCCATCCTTTCTGCAGAACAATTTGAAACTATGCCCAAAGGGCTATGAAACTGTGCTTATCCTTTGATCCAGCAATACCACTACTAAGTCTGTATCCCAAAGAGATCAAAGAAAAAGGAAAAGTAGTACCTATCTCTATGTTTTTTAAATAGCACCTTTCAATGGAGACAAAGAATTAGAAATAAAGGGAATGCCTCAATTGGGGCATGTCTGAACAAATTGTGTTAAAATACTATTGTGCTATAGAAGAGATAAGCAAGAGGATTTTTTGAAAGACTTATACAAACTGATGCAAAGTGGAGAAGAACCAAGAGAACATTGTTCAAAGTAAGTCATAATGTCCAATGATCAACTGTGAATGGCATTTACTCTCAGCAATACAATGATCCAAGATAATTCCAAATAACAAAATATGACCAAAAAATGCTGTCCAACTCCAGAGAAAGAACTAGTGGAGTCTGAATACAAAACAAATCATACTTTGTTGCCTTATTTTTATGGGGAGGGAGGGTCTTTCTTTTGCAACATGGCTAATACAGGAATATGTTTTGTATAATTGAATATAGCTGTCTTCTCAATGAGAAGGGAGGAAAATAATTTAGAACTCAATATTTTTAAATAGATGTGAAATCTTGTGTTTATATGTAAATGAAAAAAATTTAAAGAAGAAAATACAAAATTGAAGATGTTAATTAGTTAAGTGATGCTTATTAGGGAGGGTAAGTCTATTGCTTTTCTAATCCAAAAAATGTACAAAACTGGAAATAGCAATCTCCAAAGATAAAATGGAACATAATTACTAGGGAAAGAATTCCAATTGAATTTACTGGGTTTTTTTCTAAAAATATAATTATCATGAATAAATTAAATTTTCTTTTTGAAAAGGAAAATGAGAAATATTTAGAATCACAAAAGTTTTCTAGTAGAAAAGGTGACTTTCTGGAAAATATTTCATTCAAATTTAAGAAAGTATAATATTATTATATAAGAATGTATAGTTATAGAGTCAGGCCTATAGCTCTCCTCTATAGGAGACAGCAGGTCCTGAGTTCAAATGTGACCTCATAAATTTCCTAGCTACATGGCCCTGGGCAAGTCATTTAACCACAATTGCATAGCCTATACTGTTCTTTAGCGTAGGAAATAATATTCAGTATCCATTCTAAGACTGAAGGTAAGAGTTTAAGAGAAATATGTAACAATTGGCCAGAGAGGCTGGTTCCCCCAGGAATCTATGGATTTAGAATTGGAAGGACCCTCAAGACACCCTAGTCTACTTATCATTCTAAAGATGAAAAGACTGAAGCTCAGAGGATTTAAGTGGCTTGTACAACTGTAGCAGAAACCAAATTTGAACCTGTGCCATCCAAGTCCAGCTGTTAAAATTGATCAGAAGACTGCCAATCATCTTAGGCAGTGCTATTAAATTCTTCTTTACTATATGCTATATAATCTGGAATTAATTGTGGGTTCTTTAATCCTATCGACTAATTATTCTATGGAATCAGCCTTGTGAAGGACATTTTGTCCATTGAACCATTTGAAATCATTCAATATTAGGTAATAAAGTAAACTATAAAAATAGGGCCTTTGCTTAAGGTCAGAAATATATTCATCAGGATGAATTTTTGTTGCAATGTTATTTGTAGTAAGAAAAGGTCACTTGTGACTTCCATAAACACTTCTATTTGTAAGTGGTCTATGAAAGCATAGAATGTATCATATATATGGAATTAAAGGCTTATGTTTACCTTTATCCGTTTTTTTTTTTTCCTTTTTAAAAATATTTTGATAACTATCCTGGTTACAAGACTGCAAGTGATTTGTAGTTTCTGTCCTGTAAAATCTCATGTCCAGTGGTTAATAAAACTCAATAAATTCAAAGACATATTTAGGGAATTTTTTTTCTTTTGAATTTAACATGTAAAAAGAATCACAATAGTGTACATAGAACTTAGCTGCCATCCAGTGGCAGATAGTCAAATTTACACATAGATATTGTCAGTCGATTTAACAGAACTCCAATGGAGGAAACACAAAAATGTCAGAATGTATGTATTCTCTAGGCAGAAACTGATTCCCATCTCAGAGATACATTGAGAATTTTTCAGAGATTTGCATTAAAATCTAGGCTAACTTTTACATAAAATCCATGCTTTCCTACTTCTAACTGTGGGGACACCACAGTTGGGGGCATAACATAGATGCCATTACAAGAAACTAAGAAATGGTTACACAGATAGGAAGAAAATCAAGTGATAGTATTGTTATGAAATCCCAGACTACCCAGAAGGAGTAGGTGGTCAAGAGAATCCAGTGCTGTAGAGAAATTAAGGAGTATGAGGACTGAGTAAAAAAACAGATTCCGTGAAGAAGAAGAAATCATTGATAATTTTGGAGAGAATGTTTTAAAAGTATGATGAGATCAGAAGGCACATTGCAAAGGTTTAGAAGAGACAGGACAGGGAGTGGAAGCAATGATTCTAGGTGGATTACTTTCAGGTATCGGAGTAAAAAGAGGACTGACAACACATAAGAGTAAAATCTCATAAAGATTTTTTAAGGGGATAAAGAAAATGATGTAAGCATTTAGAAAGAAACTAGCACGTACAGAGTTGAAGATTAGATAATAAAATCTACTGAAAAAATTGGAAAGATACAAAAAAGCTAGCATTGGTGAGGAACAGTGCCACCTTTTTATCAAAAACTGGACTAAGAAAGGAGAAATTGAGGGATGATGCCAAAAAGCTTTAAAATGAAGAGGAGAGTAAAGGGACCTCATACAAATGGCTTCTGTTTTCCCTAATATTAGAATCCAATTTTTATTGGTGGGTTTTTTCCTTTACCCAAATATTCCCCCTCCCTCCTTTTCAGAATCTACTCTAGCATTTATAAGTAGAATCTTAAAAGAAAGCTATATGTCCCTATCCAATTGTGCTTGGTCTCTTTTTTGATATAATAGTCTGGATCTAAGTAACTGAAAGATAAAGAGCTCCTTAAGAACATTTTTGCCAATTCCAATTTTTTATTCTCATACCTTTGTGATATTAATTTTCCCCTACAACCACATTATTTTTGTGGTGTTTGTGTTTTTTTTAAATTGGAGGCGAGGTTTATGCTTCCAAAATAACTGAGGTTGCTGAACAAATCGTGGCATATAATTGTGATGGAATACTATATTACACTGTAAGAAATGATGAGCAGGTTAACTTAAGAAGAATCTGGGAAGACCTTCATGAACTGACACAGAGTGAAGCTAGCAGGACCAGAAGAACATTATACACAGTAACAGCAATATTGTGAGATGATTACCTGTGTAAAACCTAGTGACTTATGACAAATAAATGATCTAAGACAATTCTGAAGGATTTATGATTAAGGGTACTATCCTTACTATTTTTTGCTTTGTTTTATTTGCGCATATTTCTATTTTTGGATTTTGGTTTTTACATGAACAATATGGAAATATGCTTTTCGTGATCATGCATATGTATACCCCAGATCAAATTGCTTACATTCTCAGTTCATATGGGGTAAAGGCAGCAGGGGAGAAAGAAAATTTGGATCTCATAATTTCAGAAAATGTATATTAAAAATTGGTATTACATGTAATTTGGGGAAAATAACATTAAATTTTAAAAAGATAATAAAATAGGTGATTTCTCTCCCAGTTTCCATAATTCCTACTTCATATAATTGTATGCCAAAACACAACTTCATAATAGATCTTGAGTTAAGATGAGAAAAAATAAACATTTAATTCTAGGTTATGCCACTAATTCCATTTAACCAATCACAAGATTTAAAGATCTCAAAATCTAAACTTGGGGACACGAAGTAACTGATAACACTGTGTTTCTTTAACAGACACTGCCTTAGATTTCTAGCAAACAGAGAAAGTAAAGGGGTTCCCTTAACAAACATCAGAAATAGAGATTATAGAGTATAAAATTTATCAGAGGGAAGACTTACTTGGAACTGCTATTCTTTATGCCCTCCTATTCCCCCTGCAAAAACAAAAACAAAACCCAAAAAATCTTAAAGGTACAAAGATTTACAGCATACCCTCTTTCCAGTCTTTCTGAAACTTCAGTTTATTGTAAAAAATTATCCTTCGATAAATCTAATTTGAGTAAGTTTTGTACATGCAATCTTTCTTTTTCCTTTCTTAGTATAAACATTGATTTACCACAAAATCAATAGTTTGGAGAGATTTGCTACTAAATATAAGGATTGATATGGACAAGAGAGATTGATCACCTCTACTTTCAAATTTAGCAGGGTGTGGGGGTGGTAGAGGATTCTAGGAACTAAGAAAAACAGCACTAATGCAGACAGCAACTCAATAATCCTTCTTTGCTGCTCATATCAGCTCCCTATCTCATTAGCAACAGCAATTATTGCAAATTTCCCGCCACTACTTAGCCTCCCATATCAATTAAGAAGTCGAGAACACTTACGCTGGACATCACCAGTTTGTTTCTTCCATTCCTTAAAATTGTGCAGTACTGAAGGTATTCTCCTATCTCTCTGACTCTCTACTCCTCAGTCTCCTTCTCTAGTTTCCCATCCTCTTTCTGGCTACTTAAGAAAAATATTCCCCTGAAGATCCATCCTTAACTTTGTTTAATTCTCACATTCTCTTCTTTGACAATCTTATTCAATTATTAACTGTTATGCAAATTAAGAAAGCAAGTGTAAAGATGGTGTTTCACTTCCAGTTAAATGTCAAAAGACCCAGACATTGTTTACTGAATCAATTAATTAAATATGTAAACTAGCTGTGCATGTGTCCTAATCAAGCTAAAGATTATACTGCTAGAACCATCTTAAGAAAGTAGGTGACCACAAAGTAAGTACCCTATGTTTGGCTCAAAGAATCACATTCCTCTGAGTCTGTGTTCAATCATTAGCTAAACAAAGTAGTGAATGAACCTAGAGGCAAGTTATATTTCAAAGGTTCCTGTTCTTTTGAGCGTTAGATGGGGCAGCTGGGTGGCTCAGTGGACTGAGAGCCAGGCCTAGAGATGGAAGGTCCTAGGTTCAAATGTGACCTCAGACACTTCCCAGCTGTATGACCCTGGGCAAGTCACTTAACCCCCATTGCCTAACCCTTACTACTCTTCTGCCTCAGAACCAACACACAGTATTAGTGTACTTAGTGAGGACCACCTTGGTAGGGACAAGAAAGGAAAAGAGAGAAAACAAAGAAAACAGTATCAAAAAATAGTCTGTAATTTGTGTTACGCAGAATAAACAGTGCAGATGTAAATGGCTTTTATTCCCCAAATAATAGTTCCTAAAAAGCAATATGTAAATCGAATCTTAGAAAATTAAGTCTAATTATGCTAAGACACATAATGTAGTTTCACATATATGCAACTACCTTGGAAACTACTCAAATAAATCATTAAAAATTAGATTTTGAAGGCATGTATTTAGAAGAAAAGCAATATATTTCTAATTAAACAACATAAATATTCAATGTTAAATAATATGATGAAAATGTAGTATTAAACACTATTAGAACTGAGACACTGAAAGTGAGCAGAAAAAAAAGCCTAGTATTTTGCAAAAATGCACATCAAAACCAGCTACTCTGAATGAGTTATTTTCTGCCAGTTATTTCACAAACTTCTTGACCAAAATCATTTAATACAGAGTTTAATGAAAATGTAAAGAAATATACACGTGTGTGCATATAATGGAAATATCCTATGAATAAAAAAATGTCCTTATAAGGGTGACTCTTGTCAAGATGACAAAATAGAAGAAAGTCCCAGCTCTCTCACAATCATTTTGGTCCTAGATTTTTTTTAAAGAGCCTCAGACAGAGAAACGATCAAGAAACCCAAGAAAAACTACAATAAGTACATTTTACCAGGTACAGTTCAAACAAAGAAATAAATGGAAGCCTGCAGGCACTAAGAAAAGGATCCAGAAAGAAAATCTCATATGAGTACTATAGCTCACAGAAGCATTCCTATCTAAGGAACAAAAGGAATCAGGGAAAACTCAGATCTTAAAGATTTATACCAAAGAATAGAAAAAAGAGAACCCAGAACTAGACATCTAAAGGCATTATTTTGTTGTTCTACCTAGGTTCAGAAACATGAACCTCTAAATATTGAAAAAATATCACAAAATACAAAGTATTACTTCTCAAAAACATCTAATGTGCAAAATAAGTCAAGAAAAAAAGAATTTAAAAATAATCAGATGACCTGAATCTCTCACCTATTGAAAACTGTATATACCATATTTCAAGAAGTAAGGAATGAGAACTACTGAGATCTACAAGAATCAGAGGACAAAATGAAAGTAGAAAGCATCCAGGCCATCTGCTAAAAATTAAATAAATAAAACAACCAGGAATACAAAAAATCCAAAACTTCCAAGTCAATGAAAAATTACTGAAAGCAGCCAGAAAGAATTGATGTCCAAAGGAACCCCAAAGTGGGGTGAGAAGAGTCACCCTCATAAGGATATTTCCATATGACCATGAAGAGGGGTGCTTGGAAAATTATATTCTAGAAGACAAAAGATAAAAGATTATAACCAATAACTTATCTGGAAATTCTTCCCCAACTTCTCTTAATTCTAGTGCCTTCCCTCTGTTTATTTCTTCCTATTTGTTCTCTATATAGTTCACTTAGTATATATTTGTTTTTATGTTGTCTTCCTCTATTAAATTGCAAGCTCCACAAGAGCAGGTACTGTCCTTTGCCTATTTGTGTGTCCTCGGTGCTTGGCACCTAGTAGGCATTAATATATATTTTTAATCTGAGTATAATATTATGGAAGGAGGGAGTGATCTTAAATGAAATAAAAGACATTCAAATATTTCCAATGAAGAGATTAGAACCAAGTAGCTACTCTGAATTGCAAAGAAGTCAAGAAAAACATAGAAAGGTAAATAAATTTGAACAGCTGAGAAGAACTATCTTTGATGATGCATTTGTTTTATAATAGGGGAGAAGAAATAAATGACCCCTCAAAACTCAGCTGTTTTATAGTAGAGGCTGACAGGGGGACTAAATCAGAGAGACTGGTAATACTTTTATTGTAACCTGATTATCTGAAAAGAAAATAGAAAAGGGATGGAAAAAAGGAATATATTAGGGAAAGGGTCCCAAAGGAGTTGGATTTACTATTTCACATAAATGAAGATTACAAATAAAATGGTAGTGGAATAGAGCCATATTGAATCAAATATAGGTCATTAATGTTGAACACTGGCCTTTTTTTCTCTACACTCTCTTCTTTGTAGAGTTTCAGCAAAGATAGTGGGAAGTAAAAAGGGATAGAATAAATGGAAACATATAATAAGCAATCATAACTATGAAAGTGAATGGGATGAAATTGTCCATTCAATGGAATAATGTAGCCAAATGAAGAATCCAACAATACATTTTATAAGAAACATATCTGAAACATAAAAATCCACAAAGAGTTAACATAAGGGGTTGGAGAAAACTTACTATGCTTAAGTTGAACTCAAAAAATTTAGAGAAGCAATCTGATCTTGGATAAGGTAACAATAAAAATAAACCTAACTAAATGGAAAAAAATAAGGCAGCTAGGTAGTACAATTTATAGAGCACTGGGTTTGGAGTCAGGAAGACCTGAGTTCATATTTGACCACAGATGCTGTAATAAGGGAATTATTTGAATGGTAATTTCCCATTTCTCTTTTCAACAATGTTTACCAGCTATGTGACCCTGAGCACTAGGTCACATATAAGTGGTAGCTATTGTTTAATGACCAAATATAAAAATTATATTCAATAAAGGGCCTTTGACAAGAGGGTTGAAATTTGATTGCAGGCTAAATAACTTAAACCTAAAGAAATTGTGAGTCAATGAAAATACAGGAAGAATAGAAAACTTTATTTTTGAAAAATGAGACAAAATAGCAAACTTTTGTAGATTCAGTAAAAAGCGATCTTAAGGGGGAAATTCATTACTCTAAACATTTTGATCAACAAATAAGAGAAAGAAGAGATTGATGAAAAGGGCATCCATTATAATGTCCCTTAGAGTGTAGTCAAAGACAACTGTTAGTAAGGATTTTTTTTCATGTAAACTCTCTCTGCTAGAATTTCATGATATAATTTTATAGCAATTACTTTCATAAAAACTAAGAATCAAGGAAGAAGGTCCACAATCCCTGGGGCTGTTTCTTTTTCCATCTAAGCAGAAAGGTAAAGTCAACACAAAAGAGAGGAGAGAAAGACAGGACCAAATTAAAATAATAAGTAACATTACTTATGGAAAAAAAGTTTATTTGAGAACATGATAGCAAGGAGGTTCATTAAAGGAAAAATGCCATTGGCAGAACTAGTTTATTAATGATTCATCTATTAGAATTCATTGAATTATGCTTACGTGAATTCATACAGATACAAAATGCATGACATATACATGACTTATACTTGAGGTATATGTATACATGTGTACATGTAAGTTTCCCAAACTAGTTTGTCCATGTCTTGACAGGAAAGACTTTATCTTATCCCAGAAGGTTTTGAGCAGAAAATGGATGACCACTTGTCAGGCACTTACATCAAAAAATATTTATTAAGCATTTACTATGTACCAGGCACGATGCTAAGTGTTGTGGACATAAAAAAGACAATAATATGATCTCTGTCATCAAGCAGCTCCCATTCTAGTGGCAGAGACAACATATACAATTCTATGTACATACAAGATATATAAAATGTAAATGAGAGAAAATCTTACGACTGGGGAAGTAGAGCAAGAAAGTCCTCTTGCAGTAGGTAGGATTTGATCTGCAATTTTTTTTTAAATATATTTTATTTGATCATTTCCAAGCATTATTCGTTAAAGACATAGATCATTTTCTTTTCCTCCCCCCCCACCCCCCATAGCCGAAGCGTAAGTCCACTGGGCATTAGATGTTTTCTTGATTTGAACCCATTGCTTTGTTGATAGTATTTGCATTAGAGTGTTCATTTAGAGTCTATCCTCTGTCATGTCCCCTCAACCTCTGTATTCAGGCAGTTGCTTTTTCTCGGTGTTTCCACTCCCATAGTTTATCCTTTGCTTATGAATGGTGTTTTTTTCTCCTGGATCCCTGTAAGTTGTTCAGGGACATTACACCGCCACTAATGGAGAAGTCCATTACGTTCGATTATACCACAGTGTATTAGTCTCTGTGTACAATGTTCTCCTGGTTCTGCTCCTCTCGCTCTGCATCACTTCCTGGAGGTTGTTCCAGTCTCCATGGAACTTCTCCACTTTATTATTCCTTTTAGCACAATAGTACTCCATCACCAACATATACCACAGTTTGTTCAGCCATTCCCCAATTGATGGGCATCCCCTCATTTTCCAGTTTTGGGCCACCACAAAGAGCGCAGCTATGAATATTTTTGTACAAGTCTTTGTGTCCATTATCTCTTTGGGGTACAGACCCAGCAGTGCTATGGCTGGGTCAAAGGGTAGATATTCTTTTAGCACCCTTTGGGCATAGTTCCAAATTGCCCTCCAGAATGGTTGGATCAGTTCACAGCTCCACCAGCAATGAATTAATGTCCCTATTGATCTGCAATTTTTAACACATTTTTATTCCTTTATTTTTTAAATTTACAAATATTTTGTTTTCCCAGTTACATGTAATAATAATTTTCAACATACATTTTCCAAAATTATAAGATCCAAACCCTCTCCCTCTCTCCCTCCTTTCCCTCCCCACACTCAGAGATGATAAGAAATTTGATCTGGGCCATACATGTATTATCATGCCAAATACACTTCCATATTGGTCCTTGTAAGAACACATTCATACAAAACTCCAAAATAAAACCATAAATACATTGATGTGAAAAATAGTATGCTTTCATCTGCATTCATCCAATTCCAACAATTCTTTCTCTGGAGATGGATAGCATTCCTTGTCACAAGTCTAAGAATAGTCCCTGAACATTGCATTGATGAGAGTAGCCAAGTTTTCACAGTTGTTGATCTGAATTTTTTAAGTACATAGAAAGGAATAAAATGTAAGAAGACTGGAAAATTGGATGAAGTTTTGAAAAGTGTTTAAAGCCAAACAGATCATATATTTTATCCGGAAGGTAAAAGGGAGGCATTGGAGTTCATCAAATAAAATGGTAACCTGTGCTTTTAAGGAAGATCATTCTGACTGAATGGAAGATGAATTGGAGTAGGGAGAAGCTTGAGGTAAAAACCAGCAGGTTATTGTAATATAAGCTGAGGTGATAAGAGTTTGTGAAGGAGAAAGAGAGAGAGACAGAGAAAGAGAGATGAAAGATATGATGACAATAAGAACTGAAAATTTTGATAACTGGATAGATAAATGGGGATATATAAGAAGTCAGTGACATAGAGGTCAGGAGACTATGTGCCTGGGATGATGCCCAAGTTATGCCCTTGACAAGCAATGATAATTGTATCAGTTATGTTGTATAATTTTAACTTCAGGTAGTGCTTACTAAATGACCACTAAGAACATACGATTTCACATGCCCACTACCACCTTGTCCCCGGACAAATATCAGGGACAGGCTCCAATAAATTAACACACTATTTTAGAAGGAATAGTCAACATACCTTGGGATTTTTCAACCAATTAACTTCCCTCTCTGATATGATACTTCATAAATTTTAACCAATCTTTAATTCATTATTGCCTTTTTTCCTATCACATTTAATAATCTTTAAATAGCAAAGGGAACCATGAATTTATAAGAAGCAAGGTATCCAATAGGAAATTATAGGTCATAACCTTCTCAGATTCAAGAATGTCTTTGAGAAGTAACCTGAGTGACTTAAAATTTTAAGACATAAGAAATTAGTATGTAATTCATGGGAGGAGTAATGTATTGGTGATAACATGATTGTGTCTCCTAATATTGACTTTTACAGTGCTTTCTCTTGATGTTGGCATTCCCAAGCTCTGATATCACTGATATAGGGAATTTATGGGAAGTAAATCCTACCAATGCAGATAGACAACTGTTCTGCAACTTACATTCTTAAAGAGTTTTTGAGACACTGAGAATTCAAATGACTTGTCCGAGGTGATTTGCCTAATATGGTGGATCCATTCAATCACCAAAGTGATTTTTCTAATCTCACCATTTCATCCCATTATTCAATCACAGTGGCTCCCTATTGTCTCCAAGTTGATAAACAAAATGTTTTGTTTGGTATTGAAAACCTTTCATAAACCATCTTCTTCCTATTTCTCCAGTCTTCTTATACCTTACTCTCTACCATGTACTCGGATCATAGACTCTTGACTGTTCCACATACAATATACTCCATCTCTCAGCTCCAGACATTTTCTCTGGCTGTCTGCCATGCCTGAAATGCTCTACCTTCTCAACCCCACCTACTCAGTGGGGAGAGAGAGGAAGACAGAGGCCCAGAGACCGTGATTTACCCTAAATTCTCCATATATAGAGTATTTCAATTGTATTCTTGAAGAAAGCTATCATGATATACAAGTATGAGCTTCCTAAGAAGGCTATAAAGCTTAACATTCACACTGTAGTAATTCCTCAAACTCCCTTCACTTTCTTATTTAAGGAAAACCTGTGGGAAACATTTAAGTTTTGCTACAACTTCTTTGTTTCATTTAATTTTATTTACAGTGAGAAGTGGTACAAATCATCTAGTCACAATCCAGATCATTATTCATATTGAGCATACCAGTAGTTCAACTAATTTTTGGAGATAATCTAAGCACTAGGTGACAGTCTACTATCATCCTGTTTTGGTTTTTTTGTTTTGTTTTGTTTTTTTTGTTTTTTGCAGCTTTGTCACCATCACCTTGGAAGACATATTGGGGAAAGTCATACATACATCTAAGGGTAGTTTCATACTTTCATTTACTTCACAGGTCAACAGGGGAGGGGGGGGTATCATAGTCTATTAGCCAATCCTTACTTTATGAGTCTCTGAATTTAAAGATGGTAGTCCTCAGAGACCTGATATGGTCTATCACCTGACTTGTATTCAAAGCTTTTCAAGCCTCTTAAAACCTATCAGAATCTGAGATCTACTAGTCTAGCATTCAAAAATAATGTCATCCCATTTCCATGATGAGATATCAATGTAGTACTTTAGTGCAAGATTCTCTTCCATGTCATTTTTACCCCTAATACAGAAAAGATTATTTTAAATTAATTTTTTTCTCAAAAGGGAAAAATCTACTGGGAAGAGTCCTATTATCTGCGGGCATTTGATTTCAAGACATGGTTTTGAAAATTGGTGTTGTATGAATGGTTTATGATGAGAAAGATTTAGCCTATTGTAAAAAACCAACCAGCTGATGAAAAAAGTCTGGCTCTGTTTAAGAGATTTTTTCTAATCATCCTGTTTTCTCCTGTGTGCTTTCCTGTCCAAAAGAAGAGGGGGAAATAGAAAGAGGGAAGAGAGAATTAAATTATGAATGCCTTTATCTGTATTTTTTGTTGTCATCTCCCCAAGAGTGTACTGGAATAAGCACAATAAATATCCACTTGCAAGTTCATACCAAAGGGTTGGTATGGTCTCTCTGGACATCAATGCATTTATTTTTCTGTGCTTTGGATACCTTCACAGCATCTCTCTCACCTTTGATTTCATAGCTGGGGTGGGGGGGAAAGCATGGCAGAACCCACATTTGGCAATCAGCATGAAGAGATTAGACTTTGCTTTAATGAGAGAATTCAACTGTTCTGACTTTCACCTAAGCCATTTCATGATTACTTTATCACTGTCTCACAGGTGGATATTGAAAGGAGAAAATATTTAACAATAGGATAGCACACCAGGTGGGAAGAGATTTTGGAATATAAGGCTGTCTTCCTAAAACATAAATCTTCTGTTTCTATATATGTACTACAAAGCAGATTCTGAAATATAACTTGCCTTATATCTAGATTTGGTTAAATATTTTTAAATAGTTTGGTACCTTCTTTCTTCACTTCTATACTTCCTCTTGTTCCTACATTTATTTCCTTTTCCCCCTCAGCTTTTGATGTTCCTTTGTAACTCTTCTCCCTTTATATCACTTTTCTGTTGTATTATATACGGCCTTGAATTATAGTCAGGTCTATGACAATGGAAATGGTTGCTAAGAAAGACTGAAATCTCTTTCCTGAGAGACTTTTAAAACTAAGAGAGAGGTTTTTTCTGAAGGAGACAATCTAAACTGAGCTTGGCATTGAGTCAAGAGGACAGACTTAGAGAATTCTAGATGTCTTACACACTCTATAGATTCTAGAAATGCCAACAGATAGTTTCTGCATTCATTACAAGGGTTATTATCAAAACATTTTCATTTTGGTCGAACTTGCCAAAAACTTCGTTTTCCTGGTAAAGTCAAAAGAGCTTGAATCATCTTCACAAAGTAGTGAACATCGAAACTGGACTTTACTGCAATTGTCCAGTGATAGCTTATATATCTATTGTCTAACAATCAGTATTTCCAACTTTGGAGGCACCCAATAGCAGAACCACAGTGAAAAAAATTTTGGTCTCAATATTTTTTTTTTAAAAACTACATCCTGAGTAATAGAGAAGTCAAGACCAGAGTCACGGGAAGGAACTCTCTAATCAAGGGACTCATTTCCTATTATGTATTGACATAATTTCTGTTCCTATATCTTAAGGCTTTAGAAAGGAATATAATCTTAAGCATGTTAAAATAAAAAAGAAGAAAAGATTACAAATGTAAGTGAAAGGGAATTCTGGTCAACTCCAAATATGAAGAAAATTAGCTTTGGAATCAGAGGACCTGGGTTCAAATACTGCTTCTGATCCTTACTGTGTGACTTTGTACAAATCATTTAAACTTCTTAGACCTCAGTTTCCTCATATGCAAAATGAGGAGGGGAGGAGAAACTATATAACCTCTGTTGTCCCTTCTAATTTCAAACCTATGATTCTATAAAACTCCATCCCATCCTCCTCAAAGACAAGGGCTGATTCCTACCAGACAACAGTAAATCATCATTAGTCCCATTCTATTGTCTGTCACTATGAGTGGTTAGGCCTGTTCACTTCTCAATCAACCTCAGTTTCTCTTCCAGTAATAATGAGCTGTGATTTCTTCATTCCATAAATTTGACAAACACCATAAGAAATATCTGCCTAGATAAAATCTGATCATATACCTATTTTCATTCATAAAATAAATATTTATTGATGACCTATTTTAGAAGAGCCCTACTACTGATAAAAATTCAACAGAGGAAAGGACAGCAATAAAAAGAACAAAAAGACAAAGCAGCTTATCATAAGTACCTCACAAGACATTAGTTTGGTGCTAGCATCATTAACTTCATCAGTGCCAGGACTAGAACCAAGGTCACCTGAAACTAAGTCCAGTGCTCCCATCAACTTTGTAATTAATGCAATTCAAGTCATCACTCTGGAACTCCATTTCCTCATTCAAACCATGAGGTGAAACTTAACAATTTCTAAATGTCTTTCCAAAAGAAGGAGAATATTTATTGTCTGACTGACCAAAATTATCCACGAGCTTCTTCATAATTACCCTCTAGGTAAAAAATTATGATGAATCGAGATGTTTTATAAATCTCCCACATAGGTGCAAATCAAAGTTATTATTATTATTTATCCTTTTGCCTCCTTCATTTTAGCTTCATTTATAATTAGGTTTTCTTTCACCCTCTAAATGGAAAATTCCTTCCTCACATTATCACATATATACTAATCTCTTTATATTTCCTTCATCCCTCTCCTTGCCCCTCCATGATAATGGAAGTCTCTGGAAGGCCAGAACTGTGCTTCTTATTGCCTTTGTATCCCAAGGCTTAGCACAATGCTTGGCACATAGTAGGCATTTAAAGGACAGTTGGATTGGATTCAAGATATTTCCTAATTTCAGATTCATGTAGGAAATTCCTTTGGGTAAGATCCAGAACTCTCTTTCTTGTTTAGGATGACTCAACTCAATCCCAATAGAAAAGTTCCTTCACTTTTTATTGTCTGGTATACATTCTCATATGCATACTTTCTCTGATTTCTATTTTGCTCTTAGAATAAATAGATTTCTTTGGAGGGAAATATATCTCCTTTAGCAATATGCTTTCTATCATGAACAGGACCAAATCTTGATTGGTTATCTTTCCCCCTAAACCCTCTCTCACTCCTACCCTCTCTACTGCTATTGAGGGCCACAGCATCCTCAGTCTCATATTCAAGAAATCAACTTCAGTCTCTCACTATCTCTAGCCCATCATATCAAATCTGTGGCCAAAGTCTGTGCATTTTGCTTTTGCATTATCTCTGGAATATCACACACATACACAAACATATGTAAACACTCCATAAACTCCAGTGGCTCCCTATCATCTCCAGGATCAAATACAAAATATCCTTGTTTAGAATTCAAAACCCTTCATAATCTAGCTCCCCCTCCTACTTTTCTCATCTTCTTACATCTTACTCTTTAACAAGTATTCTTTGATCCAATAACACAGACCTCCTGGTTGTTCCACAAACAAATTATTCCATCTCTCAGCTTCAGGCATTTTCTCTAGCTATTGTTAATGCCTAGAATGTTCTCCTTCCTCATCCCTGCCTATTGACTTCCCTGACTTCCTTTAAGCCCAATTTTTATAGGAATCTGTTCCCAACCCAGTTTGCCCAATTCTAGTGCCTTCCTTCGAAGTTAATTACTCCCTATTTTTCCTGCATATATCGTTTATAGCTTGTGAGCTTCTTTGGGCCAGTGACTATCTTCTGTTTCTTTTTTTTTATCCCCAGCCCATAGCACTATGCCTGGCACATACCAAGCACTTAATAAATGCTTATTTATTTATTGACCTCACTTCTTCCTCTTATGTGAAGTTGTTAAAGGCCAGTTGAAAACATAAAAAGTAGTGGAAAGTGAAGAAACAAATATGCAAGGGTACCGAGCAGAAATAGGACAAACATTCAAAATGTTCCAAGAATAGAGAGGATTTTAGTGCCTTAGGGAGAGTGGAAGAAGGTCCAAAGTAAGGGATGGCAGCCTAAGTAGACTCATTCCTGTAATAGAGGGAGTTTTGGAGGCATGGAAGAGAGAGAGAGAGAGAGAGAGAGAGAGAGAGAGAGAGAGAGAGAGAGAGAGAGAGAGAGAGAGAGAGAGAGAGAGAGAGAGAGAGAGAGAGAGAGAGAGAGAGAGAGAGAGAGAGAGAGAGAGAGAGAGAGAGAGAGAGAGAGAGAGAGAGAGAGAGAGAGAGAGAGAGAGAGAGAGAGAGAGAGAGAGAGAGAGAGAGAGAGAGAGAGAGAGAGAGAGAGAGAGAGAGAGAGAGAATGGAGTCTTCCTTCCCTCAAGGTAAAGACAAGGGATAGGAGGAGTTGATGTTATATGCCCAGAAGGTAGAAGGAGGGAAGGAGGGTGAGATGGGTTATTCCCCCCTTCAGTCCTCCCCAGTTATGTTTCCTCAATAAACCTGCCTTTTACTCCCCTCTATTAACTATTCTTGAAGATGAACTTTTTCCCTTGGGGAAGAGAGAGAAATCAGTTCTCTCCCCCCTTCAGCTGTAACTATTTACTTCACTCACAGCTGAAAGGTACATAACTTTTATTCTAAGGTATTAAGGACAAGGAGAAAAACTGAAAGATGGCTGACAGGTTAGGGTCTAGAGGAAAGAGGGTCAGGGAGATCCCTATCTATCTAGATCTTCTCCCCTAAGGTTGAAAGACTTAGGCTTGGTAGCCTGAGCCTCAGAGAGGTTCAGATTGATGGACCCTGGTCTTTGTCACAGCAGAGCAATGTTCAAATTCAGGGTATAAAGGGGTTGTGAAAGGACCATCTTCTTTAGGACTGCTTATTCTTTTCTTCAGATTTCTGCCATTAATTATTGGGGACTGGGGAGGAGGATGAACAAGCTCAGGGAAGGATGAGAGCTTTTGCTCAGGATCCAGTCTCCAGTAGGACCTTCTCCTTTGCTGTCTCAATTCAGAAAGAGGGATCAACTGCCTCTTCCCTGGAATCTCCTCTTCCCTCAGGATTCTAAGACTTCTCAACCCATCCCCTGCTATGGATGGAAGCCTTTGCATTTCTTCCAGTCTCTGTCATTCAAAGTCACTGGATTATTCCTCTATCACAACCCCTCCATTTTTGTCTTGTCCACATGGTGTCAACTTGATCCCATGTGAATTACCTTAATTATGTCCCTATGCTAATCTATCTATTGTATTTGCTATTCCAATGTAATATCTCTTTCCCAAAATAATAAATGTTATCCTAACCTATCTGTCTGCTATGCTAAAATCTATTTTATGGTAAGGTCTGAGCTGTGGGAAGGAGGGTTAGAGTCATATGTATGTCATGAGGGATTTTGTACAATATAACAATTTTTGCATTCAACCAAGTTTGTAACTATAAGTGGAAGGACTTCTGTCCACTTTAGATGGGTTTGTGCACAGAGTTTTGCTACTATGGTCTTTAATTCTTTGTTCATCCTTTCTACCTGCCTTGAACTTTCCAGTCTGTAGATATTATGAAAATTTCCTTTTATTCCCAGAGATTTATAGACTTGTTTGTAATATGTTTGATGTTTGATGTAAAATGACTTCCCCGGTCTGAGTCAATACTGTCTGGAATATCATACCTAGGAATTATGTCCTTTAGCAATGTTCTCACTACCATGGCTGTGTTGTTATTTTTGGTTAGGTATACTTCTGTCCACCTTGTGAGTCTGTCTACTATCACTAAAGCATAACTGTATCTTCTATCACTTGGAATGCTGATGTAATCAATTTGCAGACCTTAGAAGGGTATATAAGCTAAAGGTCTCCCTCCCAATGCCTTGTACTTAAAATGACCTTGATTGAACTTTCTATACTGGTCACATGCCTGACAAACTCTTATAGCAATTGTAGATATCCCTGGGGCTACCCAAAAGTGATGGTTTTCATCAAGCAAGGACTGCACTCCATAGTGGTCTCTGGGGTGTATGATGTTACAGAGGTGTAGGTACAGTTTCTTGGGCAACATGGGTTTTCCTCCCTCTGCTATCCAGATTCCACTGACTAATTTGGCTCCTAGTTGTTCTTGCCATGACTAAACTTCCTTTTGGCTGTAGGCTTGTCTGATATCATGCTTGTCAAAAAGAGAAAAATTCAGAACACAGATAGGACCAAATCTGCCAGCAAATTTCGTGGTCACATCTGCCTTGTGATTGCCTTGGGATATTTCATCCTTGTCAGAAGAGTCTGCTTTACAATGAATTACAGCAACTTCTTTTGGCAATTCCACTACTGCTAAGAGTTGTGATATGAGGTTTTTGTATGCTATCTTTTGCCCAGCTGTTGTAACAAATCCCATGTTTTTCCATGTTTGTCCAGTTGTGAATAATATGGCAAAAGCATAGGCTGAATCTGCGTATATCTTGACCCTTTTTCCTTTTGACAGTTCAAGTGCTTTTATGAGGGCTTTTCATTCTGTGCCTTGAGCACTGACCTGTCTTGGTAGTGATGCATGCCAGAGTATTTTGTCACTTGTTACTATGGAAGCTCCCACAACTCTTCTTCCTCTGAAAAGGTAAAAGGACCAATCAGAAAATATTTGTAAGTAGGAATTGATGAGTGGTGTATCCCTTAGATCTTCTCTGGTCTTATGTACTGTCTCTACAGTTTGGGTACAGTCATGTAGGGGTTCTTCTCCCAATGGTAGATCAGGGATTAATGTAGCTGGGTTTAGTGGTGCACACCTATGCAAGGTCTCAAGCAAAATGACCTCATACTGGGATAGCCTTTCTGATGTAAATGAATTCATACTCTGGGATTTCAGCAGTTTTTCTAGCTGGTGTGCAGAATATACACGGAGCTTGCATCCCATCACCAACCCATTTGCCTTCTTCACCATGAGAGTGGCTGCAGCAATGCTCTGCAGACAGGGTACCATGTATCTTGAAATAGGGTCAAGGATTGAGCTGTAATAAGTGATTGGTCTTAGTTGCAACCCTAAATATTGAGCCACCACTCCAGAAGCTATTCCTTTTGTCTCGTGGACAAACAAATGAAAGTATTTGTTGTAGTTTGGTATGCCAAGGGCTGGTGCTGTTAGAATTGCTTGTTTCAATTTGGACAGCGTGTTTAAATGTTCTTTTGTGAGTTTTAGTGGCTCTTCAACCTCATTCTTAGTTAGATCTGTGAGGCATCTGGAGATGTGAGAATATTCTGTGACATACTGATGTGAGAACCCTGTCATTCCAAGAAATGCCTTGAGTTGTTTTTTTGTTCTTGGGATTCCTAGCTTTTGTATATCTGCTATTCTCTTGTATATTTTCCTGGTGCCCTTTTCCAGGATGAAACCTAGATATTTGACTTTGGGGAGAACCCACTGTAACTTTCTCTTGGATACTTTGTGCCCTCTTTTGTATAACTCTATTAATAGTCTCTTTGAATCTTCCAGGCATGTTTTAGGGTTAGGGGATGCAAAGAGCAGATTATCTACATAATGCACCAACTTGCTATGCTTAAATTTTATGGATTCCAAGTCTCTCTTTAGCAGCTAACAGAATATTGATGCACTCTCACAACCTTGAGCTAAACGAGTCCAGTAGTGTTATTTTTTTCCAAGAGAATGAAAAAATATTCTGACTATCAAGACAGAGAGGGATAATAAAATACACGTTACTCAAATAGACAACCATATACCAGCATGCATCACTGGGATCTCTGATATGATGTCATTTGGGGATGGAGTGATGTTTTCTTGATTATGTTATTGATTGCTCTGAGATCCTGAATGAATCACCAATTTACAGAACTGTCTTCATTCATCTTGTTCTTTTGATGACTAGTATCGGGCAATTGTATTCTGACACTGTGGGTTTTAGTATGCCCTTCTCCAGGAAGCTGTTGATTATAGAGGTAATGCCCTCTATAGCTTCTTTGCTGAGTTTGTATTGAGGTATTTTGGGAAGTATGCCATCCTTAACTTTTTTTTTTTTACTTTTAAACATTATTTTATTTGGTCATTTTCAAACATTATGCATTGTGAACAAAGATCATTTTCTTTTCCTCTACCCTTCCCGCCATCCCTCCCATAGCCAACGTGCAATTCCATTGGGTATCACATGTGTCCTTGATCCGAATACATTTCCATGTTGTTGGTATTTGCTTTAGGGTGTTCATTTAGAGTCTCTCCTCAATCATATCCCCTCAACCCCTGTAGTCAAGCAGTTGCCTTTCCTCAGTGTTTTTACTCCCACAGTTTGTCCTCTGCTTGTGGATAGTGTTTTTTTCTCATAGATCCCTGCAGATTGTTCAGGGATGTTGCATTGACACTAATGAAGAAGTCCATTATGTTCGATTGTACCACAGTGTATTAGTCTCTGTGTACAATGTTTTCCTGGTTCTGCTCCTTTCGCTCTGCATCACTTCCTGGAGGTTGTTCCAGTCTCCATGGAATTCCTCCACTTAATTATTCCTTTTAGCACAATAGTATTCCATCACCAACATATACCACGATTTGTTCAGCCATTCCCCAATTGAAGGGCATCCCCTCATTTTCCAATTTTTGGCCACCACAAAGAGCACAGCTATGAATATTCTTGTACAACTCTTTTTCCTTATTATCTCTTTGCCATCCTTAACTTTTATTTTTACTGTTGTCACTGATTTTATTATCCCTACCCCATTCTTGTGTGCAGCCCATACACCCTGTGGAATGTCTTTAAGAATGTCATAAATTGATGTTATTGCATGCTGTTGGTCAGTTGTCTCATTAAGCTGTCCCAGAAATAGGAGTGAGTAGTGCTTCAGGGATTGTTTAGGTAAATGGAGATATATTTTCCCTGACTGCTCACAATGTAGAATCTCCCCTATTTTGCAGAGAAAGTCCTGTCTGAAAATGTTGTCTGGACACCCTGGTATTAGAAGGAATGTATGGTCTATGGACAGTAGACCTAACTTCACTATCTTTGACTTGAGCTGAGGGATTCATTGTATTTGGCCTGTAGCTCCTGCCACAGAAACCATTCCCTCAATTGTGGTGTCCCCTGGGAATACTTTAATACAGATCTTGCTGCCCCTGTATCAGTGAGAACTTTGTAACTGTTCTCCCACTTTTATCCATACATATAGTTCCTGCATTTCTTGTAAATTTCCTAGAATATTATTTAAATGCATAGGCTCCCCAACATTTTTTGCACTTTCTTGCCCTGTGGTGTGTTGTGAGTTTGTGTAATTTGTTACTTTTTCAGGTTCTTGATGTGTTAAAGTGTAATCCTTCCTTCCCCTATCATTCATCTGTCATTCTTCCCATCTCTGGTTAATTCAGTGATAGAAGAATGCTGATCAGGACTTTGGACAGTTCCGTGCAGAGAGCTGACAAGTAGGTCAGAGAGAGGGTCTGAGTATAGAATGCTCTCTGTCTCAGAACTGCCTAAAAGCTGTCTATTTGTTAAGGAAATGTCTTGCTCTCTTTTACCCATTCCCTTATATTTCGTTTCAGATTCTGGTTCCAGGGTTAGCATGTCATCAGTGAGTGAATCTTGACATAAGCTATCCATTTCCCCAGATCTGTTGGTTTTGACTGTTTCAAGATCTTTGATCTTAACTTTTACTGGGTAAACTTCCTTTGCTTCTATATTTAATGTAGTTGTTGTTACACTCCCAATTGCCTTCCCTTCATGATCCTTAACTTTCAGCCTGCAGTTGATTTGTAACTTTTGGTCTTTTGATCATGGTGGAGTTTGTTATTGGTTTTCAGGCTCGTTGTAACAGTGTTTATTTTTGCTACATTGTCAAAGAGGTCTAGAGAATTATGATGTTGCTTTTTCTCTGTTGGATTCATGCCATGGTGCTGTTTGAAAGATTTGCTATCCCTCTTTTTTTTGTAGTTCCCAGATCCAGTCTGCATGCTAGAATGTTATCCAAATATATTTTGATTTGTTCTTTGGTTTTTTCCATGCAGTTTTGTATGCCCCCTTGTTGTGAATCAAATATGTCATGTCTTATTTCTGCAATGCTATTTTCACTTCTTATTTCATTTCAGTTATAAACTTCTGCTTTGCACTCGTGTTTTTCCCATACTCTGCTTAAGGTATAGTCCTCCCACCATTGAATTTTCCTCCCACTTTCTTCCATCCCCTTTTCTCCATTCTTTGGTTATGTTTTCATTTTTCCTCTTTGAAGTGCCTCCCAAGGTTTCCCACTCTGTCCCTTTCTGTGTGTTAAGTGTAGCTATAACCTGGCTTTATGCTGTAAAATGGTTTCTAAAACCTCAGAATGACTTGTTGTCTCTTCCTCCCTGAGTCTGCAGTGATTGCAACATTGTCTGTCATTGGTCTGTTTCCTTCCATAGGATCTGCTATACCCTATGCTTTGTGAATTTTGATTTTGATATCTTCCATCCGTTATACCCTTGCTCATATCTGTGTTTTAATGGGCAGTTTCTGACTACATGACCTATCTTGGAACATAGGAAACATCTCTTAGTGTCCCTTTGCCTCCTCTGCTGGTATTGGGTGCTTTGTCTATTAAAAATTTTTATTGTGGCCAAGTTTTTCACATCCTCTATTTCTTTTTGTTTTGATGACTCAGCGGTGTCATGTAGGTTTTTTTTTAAAGTTCTTCTTGTTCCCTTTCCTGTTCTAGTTGATTTTCGAACAGGTAGGTGACAGTGTCCCTGAGCTCATTAAGTGAAAGTGAGTCATATTTGGGACAGTAATTGCCAAATAAGTCCTTCAGTTATTTGTCACATCCCCACAAAAACTGTCTCCTAACATGAGCTGACTCCTGATGGATTCCTGACTGAACCCTAATAACCCTTCAACATTTTCAAACAGGTGATCAATAAAAATGGAAGGGGGCTCGTACTTTTCCTGTTGCAGCCTGTCATACTTTCCCCAAGCATTGGGTTTTTTATAAAATAGTCTGATTGCCTGGAATAAGTCTTCCCAAGATTTCTTTAGATAACTCATGCTCAGGGAGTTAACAAAATCAAAATCTTCAAAGGATTCTGGCCAGCTGGTAAGTGACTCATCCTACCTGGTCCTAGAAATAAAATTTTTTTGTGTTCTTTGGGGGTAAAAAGCTCCCCCAAAAGGATTTCCACATCCCCAAAATCTGGCTCATGAAGGCAAAAAGCTCATTTAAGTTCTTTTAAATAGCAGTGAGGATCAGAAATAAATTTTGGCATTTTTTTTAAGGATTCTAAGTCTGTGTGGTGAAAAGACTTATGTAGCTTTGCATGTATGACCCTTGCATTATGTGTTAACTTTACTATATCTCTTAGAGGCATGATCTCGTGAGCCTCTGGGACATTCTCAGGTTTGGTAGTAACTGGTGTCTCTCCTGCACTGGCATTGTTGTTGTTGTGTCCTAATGCTTCTGTTGTTGTTGCATTTGTTGCCTCAGAGCCCTTGTCCATGTAAATGCTGTCTTTGTTGTCAGCCATGTTTACTTTTGTCCCCTCCCCAGCTACTGTTTCAGTCAGCTTTTCCATAATCTCCTTTTTCAACATATACTTTTGGCATATTTTAGCCATGATAGGGATATGATTGAAAAGAACATCTAATCTGTTGTCCAAAACCAAAGTGTTTGCTGCCTTTTTGTTCATGTTGATGTTAGCCCTGTCTTGGCATAGTTCAAAGCCTATACAACTGCAAGGAAGGTTATATAAATTTGAGGGAGAGTTTGCCAGAGAAAAGAAACTTCCAGGGATATCCGGATCCAATAAGTTGTTGTGTTGAATATGCTTTGTATAGTATCATTTATCATTACTGCCAATGTATTATAAATAAAACAGAAATAGTCAAAATATTATGTGGAACATGGTGTTTTCTTTTCCTCATGTTTTCACTGTGTTTCTTGATTGCTTTACTTAGAATCAAAATGGCTGATTTTAAGCATGAACTGTCTTAATGCTCCCTGTCAAGATGGCCATCCTGCTCAGGGAGTTCCAACTGTCGTTAGTGACAGTTGAAAAATGGCTTCTGTCTAACCACTGGGGTGCCACTTGTAATAGAGGGTGTTTCCTCAGTATTATCTTTTGTCTAATTATCTTCTTCTTCTACACCTGTTACAATGATATTGGATTTTTCTGGTTTTATGTGGGAACAGTGGAACCATGCATCTTTCCCTGTAATTTTTATAGCTGTCAGGGTAGTAAGCAATACTTCATGTGATTTGGTCCATTTTATGTCTATAGTCAATTTTATATTGAAATTCTTTAAGTATACTTTGTCTCCTGGTTTGATGCTGTGCAAATTGTAATCCAGAGGTATTATAGAGGTTTGTTGTATCAAGTCCATTTCATGCAACTCTGCTACTCTTGTTTTTAAAGCTTGTATATATTTTGTTCATTGACAATCTCCACCTATCATTGAGGTGTAAGGTGGCTTACCCTTCCTTGCCAAATTGCGTGTCCATATAGCATCTCAAATGGAGAGATGCACAGATCTCCACTGGGTCTTGTTCTAAGATGGAACTGAACTAATCTTTCAACCATAAATGGTCCTTATTGGACCCCTGCCAGGTGACCTTGGTCTGGGAGAGAGGCGTATCCCTGGGGGGGGGGGTCTGTGCTTACCTGCCCTGGGGTACCTTCAACGTCAATTAATAGAGAAGACATCCCCTCGGGCTATCATAGGTGGTCCATTTCTCTGGAACCCCAATTTTCAAAGATAGCCTCTCAGCAGGGAGTATCTCTCTCCTTTCACCTCACTGGAAGTCATATTCCTTCTCTCCTTCCTCCATTCCCTGTTACAAATCTTCTTTACCCCCTGTACCTCTTCAATCCTCTACTATCCCTTTCAATATTATAGCATCTAATTAGACAGGACTTGGAAATTATTTTGTTATCAACCAATCAATCAAGTAGTAAACATTTATTAAACACCTATGAAGGGGACTTATGGTAGGTACTGGCTAAAATTGGCAGAAAGTCCCTAATAATAATCCCACTCCCTTTTCTCCTTTCTTCTTTTAAGTACAATACACCCCCCTTTTTTCTTCTTTTTCTGCCCACCTGTTACATAGAACAGGTCAGGAAGTACTAGGGCAAGAACAATCTCCACTCCCCATTATCTTTCCTGCCCCACCCTGCCATGTAGGCTAAATATACCCTGCAACTTGGCTTGAGGAGTGTATAAGGCTGTTTGGGTTTTGAGGGGTGTGCACAAGCTCTGAGGAGGGTCAGGATTGGTTGTTAGATGGTAAGCTTTTCCAGTGCATGAGGAAAATCCCCACCTTGAAACTATACTTAAACACCTGCCTGAAGCTCAGCAGGTGCTTCCCAACAGAGTTGCTTCTCTGTTGCACACACCCTCTGCCAATAAGAGTAATAAATTGGCTTGCTGCTTTGTAATGTTTTTTTTTTGCTTTGTAATGCTTTATCTTGGGTTTGTTTTGTTTTTTAATTGTTGGGGCTGACGTTCCACACACTTACTATGTGATAAACATTCTGCTGCGTACTAGGGATAAAAAGAAGGCAAAAGGTAGCCCCTGACCTCAAAGAATTCAAAATCTACAGGATAAATTGAAAATAATTAACACAAGGAAAGCATTCTAATTAAGAGAAGTGGAGAAAGGCTTAGGTAAAAGATAAGATTTTAGTTCATACCTAAAGGAAACCAGAGACATCAGTAAGAGGAGCTGAAAAGAGAGAATGCCCAGGTCTCAAAGATGGAGTGTCGTGTTTGTGGAACTTCCAGGAATACAATGTAACTGGATCTGGAAAATATGTGTCATGAGCAAGGTATAAAGAGTTTGGAGATAGAAGGGGCCAGGTTATGAATATCTTTAAATGCCAAAGAGAATATTTAATATTTTATCTTGGAAGCAAAAGGGAGGCACTGGATTAGTATTTTCCACATAACATGGGTCATTAAATCCACGAGAGCTGATGAGATCAATATGTGAGGATATAAAGAGAGAAAAGAGAAGAGGGGCAGGACAATACAGTTTGAGGATGAAGATCCAAGGAAAGGAGACTGAGCATGGTCAGACTGTTTGGAAGAGAACCAGGAGAGAGTAGTATCCTAAAAACCTAGAGAGATGAGAATATCAAGGAAGAGAGGGTAATCAACAATGAAAAAGGCTGCAAAAGAAACCAAAAAGAGTGACAGTATGGGATAGACTTATATGAAGTTATGCAAAGTGAAGTAAGCAGAACCACAAGAATGTTGTGAACAGTAACAGCAATAATGTACAATGAACACTTGTTAATGATTTAACTTCTCAGGAATGCAAGGATTCAAGACAATTCCAAAAGGCTCATGATGGAAAAGACTATCGACTGCCATTGAAGGAACTAGTAGAGGCTGGATGTAGATTGAAGCATACCATTCTACATTTGTTGACTTCATGAATTTTTCTCTACTAAGTGATATGTGACTTCTTTTACAAAGTGACAATGAAATATGTATAACACAATAGCACATATACAATCTATATCATATTACCTGCCATATCAGGGAGTGGGAAGAGTAGAAGAAATGAAAGAAATCCACATGTAATCTGGAAAAATATCTGAAATTTTTAAAAGCCATAATAAACTTTAAAAAACAGAATGATAGTCTAGTAAATGCTAATGATCTTAAGAAAAGAATGGAAGACTTCCGGTCAAGATGGCGGCTTAGAGAAAGCTAAAGTTCAGATCTCCGGAAAACCCTTCCCGACCGATCTCAAACTATAAGCTCCTAAGGCGCCGGAATTCAAAACGATCAACAGCACAGACCCTGGGAATCCTCCTCCTGGACCTGGACCTTGATCAAAAGGTACGGCCCCCCTCAAAAGCCAGAACCCGAGATCACTCGGACCTAAGGGGTAGGAGTGCAGAGTCCAAGGCTCCGGGAAGCCACAGCCCTGCCCCGCTCAGAGAGCATGGTCCTCTGAAACAACAGCAACCCTCAGGGTGGGCAAAACAGCCTCACCAGCTGGATCCTGCTATCCAAGTCTCAGTGAAAGTCACTGCCCTCGAGCTCTGGGAAGCTGCAGCCCATCACCCCCCCAGAGAGCAGGGTCTTCTGAAACAACAGCAACCCTCAGGGCCGGCAGGACAGCCTCAGGGGCCAGATCCTTCTATCCAAGTCTCAGTGAAAGTCACTGACCTCCGAGCTCCGGGAAGCCAAGGCCCATCCCCCCACAGAGAGCAGGGTCCTCTGAAACAACAAAAACACTCAGGGCCGACGAAACAGCCTCACAGCCAGCTATTCTGAAGGCAACTTCCGGAAAGCAACCCGACCCAGTCGAGGGGGCACCTTAGCAGCAGGGAAACAGAGAGAGTGGGGAAAGTGTGGCCCCCTGATCCGACCCTTCCATTCCAGTTCCAGTGAAAGTCATTGCCTGAAGGCATACTCAATTTAACCCAGGGAAAGCTCATAGAACCGACAATCTGCCCAGGACTAAAGCCTCTGAACACCAGACAGAGATAAGAAAAGCTAATCCTCCACATTCAGAGATGGCAAACTCCACAGAAGCACAGAAGCCCCAAAATCCCAAGAAAAATAAGAAGAAAGGGGTGACTTTGGACACACTCTATGGAGCCAAAATACAAAATACAGAGGAGATAGAAGATGATACGCAAGAAAATGCTCCGAAACCTTCCAAAGGAAATGGAAACTCTCCGCAAACCCATAAAGAATTTGAATCAGAAATGACCAAAAAGATGGAAGCCTTCTGGGAGGAAAAGTGGGAAATAATGCAAAAGAAATTCACACATCTACAAAACCAGTTTGACCAAAGTGAAAAGGAAAACCAGGCTTTAAAGGCCAGAATCAGGCAGCTGGAAGACAACGATCATGTAAAAGAGCAAGAATTAATAAAGCAAAGCCAAAATACCAAGAAATTAGAAGAGAACATAAAATATCTCACCGACAAAGTGACAGATCTGGAAAATACAGGGAGAAGAGATAATTTAAGAATAATTGGACTTCCAGAAAAGCCAGAAATAAACACCAAACTCGACATCGTGATACAAGATATAATCAAAAAAAATTGCCCAGAGATTCTAGAACAAGGGGGCAATACAGCCACTGACAGAGCTCACAGAACACCTTCTACACTAAACCCCCAAAAGACAACTCCCAGGAATGTAATTGCCAAATTCCAAAGCTATCAAACAAAAGAAAAAATCCTACAGGAAGCCAGAAAAAGACAATTTAGATATAAAGGAATGCCAATCAGGGTCACACAAGACCTTGCAAGTTCTACCCTGAATGATCGTAAGGCATGGAACATGATCTTCAGAAAGGCAAGAGAGCTGGGTCTTCAACCAAGAAACAGCTACCCAGCAAAACTGACTATATACTTCCAAGGGAAAGTATGGGCATTCAACAAAATAGAAGATTTCCAACTTTTTGCAAAGAAAAGACCAGAGCTCTGTGGAAAGTTTGATACCGAAAAACAAAGAGCAAGGAATACCTGAAAAGGTAAATATTAAGGAAAGGGGAAAATGTTATCTTCTTCTTTTACTCAAACTCTCTTCTATAAGGACTACATTTATATCAATCTATGTATACTAATATATGGGGAAAATGTAATGTATAAATAGGGGGTAAAGAAAGACCAAATAGAATAATCATTCTCACACAAAGATTCACATGGGAAGGGGAGGGGAAGAAAACTCCTATAAGAAGGAGAGGAAGAGAGGGTTTTTTACTTAAACCTTACTCTCAGGGAAATCAACTCTGAGAGGGAAAAACATTCAGATCCACTGGGATCTTGAATTCTATCTCACCCAACAAGGGTAGGGAGAAGGGAAAACCAAGGGGGGGAGGGGGAGAGTGAAAACAAAAATGGAGGGAAAGGGGGGGAGGGGGAGGGAACAAAAAGGGAGGGACTAAAAAGGGAAACATCAAGGGAGGGGACAAGGGGGACTGATTCAAAGTAAATCACTGGACTAAAAGGTAGAGCCGAGGAAGAAAAGGCTAGAATTAGGGAAGGATATCAAAATGCCAGGGAGTCCACAAATGACAATCATAACTTTGAACGTGAATGGGATGAACTCACCCATAAAACGTAGACAAATAGCAGAATGGATTAGAATCCAAAACCCTACCATATGTTGTCTTCAAGAAACACACATGAGGCGGGTTGACACCCACAAGGTCAGAATTAAAGGATGGAGTAAGACTTTCTGGGCCTCAACTGATAAAAAGAAGGCAGGAGTGGTAATCATGATATCTGATAAAGCCAATGCAAAAATAGACCTGATCAAAAGGGATAGGGAAGGTAATTATATTTTGTTAAAAGGGACTTTAGACAATGAGGAAATATCATTAATCAACATGTATGCACCAAATAATATAGCACCCAAATTTCTAATGGAGAAACTAGGAGAATTAAAGGAAGAAATAGACAGTAAAACCATATTAGTGGGAGACTTAAACCAACCATTATCAAATTTAGATAAATCAAATCAAAAAATAACTAAGAAAGACGTAAAAGAAGTGAATGAAATCTTAGAAAAATTAGAATTAATAGACATATGAAGAAAAATAAATAGGGATAAAAAGGAATACACCTTCTTCTCAGCACCATATGGCACATTCACAAAAATTGACCATACATTAGGTCACAGAAACATAGCACACAAATGCAGAAAAGCAGAAATAATGAATGCAGCCTTCTCAGATCACAAGGCAATAAAAATAATGATTAGTAATGGTACATGGAAAAACAAATCTAAAACCAATTGGAAATTAAACAATATGATACTCCTAAACCATTTAGTTAAAGAAGAAATCATAGAAACAATTAAAAATTTCATCGAGGAAAATGACAATGGCGAGATATCCTTTCAAACCTTTTGGGATGCAGCCAAAGCGGTAATCAGAGGTAAATTCATATCCCTGAATGCTTATATTAACAAACAAAGGAGAGCAGAGATCAATCAATTGGAAATGCAAATGAAAAAACTCGAAAGCGATCAAATTAAAACCCCCCAGCAGAAAACCAAACTAGAAATCCTAAAAATTAAGGGAGAAATTAATAAAATTGAAAGTGATAGAACTATTGATTTAACAAATAAGACAAGAAGCTGGTACTTTGAAAAAACAAACAAAATAGACAAAGTACTGGTCAATCTAATTTAAAAAAGGAAGGAAGAAAAGCAAATTAACAGCATTAAAGATGAAAAGGGGGACAGCACCTCGGATGAAGAGGAGATTAAGGCAATCATTAGAAATTACTTTGCCCAATTATATGGCAATAAATACACCAATTTAGGAGAAATGGATGAATATATACAAAAATACAAACTGCCTAGACTAACAGAAGAGGAAATAGAATTCTTAAATAATCCCATATCAGAAAATGAAATCCAACAAGCCATCAAAGAACTTCCTAAGAAAAAATCCCCAGGGCCTGATGGATTCACCAGTGAATTCTATCAAACATTCAGAGAACAGTTAATCCCAATACTATACAAACTATTTGACATAATAAGCAAAGAGGGAGTTCTACCAAACTCCTTTTATGACACAAACATGGTACTGATTCCAAAACCAGGCAGGTCAAAAACAGAGAAAGAAAACTATAGACCAATCTCCCTAATGAATATAGATGCAAAAATCTTAAATAGGATACTAGCAAAAAGACTCCAGCAAGTGATCAGAAGGATCATCCACCATGATCAAGTAGGATTTATACCAGGGATGCAGGGCTGGTTCAACATTAGGAAAACCATCCACATAATTGACCACATCAACAAGCAAACCAGCAAGAACCACATGATTATCTCAATAGACGCAGAAAAAGCATTTGATAAAATACAACATCCATTCCTATTAAAAACACTAGAAAGCATAGGAATAGGAGGGTCATTCCTAAAAATAATAAACAGTATATATCTAAAACCATCAGCTAATATCATCTGCAATGGGGATAAACTAGACGCATTCTCAATAAGATCAGCAGTGAAACAAGGATGCCCATTATCACCTCTACTATTTGACATTTAGAAACACTAGCAGTAGCAATTAGAGAAGAAAAAGAAATTGAAGGCATCAAAATAGGCAAGGAGGAGACCAAGTTATCACTCTTTGCAGATGACATGATGGTCTACTTAAAGAATCCTAGAGATTCAACCAAAAAGCTAATTGAAATAATCAACAACTTTAGCAAAGTTGCAGGATACAAAATAAACCCACATAAATCATCAGCTTTTCTATATATCTCCAACACAGCTCAGCAGCAAGAACTAGAAAGAGAAATCACATTCAAAATCACCTTAGACAAAATAAAATACCTAGGAATCTACCTCCCGAGACAAACACAGGAACTATATGAACACAACTACAAAACACTCGCCACACAACTAAAACTAGACTTGAGCAAATGGAAAAACATTAACTGCTCATGGATAGGACGAGCCAATATAATAAAAATGACCATCCTACCCAAACTTATTTATCTATTTAGTGCCATACCCATTGAACTACCAAAATACTTCTTCACTGATTTAGAAAAAAACATAACAAAGTTCATTTGGAAGAACAAAAGATCAAGGATATCCAGGGAAATAATGGAAAAAAAAACACATATGATGGGGGCCTTGCAGTCCCTGACCTTAAACTATATTACAAAGCAGCAGTCATCAAAACAATTTGGTACTGGCTAAGAAACAGAAAGGAAGATCAGTGGAATAGACTGGGGGAAAGCGACCTCAGCAGGACAGTATATGATAAACCCAAAGATCCCAGCTTTTTGGACAAAAATCCACTATTCGATAAAAACTGCTGGGAAAATTGGAAGACAGTGTGGGAGAGACTAGGAATAGATCAACACCTCACACCCTACACCAAGATAAATTCAAAATGGGTGAGTAACTAAAACATAAAGAAGGAAACCATAAGTAAATTAGGTAAACACAGAATAGTATACATGTCAGACCTTTGGGAGGGGAAAGGCTTTAAAACCAAGCAAGACATAGAAAGAATCACAAAATGTAAAATAAATAATTTTGACCACATCAAACTAAAAAGCTTTTGTACAAACAAAACCAATGTAACTAAAATCAGAAGGGAAGCAACAAATTGGGAAACAATCTTCATAGAAACCTCTGACAAAGGTTTAATTACTCATATTTATAAAGAGCTAAATCAATTGTACAAAAAATCAAGCCATTCTCCAATTGATAAATGGGCAAGGGACATGGATAGGCAGTTCTCAGATAAAGAAATCAAAACTATTAATAAGCACATGAAGAAGTGTTCTACGTCTCTTATAATCAGAGAGATGCAAATAAAAACAACTCTGAGGTATCACCTCACACCTAGCAGATTGGCTAACATAACAGCAAAGGAAAGTAATGAATGCTGGAGGGGATTTGGCAAAGTAGGGACATTAATTCATTGCTGGTGGAGCTGTGAACTGATCCAACCATTCTGGAGGGCAATTTGGAACTATGCCCAAAGGGCGACAAAAGAATATCTACCCTTTGATCCAGCCATAGCACTGCTGGGTCTGTACCCCAAAGAGATAATGGACAAAAAGACTTGTACAAAAATATTCATAGCTGCGCTCTTTGTGGTGGCCAAAAACTGGAAAACAAGGGGATGCCCTTCAATTGGAGAATGGCTGAGCAAATTGTGGTATATGTTGGTGATGGAATACTATTGTGCTAAAAGGAATAATAAAGTGGAGGAGTTCCATGGAGACTGGAACAACCTCCAGGAAGTGATGCAGAGCGAGAGGAGCAGAACCAGGAGAACATTGTACACAGAGACTAATACACTGTGGTATAATCGAACATAATGGACTTCTCCATTAGTGGCGGTGTAATGTCCCTGAACAATCTGCAGGGATCTAGGAGAAAAAAACACTATTCATAAGCAAAGGATAAACTATGGGAGTAGAAACACCGAGGAAAAGCAACTGCCTGAATACAGCGGTTGAGGGGACATGACAGAGGAGAGACTCTAAATGAACACTCTAATGCAAATATTATCAACATAGCAATGGGTTCAAATCAAGAAAACATGTAGTGCCCAGTGGATTTACGCGTCGGCTAAGGGGGGTGGGGGGAAGGAAAAGAAAATGATCTACGTCTTTAATGAATAATGCTTGGAAATGATCAAATAAAATATAATTTAAAAAAAGAAAAGAATGGAAAAAGAGGGGAAGAGGAATACATTGGGGTAAAGGAGGAAGAAGGAAGATTAGGGAAAATTATCCCACATTGTCAGAGTTGACAGGTAGATATCTATTTAAAAAATGAAGAGTTGGGCAAGTATCAATGAACACTTGAATATCATTCTCATCGGAGTTAGATGAAGGAGGGAAGAATACACACACTCACACATGCACAAGACTTGGGTACAGAAATACATTTCATTCAACAAAGAAATAGGAAGGAAATGGGAGAAACAAGAAAAGAAATTAGAGGAAGGGTATATTAAGGGTGGGATTATCCCTAGGTAAAACAAATTTTAACTAAAGATGGGCAAAAATACTTTATCTTTTTGAAGTGGCAAACCTCTAAAAGGTTCACAGAAAGTTCCCATAAATTGGAGAATAGGTAAACAAATTTTTATATGTAAATGTAATATTATGCTCTATTGTGCTCAAAGAAATTATAAAAGAGATAGTTTCAAGATACATGGGAAGTCTTATACAAACTAATATAGAATGAAATGAGAAAAGTCAGAAAAACTATTTATATGATGACAATATCATGGCAAAGACAAATAACATTGAAAGAATTAGGGTCTCTGATCAGCATAATGACCAATCACAATTCCAGAACTAATGATGAAACCTGCTACCCACCTCTTGAGAGAAATTACTCAGAGTGAAAAATGAAATCTGTGCATATATGTTGGCCAATTGTGTTCTTGGTTTTGTTTTGGTTTTGCTTTTTAGCTTTTCTGTGTATACATCCTTGTAATAGAGCTTTTGTTGTTCTCAGTTGAGTTGGTGGGAAGGGGGGAAAATCAGACTTTTGCTGATTGAAAACGTATATTTAAAGAGAAAAAATGTTTGCCATCCTTATATAGAAATGCTTTTGAATACATTGCTCATTTGAGCTAAAATTATAATATAGTTCTAGGTATTATATTAGTACAAGTGTCACAAGTATATGAGAACATAAGTCATTCATATCTTGAGGCAGCAAATGAATGGGAGAATAGATAACATCTCTAGTAATTATATCTTTACTGTATGTGTCCCATTCCAGTATTCATCATTTAGACTGGATTCTGTAGAAAGAAACTTCTTATATCTGGCATTAATATTGCAAATTAGGGGAATGCTTATCCTTTATTTTAGCTATGTCCTTCTTTTCTCCCGTAATTATATCTTTACTGTATCCCTTTCCAGGATTCATCATTTAGGCTTAATTAAAGCTATTTCTAATTTTAAAACTTCCTTGCCTCTATCCTTCATATTCTGATTACAGAAACAGAGAAGTTTGAATGAAAGTGATATTAAGGAATACCCTTTAGCATAGCAAACCCAGACCTCCATAGTGGGATCCATAACTCCTGGGTTTCATCCTTTAGGTATGTGGAAGAGAGAAATTGGGAAAGCCTGCAAGAAGACAGGAATAGCTGGGACTGATGACCTGTCATTCAACGAGAGCATTCTGTTTGGAATGTGACCTGGAGAAGTGGTTGGAGGAAGGGGAGCAGACCAACTGAAGTCTGAACTTTTGGTTTGGAAGACAGAAATGTGTGTGGTCCCTTTTGGCTTGGAAGACAGAAGAGGTCTAATGTCTCTTGGCTTTTGGAGACTGAAGCCTGAAGGTTGTCTTTTGGCTTGGAAGACAGAAGAAAGAAGAACAAAAGTCCAGCTCTCTCTGACTTTCTCTGTTGTGATAATGACTGAACTTCCAGACCTATCAGCCATCTTCCAAATCAAATTATATACCTTCAACCTAAGACTCATTTTAGTATTAGGGAAATCCCACACCCTCTCTCCTTCCAATTTGATCTTTCCTTTCTTCCCCAATAAACTCCTTACTTAATTTAAAGAAGAGAAAAAGTATTTATTTGAGACATCATAAACTCACCCTGAATTGATGTAAGAGACTAATAGAAGATCAACAGGAAGGTGAAGGGAAGAAGGGAGGCTGAAAGGCAGAAGAAGGGAGGAAGGGAGAGAAGAAGGGAGGAAGGGAGGAAGGAAGAAGATTTACAAGCTCTGATCTTAGTTATCATTTACCATTCAAAACAGTCCCTTATTATAGGTAGGAGCTCCTTGTGACTCTCAGATGATTTCAGAAAGAACAATCAAACACCCAGAAGGTATATCTCGTGTTTTTGTTCTTTTGTTGTAATAGCTTCCAGAAAAAGAGTGATTGTGTCTGTATGATATTATGAAAGCAGTAGTCAGGGTAACTATTTCAGTACAATCATTGTTGAAGAAACCAACTTTTTTTTTTTAGGATGTATCCATTTTATTCACTTTCCCAGTGTAGACAATACCATCTGGTTTCTGGCACTGAAAGCAGCATAATATTTAAGAACAAAATAATCCCAAGAAACATTTTTCAGGAATGACAAAAATATAACTGATGATTATTTTATGGAAAGACATTGTGTAATCCTTTGAAACATAAAGTGACATCTTCCTGACCACCCACAATTCAGTTGGCACAATTTCACTCCAAATGAAAGGAGCTAAGGAAAGGATTGCCCCCATACTCAGCAGTGTGTCTTACATACTTTATTGAGGCTTTCTCTCTTTCCTAAAAATGTGGTCCACATCAAGGCCTTTGGCCATGGAGATTTTCCCACTGATTCAGTAAATTTAATAAAAGGATTGATAAAACTTTAATTTAATTTAATTTAATTTAAATTTAAAATTTAAAAATAAAAAAATTAATAAATAAAAAAACAAAAATTTAATTAAATAAATTTAATTGTCCTTGAGGCTAATGGACCCTAAATTTCAACATGTTTCATTTAAGAAACATAAAATACTTCTAAAAGTTTACTTTTAAAGGTTGACACATATCACATGTATCTACACACACATGAAAACTATATATTAGCTTTTCATCTCTTCTTGTTTGAAAGATTCATATGGAAAAATGGTCGACAGTGATAATCACCATCATCATTGTAACATTTATATCGGACTTACTCTATACTAAGCACTGTGCTAAGTTCCCTGGAAGCTAAGTGGTATTATTATCCCCATTTTGCAGTTGAGAAACCTGAGGCAAATAGGAGTTAAGTGACTTCCCAAAGTCACTACTTCAGCAAGTAAGAGTCTGAGGTCACATTTGAACTCAGATCTTCCTGACTCCATGCCCAGCATTCTATCCACTACATCCCCCTCTGTTTCCATTCTTGGAACTGTTTTTGTTCAGTTGTTTCAGTCATGTCTGACTTTTCATGACCCCATTAGGGACTCTCTTGAATGGATCACTAGGCCTGGAGTCAGAAGAACCTGGCTTCAAATCTGAACTCAGACACTTTCTAGCTGGACAAGTAACATAACCCACCATCTGCCTTGTCATTGCCTTTCTCCCTTAGGAGTTGTTACTAGAACCGAAAGTAAGAGTTTAAAAAAAATTAAAGCATGTATTATGTGGAACCTACATATAATAGAACTCTGCACATGGCCAGATCATCTAAGGTGACCCATGTGGGAGATGCCAGGAATCTGTTTCTTTAAGAAGACATTCTGCATCCCCCTTCCACATGGGTGGGAGCAACCTTTTTCATTTTCCTAAACTTTTTCCTAGAGTGTAGTCAGAAATATCTGCAGCTTTACAACTACTGCACTAAGGTATGATCAGTTGTGATAGACTTTGCTACTAACAGCAATACAATGTTCCGGGACAATTCTGAGGGACTTATGAGAAAGAACACTATCCACATCCAGAGGAAGAACTGTTGGAGTAGAAATGAAGATATGATTTATCACTTGTTTATTTGGGTAAATATTTCGGGGTTTGGGTTTTATAGGATTATTCACTTACAAAAATTAACAATATAGAAATGTTTTGCATGATAATACATGTATGGCATAGATTGAATTGCTTGCCAGCTCTGGGAAGGGAGAGGGAAAATGGGAAGGAGACAATCTGAATCATAGAACTTTGGAAAACTTATGTAGAAATTTTTTATTACATCTAATTAGTTAAAAATTAATAAATGTGTTAAAAAAAACATAGGATAGGTTCAATCTCTATCTATCTCTGTGACTCTATGTTTCTGTCTTTATCTCTGTGCCTATGACTCTGCATTTCTGTCTGTCTGTCTCTCTGGATATGGGCACAAAGATAATTCCTTCTCTAGATCTGCTCTCTTATCTTGAACTTACAAATAGTTCTAAATATTGTCCCTAATTTCTCTGACCACCTCTCCAACGCTTTTCATAATAATCATTGCCCTTATTATAGAATTAGAATTAGAAGAGGTCTTTGAAGCCATAAAGATCAACTCTCTCAAGTTAGAGATGGAGAAACTGAGCCACAAAAAACTTAAGTGATTTGCCCAGGGTCCCAAAGCCTGAAGCAACATCCGAACCCAGGTTTTCCTAAATCCACTCTAATGCTTCATCTGCTTTGCCATATTGCCTCTCATTTTATTATTTTACATCACCTGGACCCAAAGGACTTTAAACTTCACAAAATATTTTTCTTGTCCTGAAAGAATGATTCCAGCTTCTTAAATCTAGATTGACTGTTGGCAGCATATTTCTATATCCCTCTCTCTAGGGCTCCATCCAAGTACAACCTAATTCAATCCCTTTTGGATTCTTTATCTATTGCTTTGTGTAATTGGAAATCTTCTGCTTTTGAACTACAATTCCCAGGAGCCCATTGACTTCCTGTCATCACATGCTAATGTAGAAAAGGGATAAATAGGTTGGTCTTCCATGGCTACCTCTCTTTGTTTCTTGTTGGTGACTGTGGTGGAGCGGACTGTTTGAACAGGTAGATTAGCCATGGGCACATAATTTTATTTTGTTACTTCTAGTGATTATTAATAAATCTTATAAAATATAATATTTGAAATTATTATATATTAATTTTAATTTTTTTACAGCTTCTTGTCTTGAGTTAGTGCCCCAGCTCATCTATGTACAGATATCCTTTTCTATCGGTTGACTCTATTTTGCTTAGCCTCAGAAAAAGCTAAACCTATAACTCTAAACTCATGTCACCTTAGAGGTATGGCTCCTGATTTCTTTCACCCACCTTGGTTCAAGTTGAAGATATATACTTCCATGGAAGGCAAATGCTGATTTCATCAGTTCACATATTCACAGAATGTGTGTACATACCTCCACCTAATCAGACTATCCCAAAACAGCATCTCACCAATAAAGGGGAAGGAAACCTTTCAACCCAACCTCTACCTCCATGTGAAGAACTCAATTTTACCTCTAATAATAACTGAGGCTGACAGCTTGTGACTGGTCAAGTGTCATATAACAATTAAGTGTCTTGAGTCAGGATTGGGGCTTAGCGTTCCAGTCACTTATTCCACCCTCTGACCTTATAAATATTGTACAGTTGGTAGCTAAAAATAAATAAATAAATTTAAATTCCAGGGCTTAAGTCTCAGTTCCCAGTCTCCCTGGACTACAGAAAAGAGAAAACCAATGCTAAAGTCTTGCCTGTCATAACTAGTACTGCCCCAGCTTTGTTTGTATGTACAAAAATATTTATAGCTGCTCTTTTTGTGATGGCAAAGAATTGGAAATTGAGGGGACATCCATCCATCCATTGGGGAATGGACAAACAAATCATGGAACATGTCAGTGATGGAATACTATTGTACTATAAAAAATGCAAGGATGATTTCAGAAAAAGCAGAAAAAATCTACAGGAACTGATGCAGAGCTAAATAAGCAGAACTGAGAGAACATTGTATCCAACAACAGCAATATTAGACAATGATTATCTGTGAAAACTTTGCTACTCTCAGCAATGCAATGATCTGGGACAATCCTGAAAGACTTATGACAGGAAATACAATCCATCTCCAGAGAAAGAACTATTGGAGTTGTCTTTCACTTCAGTGTATTTTTGGTTTTATTTTAGGGTTTGGGTTATGTATGACTGCTCTTACAACAATGACCAATTTGAAAGTATGTTTTACATGACAATAAAAAGATGAAAAAAAATTTAATTGATGCCTATGAAAAGAAGCCTCAGGACAAATTGAAAGTATGTGTAGCAAGTCCACAAAAACTAGAAAATGAGGAGACAGTTAATCAAGAAAGTTTTAAAGGCTGGGGTAGGGAGAATCAGGGTTTTTACCCTCATGCTTTTATTCTAAAATTAATTCTTTGGGACATAGGCGGCTTTTTTCCCAATAATTTTCAACATCTCTGAGGATGAGAGGATAGTTTCAGCTAAAAATTTCAAGGGCTAACTAAAGATAGCTTTATGCTTCCAAAGAAAACACATCTCTAAAGAAGCACAGGGTCAGCCTATGAGCAGGATAACACCTACCAGATGTGATTTGAGAGTCACAGAAAAGTATACCTGCCAAAAAAATTCCTAACTTTGCCTAGCTTCTGCAGTGCATGTAATCCCCATAGTTGGTCAATTCTGTGGGTTAAAGCAGAACCATAATTATCAATACCCAAGCCCAGAGCAATCTTTAAGAAACATGCTTCAAATTGACTTTGGATTTCATGTCAAAATAATTTAAGTAGTAATCAAGATGATTTTTGTTAAGCAAGAAGATTTCATTACTGTAGTGCTGCTGAACAAGTGCACGTGTTAAAATGTTTATGTCCTCTAAATTCTAATGCCCTGGAACAAAGCCTCAGGTATTCTCTATGATTCTGAGGAAATGTCCTGAAGATTCCATTCAAACTATAATTGTGTTGAGAAGGATAACCCATTAAGCCATTATCAACTTGGGAAGTTGTAGCCCTGAATAGTAGAGAAAGTTTGGGATTTAGAGTCAAAAAGACCCAGTTGTATATTCTGCTTCTGATAGTAACTGAGGCTGAAGGGTTGTGACTGATTCGGTGTCGAATAGCTGATAAGTGTGTTGAGTCAGGATCAGAATTTTGCATTCTATCCACTTATTCCACCTACTTTTCTTATAAGACTGCACAGTTGGTGGCAAAAAAAAAACCAACAACAAAAACCTGTAAATCCCAAGTCTTCTAGATCCCCGTTTCCATGACAGCAAATGGTTTTCATCATGTAGTAGGATGTTTTTTTCAATAGACTTAGTCTTATCTGAGACAGTATGACAAAATGGAGAGAGGGCCACCTTCAGGGGAAGTTAGCAGACAACTTGGCCAGACAACCTTGGTTCATTTCTTTCCCCTTACACAGGTCCTGCTCAGTAGGACCACATAAAAACCATTTGAATTTTCAGATTTTAAAATGAAGAATAAAACTGCTAATCTGCATTAGTCCCCTTTACTGGTTAAATTATAGGTTCTAACAAAGAAAAAAAAAAGATTCAGTCTTTTAAGACTAGAGAGTAAATAGATAGGAGCCTAAATGCAAAGCCAAGAGGAATCTCAGAGCTCATCAGGTTCAATCTCCAATCCACTAATCTACTTTTCTCTTTCTTAGCCAGAACCAGATAGTTTTTTTTTTTTAATTCTTACCTTCTGTCTTAGCATTGGTTCTAAGAGAGAAGAGAGGTAAAGGATAGATAATCAGGGTTAAGTAACTTGCCCAGGATCACACAGGTAGGACTGGTCTGAGGTCAGATTTTAACTCAGGTCTTCCTAATTCCAGGCTTGGTTCTCTTATCTATTCTGCTACTAGCACCCCAGTACCAGAGAGTTTTGAACATTATTGCTTTAAAGTACAACTTAATATCTGGTATTGTTAGACCTCCTTTCTGTACAATTTTTTTCATTAATTCCTTTGATATTCTTGGCCTTTTGTTCTCATAAAGGAATTTTATTATTATTTCTTCTAGTTCAGTCAAATATAGACTTCTATCCCAGGATCAACCTCCTAATTTGACTTGGATCACTTGGATAAAAAGTAGCAAGTCTAGGACTTTGACAAAGATCTTCTGCCTCCAAATCCAGTACCCTTTCTAACACTTCATGTCTTTTAAAGAAGTATAATGGTATTTTGCTATCTGGTTCAAATGCTCATTTTACAAAGGATGTGTCCCCATAAGCAAGAGAAATACAATAAATATTTAATATTTAAGATGCCTGTTATTGTAGGGAATACAGTGGAAAATAAGGTATCATCCATGTCCTCAAAGAACTCTCAACCTATTTTGGGAATGGGGAGGAGGAGATATGCTATGTATAGAAAGAGATGCAAAAATTCACAAAATTCCACAAAGAACAACTTGAAGTAAAATAAGTTTGCAGTACATCAAAGTAGCAACATTTAATCAGTCTTATAAGTGGAAAATACATTCCTAGGCAGACATAATTCAGATTTAAATTTTAAGAGATGGCAAAAGTATTTTTCTGGAGTGAAAATATGAGAACAAGGTATCCAAGGAGAAGGTAGAAGGACCTTCCAGTTGAATATACTTTTAATATAGGGGTATATAGAGTGTTATAGGAGGATTAACACCTCTGGTGTGATGACTTTCTGAACCCTTTTCAGGGCTGCTCATCCACTTGTGTTGTCCACTTGCCACCCAACTCTCACCTGTGGCTCCAAGAAATGGTAGCATACTCTTCAGAAAAAAAAAAACAAAGGAGAAATAAAGACCCTTCACTATTCATTGGTGCTGCCTCAGACCTGCTCCACAATTTTCTGTTTGTCTTTATCATCTGCTCTTCAGCAATCAGAAAACATTGCTTTTTACTCAATAGGGACTGGGGAATAGAGATCCAGGTTTCATAGCATGCTCAGGGGCTCTCCCTTCGGCAAACCCAAGTACTTATGCATAAGTATTCTGTGAAGCAGCCACTATGGAGCACTTAGACCTTGTTCAATCATCAAAGATGCCCAGGTTATCCATGCATCCTGGACTATCACCAATGTTCCTGACTTATGTCTTACTACTAGAATTGGATAACTCTGGAAGAGAGAGTGAGGCTGACGACTTGGTGTAACTCTGCCTCACTTTTGTCTAATTCAGGTACAAATCAATATATCATTCACTGATGTCACTGGTCTTCTTTGAAAATGAAGTATGGACAACAACAAATGGATGGGAAATAATTACAGAATACTGATAAAAGGGGTCTCTCACAGAGTCCTTTTATTTCACAATGTCTACCTCTTCTGCGTGTGTAACTCCTTTGTTGGGTTCTAAGTGGGTCTGTTTTCCTTCAGCATGCCTAATTTGTCCTGAGCTCCCATTTTCAACAGATGGTCCTGAAAGCCACTCCTGTCCAAAGATACTGTCCCCAAACTATAGCCTGAGGGCCACATGCGACCCCCCAAGGCTATTTATCCAGCCCCCACCACACTCTTTCATTGGGCACCTCTTTCATTGGTGGTCAGTGAGAGGAGTACTGGATATGGTGGCACCACAAAGCACATCGTCATTCATGTACAGTACTACTTCCGGTGACATAATCCTTTGTGTGGCGCCTTGTTCTGAGAGTAACTGAACAAGAACGAGGTGCCGCACACAGGATTATGTGGCTGCACAATGGAAGATCTGGGGGAGGGGATTCCGCACTGTGTATACTGCTGCCCGGTATAGTGGTGGCAGTGATGGGCCTGTGCAAGGTGTGACAAGCCCATCCCAGCCAGCACTGCAGCCTCCACTATCCCAGACAGTGGTATACAGATTTGTTCATAGTATTTTTTTTAGTCCAGCCCTCCCACGGTCTGAGGGACAATGGAACTGACCCCCTGTGTAAAAAGTTTGGGGACCCCTGTGGAAGTTCCAATCTTCTGACATTTAGCTGTTCACAAGATGATCCTATGATCAATGGAAGAATAAGAGGAGGAAGACTCAGTCCTCTTCCCCTTTCTTAGCTGATCTCTGGTTACAGTCAAAAGGGTCTGGATCCTCAAAATACTTCATTCACTTCACTCCATTCACTGTTGAAATCCCTTATACACTGGCTCAGAACTTTTTCTAATTCTTTCAACCAGTCAATTTCAACAGGAAAATATATTTCCTATGAAAGGCTTTTATACAATGGCTTGGAGGGTTTGACTTATCTAAAATTAATTAAAAATGGATTTGTCCCTACTTTATTCACTCTGATTGATAGATCCCATAGAGGTATCCAGGGCTTGTTCTTACCTACTATGTTCTTTGATTAGTTAATTTTGTAATTCAGTCAAAGAGGCATTCTCACAGATAAAGAAATCAGGACATAGATCATACTGTAAGTTGCATTAATTTGGGGTTGAAGGTATAGGGTACCCCTTATAATAGAGATAAAACATAAAAACTCAATGTTTATGAAGTAACTAGACCTGCCCAATAGAGAATGGATGAGCTATATATCTTTCCCAGTCCCAAATAGTTATCACCAGATATAGTTTTTTTTCTCTTTTCTTATTACAAAATTTTAATTTCCTATTACAAGTAAACTGATCTATTTCCTTAAAAGCAGGTAGCCATGATATAAAATCTGTAGCAATTGCAGGGAAGAGCAAAGAATAAATAGGTTTAAAAATATTCCAAAACATGTTATCCAAATTGTTTTGTACTGGGAGACAGAAGAGTTCTGAATTGATTAAAATATCTTTTCCAAGATCTTTCCACAAGGTGGGGCTGCTCTCCAAGCAACCCTGCTAAGGGAAGCCTATATTTTAGAAGTTTTATAAAAATTACTAAGCTGCAAATTAGCTGGTCCTCAGAGAGCTGTTGATTAGCTCTAACTTGAGTATTCCTTATTCAAGATAAAAGCCAAATAAATGTTTTTAAAAGACAGTTGTAGTAAATTTGGAACAGCTTGGTAACTGCCCTTGGGCTGAATCAGTGTTCTCTTATTTCCAGACCTCCAAGCCTAGACTTGCCAATGAAATCTATTCTAATTATGGACTGAGTTGGTTGTTTTTTTCCTAAATCCCTCTATGATAGTAAGTTTCCTTCACCAAACGAGATGCTTACTGAAGAGACTATAAAAGCAGCAAGCTAATTCATTGTTTTTCTACATTATGCCTCTTCCTGCCCTTAGACCTCCATTGGTTCCCCCAGCCCTCCTGTGTTTCCAAACAATAAACTCATTACAATTGCCAGGGCTATTCCCTTTCCAGCAGGAAGATTTTTCTCTCTCATTACCTTACCAATTCTACAGAGAGTCATGAATTGTAAGAAAACATGGGTTCAATATACCAATTTTACTTAATTTATAAATATAGATTTTTGTCTTTTTATTTCTAATGCCCAGAACATTGCCTGGCCCTTAGAAAGTATTTAATAGATACTTGTTAATTGATTTAGACTTCAAATAATTTCTGAATTTAATGTAGAAACTGAATATTGTCTCTCCAAAAGATCCATAGCACTGATTTTGGGACCTAAAAATAACAGAATTTATGAGTGAATTAGAATGAATTAACTGAGAAATAAAATATTAAATTCCAAATGTGTTTTCAAGTGAATTCTATAAAGACTTCTCTCACTACGATAGTATTACCGTCTATTGCTTCAGTAAAGAGGTGATCCCAATGGCTACGTCAAAGACAATACAATCTTGGGCAAGTTAGCAAGACTTTGAGTATGGAGGCAGGGACAGATTTATTACCTTTGTCACTAAAGGGTCAGCACTAACTTCAGAAAGGGTCATTCCAAGGTTAGAGCAAAATGGTATTTTTTTTCAGTCATAGTGACTCATGAAGACTGGAAAAGAGGAGGGATCATAAATCAGTATGGAACAAATACTACTAATAGAACAACTGCATATATATTAATTCATTTTGAACCTCACGATAGCCTAAAAGGTACAAGTAATATTAGTCCCATCTTATAGATGAGAAAGGTAAGGCTCAAAGAAAAAATGACTTGCCCATTATTCAAAAACTAATAAGCTGCTTTGAAGCAGGATTCAAACTTTGGTCTCCCAAGTCCCAGTCAAACTTTTTATTCCCGCTGCATCATACTCTTGCAATGACAAAAAATGAAATTCAAACATATTAATATGTATCACTAAGTATATCAAAAGAGTATAAAAAGGTAAAAATGTTAAGCAAAGACTAGTCTAAAACAACCCAGTTTCCCAGGCAAAATAAAGCCAAAAGAGAGAGAAGTAAAGTTGCTAAGTTATTTGGTTATACATTATCTTAACAATGAATAGTTGGTTTATGATTAGAAGAAAATAAAATATTAATTTAAAAATAAGGAGACCAATTGACTCATATTACAGGTCAAAATTTTTAAAAGGAACAAAAACTACAAACTACATACAGGGAGGCTGGGAGGCCACTAGGTGGTGAGCTTTCTCTATTCCAATGCTCTTTTTTTTTTGGCACTGTCTTTTTTTCTGCAACTAGAATTCTGGTGTTTGTTTTTTTAAAACTAATGTCAGTTAAGTATGATGTATTTGCTATTTTGACACAAACTAAAGCTTATTCAGATAGATATGGTCGATCTGAAAAGCCTATGAATACAAAGAATGAAAATGATTTATGAGAAAGACAAGCTAAAGCTAAGATAAATGAATACCACTGACATTTTTTTCTACTCTTAATCAGCCATACTTTATTTCATATCACTTCATATCTCAAATTATTCCCTCTGCACACCCCACCCTCCAACTAAAAAGGATTATGCTTTGTTCCTAAAACATCCTCTGGACTTCACCACCTCTGTGCCCTTGGTGACACAATTCCTATACCTGGAAGGACTTCCCTTTATTTCCTGATTTACTGAATTCCCATCCATCATATAAAGACCTATAAAAGAGCTTTCCTACTTTACACCCTTATAGTAAAGAAGTTTCTTTCTGCTTTGAACCTCACATAGTACTTTAATTTTATATATCTCCAAAGTAACTAATATGTAGTAATGGAAATTCCAATTATCAGTGTGCATGTCCCTCTCTTAGATTATAAATCTCATAAGGGCGAAGACTCTATCTTTTATTTTCCACAATGCTCTGCACAAAGTAGGAATTTCATATGGAGTTCACTCTCACTACTGGGGGCTACAAATAGGGATTGAACCTGGGGTTTTACTGACATAGGGAACTCCCAAGTGAGAAAATCTCTCTACCAGCACAACTTGGCACCTTCTCTGGAACTGTCAATCTTAGAGAATTACCCAAAGCACCGAGAAGTCATGTAATTGTCCCAGGATCCCCAGGACAGCTTATGTCAAAGCCAGGACATGAACCCAGATCTTCCTGGACACAGGACTGGCTCTCTATCTACATTACTATATTGTCTTTCTTTCATTTAATATTATTTCTTAAATTGACTGGAACAGTATGTAATTGTGTCTTGAGTACCAAATCTCAGTTGACATATTTGAAATTTATGGCTTAATTCAAGCTTTGATCAAGTCATTTCTGCTTTATTCTCTATAACCCTTTCAATTAAAACAGATTTTGTGATAGAAATGCCTTCGTTTAGAGCCCTGACTCTGTTTGGAGGTGATCCTGGGTTTTCTAGGTCTAGCTCAGGGCAGTGTAACCTCTGGTTGGTTCTACCAGTCTTGAAAGGCTTTCAATATGGTTCTGGTCACTCACTGTATGTGCTCTCTCAGAACCTGAGCCACTAAGTGCAGAGAGACTCATCTCCAAAAGAATGGCAGTTAAATGGTGATTTTTTTTTAAACCTGGTAATTTGCAAAACAGATAAAAATATAAAATGGTTCTTAATCCTATTTAATTCCTTCTTACCCAATGCTGATAGCAAAATAGTAGAAAAAGGGACAGAGGAGGCCAAGAAATTTTCAGCTCTCATACATTCTATACATGGTAATATAACTTTGGGGACTCAGTTTACATTATTAGGGGAAACTGGACTACATTCATATTAATATTCTTGTTATAAGTGAAACCAGAAGAATTAATGAAACAGCAGCTAACAAAGAATTGGGGATGTTTAGCCAGCTATGACAGTTGTCTTCAAGTATTTGAAGGGATGTTATGTGAAAGAAGGATTAGACAAGTTCTCCTTGGCCTCACAAGGCAGATAAAGGTACAATGGGTGGAAGTGTCAGCTGTGTCCCTCTTCCAGTCTCTTTCCTGGACTTGGTGACCTGACATTTAAAGGTCATTCTGACGTATAGCCGATCATTCTTATTCCTATCCTTTACTTCCTTTCTGATTCACTCAAGGGAATAATTCCCACCTCATAAAGGGATCACCTGGAATAGCAATATCTTTTGCAGTTAGTTGAATACATCAGAACATCCTGTTGTTTGCCCCTTTTTCTTCAATCATAACCTAGGCTTTAAAGACCACTCCCTAGTATGGATAAAAATTTCCCAACAATTATAGATACCTAAAGTGAAATAAATTTGAGAGATAATCAGTTTCTCCTTTCCAAAGATCTTCAGGTAATGACTGAATGATCATTTGTTGGGGATATTGTAAAGAGTATTCTTTTCCAGGTATAAAAGGGTCTAAATGACTTCTGAGATCCTTTTCAACTCTGAAATCCCATGGTTTTGATTCTGTAGTTTAGATCACCACATTGTTCAGGCAAAAACCAATATTAAGCTATAAAAACTAAAAAAGATAAGACATTGCCTGCAGTTATAGTCCCTTGGATTTGACTCTGTGAGTAGAATGTTTACTTAGAAAAATGGAAAATACATAAAAATAAAGATATTCTATCAACATTTCTTAGAAAAGTTTAACAAAAGCAAAATGTTCTATACACTAAGGTGGCTAAAAAAGACCAGAAATCATCTCATCCAGGAAATATTTCTTCTCCTTACCAATGCCCTCTATCACTGAAGTCAACAGCAACACCCATAAAAACAGGTCCTTTTGCAAAATACTGGAAAGAATAACAACCAAGTATTTGAAGGCAATATGAGTTTTCAGAGGTTCTGATGTTAGATTTACCAAAGTTAGATCATTCTGAAAGTATTTGTCAATAAAGCTGGGAGAACAACTAGCCATGAAATGGAACAGTTCTGGCATTTTTATAATAATCTACTCTCATCAGCTAATGTGATGGATTAAATCACCTCAGTGCTTGAGTAGTATGACTGACAATATCTCTCAGAAGCTTAAGTTAAGAATGGCTAGCTCCAACCAAATAAAAATTGAATAAATTCATCACAAATAATGGTATTCCATAAGAGATGCAATCTTAGAGCTAACTACCCAATGATACTCTGAATATTCACATCTTCAGGCATAAAATGAAGAAACAAAAGCCCATAAAAGCAATTACCAATTTTGTAAAGTTCAAATAAAAAAGTGATTCCCTACCTAAGGCAAGGGTTCCCAAAAACTCGTTTGTGGATAATATTGTGCTTATATTGAGTTTGAAGCCCTACTAAGCCTACTCAATGAGATCTATATTCATTCACAAGAAATCCATCTAACCATCAACAGTGGAAAAACAAATCAGATAATGCATATTGCCCAGATATTTACTTACAATTAATAACGGCTGATCCAAATGGTTTTGCTATCTAGACCTTTGATAGACATTGAACTCATTTTGCAATGGCTTTGTGGAATTCCTTGAGGACACAGTTGCTGTCAAGAAGGACAAAGAAAGGCACAGAAGCTGTATCACTGCAGCTGAACCAACTTCCCAAGAAAATGTTGGTGAGTGCTAAGTGACCACTAAAAGATGGCACATGGCCATGGTCAACTTTGAGTACAGCAAATTAAGATAACTCTGTCTCAAAGTCTTTATAGATTTTCTGACCCTGCCTCTGCTTTAGAAATGGCAGCCTCCTTGGAGGCAGCTAGGTGGTTCAGTGGATTGAGAGTCAGGTCTAGAGATAGAAAGTCCTGGGTTCAAAATTGGCCTCAGACATTTCTTAGCTTTGTGACCTTGGGCAAGTCACTTAACCCCCATTGCCTAACCCTTACCATTTTTCTGCCTTAGAACTAATACAGATTATTAATTCTAAGATGGAAGGTAAGGGAAAAGGAAGAAAGAGAGAGGGGGAAGAGAGAGAGAGAGAGAGAGAGAGAGAGAGAGAGAGAGAGAGAGAGAGAGAGAGAGAGAGAGAGAGAGAGAGAGAGAGAGAATGAAGAAAGAAAGAAACTGCAACTTTCTGCTTCTAGTCCTTCCAGCTCCATGGCTCATCAGCCTAATTCTTAATCTTGGTATACTCATAATGGACTCTGACCCCTACCTATGCAGGAATTTCTTGGGTCCATTAATGCACTCTTCCTCTCATCCAATTCTGTGTGTGTGTGTCTGTCTCTGTCTCTTTTACACACAGTCTTGCTGGTTTATTCAATAACATAGACCCAGTCCTTGATGGGACTCCAACCTCTACATAGAGTGGTATCCAACCCAATCAAGGACCTAATCTGTAGTACCTTCTAAACTGGCCTCCAATCTCTTCCCTCACTAATACATTCTTTGTACCACTTGAATCTTTTTTTAATGCACAAATCTGATCATGCTACCCATTGCTCAAACTTCTGCAGTAGCTCCCTATATTTCTAAAGAATAAAACAAATGCTATATACACTTTACTCTCCTTTTACCCTCATTCTCGATCCAATCTACCTTTTCCCATTGTTATTTCACACTCTTCCCCATACTGTCCTTTATGTTATTGCAAGGGTATGCTTTCAAATGTTTAACAACTAGGTCTTTGAAAAAAAAATAAGTGTATATATACATATACATATTTATTCAGGAAATGTTCATATATTTGATCTGCATTAGTAGCATTTTCTTCAATACATCCTTAAGTCTAAACAATTAACAAAACAATCAAGCTCTGGTATGTAGCATTTGCTGATTTCAAAAGTGTACCTGTTCACACTGAAAATTTAACAATCAGTTCCACACACTTTTGGCTCTATACTAATATACTACTCATTGTTCAACAAATGCATCCTATATTTTCCCTCCTCTGTGCCTTATGTCACTCCTGGAATCTTATTTCCTCCTCTACTTTTCTACCTCCCTGAAAGATGCAATTCAAATGCTATCTCCTTGAGAAATTCTTACCTGATGTCCTCCAAGCAGGAATGATTTTTCCCTCCTAAGAACTCTTTGGCTTCTTTGTGTCTCTTTTTATTTACTGGTCATGTTCCATTTTGTATCATAATTATTTGAACATTAAATTATAAGGACAGATCATGTGAATAGCGAGCTAGTTTCAAGGGTAGAAAGATCAAGTCCAGCCCATGGCACATATTAGCTATCTTAGACAAATCACTCAACCTTTTCATGACTCCAAGCAAGTAAGACTAAAAGTTATAAAGCAATTATTGGTCTGCATTGGTTGAGGAAGTTTTTTTGCCTTAAGTTTCAAACATTAATCAAATCATACCACTAAACCAAAGATGAAACATTATCAGCAACTAGGAGAAAGATCACTCTCTGAATGTCCCTTAGAGAAAGGTACAATACTATATACCTCAAAGGCCCTTAATCAGTGTTGATTGGATTTTAATTTATATTGCATACTTTCTGTTCAGCATTAAAAGTGCAGAAAGTTGAATTGAGCTAGAATGAATTGCATTCTACTCTATTATGTTGCCAAGACAAAAATTTCCTTTCAGTGGTGCCTAACTCTCTCCCATCTCAAATATCTCAATACCATTTCGTCCCTGCTACTCAATTAAATTTCATCATTCACAAAAATAGCAACACACTAAACCATGCAGAAACTCTCCTTTTTACCTTCTATACTCATGATGGCAGTAGAGAGACCACCCCTTAGGGAGGGCAATGGAATCAAACTCAAATAGAAATGGGGGCACTAAACCAGTCATATGGATTACTACTGGCAGTATATTGACTTAGAATACCACATATTAACATTATCTTTGTTCTACTGTGTTTTTATTCATTGTGTAAAATACTTCCCAATTCCATTTTTTAACATTATTTTATTGGGTCATTTCTGAGCATTATTCATTGGAGAAAAAGATCATTTTCCCAACCCCCCCCACCCCCCACCTATCCCATAGTCAACGCGCAATTCCACTGGGTATCACAAGTGTTCTGGATTCGAACCCATTTCCACGTTGTTGGTGTTTGTACCAGAGTGTTCATTTAAAGTCTCTCCTCAGTCATATCCCCTCAACCCCTGTAGTCTAGCAGTTGGTTTTCCTCAGTGTTTTTACTTCCACAGTTTCTCCTCTGCTTGTGGATAGTGTTTTTTCTCCTAGATAACTGCAGATTGTTCAGGGACATTGCATTGGCACTAATGGAGAAGTTCATTATGTTCGATTGTACCACAGTGTATCAGTCTCTGTGTATAATGTTTTCCTGGTTCTGCTCCTTTCACTCTGCATCACTTCCTGAAGGTTGTTCCAGTCTCCATGGAATTCCTCCACTTTATTATTCCTTTTAGCACAATAGTATTCCATCACCAACATATACCACAATTTGTACAGCCATTCCCCAATAGAAGGGCATCCCTTCATTTTCCAATTTTTGGCCACCACAAAGAGCACTGCTATGAATATTCTTGTATAAGTCTTCTTCCTTATTATCTCTTTGGGGTACAAGCCCAGCAGTGCTATGGCTGGATCATAGGGCAGACAGTCTTTTATTGCCCTTTGGGCATAGTTCCAAATTGCCCTCCAGAATGGTTGGATCAGTTCACAACCCCACCAACAGTGAATTAGTGACCCTACTTTGCCACATCCCCTCCAGCATTCAATACTTTCCTTTGCTGTTATGTTAGCCAATCTGCTAGGTGTGAGGTGATACCTCAGAGTTGTTTTGATTTGCATCTCTCTGATTATAAGAGATTTAGAACACTTCTTCATGTGCTTATTAATAGTTTTGATTTCTTTATCTGAGAACTGCCTATCCATGTCCCTTGCCCATTTATCAATTGGAGAATGGCTTGATTTTTTGTACAATTGATTTAGCTCTTTGTAAATTTGAGTAATTAAACCATTGTCAGAGGTTTTTATGAGTATTGTTTCCCAATTTGTTGCTTCCCTTCTGATTTTACTTACATTGGTTTTGTTTGCACAAAAGCTTTTTAATTTGATGTAGTCAAAATTATTTATTTTGCATTTTGTGACTCTTTCTAAGTCTTGCTTGGTTTTAAAAGATTTCCCTTCCCAAAGGTCTGACATGTATACTATTCTGTGTTCGCCTAATTTTCTTATAGTTTCCTTCTTTATGTTCAAGTCATTCACCCATTTTGAATTTATCTTGGTGTAGGGTGTGAGGTGTTGATCTAAACCTAAACTTTCCCACACTGTCCTCTAATTTTCCCAGCAGTTTTTATGAAATAGTGGATTTTTGTCCCAAAAGCTGGGATCTTTGGGTTTGTCATATACTGTCTTGCTGAGGTCACTTACCCTGAGTCTATTCCACTGATCCTCCTTTCTATCTCTTAGCCAGTACCAAATTGTTTTGATGACTGCTGCTTTATAATATAGTGAGATCTGGGACTGCAAGGTCCCCTTCCTTTGTATTTTTTTTCATTATTTCCCTGGATATCCTTGATATTTTGTTCTTCCAAATGAACCTTGTTATGGATTTTTCTAAATCAGTAAAGAAATTTTTTTTGAAGTTCAATGGGTATGGCACTAAATAGATAAATAAGTTTGGGTAGGATGGTCATTTTTATTATATTGGCTCGTCCTATCCATGAGCAGTTAATGTTTTTCCAATTGTTAAAGTCTAGTTTTAGTTGTGTGGAGAGTGTTTTGTAGTTGTGTTCATATAGTTCCTGTGTTTGTCTCGGGAGGTAGATTCCTAGGTATTTTATTTTGTCTAAGGTGATTTTGAATGTGATTTCTCTTTCTAGTTCTTGCTGCTGAGCTGTGTTGGAAATATATAGAAATGCTGATGACTTATGCGGGTTTATTTTGTATCCTGCAACTTTGCTAAAGTTGTTGATTATTTCGATTAGCTTTTTGGTTGAATCTCTATGATTCTTTAAGTACACCATCATGTCATCAGCAAAAAGCGATAACTTGCTCTCCTCCTTGCCTATTTTGATGCCTTCAATTCCTTTATCTTCTCTAATTGCTACTGCTAGTGTTTCTAGTACAATGTCAAATAATAGAGGTGATAATGGGCATCCTTGTTTCACTCCTGATCTTAATGGGAACGCATCTACTTTATCCCCATTGCAGATGATATTAGTTGGTGGTTTTAGATATATACTGTTTATTATTTTTAGGAATGACCCTCCTATTCCTATGCTTTATAGTGTTTTTAATAGGAATGGGTGTTGCATTTTATCAAAGGCTTTTTCTGCATCTATTGAAATAATCATGTGATTTTTCTTGGTTTGCTTGTTGATATGGTCAATTATGTGGATGGTTTTCCTAATATTGAACCAGCCCTGCATCCCTGATATAAATCCTACTTGATCAAGGTGAATGACTCTTCTGATCACTTGCTGGAGTTTTTTTTGCTAGTATCCTATTTAAGATTTTTTGCATCTATATTCATTACGGAGATTGGTCTATAATTTTCTTTCTCTGTTTTTGGCCTGCCTGGTTTTGGATTCAGTACCATGTTTGTGTCATAAAAGGAATTTGGAAGAACTCCCTCTTTGCTTATTATGTCAAATCGATTGTATAGTATTGGGGTTAGCTGTTCTTTGAATGTTTGATAGAATTCACAGGTGAATCCATCAGGCCCTGGGGATTTTTTCTTAGGAAGTTCTTTGATGGCCTGTTGGATTTCTTTTTCTGATATGGGATTATTTAAGAAAACTATTTCTTCTTCTGTTAGTCTAGGCAATTTATATTTTTGTAAATATTCATCCATATCACCTAGTTTGGTATATTTATTACCATATAGTTGAGCAAAGTAATTTTTAATGATTGCCTTAATTTCCTCTTCATTGGAGGTGAGGTCCCCCTTTTCATCCTTGATGCTGTTAATTTGCCTTTCTTCTTTCCTTTTTTTAATTAGATTAACCAGTACTTTGTCTATTTTGTCTGTTTTTTCAAAGTACCAGCTTCTAGTCTTGTTTATTAGTTCAATAGTTCTATCACTTTCTATTTCATTAATTTCTCCCTTAATTTTTAGGATCTCTAGTTTGGTTTTCTTCTGGGGGGTTTTAATTTGTTCATTCTCAAGTTTTTTGATTTGCATTTCTAATTCATTGATCTCTGCCCTCCCTAATTTGTTAATATAAGCACTCAAGGATATGAATTTTCCTCTAAGTACTGCTTTGGCTGCATCCCATAAGGTCTGAAAGAATGTCTCACCATTGTCATTTTCCTCAATGAAATTATTAATTGTTTCTATGATTTCTTCTCTAACTAACTGATTTTGGAGTATCATATTATTTAATTTCCAATTAATTTTTGATTTGGCTCTCCATGTACCCTTACTGATCAATATTTTTATTGCCTTATGCTCTGAAAAGGTTGCATTTATTATTTCTGCTTTTCTGCATTTGAATGCCAAGTTTCTGTGACCTAGTGTATGATCTACTTTTGTGAATGTGCCATGTGGTGCTGAGAAGGTGTATTCCTTTTTGTCCCTATTTATTTTTCTCCATATATCTATTAACTCTAATTTTTCTAAGATTTCATTCACCTCTTTTACCTCTTTCTTATTTATTTTTTGGTTTGATTTATCTAAATTTGATAGTACTTGGTTCAAGTCTCCCACTAATATGGTTTTACTGTCTATTTCCTCCCCAATTCCATTTTAATTTGGTTTGAGCAGCACTCAGGAATATTTTTCCCTTGGCCACTGGTATATACTTGACACTTAGGGAAATTACATCTCTCAGAAATCTTAAGGCTCAAGCCAAAAGTAGAGGACCTGCACTTAAGTAGGTACTGTCATTCATCAAAAATTCTTCTAATTTTCTAAATAATTCTAATTCATCAGAAATAACAAGCCGAATGGCATCAAAAATAAAAGAGGGTCTAGGCTTCCCAGGAATAAGAGATGAAGGACCAAGGGTTTTCATCTCTGAGTACAAGAGGTTGTCTTACTTTGTCTCATTTCCTACTCTCCTGAGATGAAACTATAGGGCTGGGGTTGAACATGAGTTGGGCCCAGGTTTCAGGAACTCAATCCCCCTAGCACTTATTGGCTGCCATTGGATGGAAGAAAGGGAGGGGAGATAAAAGAGGAAAGGGAGAAGGGGCAGGAGGCAGAGGTGGAGAAAAAAAGAGGAGGAAGAAAGAGAACAGGAGAGGAAAAAAGGAAGGAAGGAAGGAAGGAAGGAAGGAAGGAAGGAAGGAAGGAAGGAAGGAAGGAAGGAAGGAAGGAAGGAAGGAAGGAAGGAAGGAAGGAAGGAAGGAAGGAAGGAAGGAAGGAAGGAAGGAAGGAAGGAAGGAAGGAAGAATGAAGGAACTGAGGAAGAGAAAATGGCATTTACATGGTATTTTAAGGTTTTGTAAAGCACTTTACACATGCTATGGCATTTGAACTTCAAAATAATCCTGTGAAGTAGATGCTGTTATCTTCATTTTCTAGATAAAGAAACTGAGGTTCAGAGAGGTTAAGTCATCTATAAAGATTACACATTTAGTTAGTATCTATGGCAAAATCTGAACTCAAGTCTTCTTGACTCCAAATCTGGTATTCTCCATTAACCATCAAGCTGTCATCATGAGTCTTGGGGATCCAGAGACAGGATAGGCTCTACTCATAAAGGAACTCACATCCATCTGAAATCCCAAGAGGTAATAATGGGTTTATGCTTCTGAGTATGCAGAGATTTGGAGCTAAGTGTCTACTTTATATGGATGTTGTCTTCTAGATATACTTCAACCCTATTGGCCTGAAAGACTGGGATGAATATCAGTTACTTACTAAATCAGATGCTCAAATGGAACTCCCTGTTGATGCCAGCCATACCTATACCTCTCACATCTCTCTGTTTATAATGGAAGCCAATACTAGTAACAAGATATTAGCCTGTCCTGCTCCACTATCTCTTGTCTCTCTCTCTCTCTGTCTCTGTCTGTCTGTCTGTCTGTCTGTCTGTCTGTCTCTCTCTCTCTCTCTCTCTCTCTCTCTCTCTCTCTCTCTCTCTCTCCCCCAATACATGATAATTACTTATCACTGGGGGCAGCCGGGTGGCTCAGTGAATTGAGAGCCAGGCCTAGAGGCGGGAGGTCCTAGGTTCAAATCTTACCTCAGATACTTCCCAGCTGTGTGATCCTGGGCAAGTCACTTGACCCCCATTGCCTTGCCCTTACTACTCGTCTGCCTTGGAACCAATACACAGTATTGACTCCAAGACAGAAGGTAAGGGTTTAAAAAAGTAATAATAATTACTTATCATTGTAAATGTTGCACCCCATCAGTAGAATGTAAGTTACATAAGTTCCTTGAAAGGAGAAACAATTTCATTTTTATCTTTGTATCACCAGTATTTTACATAGTAGATGCTTATTATTTGTGAATTCTGTTTAATTATATTTCATAATTGATTATATCACATCCTATCCTTTTGACGTTCTATAACCACACATACATGCATTTACACTTACACACACGCACACACACTCTCTCTCTCTCTCTCTCTCTCTCTCTCTCTCTCTCTCTCTCTCTCTTAACCTGAATTCCTTTCACTTGTTTGAACACTATGGTGGAAAAAGCACAAGAATGAGTCAGAAGAAACTTAAATTTGAATACTGCCTATGGTACTTAATAGTTATGTGACCTTGAACAGGTAATTTAACTTTCCTAAGTTTTTCCTTATTTGTAAAAGAAAAGTAGTTCCTACCACATGGTGCAATTGAGAGGATCAAATGACCACTAAATATGTCAGCAATGACTATTGATATTCAGGGTTTAATTATTCCCTTTAACATAACAAAATTTCATTATAGTAAAATATTTTGAACATTTTGAAAATGTATAAAAATATCATTCTTCAAATTTTTCTACCAAATAAATTGAATTATTAAAGAATTCCAAGTTATTGACATATTCAAGTAGATTATTGTTTCCTTACAAGTGGAGATGATCAAAATGGCAAAAACTATAATTACCCATTAAAAATCTAATAAGATTTAAAAGATGAGTTCACTTGGTATGCAGAATACTGATCATCAAGGAGTAAATGGGAACCTATTCTCTTCTGATAGCTTAATAAGTCTGATAATAACCAAAGTTATTTTTTTTAAAAAAAAGGAATTCTATTTCTGTCATTCATTAACACCCTGGAAGCATATTTCTGCTGCCAGACATACGCCAATATAAAGTAATAAACATATATTATGATAATCACCCACTATTAATAACAAATTGTTTGCTTGCAAACACCTATGTGTATGGGCTAGTGATTTAAAAGGAGAATGGAGAATTTGAACTAAGGCAAAATTAGATTGGGAACCATTAGGAAAGTGATCAACAAATAAAATGCAAGGAATAAACCACATCAAGAAAGAAATTTAGTTTTGTGTTTTATTGCACTCTTTAAATTTTCCCTTTAATCAGGAGCAACTTATATTAAAGTTCTAAGAAGAGGTGACATCAGGAAAAATAAGTCTTGGATTAATTTGAAAGTATTTCAATTAAATAAATTGTACATTTAATGACTTCACTACTTTCTCCACCAGGCGTTACATTTTGTTGCCTTCTCTCACAATCTAATGAACTCAATTTTTTGCTTGATTTTTATGTCAAAGTTTGTCTTATCCAGCTTAACTATTTCTCTAAATCAATCAATCCATCACCAAGCATTAATTAAACACTTACTTTGTGCCAGACTCTGTTAGGCACTAGGAATATAAATTAAAAAATCGGAACACTCTGGACCCTCAAATTTACATTCTGACACTTTCTAGTTATGGTACCTTGTACTAATCACTACCACTCTGTTCCTCAGCTTCTTCATCTATAAACTGTGAGGATTGAACTAGGTGGCATCTAATCTATGATCCTATGATCCCAATGAAAAATTTCCAGAAGTTTTTTCCCCTTCTGTCAAAGCTATTGAGTAATAGGATCCATACACAAGAGAGGCAGTCAGTTCATGACCTTAAACTAACAGAGATCATTCCTTTCTGCTCATGTTTCACAAAGTTCTCATTTCTTCTTAGTTTACATCTACACACCAGGGAAAGAAAAGAGTAATATGTACCTAAAGATTATGACTAATGTCCTTTTTCTCCATGGAAAGCCATAGCAAGCATTCTAAATCAGCAGGTTTAATCTCTTACAATAAAAAATGGAGTCCATTTGGATTTAGACTTATTAAAAAGCTTCAGTCAACAAACATTTATTGAGGGCTTAAACCTAACCAGACAGTGCACTAGCTGATGAAATAAGTATTGTCCTTAATAACACGAGTACTGATAAAATATAATAACATATAAATAAATTTAACTGGACTAAAAAGGAATGACTGAGTCCTGTATATCTCATATATTTAAGTTCTTATAATGATACCAATCATCTCCTTTAAGATATCAAACAATAGAAGTATCATAGAAACTACCTACTAAAAAGATTTGCTATCAGAAACATTAAAAATAACATATTCTAGAGAATAGCGGTCAAAGATAACAGAATCCCATTATAAAAGTGTTCATTACATATTACACAGTCGAAAAGATACCAAATGAAATTCTATCCCCTAAAACATAACTACAGAGCTTCTTTTTTTTCTTCACTCAGTACAAATTCTGGCCAACTAGTTTAAGTATACAGAGTATATATATATATGCTATATTGAGCAAATATGCAGAGTAATACATTTGGCAGCACATCACAATGCTCCTTTAAAGGAGCCTCTACCCCAGCAGAGGTAGATTGGAGAGGGTGGAAGCATCATCCCAGAATGGAAGGTAAAGGTACCATTTGGCCATGAGAATCTGAAGGAGGTAAAAGGAAGAACCAGGAATAGACTGAAGTTAGGACAGTTGGGTACAACTAATATATATACATGCATATATTATACATATATATAAACAAACATGTTTATTTATTTTTATTGTATGTCTATACATGTATACATACGTTTTAAGGGGAAAAAACTCGAATCCCATATCACAAAAAGAAGCTGATGTAACATGGGAGACAGGTTGTACTATATTATCGTAGACCTTTAATATTAATGTTGTAAAGGAATTCCATCATATTAAAGACCTTTTTTTTACAATATGAACATTAAAGAGATGGGCCAAGATGGCAGAAGAGGAAGAAGCAATACGATACAGCTGTCCTTCACAACTATATTCCAGCAAAGATTAGGAAGAGCACCAGCGTGAGGAATGACCAGGAAATCCAAGAAGAAGTCATTTCTCCAGCTTTGGGAGGAGGAAAGGAGCCAGTCAGTGACTAGATCCAGAGTGGACTAAAGAAGGGAGCTATGACTCTGAGCTGGGTTGATTTTCAACTGCATCCTAGTGCAATCAGAGGCTGGAGATCTAGCCAGCACTGGACCTGCTTTTTGTTTCTTCCTTCCAGGAATAAGCAAAAAGAGCTGGTCAGCAGCTGAGTCACTTTGACCTGGAGAGGAGCAGCAGATACAGTCCACTAATCCTAGATGAGTGACCACAGTGGGGAGCTCAGACCAAGGCAAAAGCACACAGTTCTATTGCTCTGAACCTGCACGGGGTCAGACAACAAACAATTCCAGAGTTCTACATAGAGGTAAGTCTATAATTGTTTGGCCCATCCCTGATCTGGAATCATGGGGTTGCAAAGCTCAGATCAAGAGGGAAAAGGCGGATTAGGATAATAGATCAGGCCACTATTGGGTACACAATAAGTCTGTAGATCCCAGATGACCTCAGATCTTTAAAGAACCTAGCAGTCAGTACATGGAGAAAGCAGTAGCAAGACTCTAAAGGATACAAACTCAAAGTCAGACAAAACTCAGATTCCCTCCCTCTGACCTTAATACAAAGTGCCAATTTAAGAAGAAAGGCTAGAAAAATTAGTAAAAAAGAGTTAGGAAGACCTGGGTTCAAATCTGAGCTCAGACACTTCCTAGCTGTGTGATCCTGAGAAAGTCACTTAACTGTTTGCCTAGCCCTTGCTTGCCCTTCTTTCTTAGAGTTGTTACTAAGACATGAAGTAATAGTTAAAAAATAAGAACAGAAAAATGAGTAATAAAAAAGACTCATAATAAAGAGCCAAAAGAGACACAGTGTGAGAGATGAATAAGAAACAGATCCAGAAGAGAATAACTCCAAAATATCCTTAAACAAATCATGAGAATCAAACACAACACAGTCGCAAAGTCAGCTAGAATTCTTGGAAAAATCAATCAGTATTTTTTTTTCTTAAGAGTTTAAAATGGCAATGTATGAAAATGCTGGAGAAGTAGAAAAGCAGTAAGATCTTTAAAAGACTTGGAAGAACTAACAACTTAATACAAGAGAAATAAAGCCTTACCCAAATAATAGACTCATTGAAAATCAAATGGACCAAATAGAAATTAACAATTCCATAAAACAAGAAATATTAAAACAAAGTCAAAGTACTACACTATACATAAGGTATATCATATCAAAAGCAAGTGACCTGACAAGCAGATCAAAGAGAAATAATTTTACATTAGAAAGCCTGAAACCATGACCAAAAAAAGATCCTGGACATACCATTTCAAAAAATCATGAAAGAAAACTGCTCAGGTATATTAGAGTCAGAAGGCAAAGCAGTCAGAAAGGAAGATTTCAAGTACAAAAAAAAAATCAGAATCATGCAAGATTTAGCAGCTATAATTAAAAAGGAGCAGAGAGTTTGGAATATGACACTCCAAAAGGCAAAATAAGTGCTTACAATGGAGAATAAGCTTGCTAATAAAAAAAAAAAAACTGGGTAGTAGAACAACCCCCACCCTTGGTAGGGGGGAATGGATCTTTAATGAAGTAAAGAACTTTCAAACGTTCTTATTGAAAAAACTAAAGCTGCCTAAAAACTCCGAAATATAAACATGGAGCAAGAAAGACATCAAAAGGTAAGCATGAGTGAGCAATCATAATGGACTAAATAAGGATAAATTGTTTATATGCCAATGTGGGGAAATGGTACATGTGTCTCCTTATAACGTCATTGAGACATTTTAATAAGATTTGGGGGATGAAAATGGTATTATTATATTTTAATTATCTCAAAAGAAGAAAGGGAAGAAGAGAGGAACATATTAGGGAAGAAAGGGGAACAAAGGGTGGGAAATATTTTCTCATATTATTGAAGTTTGTAAATAGATAATATAAATAAGGAGAAAGGTGATGTGATAATGAAGTTATTTGAATCTTACTTTCATCTGAACAAGTTAAAAGAAGGTAAAACAAACATAGATACTCACACATATGCATACAAGCATCAAGAGGGAAATAGAGGGAGAACTAGATTCAGAAAGGAATTAGCCATAGAAAAGAAAGTTCTAACTTTGAAGGTTAAATCATGAAACAAGGTTTAAAAGGAAGGAAAGAAAAGGTAAGAACTTATAATTGGGGGGGTATAATAAAAGAGGAACAGAAAGATAAAATCAGATTGCATGAAGCATAGCATATCCACACAAACTTCTCTTGTAAAAATAGGAGAAAAATAAAAAATATAAGAATTGAGTTAAAGAAAATAATTTTTAAAAATATAAAGAATAAAATTAGGATATTTTAATTGTGAATTAAACACATTAATTATCATATTTGTGAATATGAATGGGATGAACTCATCCACAAAACATATGAAGAGAGCAGAATGGATTAGAAAGCAGAATCCAAAAATAGGATGTTTATAAGATACACACTTGAAAATAAAGATTCACGTAGAGTTAAAGAAGGGGCTTGAACAAAATCTGTTCTGTTTCAACTGAACTCTACAATGTTAATGTTGAAAATAGGGCTTTATGGTATAGTTATAACCCAAATTACCATTGATTACTATTACATGTTATAAGGACATGTACTTGGGCTTTGTCCCTACATTTTCTATTATATTCTATTGAATGATTTAGGACAGTGATGGTGAACCTTTTAGAGACCAAATGCCCAAACTGCAAACTTCACACTGCATGTGAGCTCCCCACCTTATCCCAAACAGGGAAGGGAGGAAGCACTCCCACTGGATTGCTGAGCTAAGGGGTAGGTCATGCAAGAAATGTCCTCAGGCACAGGGAGAAGGGGAGGGGAGCAGATCCCTCCAGCACACATACCATATTAGCATGATAAAGTCCCCAAATGCCACAAAATCTTCTCATTATAACCCAGAAACATACATACATACCACACACATGAGCACACACACATGCATGAGCAAGCACCCATAATTCACTAACCATTACAATCAAAATACAAAGTGAATAAAAACCAAATATTGCCATGCAGTTAGATTATTATGCCACTGAATTAATCTATAATGGATACACAGAACAAGTCATGTGGATAAATAACAAGTTGGACATAGAACTGAATAAGAGGAGATCAGGCTGAATTTCATGTAAAAACTTGTTCAGTGACCATCAATGCCTCCAAGTGGTGGTTTGAGGTCATCAACAACTTATGGATAATTACTGTAACAAAAGCCTTTTAACACCAATATTCTCTGACCTAATGTTATCTATCTCCAATTTATGGTACACTCATAGTTCAAAGTGGTTGACATCTTTACTGTAGGAGAAAGTTCTCATAAAACCCCAAATGCCTTGATAACATGAAATGTATTTCAAAAGATTTAAGGATACATTTTACAGTCTTGCTTCCTACCATATATCCTATATATGCCTGGATAAAGAAAACTGTATGATGTACACACAGTCCTTTCCACACTGAATATTTGTTTGTTTCTTTGGTTGGTGGTAAGCTGACTCTTGTTTTGTTTTGTTTTTGTTTTTGTTTTTGTTTTTTAGCCTTTTACCTAGTCTCGGATTCTTTCCTTCAAAACAAGCAATGTCATTTAATTGCCATGCATGTAATTAATTTGCCTGCTGTTATTACTGGGTTTCTGGATGACATTTCTTCTGCCCAACTTCTTTGCAGTTCTCCTTTTTAAGCTTCCCTTTGAGTCACTGCTTAGGTATTTTACTGTAAACTTTCTTATATACCTGTCCGTAAGACAAGCACTTGAAAATATGAATTAAATATCAGCAGACTGACTGCACTCTAGCATCTCAGTGTTGGTGATCTTGTCATTTAATAGTCAATATAACCAGGAGATATTGCTGAGAGGAGCAAGCATGATATACATGTCACACTGACCACTCTCTTGGTTACATGCCTTGCTTTTTATGCATTGATGCTACGTTAGCTACATGTAGTCTAGCTCATTTAAGGTCTCCCACTTTTCAGTGTGTTCATTCCTTTTCTGTCAAATGGCAATGTGAATGCAAAGGAGTGCAAAATTTTATGCTACTGCCATAAAAAGCAAAGCTGTCTTGGGAAGAAAAGTTGCCTGAGGGGCAAAAACTGCAAGTGGCATTTCCCTTGTTAGGACAAGCTAGAAGAGACCCATAGATGTCATCTAGGGAAGTCCTAAGAAACTTGCCCAAGGCAGAGCCATAACTAGGAATTCTGATACCCTAATCAGAAGGAGGGTTTCTACAGTATGGCAGACCACTCCTATCTGTGAGTGTTGGAGGCAGAGTGAGTCAGAGGTCATGGACATGAAGGTTATGGAATTTATTTCTGTGATCCTGTAAAGGTGGTTGCTGAGTGATAACAGCAGCATCTGAACAGTGTGCCAACTCCTCTGTTTGTTATTGATAGAAAAGGACTAGTTAACCTTAGCAAAGAGATCAAGAAGTGGAATGTCTTCAGGAGAAAAGTTTCAATGAGCATCATAACATGGAAGGAGCTTGAGAAAAAAAGTCACATTATAGAATTAGAACTGGAAAAAATCTCACAGGTCATCTAAGTCAACCCCCTCATTTTATAAGAAGGAATACAAATGTGGTGGGGCAATTTGGAGAATTTAAATGACTTTCCCAAATAATGCCAGACTCAGAACTTGAACCCAGATCTTCTGATACCAGAGCCAGGGAACTTTTTATAGGGGAGAGCCAAAATTCAAACCCAGAACCTCTGACTCCAAATCCAATATTATACTGTGCCACGTAACAAAGGAAGGAATGTAAAGGAAAGGCAGAGGAAGGTATTGGTTGGGGAAAGGCTGGAGCCAAATTTGCTGGCTAGCCTCTTCTAGTACCTACAACTGATCCTGTGCTAATCCAAGTGGGGCTCATCATGGTGGGGATGGAATCATGAGAGCCATACCTGGAAAGAATGGTTAAAAAGCATCCCACCGTGAAGGGAGCAATTCAGTCAGACAGATGAAGCATGGCCGGCCTCAAAGACATCCAGTGAATAAAACTAAAAGGGGTCTCTTTTCTAAAAGGGTTCTTTCTTCCCTCTGATCTTTTTAGTTGACTGTAATTACCTGCAAATGTCAGCCTCATTGTCCCAGGAGCCAGAGATCGGACAAAATGTTCTAATCAGACAACCCATCCAGCTCCTTCCCCCACCAGCTGCTTTCATAGGAGCCCTGCAACCTCTCTGTCAAAATCTGGAATAAAATACCAGGGCACAAGGACAACAGTGCTGAAACACCAGTTGGAGCAGGCCTGCACAGAGCTGGCTAAGTGCCAGCCAGCATTTGCTACCTTACGGGAAATGAACAAATGGCTCCAGAAGTGTGTGAAGTAAGCTTCTGTTTCTCCCAATAGCTGAGTCACTGAGATCCTGGAGCACAGTGGACCTCCCAAGGTTCCTCATTTTAGCATGAATTGTTCATAGATATCTATCTGAAGCAGAACTCCCCACAGTCTAGGAAAGGTTAACGTTTAAAACCTACCACTGCAGGGACAGGCTACCCACTTGTCCACCTGTCCCCATCCCAAACAGGACCATTTGGGGCACTGTGACAGACTTCTTGAGATATCTGACATGCCTCTTGGGGCTCAAATTGCCCCCCTTCAGATTTGCCAGCTGGAATAGGGCAAGCAAATGTAGTAGAGTAGGGCAGACAGCTCCTTCTCTTTTGTCAAAATTTGGAATAAAATGTCTATCCCTAGTGAATGCATTTTGGGGGGGGTCTTTAACTATGATGTGTAAATGTTCAATGAATGTTTCAGGGGAAGTATGACCCAACCCCAGCTCCACCCAGATACAGAGTCATTCAAGGATTAGCTTGCCTGGATTCAGTCTTGGGCAAGAAGTCATCATATTTCCCTTTTCCACACTAGTCCTCAGACTGCTGCATAACCCACCTGTTTAACCTATAATGACATGGAGTACAGTGAGCCTCAGCTTAGAATGATGAGAAAAATCTAGGACTGGAATGGACCTCAGAGGCTATCCAGTCCAACCCTTTATTTTCATGTGAGATTAAGTGACTTGCTCAAGGTCATGCAAGCTGTCAGAGGTGGAATGGGAGTTCATGTCTTCTAAGTCCCAATCAGTATTCTTAATATCATATTCTTTCTTCCTACCCTTTCTATGGCACCTAGAACTATGAATTTGAGGAACCCAACAAAATTTATGAAATGGGTCCTCACCCATCAAGAAAAAATGCCTCTATGTCTTGCCACTCCTCTCTGGAGATATATGAAGCAATGTAATCGGACCTGTGACTCGCCCCTTCAAGACAGTATCATGTCCCCCTCCCAATCTACTCCCTAGTCTTCTCTTCTCTGGTCTTAACATCTCCATTTCCTTAAAACTACCCCAATAGGGTGCAGTCAAGATCCTTCAGTCATGAGATCATAGGTTCCTAGATACGATCTAGAGAGACTAAATAACTTGCCTAAGATCATATGGCTACCAAATGGCAAAGTCTACAAATTCAGTGGTCTCCTGATGCTCTCTAGTTCATTTTCTTCCTAAAGTGGGACAGAGTATTATAAAAACAATACCCCAAATATAGTCTGACTAGTACAGAACAGAGTGATCCTACCACATTCCAAGCCCTGGAAACTTTGCCTCTCTTAATTCAGCCTAAATTCACATTAGCTTTCTATCCTGCCATATCAAACTTGACTTAAATTGGTCTGACCATCCAATAAAAGACCCAGGGCATTTTCAGATGGAAAAATTTCTTGACTCATCTCTCCTATCATGGACCTGTGAAACTTTATTTTTTTTACCCCAAATATAAGGCTTTTCATTATGCCTGCTAAATTTCATCTTATGTCCTCAGATTCTAGCCTATCAAGATTTTTTTTCTCAATCCTATCATCTAATGTGTTAGCTATACTTCCAATTTTGTGTCTTTAGATGGGATAACATTCCATCTGTCTTTAACCAAGCAACTGATTAAAAAAAAAATTAAACAGCACAGGGCCAGGAATGGATCCCTGGAGCACTGGCAATCCCCTTCTAGACACAAAATAGGAACTTTCTGGCACATAGCAGGCAGTTGATGCCTGTTGATTAACATCAAACTATTGATGACTTTTTGAAGTTTAGTCATTCAACTAGTTCCAAATCCACCCATTATCTAGTTCACATCTTTTTATCTTCCCACAAGAATGGCATGAGACCCTTTGTCAAATGCTATGCTAAAAGCTAGATAAATTCCCCCTCATCTTTTAGTAACTGTCAAGGAAAAAAAAAAAGGAAATCAAGTTGGTCTGCCATGAACAGACTAATAGTTCTTAGTTACGCCATGCTTACTCTTTGAGATCACTTTTTTTTAAAAAACTAACCACCCTTTTAATAATGTGTACAATTTAATAAGCCAAATCAAATCAAGAGCACGTGAATACTATTCTTCCCTTTTTTTTTTAAACATGACATTTATTTTATGGTTCTGCAGCATCCTTCTCCTCCTTGATCTTTCAAGCATAGATTAAATAATACAAAGTTGAAAGAGGTCATTTCTTAGTACAGTCTCACTGAGCAGATGAGGAAACAGAGGCCTACTAACATTAAGTAACCTTCCTTGGGTAAAATGTAATATACATCAGAGGTAGGATTTGATTTCCTCCAATTCTGGAGCCCAGGTCCTTTCCACTGTTCCATTCTATATCACTGACAGTTGCTTATCAATTTCATCAACCAAGAAAAAGGAGGGGGATATTTTATATATCGACTGTGTACCAGGTATTGTCCTAAGTATGTTATAAATGTAAATATTTCATTTGATCATTAAAACAATCCTGTGAGGTAAGTGCTGTTGTTATTGAATTGAGGCAGAAAGTGGTTAAATGACTTGCCCAGGGTCACACAAGTAATAAAACTCTGAGGCAAAATTTGAACTCCAGGCCCAAAACGTTATGCACTGTGCCATCCAGCTGCCTCTAGAATAATTCAGTACTAAAAGATGTAGAGGCAGATAGGGGCCACCTTCCGTGAAGCAGAGAATGCATGAGCAATCAGGAGCTGCTTCAGTTGAATCATAGTACTTCCTAAAGATAGAGTGGTGACTTAAAATTTAAGACAATCTGCCATTACGCTACCAGGGAAAGAAGGGGCTTTCCAGAATCTGTGTACACATAGATTTTCCCAGAAGTCAATAAATGAGGTAATAAGTCATTTCCCACCACCAGCTGGAATAATTTTTATGAATATATCTAACCTATCTTCAACTAATCCCTATTTTTCATGATTTCAGCTCACTTGAAACTACCTCCATCCAAGAAAGAAAAACACAAGAGAAAAAAAAAATACTTCAGAAAACCCCAGAGAAAGGGGTATAATTCAGTACTATTGGGCCATCAGATTCAGGGACTTAGAGAGGGAACAGATTTACATCCCAAAGTGACACCACCACCCCCTCCTCACTTACCACATGTCATACCCTCAAGCCCTAGGCTGGAATTCTAGAGAGAAAGATGTTTAGTTACATGTCCTTTTGAAGAAGCCAGGGGGCACAGCACTTAAGTTCATGGCAACATGCATATAGTAAGTGAAGTATGGTATGACCTCTCTAAAGAACCTTATTTTAGGTAGGAAAATTATGTGAAAAGTCATATGGAAGGTGACTCATTTCCTTTTGTAGTTCTTTTTTAGGTCTACTGATGCCACAGACTCTACTTCCCATCTCCCAATTAATGACTGAAATCCTTTCACTGCAAGGGCAGTGGACCTCAGAAAGTTTCTAACATAATGTAAATTGTTCATGGATGTCTACCTGAATGAGAACTCTTCACCTTGCCCCAACCCCTGATTTTTGCATCATTTCAACTTATTACTCTTCCCACACTCTACAATTCAGAGAAACTGTCAGCCTCTGTCTCCCTCATCTATGTTACTCCATCTGTATGTTACTCCATCTGCTCTCTCTCTCTCTCTCTCTCTCTCTCTCTCTCTCTCTCTCTCTCTCTCTCTCTCTCTCTGTCTGTCTCTTTGTGCGTGTGTCTTTCTCTCTCTCCTAGAATTGGCATTCCCTCATGCCTGGAACATCCTCCCTCCTCTATTTCCTGGAATCCTCTTTCTTCAAGATACAGTTTATATACAATTTTTTGCTAGAGACTTTTCCTGATCTCCCCAATTCCTAGTGAGTTCTCTCCCAAGTTGCCTTATACATAACTATCTTAACTAAAATATCTTTATTTTTATTTGTCGAATGTTTATTCTGCATATACATATCTGTACTTGTTATCTTCCCCATTTGAATGTAAAGAGAGTAAAGATGACTTCATTCTTGCATTTGTATCCCCAGTGCCTGGCTTGGAGAAGTAGCTTAATAAATGTTTCTTGATCAAGTTCTTTTTTTTTTTTTTAATGTTTAAAGTTAAAGTTCTTGAAGGCCAGGTCATTTCTTCTCCTCTTGTATAACCCAGTGCCTATACAGTGCTGTACTTCCAGTAGATGGTTAACAAATGCTTGCTGATTGTTTGCTTCTCTGTATCCATCAGGATCCAGCCCTAAGAGGAAAAAATTATGAAACAGCAGAATTTGATTTTGATAGTGTCCCATGCTAGAGTTCCAAATCTATTACCCTCCCCCCACTTTCAGTCATATATATTCCCCTAGATCCCCAGTGTCCTTGTATTGAATACACAATGTTACATGATTAAAATCCATCCAGTCCTTTGCCCTCTTTAAAAATTTTATTTTCTCATTGTTCTGCTAGTAAGGATAAACAATTTGACAATTTTATATTATAATATAAATGGTTGATTTAAAAAGTGTATAATCCTAAGAATATTTGCCCTTTAGACATTAGTAAATTTCCATTTCTAACTAGACATTTTGGAACATGGGGCTTTTTTAGTTTCTACCACTAGAACAAAATTTCTAGCCAGAAATAGAAATTTGCTAATGTCTAAGGGCAGAATTAGACACTGTTTTCTAAAACTTGCCATTTACTTATTTAATTAATTTAGGAGTTTTTATACCACACAAAATTTAACTTTTTTTTTGCTTTTTTAAAGTTAAAAAGAGCATTTTTATTTGTTCATCTACTTGTATCATTAAAGTAACAGCTGTTAACTACTATGACCAAAAAATAAAATAAAATAAATTCTAAAGAATTAAATACAACTAACTATAATAGCAATTGAAAACTGGCAAATGGATTTTCCCTTCATAAACAACATAATTAAAAATAAGAGCTCCAGCTGGTGCAACACCTGGATGTTTTTTAATATGCTTTTTTTAAAGCAACCGGCACATTTACTTCTCTTCTATTAGTAATCTAATAATCAGAGTACATTGTTTTCTTGAAAACTACAGAATTGGGCCAACTCCCTTTCCAAGCAGTTTCTTAGCTCTTTGATATGATCTGACTAATGCATTTCAAAATTACTTGCAAGCATTCCATTGTTTAATATAGCCAATGCAATGAAGTTTAATAACTGGCTATTAGGGGAGCAGTGAAAGCATTCACGTGATATGGTTTTCAGTTTAATCTGATTTCTTCATCACTGTAAGTCTACACCTATGGTGTCAAAATCAAATAGAAGCAGATGTCTTTGAGCCACATACTGATTTAGACTAGGGAAAAGTTCAATCAAATAATTGAATGGAACATTGCAAAAATGAAATGAATGTTCTTTACTATTCATTTAGTTAAGCTGTTAATCTGTACATTATAATTATGAATTGAAAAAGGTAGATAAATAAAGTAACATTCTGATAAGGGAAAAGATGTTAAGAGACAATGTTTGCTGAGGATGAAAGATAATTTAACTGATATACTCAGAGATAAAAGCCCCCATTATAGTTATGGGAACCAAGAACTGCTTGACCAACTGCCATGTGCCCACCATGGTTCTTAGTGTTTATGGGGTCCAAAGATATGTGGGAATATTATCCAGGGAAACATTTTTGGCAGTCGTACAATTATTTGTAAGCCTGTTTGAATACTTGGACAGGCTAGAATATTCCCTTTGGGTAAGAAGTATTGGTTTGTTTTGTTTTTTTTAATTCTCCCTATTTTTAGTAGTATTGACAGCTCAAAATTTTGTTGTTACTGCTGGGACTTAATCATCATATGGTCATATTATTAAATATTTCCATTTCTTGGGCTCTATTTTATATTGCTAAGCTAAATTAAGTGAAAGTTGCTAAATCTTTCAAACGTTGTAAGAAAAGGGAATTCATTTTGTGGGAGCCTGCTAACTTTAATAATGCTTGCTTACTATGGGGACAAGGTTATTGAAAATGCATTACTAAGATACTATTGTATAGTTGGAGTAAGTACAATGTAATTGTTAAAGTATACAAGAAGGCAGACAGATCTATGGGTTCTGTAATATAGCCAAGCTGGTAGAACATTGCAGCATTCCTGGAGTGATAAGAGTTACAGAGATTGTCCCTCTACTGGTCACTAGACCTCCCACTGAGGATCAGAAGGAGGAAGATGCAAAATCCTCACAAAAAATGAGGGGTTCTACAATCTCCCAGTTTGGGAGGAATAGAACCAGAGATGAAGATCAACCTTTATTCCTACTGGTACAAGTTCTAAAGATTCATTAAAAAAGAATGGAGAAGCTTCTCAGAGAAGTATCTCCTCTATTCACCTATAATGTGTTTATTAAGCTCCTGTCTATTAAGCTATGCACTAGATCTGTGGGAGTCCCTGGAAGATGCAAAGACAAAAATAAATCTCTGAAGTGAGCTTATATTCTATTGGGGAGAAACAACTTGTTCATAATAATTAAAAACAAAAGGCATGAAGTACAAAATCATATGGAATTGGGAACAGAAAGTACAAACAATTTTATGGAGCAGGAAAAGCCTTGTGAGGTACCTGTTAAACTGAGTCTTAAAGAGAGTTTAGGATATTAATAAGCAGAATGAAGGTCAGTAAGCAATCCAGGCCTGAGGGACAATAATGGAAAGACAGAGAGGTCAGAGACTAAAGGTCACATGGGAGTAGCAGTAAGCAGGCCAGTTTGGCAGAAACACAGACTACATTAGTAGAAGTGTTAGGAAATCAGTCCCGAAAGATAAGTTGGAGCCAGACATGAAAGGCATTAAATAGCAAATGGAGGTTTTTGTATTTTATCTTAAAGGCAATAGGGAGTAATGAAGCATCTTGAACAGGAAAGTGACAGGGTCAGATCTATGCAGAAAATCAATTTGGCAGCTTTGTGGAGGATGAATTAGACAGAGGAGAACATTAGAGGCAGAGGGACTAATTAAGAGACTATCGCCACAATTGAGGTAAGAGGTGATGAGGGTCTTACCTATAGTAGTTGTAGTGTGAATAGAGAAAAGTAGATGAATGTAAGAAATGATTGTATAGGGAGCAGAGATAGGTGGTTTAGTGGACTGAGAGCCAGGCTTGGAGACAGGGGTTCCTGTATTTAAATCTGGTCTCAGACAGGTGTGTGACCCTGGACAAGTCACCTTTACCCAGTTGCCCAGCACTTCCAACTCTTCTCCCTGGGAACCAATACTAAATATCAACTATAAGACAGAAAGTAAAGGTTTAAAAAGAGAGAGAAATTATGTTTAGGTAGAATTAATAAGACTTAGCAACCTCCTTCCTCAGGAGAAACCATCCAGGACCTTAACATAACATGCCAATGAAATATTTCAGCTGTGGCAGGAAAAGGATGTTGAGAAACAGAAGCAACTAAATGGAAAACCTCAAAGGATCATATTCATCTCAGATGCAATCTAAAATCATAGGTCCCAAAAGACTCATGGAGTTGTATTATTTGCAAAGATTATAAAAGTCATTTGTAAAAACTGGAATCCTATCCTGGACCTATAGCTAGTTCATCAAGAAGTGTTAGCATGAGGGAGAAAAGCCCTCTAATTTTGCATGCCTTAGAAACAGGTTGACCTAGAGGCTACTAATCAAAAGAGCCATCAAGATGAAAGATGTAAATGCTTTGAAGACTATTCCAAGTGGGCAGCAGATTACCAGACAGCAGGATCTAAGCAAACATCTGGTCATTCTTGAAGGAGATAGAAAGCAGATTGATTATGAACAGCTACTGTGGAAAGTAAATTTGAAGGAAAGTTAGACAGCACAGAATAAGTTCTGGCAACAGAGAAAAATGCCTCTCTAAAATGGCTGTCTCTAAGACATCTTTCTCATGTGTGGGCCAAGGAATAAAAGTGACAGATTATTCCTATATGCTCAGTTCTAAAGGCAGAAGTCCATGGAAAAACAAATGAACAATGAAAAATTGAGCACAACTTATCCTATCAGAAAAAGATCAAGGGACAAGAACACTTCCAGCAGACTTCAGCTAGGGAAGCAGAGCTATATTCTGTTACAACTGTGAATTAGGTAGCCACGAGTTCTGATTGCACTGAAGAAAAATGAGAAGTTTATGGAGCCAAAAGGTGAATGTAACTTGATTTTATGAAATAGAAATAGGGTTAGTGATGATAAACACCTTAATACTGTAAGTCTCAGTTTAGCAACCCCAAAAATAATCCTGCCAAGGTTCTTTCTAATAGAATGCAAAAAAAATCACCAAACATATTGGAAGCTATACACCAAAATACTTTTTAAAAATGCTTCAAATACTTCATCTTTCCATGGAACTTAACTCATCTAGTAGTTGGTAGCTGTTAATGAAAAACAATATAATCTTTGGAAGCTATACCTCTGTAATATTTATTGAGAAAGGAAATAGGATTGGGAAAAAAGGGGGATAAAGGGAGGTTTGTATGGAGTATGGAGGAGTTAAGGAGAGAGAGGGAATATTGCTTGGTGAGGCAAGGGAGGGAGATGCCCCCTGCTGAGAGGAAGCAGCAGGGGTCAGATAGGGCCTGTTTGTCCTGGACTGACTGAACTGAAGTTCAGCTCCCTCTATGACCAGAAAAGATAGTCCACTTATATGACTGTGAATTCAAATAATACAAAGTTTAATAACCAGTTGGAATTGGAGTTTTTCCTTAGCTTCAGACCTGAGGCCAGGCCCCAGAGGCTGGTGGAGAGTTTGTCCCACTCCCGTCTACTCTATATCAGTCCAGTTTTGTATAATTCAGAATCTTAGCAGTAGATAGAAAGCAAACAAGAACAGGTCTAACCTTCAGAAGCAACTGGGCCTGAATCTTCCAGCTGAACCAAGAAGAGCATGCCACTCCAGACTGGGCTGAACAAGCTCCTCTCTCCTCCAACACCCGGAAGCCAGTTCCACCGCAGCAGGAAGGAAGTGCTAGTCACCAGACCCAACTGTCACTCCCAGCAGGAAGGAAGTGCTAGTCACCAGACCCAACTGTCACTCCCGGCAGGAAGGAAGTGCTAGTCACAAGACCCAACTGCCATACCCAGTTGGCCCCTTCCCCAAAAAACTGTCAGTCTAATTTCCTTTCCACAATCGTCCCCTTTTTTTGTTGTGACCTTCCCAATGATCTAGTGGTAGAGAAGATCTAGAAGCAAAAATATGGTCTCAATCCCCTGATATTATTTGAAGATTGTTGTATCATAGGACACCAGTCAATGAGACCAACCCTTATGAGGAGTCATTGGCATATTCAGTTAATGCAATTCCCTTCACAAAAAAAAACTAACAGGTCTGTTTCCAAGTTTAAATTGTATGGAGAAATAAGATGTTAAAACTGTAATAATAGGAGACCTCAATATAACTTTTAAGAAAAAACTACTCAAATCTAACAAAAAATATAATCAAGAAATAAGCTAAAGAACTAAATAAAATTTTAGAAAACTTAGAGATGATATTTACCAATTACTGAAAAGGAACATAAAGGAATTTACATATTCCTCAGTTGTACACAATACTCTTACAATTATTGACTATGTTGGGGGAACCTCACCAAAAATTGCCGAAGAGCATAAATATAATTCAGTAAAAACATTTTGTAACAATTGGGCCTTTGAAGGAAAAAATTTAAATGTACTGGAGATTAAATAATCCTAAAGAATTGGTGAGTGAGAACAAATAATAGAGCATTTAAATTTAATCGAGGAAGATAAAGACGAGATGGTATGCCAAAACTTATGGGATAAAGCAAAACCAGGCCCCAGTAGGAAAATATGTCTCTAAATGTTCTCATCAAAACAAAAGACAAAAAATAAATCAATGAACTGGGCATGCAACTAAAAAATAAAACAGAAACAAAATTTTTAAAAATTTAAACCCCAATTAAACACCAAAATAGAAATTCTAAAAATCAAAGATGAACAAAAGTGAAATTTAAAAAATTGAAATTGAACAATAAAATTAGTAGCAATTTAAAATTAACATTTGCATTGTTTCAAGATGACAGATCTTACTCTCCTAAAATCCCAACAACCAAAAATAACTCCATAAAATCAACAATGAAAGTGGCAAAAACAGATGGGAGTTCAGAGTAAAGCTAAAGTCAAGGACAACTAGGAAGGAAGATTTCTGACTTCCCTGGCCTCAGTGCCACTACCATAAGTCCTGAGGGCAAGAACAGAGCAAACAGAGGAAATCCACAAGACAGCCCTGAAAGGCAAGATTAATGACCTCACCTTTTTTGCTGAGCGAGGGGAACCTGTCATTAGAATCTGGATCTGCAGGTGGAAGGCTCTGGGAACAGTTTTATCTTCTGTGGCCTTAGTTCCAGAGATCCTGGCTGACCCATAGCTTGGGGACTTTAGAGTCAGCAGGCACCAGGCTCAGAGTACAGAAACTCAAGTCTCATTGCTAACAAACAAGGGACTTTGGAGGCCAAAAAAACACTTGCTCTGCACTGGGCTATGGCAGTAAAAGAGGAATGAGGAAAGAGTTCACACAGGTGAGTGTGTTTACTGAGGGAATGAGGCCCCATCAACTCTGGTCACTCCTAGGATATTGGAATACTTGGTTGTTGCCAGAGTGAGAGGTGGATTGGCTGTTTATAGTTTGCACTAGCAGAACTGCACACAGACTCTGGTTGGAGCACCTGAAATCAATCATAGACTGTAGCTTGAGGGGAATCAGAAGTGCATGCAACTCTGGACTACAAAAACCACAAAAACTAAATAGGAACCAAGAGAAAACTAACACATACACAAAAATCCTGAAAACTGAGAAAACATACATCAATACAAAAGGAACCCTGGGACCTGTGATAAAGGATGAAAAGGTTTGCAAAAACTGTTGCAAAAGCTGAGAGATGCAAACCTTAGAGAATGATTGACAGTAGCATGTGACCAAGGGTCACATGGGAGCCTGAGGGATCAGGGAGAAGATTCTATCTGCCCAATAGTCTTCTCTCCTGAAGGATTTGAGATTAAAGTTAGAAGAGGATTTTCTCCTGTGACCAGCAGAGGAAAGAGGGTTTCTGGACCTGTTCTGCTGGCAGCATCAGTGAGAAGATCTCTGGACCTACTTGGACATCTACCAACTTGAGTTCTTGGCCCTATTTGATTGGACTCCTGGTTTGAGACTTGGATATTGTGAAGTTGATGTTTAGATTAGTAATATAGTTTAGTTAGTTATAGATATTCGCTTTTAAATTAAGTATAAGTTTATTCCTAAATTCTTATTCCTTCCTACCCTTCCCAAACAATAAATCAGAATTTATATGTTTTGTTCTTGTTCTTTCCTCACCCCAAATCCTACCATAACAGACCCTAGGAAAAAAGTCATTAATTGAGGCTACTGGTCTGGCTGCTAAAATTTAAAAATAACTAATAAGTAAACAAATAAAAATGATCAAGCAAAGAAAAAAAGAACCAAACTATTGAGAAAGCAGGGGTAGCAGACATGATCTCTGACAGAGTTGGAACTAGATTGGATATGACTGGAAGGGATGAACAGGATAACTATATTATGTTGGGGGGGGGGGAGAACTATGGATAATGAAGTGTTATCAATATTGGACCTGTTTGCACCAAATTCTCTAGGACCCAGATTTTTTAAGGAAAAACTATAAATGAGATACAGATGGAAAGAGAAAACAAAATAACAATAGCAGCAGACTTTAATTATCCTCTATCAGAATTAGATAAACCTAATAAAAAAAAATAAACAGGATAGAAGTTAGAGATGAACAGAACTTTTTATAAGTTAAATAAAATAGATATCTGGAGAGCCCACACACACTTGCATGAGGTTAGTAATAGATCTAAGCCTAGGCAAATACATAATCCATAGTTTCTTGTTAAGACAACAATAGCTTAGAGAACATAAATATTTTGCAAAAGTCTTACCTTAACATTCATCATTCTAGGAAGGTAATCCAGCATCCGTGAGGGGAACAAAAGTTCCACTAGGTATGACCTAGCTGGAAAAATGTGTTTGGGAAAGAGTATGATCCTGGCAACAGATTGCATCTGCTGCCTAAGGACAAATCTAGCAAAATATATATTTTGTTTACTGAGTACCAGACAGGATAAAATGATCAAATTAAGTGGCAAAATAACTAGAAATAATATAAAAGCAATGAATGGGAGAAATGACTGAATAGATTGTGATATTTTAATGTAATGAATTTTATTATGTTGTTAAAAAAGACAAATAATGCATATTTATACATATCAACTTGATGTGTATTTCCTTATTTTATAAAAATATTTACAGCTGTTCTAGTAATGTAATATTAGATCTGTTTATTCATGTTCTTATCAGCATTTCAAATAAAGAAAATAAGGGAAATATATGAAGACATGAAAAGAAAAGAAAAAAACAATGAGAATAATACATACCCTAATTATATTTTTTTTAAATAACAGTCACAAATCAAGAGAAAAAAGTATCCAAGTAAAATGAATCCAAAGGGAACTTAAAAATAAAGGGTATTTATATTAACATAGATGTAAATTTAATATATTTTAAACAAATTATAAACAATGTCCAAATTAACAGAAGAATACATTATATAAATAACTGCTATCAAGAAAAAAAATCGGACTAGCCACAAATGAATTCTCAAAGGAAAATAATCTATAACCAGAGAGATTTACAAGTGAATTGTAACAAATATTTTAAAAATAATTAATTCTAATATTAAACTGTTTGCAAAGGAAATAACAAAAGAATCTTTTTGATCTTTCCAATGATACAAAAATTGGTTTTGATATTCAAACCAAGGAAAGACAAAGGAGAGAAAGTATAGAACAATGTCATTAATGAATGCTGATTTAAGATTTTAAATAAAATATTTGCAAAAGAGTTACATCATATTAAAAAGAATAAACATTATGAACAGGTTGGATTTATACCAGATATATAGAATTGGTTCAATATAAACAAACTTATAGTAAATGAGTAATAAACATTTATTAAGTACCAACTATGTGCCAGGCACTGTGCTAAATGCTAGAGATTCAAAGAAAGGTAAAAAAAAACAGTTCTTGGGCCCAGGAAATTCACATTCTAATTGGGAGAAGGAAGGGAACAATATACAAATAACTATGCTCAGAAAATATATAGAGCCATGATGGCAAGCCTATGGAATGCATGTCAGAGATGGCATGCTTAGACTTCTCTGGGGGTATGCATACCAAGGACCCAGTGCACCAGTCCTTTTAGCACAGAGTTTGCCAGAGTTCCTAACTAGCAAACCAGAGAGGCTCATGCTGAACTGCTCCCTTGGCTCTGTCCCCAGAAGGAGTTAGTAAGCAGGTCTCTTCAAGGCAGCATCCCTTTCAGGACAAGCTTGCTCCACCCCATTCAGAATACAATGGCCTCTTAATTAACTTTGGCCCCAGTGAGACAGAAACAACTTGTGTCTTTACTATCAGAACCAACCAGTGTCTTTACGATACAAAGTATTTTTGGGACTTGGGGATGTGTCTTCTGAGTTTGTATTTTAAAAATGTTCAAAATTGTAGTCTAGTGATTTAGGAATAAGTTTCATGAACCTGAAGCTAGGCTAATAGCCTCTTCACTGTTCTTCAGCTCCCTTCCCCAGTTTCTTTCACAAGCAAATTTGGGCTTAATTTTCATTATTCTTTCACTCACTTCTTACTAACCTGTTTAATTTGCATTCAAAGGGGGGCCTGCCTGAGGGAAAATAGGTGGTCTACAAGCTCTGGAAAACAGAAGAGTGTCTTGTCTGAGGTAACAGCAATCAGTCCTGCATCAAGATTAAAACCTGACTTCAACTCTTGACCGTTTGCTAAAAAGTTTCATTTGGGGGATACCCCCTTCAGGAATATGATGGGGTGAATATGTCAGGATAATGTCATCTAACCTGAGGGTCATATTTTCCTGTAAATAAAGGGTTTCCTTTAAGCTGGGACTTTTTTGCTTTTTTTTCTAGGTTTGAGGGGATCATAGCTCACTTAACTAGAGGGGAGCACAATGATTGCATCCCTCCCTCTCCCAAAGCAAGACTATATCACCTACCCCCCCTCCTCACCAGCAGTCCAATGGAAGTGCTTCCTTGCTCCCCTGGGTGGAGTAAGGAGGGGGCACATCCAGCACTCAATGAAGGGAAGGTCTGGGGGAGGGGGGCATGGGCAGAGCACTTCATCTGGGGATGTGGTGGGGGCAGGGCCTGGCACTCCATTTCTAAAAGGTTCTCCATCACCGGCATAGAGTATAAAATGGAAATGACTAATAGAGGAAAGGCACTAGAATTTAGGAGGATTAGGAAAGGCTTCCTGAATAACATAACAAAATATATTAGAATAATAAAATTATAAAAATATTAGCAAAATAAATATAAAAATAATAAAATTATATGATTGCATTTAAAGGTGCAAAAAAGGCTTTTGACAAAATACAATGCCCATTTATTTATTAAAACCCTAGAAAGCATAGGAACAAATGGTACTTTTTAAAAATAGGATTGGTAGTATCTCTCTAAAACCAAAAATAAACAGTCTAGGTAATGGAAAAAAGTGAGAAGCCTTTCAGATAAGATCAAGAGTAAAGCCAGAAAATCCATTAATGCTACTACTATTTAGTACAGTGTTAGAAATGCTAACTACAACAGCAAGATAAATAAAAAGAGGCAAAGAAGAGATAAAATCATTTCTTTGCACATACTAGAGCAGTAATGTCAAACTCAAATAGAAACAAGGGGCATGAAACAGTACATAAAAATCCCTGCAGGCCACAAATTGACTTAAAAAACCATGTACATATGAATGCAGATTGAAGTATATCATTTTTCACTTCATTTCATTTATGCTTTTTTCCCTAGTATAAGCAGTGTGTCTTTACAACATGACAAATATAGATATTACATGATAGCACATGTATAAACTATATCATATGCCTTCTGTCTCACAGGGAGGGGAGAAGGGTAAGAGGGAGAAAGAGAAAATGGATCACCAAATATCATTAAATTATTATTAAAAATTACATGCAGCATAATCTGGAATGTAATGTACTTTGGAAAAAATGTAATGTTTTAAACAAAGAAATTAAAAATGAAAAATGTACTATTTTTCTATGTTGAATTGTATTTTTGTTTATTTTGTTAAATATTTCCCAATTACTTTTTAGACTGTTTCAGACCACAGATGTGTGTTGTGGGCCACGTGTGGCCTGACAGCATCTTTGACACTTGTGATTAAAAAATCCAAAGAATCTGGGGGCAGCTGGGTAACTCAGTGGATTGAGAGCCAGGCCTAGAGATGGGAGGTCCTAGGTTCAAATCAGGCCTCAGACAGTTCCCAACTGTGTGACCCTGGGCAAGTCACTTGACCCCCATTGCCTAGCCCTTACCACTCTTCTGCCTTGGAGCCAATATACAGTATTGACTCCAAGAAGGAAGGTAAGAATTAAAAAAAAAATCCAAAGAATCAACTAAAATTAATTAAAACCATATATTCAGCAAAGTTAAAGAATAGAAAATACATCCAAATAAATCATTAGCACTCCTGGGAATTACTAACAAAACCATATAGGAAAGAGAAATTCAGTTTAAAATAATTATAAAACAGAGACTATATTTGGGAATATATTTTCCAAAACATACTCAGAAACCCTATAAAAATATCTATGAAATACTTTTTACAAAAATATAGAACTAAATAAGAACAATTAATTGTTCATGAATAGGTCATTCCGCTCAATATGAGAAAAAAATGTAATACCAGCAAATAAATTTACTTATCTAATGCCATACTAATCAACCTGCCAAAGGATTATTTTATAGAGAAAAAATAAAAGAATAATGAAATTCATGTGGAGGAACAGTAAGTCAAGAACCTCAAAAGGAAGAGAACCTAGCAGCACCAGGACTCAAAATATAATACAAAGCAGGAATCATCAAAACTGGTTTAAAATGCTTAAAGAATAGAGGCCAATCACTTAAAGAGATTACATGCACAACATACAGAACACAGCCCAGAGACTCTTGTTGCTGAATTACCTACCTGAAAAAAATAAAATAAAATAAAACCCCTAGAAAATGGAAAACAATTTGACTGAATATAAGTACAGCCCAACAACTCAGACCATATACCAAAATAAACTACAAATGGCTAAATGGCTTAGACAAAAACGGTGATATCAAAAACAAATTAGAAGAGCAAGGAAGAAATTGCCTTTCCATTCTATGTATAAGGTAACAGTTCATGAGCAAAGAAGATAAAATGGTAGAATACTGATTACATAAAATTTAAGTTGTTTTTTTCTCTTTAATCTATTAATGTTAGGAGGCAAGCAGGTTAACTGGGGGAAACAGTTGCAGCATATTTCTCTGATAAAGTTCTCATTTCCAAGATATATATTAAGAACTCTTTCAAATTTATAAAAATGAATCATTCCTCATATGAATAGGCAGTTTTCAAAGTAAAAAATCAAACTAATCATAGCCACCTTAAAAAAAAACACTTCCAAATCACTAAAAAAGAAATACAAATTAAAGTAAATCTGAGGTTCCATCTCACATCCTTTAGATTGGCAAAGATTCAAAAAGAGGAAAATGACAATTGTAGGAAGGGCTAAGGGACAAAAATAGTCACACTAATGCACTGTTGGTAGAATTATGAATTGGTTCAACAATTCTGAAAAAGACTTTTGGAACTATGCCCCAAAAGTCATTGTACATACTTTTTGATCCAGTGATAATACTTGCAAGCTGACTGGATCCACTATAAATATAGGTTACATAATCACAAATGGGATCTTATTGCTGCAAGGCAATCCATTTACAGCTCCCTAAATGATTCACTAACCCACTCAACACAGTGACTTTTCTAAATCATTTCTTACTTCTAAAATTCTGGCTCCTCTTCCTCCACCTTCTCAGCTGAGAACTTTGCCTTTTTTTTCACCTCCAAAAATAGAAGCTCCCTTCTCTCTCCTCTGCCTCATTTTGCAACACATACATCTTGCTACTGTACATCTACCTCCAAACCTCTTTCACATAAATAGGTGGCTTTCTCTTTGACAAGGCCACTAACAAAATAAACTTGATCCATAGATTCCCATCATCTATCATTCTATAGCTTTCCTCCCTTTTGTGGGTAATCTCTTTTAGAAAGCCATCTACAATTTATGCTTGTCTCCTTTTTTCTCTTCATTTTAACTTCTGACATCATCCATCATCAGAAACTTCTCAAATTTACCAGTGACCTCTAAATTGCCAACCCTACTGACCTTTTCTCAGCCTTCATCCTTCTAGACTTTTCTATAGCCTCTGATCCTGTCAATCACTTTCTTTCCCTGATAATTTTTTTTGGTCAATATTTTTATGGCACTTGTCTCCTGGTTTTCCTTCAGTTTATCTGATGACTCCTTATTAGTCTCCTTTGCCATATTTTCATCCCTTCTGTGCCTCCTAAAACTGGGTATCCCCCAAAGATCTGTCCTGGACATTCTTTTTTCTAACTCTCTATTATTTTCCTTGGTAGTGATTTCATCATCTCAAAATTATCATCTCTATGTAAGTGAATTTTAGATTTTTTAAATAATGTCCTAACCTATCTCCCACCCTCCAGTCTCTCATTTCAAATTCTCAAATATCTCAAATTAGATATCCTGTAGATATCTTAAACTCAATCTGTTCAAAAGGCAATTCATTATCTTTCCTCCCAAATTCTTTTCTCTTCCCTGATTACACCTTTGTATTACTTCTCATATAAGTCTATTTATCACCTCTTACAATGCCATCAGTGAAGCAAAAGGCCATCATCACTTCATGCCTAGACTATTGCAATAGCCTGCTAGTTTGGTCCCATACCTTCAGTGTCACCCTACTCTAGTCCATTGTCCATTGAACTATGAAATAGATGTGCCTAAAGTATAAACCTGACCATCATCATCATCATCTCTCTCTCTCACTCTCACTCTCTTTCTCTTTCTCTCTCTCTTGCACACACACATGCACACACACACACACACACATATACACATACCAGCCAATAAACTCCAGTGGTTTTCCATTACTACCAAGATCAACAATAAATTTTTATTTGGATTATAATGACCTTTATAACATGACCCCTTCCTCCATTTTCAGTCTTCTTATACAATACTCCAACCCCAGTATCCAAAATAGTTTTCCAAGACTGAAAATTTGGATATACACAAATACCTCTGACTCCATATATAACATGATTTTCTTGTGCATAAATACTTATAATAAAGTTTAATTAACAAATTAAACATGCAGCAAGACATTAACATTAGATACACTAATAATAAATTGTATTATATACATATATATGTACTATGTCCATGATGGCGAATCTATGACCCACATATCAACACTGACACACATAGTCATTTTTGATGACATGTGGCCTCATGCGGGCTCAGCGCACCTCGGGCCAGGAGCTGCCTGGGGAGCCTCACACCTACAGCCCTGGCCATGCCAGGAATGTGGGGGAAAGGGCTGCTCCAGGCACTGGCTGCAGGGTCAGGGGTAAGTAACAGTAAATGGTGGCAGTGGTATGTGGGGCTTCCACAGGGGTGGGGAGGAGGAGCACACCAGTGGAAGGAGCACAGGGGCAGGCAGGCAGGCTGGCGGGTGGCAGACACTGCTCTGCAGCACCCTGGGCAAGCCAACTGGGGAGGGGAGGGGCCCAGTCAGGCCAGTGGAAGATTGGGCAGGGCTCTGGCCCACATGCAACCCAGGAGTGTCTAGAACTGATTACTTTTAGCACCCTGAATAACATAGCAATGGCTTTACTCACAATTTTTCCCCTCTATGTACTTTTGTGAGACCATATTCTCAGCATTAAATAATATAAAACCAACAAAGGAAACAGATTGACAGATGAAGTTAGTAGCGCTTGCTTGGGTTTGAAGTGTACAAAATACCAACCTTCAATTGAAGATTTTGCCAATGAAATACAGCAACAAAAAAGTCACTAATAGGCAGGTTAAAGAATTCCCCCTCCCCCTCACTTATCTTATTTTACAACACCCCATACAAGTTAAATAATATCAAAACCAACAAAAGAAATTGACTGACAGATGAACAAAGAAGTCACCAAGCAGGTAAGTTAAATAATTAGTTTTTGACTTATTAAATACATTTATATATTAAAATTATACATTTTTGTTATTTAAACTATAAGTATTGTGAAATTGTGTTTTTTTTTTTTCTCTAAGTGGCACACCACCTGAGATAGGCTCAGTTTTTTGGTGAATTTTGACACACCAAGCTCAAAAGGTTGCCCATCACTGTACTATGTGATTCAATGGCACTGACTTCCTTGCTGCTCTTTGAACAAGAGAAGAGAAGGGAGAAAAAACAAGCATTTATTAAGTATTCAGTGTTCAGATCTGACCTCAAACACTTCCTATCTGTATTACCCTGGGCAGTTCACTTAACCCCAATTGCCCAGTCCTTACAGTTCTTCCACCTTGGAACCAATACTTAGTGTTGATTGTAAGACAGAAGGTAAGAGTTCTTTTTAAAAATCCTATGATGTGCTAAGCATTTTACAAATTTTATCTTGCATAAATACCTTAACCATGAGAGATCAAACATAATGACCAACACCAGAGTCTCTTATCTCTTAGTCCAGGTTTTTACTCATACATAAGACCTACGACCTAATACACTTCTGGGGCATTATCTATTCAAGTGTTTTCAGCTGAGGCATCCTTAAAAGAAGATCCCTTAATTGGTTTAAAAATGCAGAAACAAAAACAAATACAAATCCCCTTTCTCCCCTGCTTCTTCCAAACCTTTATAAGTATGGAAAATAAAAAGAAAATATATCAAAGACTATATTTGGAGAAGGAAATGGCAAATAACTCCAGTATCTTTGCCAAGAAAACCCTATAGGGGCATCTATATGGTTTCAATGGTTTAAAATCTGACCTCAGACATTTGCTAGCTATGCAACCCTAGGTAAGCCACTTAATTGCCATTGCCTTCTTCTGCCTTAGAACCAATACATAGTATCTATTCTAAAATGGAAGGCAAGTGTTTAAAAAAAAACATAAAAATGAGATCACTGAAAGTTGGACATGATTAAAAAGGATTTAACAACAGCAGCAAAGACTAACTCTTCCAGACAATTTTGTGCAAAGGTGTCAGGCTGGTTTCCCTGTTTTATTGTAACATCTCCCTGCCCCTCCTCCCCCAGGCCATAATTCACTAAAAGTACCTTATCTATCCAAGTCTGTCATAAGCTTTGTGAATTCTTATAAATCCAATTCCAGTGGTCTATAAACTGTGACTTCTACAGTCTCTTACATTCATCTTGTGACAGGTACTTAGAACTAGAGGCTGACTGACTGACTGACTCAGGGGCTACTATTTGCATCAAGTTTTCCATGAGTTTCAATTTAGTGATGCACCTTCTTTACACTTCTCATTGCATTTTGTCTGACCCCTTCCTTTGCACTTCTGCCATGGAGCATGTATAGTTATTTATATATTTCATCTTGCTTCTACTACTCAATAAACTCCTCGAGGGTTGGGGCTCTATCATTTTTAATACTTCAACTTAGTATATAAAATTTTTCCTTACTTGTAAGAGAAATATAAAACTGTTTGTTGGATTAAATTGAATTGAGGAATTAATGAGTCTCTATAGAACTGACTACGTTTCTGAGGATACATGTGAATGCAGATGTTGAGTTTTCCACACCACATAAATATGTAATATATAATTTGTACAAATATACCTGAAGACAATGTCTTAGAGTAACCAGAAAATATATATTTAAACAATAGTTTGATGTGTTTCAAGAAACTTTCTACTAATGTCTACAGAAAGACATAGTCACAGGTAAAGTACCAATGGTGTATTGATATTAAAAAAATAAAGTCTGAAAGGCATCTTGCAAATAGACCCACAGCAAAATAGGTGTGGACTAAGAAGACAAGATCTCCAGGTCCCAAATACAGAAATCTGGTGGTGCAGCATGGGGTAAAAGAACCAATTGTCTAGGAGTCCCTGAGACAGAACAATGCTCTTATCACTTAGCTTTGTATGCTTTGTACACCAAATTGATACCTTTGTAATAACTTTGTTCTAGTAAAAGTGGAGAGATCTTTATCATTCATAAAAGATCTCCAATTACTCTATGATTGTTTTGGTTGTTAGGACCCAACCAGGTTAGGAAGAGGGAAAATGGAATTTTGTTGAAGAAAAAAAGGTCTGAAAATGAAATGAACAATGTTACATAATTTTTAATGAATGAGTAAAGAACCATATAAAGTCACTAGCATGTTTGGCATCCTTTAATTAAATCAATTTGTACCTCTGGTCCTAAAACCATACCTCAGCTGTTTCTTTTAGACTGAGCAGGCTTGGAAATCAATTAAAACTCACAATGATAAGAAAAAAGAATTAGGGGGCAGCTGGGTAGCTCAGTGGATTGAGAGTCAGTCCTAGAGATGGGAGGTCCTAGGTTCAAATCTGGCCTCAGTCACTTCCCAGCTGTGTGACTCTGGGCAAGTCACTTGACCCCCATTGCCTAGCCCTTACCACTCTTCTGCCTTGGAGCCAATACACAGTATTGACTCCAAGACGGAGGAAGATAAGGGTTTAAAAAAAAAAAAGGATTAATTTAAAATGTGACTGTTTCCCCTCCTGTTTTATCACCAGTGCACAATAGTTGGCTGACTTCATGTTTTTAGGTTTTGCATTATAACAGCTGTAAAGCCCATGGCATATTTTATCTTCCTCCCTGGAGTTTGATTTTCAAATTTGTATCCAGACTCATGGTTCATGAGCTTTAAGAAGTAAACAAAAGAGTGAGACAAATACCTATACAGTCAAATCTTGAACTAATCTTGCAGAAATTAATAGACTGACTCTTGAGTGAAGCGAATTTTGGAATTCCAGTGACACCCAAGAGGAACTTTTAGGGCTATGACTTCTTTTGAATAACAGTGCTTTTTCTCACTATAAAATAAGAGGGCAAGAAGCAAGCATATGGTAAAGTGAATGAAGGACTGGAAATCAAATTTAAAACCTGAGTTGGAATTCTGGCTTCTACTGTGTGAAATTAGAATCATAGTTGGAAGAGGTCATCTCATTTCTGGACAAGAATTCTTTCTTGAACATTTACAAAAAGTTATCATCTAGGATTCAAACTGTCGTGGAATTTCAAACTATCTACTCTACTGAGAAAAGTAGCTGTCCATAGCTATCAAAACAGTATAGTCCAGTCCCAAGAACTCTGAGGTTCCTGACAGTAGATCCTTTAGATCCAGTTCTGAACTTTTAAAAATCCAAAGAGGCCTAATCTTAGGATGTGGAGGTCAGTGCCAGAACACATGGGCTCCAAGATAAGACCCAACATAAGCAGTCAACATACCCAGAAGGTCTATCTGTGTCATAACTCAGTTCCAGGAGAAAATCCCATTTCAGGAACAAAACCTGGAGAGATGAATAAATTAAAGATGAAAATAACATCCAGAATCAAACCCAGAGATCCTCAAGATGAAGGAATGAGCAACTCTATAACAACTCTAACTAGAGACTTTAAGGAAAAAATAAATTTTCCACAAGAATTTCATCAATTCTTAGAACAAATGAAAGAAGAGATAAAAAGTGAAATACGAGTCATAGAGGAAAGAATTGGAAGTAAATTAAATCACTTAGAAGAGAATGTGGAAAACCTTTCCCAAAAAGTAGAGTTCTTGGAAGCAAGAATAGATCAAACAGAAATCAATGACTCCTTAAGACAGCAAGAAATATTGGAACAAAATCAAAAGACTGAAAAACTGGAAGAAGAAAATGTAAGATACCTGGTATCAAAAACAACTGATTTAGAAAACTGGTCAAGAAGAGATAATATTAAAATTATTGGGCTCCCTGAAAACACTGATCTAGTAAAAAGCTTAGATACTATTTTTCAAGAAATCATAACTGAAAACTGCCCAGATTTATTAGGACCAGAAGGAAGAGGAAATTGAAAGAATCCATAGATCACCTCTTATAAGAAATCTTCAAATGAAAACTCCCAGGAATGTCATAGTTAAGATTCAGAATTTCCATATCAAGGAGAAAATATTGCAAGAATCAAGAATGAAACAGTTCAAATACCAAGGAGTTACAATTAGGATCACACAAGACTTTGCAGCTTCAACATTAAATGAGAGGAGATCTTGGAATATAATATTTAGAGAAGCAAAAGACTTGGGTTTACAACCTAGAATAATTTATCCTTCAAAACTCGGCATAATCCTTTATGGGAAAAAATGGACATTTGATTCAGTAGAAGATTTTCAGGCATTCTTGATGGAAAGACCAGAACTGAGTGTGAAGTTTGGAATAGAACCAAAGGAATTCAGAGAAATGTAGAAAGAATCCTGGTAGTGTGAACTGATGCTGAGTGAAATGAGCAGAATCAAGAATTAAAATCAACAATGTAAAGAGAAATAATGCTGAAAGTAATGAAAAAAACTGGACAACCAAGTTTTGAGACAGAAGAGATGGACTCGGGACGGATAAAGAAACCCATATTTTTTTGACAGACTATGGTGATTAATCCCAATATGGGGATTAATTTTGTTGGTGTTAGAAATCCTCTCAACACTGTTTAGGAGGAGAAATGAGAGGTTGGGTTTAGCAATAATGTCTTAATGGCCATTGCAATATTGTAAATTCACACAAAGGAAGAGAAGTTCAAATAGCATGACAAATGTTTTGAAATGAAAGTAAAGAATTTTATACTTAAAGAAAATGGTATGAAGCTAGCATTCCTGGTTTCATATAAAGTCCACTTCTTTGTGTTTACATATTTTGTTTTAGGTTTGGAAGGGCTTTTTATGTTTATTAGTAATAAAAATTAAAAGTCCCCAACAAGTTGTAATTCACATTGTCTTTGAAGATATTTTATGACTGAGAATCTGCCTTCCAAACCATCATATTTTGTTATAATAGAAATTTGGAAATTTTCATTACAATAACTTGTCTGATCTCCAAAACTTGGCTCACTGGTTCTAGTTCTTTTCTGTCCCTTCCAACCCACCTCTTTTAAGAAAAAGAAGCCTGATTCTTACTCTTACCCATGATCTTTCTTTACTGCTACTGTCAATCCTACTTCAATAGGTTTTGAGGTTTCCCATTACCTTGAAGGATAAAGTTCAACCTGTTTACCTTGACTTTCATCTCCCTACATTTTGACACTAACTCAGACACTCCAGCCACTCATCCACTGAAGACCACCAGTATTCTTACCTTTATTACTTTTTCTTGAGAAATTTGCTGCCCTCCCCTTCCTTCATTCATAGAAAAAAGTTCCTTGAGTGAGTTGAGGATCCTTAAGAAGTATACCTTACCTTGTCTAAAAGCTTTTATTTTATGCATATAATAAATATTTGTCAATATCAATAGCTTCTCTTGGATGGTTATTCTTTTGCCCCTCTTGCCCCTGGGCCTTTATTCAGAAGAGACATTGGTCAGTGGATTTAAAGAGATGGGTTAGTCATTTCCTAGCTGGTAATGTTAAGTCAGACAACCTCCTTCAACAGGTGTTGAAGTCTATAACTAGGATTTGTCTCTCAAGACTTTAGCTGAAAGCAATCATTTAATCTTTGTTCCTCTTTCCTCATTTTAAAATTTTATTTGAAAGAATTTTTCCATGGTTACATGATAATGTTCTTTCCCTCCTCCACTAGTACATGGACAATGCTCAATTCCACTGGGTTTGGCATTTGTCAATTATCAAAGACCGATTTCCATATTATTGATATTTGTACTAGAGTGATCTACATCCCCAATCAAATCCCCATCAAACCATGTGATCAAGCAGTTGATTTTCTCCTGTATTAAAATTCACAGTTCTTTCTCTGGAAAAAAAAAGTAAACAAAATTCTCTCTGGCATGAACTTCCCAACATTGCCTCTAGGATAAAATACAGACTCTGGCATTTAAAATCTGTTAGAATCCCATTCCAACCTATTTCCAGACTGACTGCAGATTACTCCCCTACTCTTGCTTTACATGCCTGAAAAAAATGGGCCAATTTACTATTCCCCATACAGGAAGTTCCATGTCTTTCTCCCCATGTCTCTGCATAGACATATTCCCCACCTCTGGAATGCACTTACTCTCTCCTCACCCATAACTCACACTCTCTAGGTTCCTTCAAATCACCACTCAGGTACCACCAGAGGCATCCTCCCATCTCTCCAGTTTTGTGCTGGTCTCTGGGGGCCCATTCTCCCCAAAATTACTTTGTATTTACTCTGCATTCATTCTGTATTATTAATCAGTGTGCATAGTTTTGTCTGAGGTAGAATATAAAGTCTTTGAGGGTAGGAATTGTTTTTGTCTTGGTATCCACAGAACAAAGAGTTTGGTACCTGGCCAATAATATGTACCAAATAAATACTTCTTGGATTAAATTACATTGAACTGAAACAAACATAGCATGATCTGGATCCAAATTATTTTATTAACTCTAGTAGCCAGAAAAGGAGAGGACACAACTTAGTTGGGAAAAGGAAGGACAAAACAGTAAGTGTAGGACCAGAGCTACTCTTCATGCTGGTTCACCAAAGACTATTTTATTCTACATTCAACGGTTTTTTAGCCAAGCTCATCCTTCTGGACTCTTCCTTAGTATTTGACACTGCTATTTACTTCCTCCCCTGGACCCCCTCACTTCTCTACATGTTTTGTGACTCTGCTTTCTCATGGTTCTCCTCCTACCTGTCTGACTGATCCATCTCAATATCTGCCAGTTCAGGATCCACATCCTGTCCCTGATCATGGCATGTATTCCAAGAACAGTTGCCGAGTCTTCTCTATACAGCAAAGTTTCTTAAACTAGGGTCCATGGGATTCTATGAACTTGAATGAAAAAAAAAATTACATCTTTATTTTCTCAGAACTTGAACTAATATTTAGTATTTCTTTCAATTAAGGTTTTTAAAATCTGAGAAGCACTCCATAGCCCTGACCAGACAGTCAAAGGGGTTTGTGACATACAAAAAGATTAAGAATTACTGCTATCTGATTACTCTATTTGTGATTTCATCAGCTGCCTTTGATATTATCTATGCAGATGAATCCCAAATCTACTTATCTCCAACTACCTACTGTAGAACAGTTCTATATGAAAGCCTCATAAGCAACAAAAATTCTAATATCCAAAATAGAACTCATTATCTTTTCCCCTAAACCCACCCCTTTTTCCAAACTCCAAACCATCACTATTCTAAGCCTCTCAGGTTCACAAACTTGGAAACACCCCAGACTTTTCCCTCTCCTTCATCACACATGTTCAGTCAGGTACTAAATGTTGTCAAATCTGCTTCTACAACATTTCTGTCATGTCTCTTCTCTCCATTCATAATAATCAACCTAATTCAGGTCTTTATCACTTCTCTTCTGACCATACAAACAAGGTGATACTCTCCTACTGATTTTCTAACATCTCTTCTCTCAATCAAGCCTTCACAGCACCAAAGTGATATTCCTGGAATAAAGTTGTGATCATATCACTCCTCTGTTTTGTGTTTTGTGTGTCTGCCTAAAGAGATTCATTAGCTCTCTTTTGCCTTTAAGGACAAAAACAAAATCCTCAGTTTGGCACTTACAGTTCTTCACAATCTGATTCCAATCTTCCATTCCAATCTAATTACACATATTACTCCCCTTCTTGCATTCTCCATTTTAGTGAAACAGTAGTGAAATAGACAGTATCTGATTCATAACTAATGCTAGTCAAATATTCTACTTTGCTCAAAAGAGTATGTATGATATGCACACTTATTTATACATATTTGGATTGGTGCAAATCAGTACCACAGTCACATAGAATCTTGGACTTGAATAGTCTACAGGCATCGAGAGTGTGACTTGCAAGTTCATACAACTAGGAGAGGGAGAGGGTGAAGAGAGAGAGAGAGAGAAACAGAAAGAGAGAGAGAGAGAAAAAACCTATGGATGGATGTATATCTACACTGAAAGATAGAAATCTATTTATCTTGATGATGTACATGCTTTGAGATCTAGATCTGGATATCTCTATACATGTCCAGATCTAACTCTAGATATTACTAGATATATTTGTCTCTGATGTAGATCTAGATATCTATGTTCATCTCTCTCAATATTTGTGTAATGTTGTTATATATTATATATGTATATTTATGTATTATTACCACAATGTCAGAGACCAGCCTTGAATCCAGATCATTCTTATTCCCAAAAGACCCTATATGCCATTCACCACCATTCAGAGTGAGCTTTGCCATGCACAGAGTGAAAGAAAGGACTTGCCATCTATAGATGAGATATACATCAGAGAGCCAGACTCAAAGTAAGAAAGAACTGGATTCATGTTCTGTCTCTGGCACATACTAGTTAGGTGACTTTAACAAAGACAATTAGACTTATTGCCCCCCACAACCCCCCCCCAGCCAATTCTCTAAGATTCTTAAATTTCAGAGCAGTTGCATTGTTAGAAGTATTTTCCTTTGTTAGAAGTATTATCCTCAGTGGGAGTTTTACTACACAGGTGAAGTCAAATGTCAGGATCAATACTTTATAGAGATAAACACACATATAAAAAGAGCAAACAATGAATCCCCTCAAGATGCTCTATGATGGCTCCATCAAGAGATGAACTTGTAATTCTATCTCTGCCCCTTTTAAAGGTGGTAGCAAACTGTGGCTTGAGTAGTCGCTGGTTAGCTTATTCACTGCAATGGAGTAACATCAATAAACCTAAAGAATCAAGCGTTTCTGCAGCAAAGGGCATGGCTTAACTTGAAGGACTGATTTTTATTGAACAGAAAAATAAAAGAAGAGAACTGTTAAGCTCTTTGCTTGTCTGATAGATGGAAAGCATACGATATCTGAAAGTAAATGCAAACACTGTAGAAGAAAAAAACAAAGAGTGGATCATTTACTACATTACACACTCTACCAGGAAAAAACTTAGCACACCCCAAGAGTAAAATTTCACTGTAAACTTCCTCCTAAAGTTTCTAAGTTAGTGGGTGGCCAATTCCTAGAAATATGTGCATATATATCATCTTACTTTGAATAATAAGACTGGATCTCAAGGTATAATCAAATCAAATTTAGAAGGGAAAGGGGGTACTTTTTTTGTATGTGATAGCCAAAAGAAGAGTAATTTAGTATAAGGTTATATATTAAAATTGGGAATAATTTCATTCCTAATTGTGTGCCTTTTATTTTAATTTGGTGTATATATATATTTGCTTCATAATTTTCCCCAACACATTTAATCACAGAAATGTGTTTATATACAAAATATACAACCCACTTAGACAAGAGCTGACAAAATCCCTTAGAAAAACCAGCATGAGCCTTGGGCCAATGATTTGCTTAGGAATGGACTGGAAGAATGAGCCCTCCCCTTTTTTCTTGTTGCATTTCTCAGTGATCTGACACTGCCAATTCAACACTTTTCACTTGCAAATGTCTATGTTGCTTACTTAGCTAGAAGAGTATGTGAATTGTGAAGTGTGTGGATATGAGGATACACACAAATTGCCAAGGTGATTCGAAAAACAGTATATATTTCTTGTGGCATTTCTCTAAATGTCTCTAGAACAAAATTATGGAAAAATTTCTTTCCTTTTAAATTATTTTACCTTTAATTGTCAGTTTATTCACTTAAACTCCAAGATGACCTATAGTAATTAATAAAATATAAGAACAAGAGAGCATTTTATAACCACCTCAGTTTATTAATCACTGGGGAGCAGGATTTTGTAAAAAGAAAGGAGATCTATTAAATGTGGACCTTAAAAATAAAGAAATAAGTTCATTTCAATTAGCATAAACAATGTTATTTCAGGATCATAATTTTCTTTGATGGCTTCAAAAATTGTTGTTGTTTTTTTTAACCCTCTTTTCCCCCTTAAAGGTTTAGGAGAAGTAGAAAGTATCTTTAATCAGTGAAATAAGAACAACCTATCAAGAGGCTCATATTACAGTCTATATAATGTCACGAATATGAGAATATTTTACTGAAACAAAAAGCTATAGGATTCTTTTAAAGGTTGATTTTAAAGATGATAATAATAACAGCAAATTCTTAGGAAAGCTAAACATGGCAACAAGAAAGAAAAATCTGAATGATCATTTACACAGAATTAGTCTAACAATTTGTTATTATACAGTGCATTAAAATGCAATTATTGATATTTTTGTTTTAATAAACTATGATGTATACTATTATACATATGATGTATAATAAAGTTTCTTACAATATGTTTTATCGGAGTTAATATTTGGCTTGGGGACCAGGACTACGATTATCATAGATATAAGTAACTCACATTGAGGAACTTTCTATGCCAAAGTGAAATCTCAAAACAGGTCTTTTATCGTAGTTTTCCTTAAACTAAAAAAAAAAAAAAGCCAGAGAAACTAGGTAACTTAGTGAATAGAATTAGGTCTAGAGTCAGGGGGACAGGGTTCAAATCTAGTCTCGGGCACTTCCTAGCTGTGTTACCCTGTCACTTAACCACACCTGCCCCAGCCCTTATCCTAAAGCAGATACTTAGTATCAATTCTAAAACAGAAGATAAGGGTTTTTTTTTTTTTTAAAGCCAACAGGTAAGTGGAACTTGAACCTAGAAAGGGTATATGAAGTAAAATTCACATTACAGGCAAATATCTGGTAAAAAGAAAAATTCACCATATCTATTGATTGATTCCCCTTTATAATTACAAGCCTAAAACACAGCACAAGGGTAGGTAACCTGGGCACACCTGAGTCTCTTTGATGTTTGCTGAATTGCTGAACCAGTGGGCTCCCGCTTATCCCGAAGTTCCGAGGAGTGGAGGCAGGGAGGGGTGTGAAAGGATGTTGGGGTTGGCAGAAGATGCTGATGGCAAGATTTGCCCCTCCTAGCGGTGTACAATTTGATTTAAGCAAGTAGACAGTACTGTTTTAGCCTGAGTCCAGTCAAACCTGGTTCACAGTGAGTGCTATTCTCTCTGTGACAACCGGCGCTTCAACTAGAAATTTAAAAGTTAAAAAACCAAAACACAACACAGACACAGACAGATAGACACACACACACACACTCACGCACATCCCCTCAGCAGATGAAACTACTGAGTCTCTAGCTATGCAACTGAGCATGCTCCCAAGAGCCCAGTGGGGTCTTAAGTAAAAGGCATTCACACTGTACCAGTTTCTCCTTCTCCATGGTTCCGGTCGGCTTTCCAGGTTTTCTTTCTTCGGTCAGGGGCACTCCTTGGCCTTGCCTCTCTTTGAGTCCTACCTGCCCCCAGGTGCCCCCACTGCTACAGCTGCTGCCGCTCCTGCCTATTTTGGCCTCCGGGTCCGCCCAACCAGTCAGGCCACCTCTTTCTAAGTACTGGGCTGTTTGCTGCTAACACTGTTGCCATGGGGATGAGGAATCCTCTTATACTCGGAGCTCCACAACCCCGTTGCCCTCTCTTTCCCCCTCCCCTTCACATTCTTGCCCTGTCCTGTTCTTACCCTCTCTTTGGTGCTTCAGTGACTTGTATCAACTTGCTTGGCAGCCCACTTGCAATTAGGCTCCAGGCAAAGGAGAAAACTGAAGTGGTGGTTTGTTTAGTCCGGTTTCATTCGTTCCAACTTTTTCCTAGCTTTGTCTTTTGGTAAAGTCGATAGTAGTTTGAAGCCTGCCCATTCTAAATGTCATTCACACTTCATCTATATACTCATTTTTGTACTACTCTGAAGGAACCCAGTGTCTTTTAAAAGGAAAATAGTTACAAAGGGCCATTTAAATTGTTTCAAATTTAAATTAAACATCTAAGGCTTTTGATGCTTTCATACACTTATTTTGTTTCCTTTTCAGTTATCAGCAATTACTACTGATTAGAATCCAATGGAACATAAAACTATCAATAACACTAACTTTGGACTTAACTACATTTAGCTCTTTCTTTCGTCGGAATAAACTCAATCTCCTGGCATTAATAAAGATGTTTTATTGAGTAATAAAAACTTGTCAGTACAAAGGCAATTGTTTACATGTTGTATCCCAAAATCTAGGAAGACAAAGTTCCAATTTTTTTCCTTAATCTTGCCTATAAAATGATAAACTTTGGATCTAAAGATCTTCCCCCCACCCAAGTAAAGTGAATTTTATTTAGCTCAAAGTCAGCCTCACCCACTATAATCTGGTTCAAAAGAGAAAATAATCGTGGATTCCTGACACCTGGGGCTTAAGTTGTGTCTCACTCACTTCTTCAGTGAAGTGATGTTTTCTTCTCTGTTTTTTCCCCTCTAACCCCAATCTGAGAAATTTTCTGACTTTAAAGGATCAGACATCCATAACAAGTAAGCCCTAAACTTCAGGTTTGTATCAAAGAACACCTAGATTGTAAAATACATGAAGGTGAGAATAACAGCGCCTAATTTTTAGTAGATTCTCACAATTCATAGTACATAATTTTAGCATGTGTTAACTCTAACCTGAATGTAACTTCAGCCTCAGTTATTTACTTCCTGTGTGACCTTGGGCAAGTCACTGATCCTCCCTCAGTCTCCTGAGCTATAAAAAGGGGGAGCTGAACTGGATGTGATCCTTCCAAGTCTGAGTCTATGATCATTTGATCCTATGATCAGCAAATTAGTGTCTTAGAGAGTTGTCTGGGTCAGAGAGGTTAAGATTTATTCAAGGTCACAAAGATAGTATTCAAGGTCACAATGTACTCCCAATGCCTCTCCCCATCCACTCCACCAGACAGAATGACTGGATGCAAAGTATTTGTCCATTTAATAATTTGGAAAATTATTTATTATGTATTTATTATATCACTTAAGGGGACCAATAAGGCCCTTAACAGCTGCTTTCATTTGACTGGCCAGTGCAAGAAATCTTACCTCCCCATAAATCTCTGCCCCATAAACTGTCCAAAGACAGTTTCCTGTCCTGACCTGAAATTTATAGAGTTTTGGTTGAGAAACAAGAAGTAGCTTATTTGTTTCCAGAACACAACTATTAAGAATACAGCATATTATTTGGATTTGGAAGGAGAGGCCCTGTGTTTAAATTCAGCTGGCCACTTACTATGTGACCTTAACCAAGTTATTTAACTCATTTGGACCTCATTCTCTTTCCCTGTTTAAAAAAAAAAGTTTGAAATTAAAGGACCACTCCTAAACCATTCATCTCTAAAAACCAATGATCTTATGTTAAAATACTTTAGAGGGAAAATATTTCCTCTAGGCTTTTTCCATCAGCCCACTAAAATACATTTCTTCATCATTTTACCTAATTATATTTTAAAAGTCCTGAAAGACTGACTTGAGGGGGTGATTCAGGCATCTGAGAGGATAGGGAATTAAGAACATTAAAAGAAGAATAAGGGACATGCCAAAGAAAGGAAAGACAGACCATCTATTTCACAAATTTTCCTTAAACTATCCCTAGAAAAAGCATTACTGGGCAAAGCTACAAAATTCTTTTTGCACATGGTAGAGGGCAAAAACTTCTCTGTTTACAAAAGAATTCTCTATTTGTAGAGTTTTGTGGTATTGTTTGCTTGTTTGTTTGTTTTTTAATTAAAAACAAGTGCTTCCACAATATAAAATTTCCATCTGCTAATACCAAGTATCAGAATGCTTATGATTTGTGAAAACTATCAAAGATTTGGAAGAAAGTTAATGTAAGAGGACCAACCAGGAAATTAGAGGATTGCCTACTTGAAAAGGCTCACCCCCAAGGAAGAAGAATTACCTATGTTTACCTCTGTCTGTCTTTCAGTCAACTGCCTGTGATCACAGTATTGCTTCACTGAACAAATACCAACTTATCCAATCTCTAAAGTATTCTCATTCTCCTAATAGTCATTACAAGAGGGGGGATGGGATTACCTCTTCTTAATAAATACTTGTTGATTAATCTATCATTACCTCATCAAAAAAATCACTATCTCATTTGATACTATCTGCTCAGATTATGTCCCTTTCCCCTGGAGGTAGACAAAAACATCTAAAATGACTGATTCAAGAGTGATTCAACACACACACACAACACAACACACTGAATTCCTGTGTATATTCTTATCTAGTTAATGCATGCTTTTATACATATTCCAAAAGTTCCTGGCACTTACTATCCTAAGCTGGGGGGTATTGAAAGAAAAAAAAAAAGATTGCAGCTGTCTCTGCTGTCTTGAGTAGAAAACAGTATTTTTGTTAGTCCTGCTACTGCTCATTTATAACCTAGGTCAAAGCTTTTCCTTTTTCTAATTTATTTGCTTCTCAAAGATGAGGAAAAAACACAGCTGAGAAATTGGGTGGCCAGTGAAGATAATTGGCATGTATATCATTTGGGGACTTTCATGTGTATCATGATGGCTTCTTTGTTATCAGTAAATCCTCTAGAGTTAGCCTAAAAAGAATGAAGAGTCTCTTCTCCACCTTCTAATCATCATTCCTCTACTCTCACACATCCTTCATGTTCAATTAATTGCTAAGCCCTTGTGATAGAGATATGACAGAGAGAAGATTTTTGCAGGATCTGTGGACCAAGATGCAGGACTGGAGATCTAGCTCTAAAATGCATCTAGCTCTAGTTGTCTGCCAAACCTAGGATTCCAGGGGAATGTCCCCGGGGTTGGTGGCAGTTGGAGCAGAGTTGGGGGTTGGCTGGCCACACTCTGAGAGGAGTAACTTGGCTTTGGAACTTACTCTCTGTCTCTCTCGGGCTCTGAGCAGTTGGAGCTGAGAGAGGTTTGTTCTTTGGTGTCTCTGTGTCAGGGACTGAAGTTACCTTTTCCCTGGAGGCTTTGGGCAGGCCATCCTAAGAAGAGAAACTGAGGCCTTTGTGTCTCTGTGTCTGGGACTGGAAGTTATACTTTTCCCTGGAGACTTTTGACTGGCCATACTAAGAAGAGAAACTGGGCTTTTGAACTTAGTCTCTGGCTTTCTGGCTCTGAACAGTTGGATTTGAAGGGGGGGGGGGCTTTTGGTCTCTGGGTCTCTGACTGGGTGACACACATTTGCTCTCTGGAGTTTGAAGTTGGCTGAGAGACTTTTGTGAAGCTGATTTGGTTACTTGAAGTTCTCTGACTTTGGACATTTGAAATTGACAAGAAGGAGAAATCTAACAGAAGGAAGAAGAAGAAGAAGAAGAAGAAGAAGAAGAAGAAGAAGAAGAAGAAGAAGAAGAAGAAGAAGAAGAAGAAGAAGAAGAAGAAGAAGAAGAAGAAGAAGAAGAAGAAGAAGAAGAAGAAGAAGAAGAAGAAGAAGAAGAAGAAGAAGAAGAAGAAGAAGAAGAAGAAGAAGAAGAAGAAGAAGAAGAAGAAGAAGAAGAAGAAGAAGAAGAAGAAGGAAGAAGGAAGAAGATCTTGAAAAGCCATTGTCCTCCATCTCCCTGTCTAATAGTCACAGTTTGTGACTGGACTATTTTTTTCAATTTTACCTCAGACTAGGGATTTCCTCATCCCCCTTACCTCTGTTTCCCATCCTGTTATCCCAATAAACCCCTTACCTGAGAAAGAAACTTAGAGTATTTTATAATTCACTCAGGGGGGAGGGAAATTTTGGAGGAGACGGGTGGCAGTTGGAGAAGGGAGGAGGGAGTGAGGGAGGAAGGAGATTAGGAAATAGATCAGTCATTGTTAAGGATCAGTAGGCAGATTCCCCCAGAGCAGTCCCTTGTGTACCAGCATCCCTGTGTGGGTAGTGGCATCCTCCAGCAGCATTTCTCTGTCCTCCATTACCATTAAGCAGCCTCAGGTTCCATCATTAGTTTTAGGTTCCTGTAGCAGGCTCTCTAGACACAGCCAGATAGAGAACAGCAGCCATTTTGTGAAGAAACAGGTTCCCCTCATTTCATCCCCTCTATCTCAAGAAGTAAAAGGTTTTCTCCTCAGTTTACCTTCACTCTCTCAACAAGTAAGTTTCTCTCAGTTCATTATTTTATTACACCCTGTCAATTCCACCTCCTCCACATCTCTTACATCGGACCTCTTCTCTCTACTTGGATCTCAGCCACTAATTCAAGCCCTTCTCACCTCTTGCCTGGACAATTGTAATAGATTCCTAGTAGATCTCCCTATATCCAGTGTCTCTTCTCTCTAATTCATTCTTCATGGTCCTGAAAGTTAAGTTGATCACTAAACCAAAAAAGTTCGAGTGGCTCCCTACTTGCCTTAAGAATAAAAATAAATTAATAATAGCAGCTAGCATTTATATAGTACTTTACAAATATCATCTCATTTTTTCATCACAACAACCCTGAGAGGATGGGTGCTATTATTAATCTCCACTTTACAGATGAGAAAATCAAGGTAAGTTTAGGTGACTTACAGAGGATCACACAGCTTACAAGTGTCTAAGGTCAAATCTGAACTCTTATCTTCCCTGAATCTAGACTTCCCTGAAACTAGAACTCAAGTCCAGTCCTACACCACCTAATTGCCCAATACTACTCTACTAAAAATCCTACATTATTTACTTTATCTTGGTTCTTTTCTTTTCAATCACAAATTATTAAGCAGTTTTCCAGAATAAGTACTCCTCTAGTCTCTCATCTCCCTCCTTTGCCTTAGCAAAGGCTATTTTCCATACTTGGAGTGCTCTCCACTTTACCTGTGCCTCTTAAAATCTTTTAAGGCTCAGTTTAAGTGCCACCTTTTCTAAGGGGTCACTTCTGATTGCCCCACTTATTTTTGCAGCACCACAATCACTGTGCATATGTGTGTATGTATAGTTTGTATGTAAAACACTGCTCTGGGCCTCTTCAATTCATGCTGTATTTAAGGTTATTGCATTTTTTATCTTGCCACCAAAGAGTAACACTCTAGAATGCCATCATTTTTTAAATGAGTCTTTGCTTTTTTATAGGAAGATTCAGGTCAAAAAGGGAGTTTTGCCATTTACTGAAGGCAATCCATCCCACTCTACTCCTCCTATTCAACTCTGGACCCAACTTGTCTATCAGTGCATCTGTATTGTCTGTCCTAAATGTACGTAATATGGGCAAGATCTATTGATTTTCTGTCTAAATGCATGTTACAATCTGGGCAATAACCATTCTTTATCTTCTGGTCTTTTCTGTGTGTCCTGTCAGACTAAATTACTCTAGAAAGTAATTCTGGCTCACATCTAAGAAGTTCTGAATTATTCCAGGCTTGTCTGCAAATGGGAAGATCTGTAAGTCATCATCATACACAAGGAGTCTCATCAACTTGAATTCTGTAATAAATGTCACACAATGGGCACTTAAGAAATTCTTATTGACTGATTTATTTCTATTCCAAGAGACCAATAATTCACCTAATTTAGCACAAAATATAAATCTCCAGAAATCATTGGTTTCAGATAAGATAATCTTTTTTTGTTCTTATAAACTAAGCATTTTCTTTTTTTATTTAAATTTTTATTGGTAAATTAAATATCAACCCCACTACATTTCCATACAAATTACAGAACACAAAAAGAGGATTATATTAAAAAAAACTATGAATCTATTTCAGATCAACAGTTTTTTGAAGTATATAATAAATTCTATACATTACTTTCAAAACTGTCCCACTTTTGTATTCTTTTTTGATTCCCTTTTTTTCTCCTGTGTATTTTTTAAATGTTTAGATGGCTCTTTTCTTTTTTGGCACAACTATTGCTAACTCTAGGTTTTTATTGTAGTTGTTCAGTTGTTTCAGATATGTCTGACTCTTCATGACCCTATTTGGGGTTTTCTTGGCAAAGATACTAGAATGGTTTGCCATTTATTTCTCTAGCTCATTTTATGGATGAGAAACTGAGACAAAGGGCACAGAGCTAGTGTCTGAGGCCAGATTGGAACTCCAAGCCCAACACTCTATCCATTGTATCTGCTAGCTGCCACTGCACCAGCATTATTCCAAACTATTAAAAAATGAGAGAAAAAAATTTAACAAACATAGTCAAACAAAATGAAACCACATAGTGGCTATGTTCAAGAGATAATGTATGTCTTTTTCAGTACCTTGAAACTATCAACACTCTAGTTGGTCAGTTCACTGACTAAAGTTCTTAAACCTGTCAAAACTATTTGTTATTCCAATATTATTCTAATCATTCTGTCATTGTACAAATTGTTCTACTGATTCTGCTCATTTTACTCTGGAACAATTTATCCAGAATCCTCTGAAATTATCTCTTTAATAATTTCTTCTAGTAAAGTAACATTCCATTGCATTTATATACTATAATTTGTTCAGCCATGATCCCAACAGATTGATATCCCCATTAGATTTATTAGATTCCCCTTTTAATTTTTCACTGAGGATCAGAAAGTTTATTTTGCTTATAACCATTCCTGCCCTAGTATCTGGAGTGTATTGATACATGTTTAATAATTATCTCTTTGGGAAAAAAATGTACAAAAGACACATTTTAAAATTTAGCCTACACTATTAATACTTTCTTAGTCTACACAATTAACAAAATCCTAAGTCAAGCCTGATTTGTAGTATTTAGCTATTTCTGAGGTATCAGTGCTCAAATTAAAATTTTAACAGTTGATTCTCCAAGACAGGTTCAAATGGGTTCCAGACATCCTTGCCTAGTATCATTCTTGCTCACACTGTGGTGAAAATTTGTCACATCAGTATAGTCTCTAAGTTATTATTAGGTTTATTGAGAGATGGCCAGTCTCACAATAAAGCTAGACTCTGGTCAATGCCAAGACCAAAGACCCCAAGCCTTAGAAGATAACCATTTTTATGCCAAGAAGTCTGATGATATGGTGGTAGAAAATACAATCAAAATTAAAATATAATGGATGCAAAATCTTTCACATGGGCACTTCTTAATTAACAACACATGCTGATTAAACTGGAAAGCACAAAACTAATCACTATGGGTGGTAGCCTATGTGTATTATTATGGCTGCAAAAATCTGTCAGTGTCTACGTGTTTTTGCTGACAATTATGGTGTAATATTAGGAGTCAGTAGTTGGGTGACTGATATTTGCACCCAAGAGCAGCCCTCCACCTCCTATATGACTGTCCTTTCATAAGCAGAGAGGGGTGTGGTGGACTAAAATAGAAGCTTTGGAGTTACAGGCTTAAGGTCAAAGTGCCTGTCAGCAAGATTTGTTACCACCCTAAGCTGTATTTTTCTTAACAAATGCTTATAATACATATAAAACAAACTATTATTTGACTATTGTCTTAAAACTTATGATTGTGTTATGAAATTAATCATAAAAGCTAATACTATTATAATCATAAAAGGGGTAGGTGGTCTCACACTCACAATACACTTCTTCCATCTCCTATTTATTTCCTTGTTGAAATTGATATATATTTCTTTACTAAGCTGTTTGTATGTACATGTGTATATTCAACCTTTCTTTGTATGTTTTAGAAAAGATGAAGATTAGTCTGATTAATGCTCTACCTATACTTTTTTATGTCTGCATACTCTTCTTATACATCCCAATTATGAGAAAAATAAGATTCCATCCTCCCTTAGTTCTTTTTACACTAGTATATTTCTCATTTTGCCATCTCTTCCCCTCCTCTTTTTAATCCCTTCAATAAAGTCAATTTCCCCATAGCTCCTCTGCTTTTCTTATTTAACTCCCTCAATACTCTTTGAAGACATAATGGTTCAGAAGAGAAACTTGTTTCTCTTCACTCTATTAAAATACTAGCACTATATCATTATATAATTCCTTCCAATTTTTCAATAAATTTGCCTTTTTAGGTTTCTCTTGATTCTTGTTTGTATTTCAATGTTCTCACTCAACTCTGCTCTCCTCATCAGAAATGTTTGAAAGTCCTCTAGTCATTAATGGCCAATTTTTTTCCCTGTAGGAGTCTATTAAGCTTTTCAGAATAAATATTCTTGGACATGTGCCTATATTTTTTGCCTTCTGGAGTAATGTATTCCAAGATCTACTTTAATTTAAAGTGGAAGCTGCCAATTCTTGTGTGATCCTGATTGTAGTTCTTTGATATTTAAATTTTTTTAAGGATAGTTGCCACATTTTCCTTTGAAATGGGGATTTTGGACTCCTATGAACTTAAAGCATTTTTTAATTTCCCCTTTTGTAGTTTCTTTAAGGAGATTATTGATAATATAAATTCTATCTTTACTTTGCCTTCTAAGTCAAAGTAAGTTATAAGTCTAAGAGTTGTAAGGAATTTTTATTATGTTTCTCAAAATATGGTATACAAGCTTTTTAATGAATTGTTGCTATTAGAAAAAATTAGTGACTTAAATTATCTCAACTTTTTAAATACCATACATCTGACATTTTTTTCTTTTGTATTCTTTTGGTTTTGATCTATTTTTTTGTTTTTTCATTGATTCTTATTTGGCATAATCTAATTTTCAGGAAGTAAATTTCTTTTTTTAACTTTTAGAAGATCTTATATATTTTAGTACATTTCTGCTGTCATTTTTCAAGACGTTACAAGAAAGTATCTTTTCCCTTTTAGATACTGGCTGATTGGCTATGAAAGCTAGACTCTCCTTTTTTTCACTACTTAAAATACTTTATTTTTTTCCTCAATTATATGTAAAAGCAATTTTTATGTTGTGTTTGTTCTTTTAATTTTAAGCCAAATTCTCTTCTTCTATATAAATTTTACATGTGCAATCATATAAAACATTGTTCCATATTAGCCATTTTGTGGAAAATAACTCAAACAAAAGAATGAAGAAAGTGAAATATTACATATTTTAGTCTATATTCAATCTCCATCACTTCTTTCCCTGGAGGCTGATGGCATTTCATTATGAATCTTTGAATATTGTCTCAGATCATGGAATTGCTAAGAATAGCTGACATTCATAATTGTTCATCATATAATATTGCTGTTACTCTTTACAATGTTCACTTCACTTTGCATCAGTTCACATCAGTCTTTTCAAATCATTTTTCTTTTAAGCTCCTTTTAATTCTCTCCTTAGAAATTTTTAATGTCATTTTAATTTTTTGCTTCATTTCTTTTAGTTATTATTATAGTCCTTGTGAAAAATCCATTTTTCCTTTTTATTTCTGATTGTAATTGTTAAGTTACTCTCTTCTTCTCTGGGGTACTAATAGACCTACAATAATTTTTAATACTATTCAGTGCTTTCTTTGTTTTAGTCTTTAGCTTTAGCTCCTAAATTGGGGCTTTATACTAGCACCAAGGATGATTCCCATGCCATGCTTTCAGGTGACATAGTCAACTTACTTCTTTTTGCTCTGAGTTATATGGATTCCTATGCTGACCCCCTTGAACTTTTTGGCATCTCAGAACAGTGTTAAGCATTGGGAAACTCCCTATATCTGAAGTGTTCCTGTCTAAGAAACTGAACCACAACAGCCATCACTGCTTCTGAGGCTTCTTGGGGTTCCTACATTGGGACATTCCAAACTCTATAGAGTTTAATGAAAGGGAATTTGACTTTTGCTTCCTCCAGGCATGGAGGCTGGTTTACTTTCATTGACTACATTAAAGCACATACTAGCTTTTCTGGTATCCCCTTTTATTATTTCCAAAAAACTTCTAGGTGATTTTTTATACAGTTATGGAGTAGAAAAAGTTACATTGTCCTATTTGTCATTGAATTTCCTGATCATTATTTGGATTGGTACAAATTTCAGGTTTGTGCTAGAGTAGATAAATGTGTGAGCTGGGCAGTCTATCTCCATTTAGGCAGTCATTATGGTGAGAAGTTAAGCCAAGCATTTTCGGTACATGTTTAACCCAGTCCTTACCCCTATTTCTATAAAAGAGCTTCTCATTATTTCTCATGTGGATTCTATAGCAGGCCATTCCATCAATAACAATAGAGATACATGGACTAACAGAATCAGGTCTTAGGAACTCTACATTTCTCCACCCTCCTTAGTTTAACAAGATTAGGAAGGTCTGTACCTTCCTAACTCAAGGATTAAGTATCTGAGAAAAATGGTCTTCAACAGACATGTGCAGAAAAAGTGGACAGCCCAGGGGCTGTCCTAAGTCAAGCTAAGCTATGACTGGTACAGATGAGATGCAGGAAAGTGACATAAAACCATCTATATAAGGCACGTCACTGGATCTCTTTGCACTCTTTCTCTGGAGAAGCGACTCTGGCTGGCAGCGTGCTAGGTGTTCTGACATCTTGGAGTGGTGGCATTTATTTGTCTGGGTTTGGTGGTGAGTTTGCCCTTGAGCTGATTCAGGTTCAGGCATCTTGGCTGAGCCCCTTTTGGAGTTCAGGCTGACTCCTTCCTCTTTCACATTCCAAAACCTTACTTTCTAGATCTTCTAATCTTCCCACCCAGTACTAGCCAGGTGGGAGAAAACCTTACTCCTTTTCCTTTTTCCTTCTCCTTAATCTCCTCCACTATCAATTAAATCACCATAAAATTTCCAGCTGACTCTGGTATTATTTAGGATTTTCTCTGGTGACCAAATTAAATTTAGATTTTAAGTCACAACACTAAAATTATCTATACACTGTAAACCTCAAATTTCCTTAGACTTATAAATGTTGGAAATTTCACCATTGGGATATTTCATACTTGGAAAATTTCTTACTGATAGTCTATTGGAATGGGAACCCCATTGGCATGGGAGGTTCCTTCTTTTCCCTTCTTAAGATTACTTTAGGACAGAAACCTTTTGCTGAACAATGGAAAGGACTTTGACCTATGCTTAAGCATAGAACAGGAATTTCTTTGAGTCTTGATTGATTTTAGAATTGATACAATGGAGATACTCCACCCTATTCAGTCCTAATAGGATTGAGTAAGGGCTGCAGCCTAGATCAAAATTTAATTATTCCAATCTCTACCATACTCAAGTTAACAGGATTTAGAAAGGGCTGTAGCAAAGGAGTATAGATTTAATCATTTGAAAATATAACCTTCAACAGACATGTGAAAAAGCCAGAAACCTCTGGGCGGTCCTGGGTTAAGCGAGAGCCTCCATTGACAGGGAAATTGATGAAGAGTGATTGGTAGATGTGAGGACTGAGGGGAGGCAACTTGGATGGTTTCCTTAAAGATAGGAGGGTATGGAGAAGGGAGGGGGTTGAGTTTTTGGGTCGGTGTGGTTCCTGGGCTCTGAGGAAGCTTGCTCTGAAGGAAGCTGAAGGTGGGGGCCTCTGAGACTGTTTCTCCATTTTGGACACGTGAGTAATAGGGACTGATCTTTTTTCTTTGCCCCAGCTATCTAAGGGCTTGGGCCTTTTGGCCCAGCCTAAACAGAAGGGGTATTTAAGCCCTATTCCCTTCTCTATATATATATATCTCTAATTCCTTTCTTACTCCTATTGTAATTAAACTCCAAAAAAGGCTGACGGCTGACTTGAGTTTTTCATTTAGGAATTACATAGCTGATTCCTTGGCGACCTTAAATTAATATATATATCAGTCCTTTAAAGTGATTCCCTTGTAACAACACTATTATTCTAAAAAAATGTGTAGAAATCTTGGAACTAGAAGGAAACCTTAAAGATCAATCATCTAGTCTAATCATGTCATCCCATAGGTGAGGAAACTAGGCTCTCGAAGTCTAAAACTTTCCTAAGGTCATATAGCTAATAAACTACAAATCTGGTATTTGAATATCTGACTTTTACTACAATGTTCTTTATTAATGTATCTCTTCTTCACAATCCACCCCCACCTTTTGCCTCAGGCTTCAAATACTTTCTATATTAACTTGGTTCAGAATTTATTAAATTACATCTTGAACTAAACCTAAACATGCAAAGAAAAAAAGATGAGAATTTTTAGAAGACAGAAAGCTAATGAAATGTAAGGAGTTAGATTTTGCTATAATAATTGTAATTTTTCCTTCAAAAAAATCTTAGTCCAGCATTCTTTAATGGGTTTCTACAAGATAGGATTCCCTCTAAGAGTAAATAATGGTTTTAGGTCCCCAGTATCTCAACAACAATTTGCAGTCCCAGAACCTAATGCTGAACAAAACGACTTTTCAAAAGAATCTATTACATTACTTTAGTGGAAACCAATTGTTTCAGCACTTTTATTTTTTAAAAAAGCTTAGAACTCCCTAAAATGAAAATTTTAAAAGGAATAGCTATATTACTAAGCAGTATAAGCTAAGAACATATAATAGATGTCCTTCATTTTTCTCATTCAACTACAAGATACACACACACACATACACAGAGAGAGAGAGTATAAATCAGAAGTCGGTATGTGTACCCCAAAGACAATGCAAGTAACTTTTCTACTGAGCTTTACTTTATATTTCTAGTACATATGACTCCTAAAACCTTCCCTTATAACACATTGGGGAAAGAATAAGCATAAAGAAGTAGTCAAATATAAATATGTGATATCATCAGTGCATTGCAGATTTAGAGATCATCTAGTCATTATTCTTTATAGGTGAGGTACTGAGGAGGTCTAGGAACATCAAAGGACTTGAGAAAAGTTGCATAGGCAACAGTAACAAATAGAGTTAAGAATAAATGTCAGGAACCAGAAGAACATTGTCCTCTGAAAGTGAAACATTATGGAACTATCCAAAATAATGGACTTTACTACTAATAGCAATTCAATAATCCAGGACATTTCTGAAGGTGTAATATTTATTGTGAAAATGGGTGGGATTGGAAAACAGGGGATATGGAAGGTTTTATAGCAGGGAATGGAGGAGTTGAAGGGAGAGAGGGAATATGACTGCTGATGAGGTAAAAGGAGAGAGATGCCCCCTGCCGAGAGGCTATTTTTGAAAAATGGAGTTCCGGAGAAATGGGCCACTTATGATAGCCTGAGGGGATGTCTTCTCTATGGATTGATGCTGAAGATGCCCCAGAGCAGGTAAGCATGGATCCTTCTGAGGGACAAGCCTCCCCCCAGACCAAGGTTACTCAGCAGGGGTCCAATAAGGATCGTTTCTAGTTGAAGGGGTGTCCTGAGGTCCAGCTCCCTCTATGTCCCCTGAAATGTTAGTCCTCTTATCTGACTGTGATAATCAAATAAAGATAAATTTTGATAACAAGTTTGGATTGGGGAGGTATCAGGGAAGAAGGGTTTCCCTAGATGAGGTTCTGACCTTCAGAGCTGGTTGGGCCTGTCTCTTTGGGCTGACACCCCTAAAGAACAGCCTTACAGTTCAAACTGCTTCCCTTAAGTCCTTTTGTCAATGACATGATCACAGGAATCCAGGGAGAGCACAGTTGGGAAAATCAGGAAAATAGAGGCACTTCTATCCTGAGACTGGGAGAGAGCCCCTCCTGGTCTAGGGCCAGGAAGGAAGTACTCCTCACAAGACCAACAGCCACTCCCAGTTGTTCCTTCCCCCACCAACTGTCAGTCTTGTCAACATCTTCTCTCTAACATTCCACCTGCTGTTGGTTCCAACTCAGTGGCAGAAAGTCCAGAACTTGACAAAGTTTTCCTTTCCACAAAGGACTTATGAGAAACAATGCTATCCACATTGAAAGAAAAAACCATGGGAGTAGAAAAGCAAAAGAAAAACTTATGAATTATCACTGATCACATGGATATATGATTTGGGGTTTGGGGTTCTATGGTAAAAATGAATAATATGGAAATAGGTATTAAGTGACAAAATGTATATGACTCAGTGGAATTGCTTATCTGCTCTGGGATGGGGGAGGGGAGAGAGGAGGGAAAGAAAATAAATCATGTAAACATGGAAAAAATATTTTTAAAAATAAAATAAAATAAAAAAGAATAGATGTCAGGTCCTATAATTCCCGGTTCAACCCTTAAACAGGTATTTGACAACCCCAAAAAATTCATTTTTCCAGGAGAGATCTGTTTTAATGAAGATCATTAAGCTTTATAAAAGAAATTGCAAAAAGGAGCCTTTGGAAATATAACTAAAGCATAACATTTAATTTGAATATATAATATATATATGTATATATATATATATATATAAAACATAGATTTTGGATCTATTCTCCCAATACCCACTCAAATTGGCAGCCTAGATCCACAAAGGAAGATTACTGTGATTGCCCTCAGGCTTGCAGGAGAAACACTGAGGGGCAAATAGTTCTCATTCTAATCCTTTAGCTCAGGAGCACCTAATAGTGAACTTCTCCTTATGATTTATCAGTTGATATTAATTAGTCAGTTAGCCCATTTAAACCCCTTTCTGAGTATTTACTAAGAACAGTTGGTACAAAATATCTTCCTCCCTTCCCTGGTAAGTAATCTATAACAAACTTCTCCCATCAATACATATAGAATGAAGGGGGGAATGGGCTCAGATTTTGAGAATGGATGTGACCAAGGGGAAACTCACAGCTCTTTTTTATTGAGTCCTTTTCGTCATCATTATATGGTACTTGTAAAGTTCTCCTTAGGCTTTTCTGCTGAGCTCCTTATAAAGTGTTGTTTCATTTTCTTAGGAGATCTTGTTGGTCTTTGGCTCCCCAATATAAATATCATATTAGCTATTCAAAGTCCCTGCCATTGTCATGACTAGAATGCCAATGGGTGAGCCAAATTCTCCATTCTCTTAAATTCACAAGAGCCTTCTTCAGCCAAATTGCTCATCTCAAAGGTTTAGCCACATTTCTTTATGTAGAATCTTAAATGGCAAATTAAAGAGATATTTGAGTAGGGAGATCTTAATCTGGGGTCCATGAATCTAGATAGGAAAAATATATATTTTATTTCATTATATCTGATTTCCTTTAATCTGGTATATTTTATTTATTTAAAAGTACTATTTTGAGAAATGGGCCAAAAATTTCATCAAACTGACAAAGAAATCTATTACAAAAGAAAAAAAAAAACCAAAATCCCAAGGACCTCTATCATAGATACAATAGGAGGCCATTGAGGGTTTTTTTTTTTCAAGAAAAGGAATGACAAGGTCAAACCCATGACTTAGCAGGATTATTTTGGCTGTTGAATCAGAGAGACAAGATACTTGAAGGAATGAAACATATTGAGTATATTATCAAAATTAAAAAGAAGAGTGTATTGCAAGGGAGAGCAAAAACAGAGAAAGAAAATTATAGACCAATTTCCCTGCTGAAAATCAATGTGAATTTTTAAAATTTATTTATTTTGAATATTTTCCATGATTCATGTTCTTTCCCTCTCTTCTTCCCTCCCCCATCCCTGAGCAAACAAGAAATTCTATTGGGTTATATATGTGTCATTGTTCAAAACCCATTTCCATATTATTAATATTTATAGTAGAATAATCATTTAAAGTCAAAACCCCCAATCATATACCCATAAAATCCCATGATCAATTGTATATTTTTCTTCTGTGTTTCTACTCCCACAATTCTTTCTCTGGATGTGGATAGCATTCTTTCTCAAAAGTCCCTCTAGATTGTCCTGGATCGTTGCAATGCAAAATTTTTAAATAAAATGCTTTCAAAGAAATTAAAACAATATATCACACATATCACATACACTATGACCACCTGGGATTTATACCAGGAATGCAGAACTGGTTTAACATTAGGAAAACTAGAAGCATAATTCAACTATTCTAGATAACAGTTTGAAATTATTCCCAAAGGACTATAAAACTGTGTATACCTTTTGACACAGAAATATCACTATAACATCTGTATTGACCACATCAATAAGAAAAATGACAAATATTATATGATTATGTAAATTGATGCAGAAATAACTTTTGACAAAATACAATACCCATTCCTATTTAAAATATCAGAAAGCATAGGTAGTATGTAGTCTTTCTTAAAATGAGAAATAGTCTCTATCTAGAGCTAAAAGCAAGAATTATCTGTAACATAAATAAACTTTTTTAGTTCCCAGTAAGATTAGAGGTGAAGTCAGGATGTCTATTATTACCACTATTATTCAATATTTTATTAGAAATGCTAACTGAAGCAATATGACAAGAAAAAGAAATTGAAGGAATAAAAACAGGCAATGAGGAAATAAAACTATCACTCTTTGCAGTTTATATGATGGTATACTTGGAGAACCCTAGAAAATCAACAACAACAAAAAAGTAGCAGAAAATCTAATGACTTTAGTAAAGTAGCAAGACAAAAAATAATTTCTATACACTACCAACAAAATCCAGCAAGAACTATAAAGAGAAATGCCACTTAAAATAAAAGCAGACAACATAAAATGCATCAGAGTCTATCTGCCTAGACAAACCTGTGAACTATATGAATCAAATTGCAAAACACTTCATACAAATAAAGACAAGGCTAAACAATTGGAGAAATATTAACTATTCATGGATAGGTTATGAAAATACAACAAAAATAATGATTCTACCTAATTTATTTATTCAGTGATATGCCAATTAAACTACCACAGAATTATTTTATGAAGCAAGAAAAATGAATATAAAATTCATCTAGTTGAACAAAAGATCAAGATTATCAAAGGAACCAATTAAAAAAAAAAGAAACATGAAGGAAGGTGGTCTGGGAGATTTGAAACTGTTAAGTGGTAATTGTGAAAATAATCTGGTACTAGTTAAGAAATAAAGTGACAAATCAGTGGGATAGATTTGGTACTTAATATACAGTAGTAAATAACCATAATAGTCTAGTGTTTGATAAATTTAAAGCTACAAACTTTAGGCTAAAACCTCAGTATTTGACCAAAATCATAGGAAAACTAGAAAACAACTTGCCAGAAACTAGTCATAGACCAACATCTCACACTGTATCCCAAAATAAGATCAAAATGGATAAACAATTTAGACGTAAAGGACAATATCATGAGTTCACATTATAAACGATATATTGCTTGTAGTGGGGAGAGGAGTAAGAGTGAGACAAAGAATTTGGAACTCAAAATGTTTTTAAATGAATTTTGTTTAAAAATTGTTAATGTAATAGATATATTAAATGAAATGAAAATACATTCATATTGTATTATCAGTGAGCATATTACAATACTTCAAAGGAGTAAAAATGAGGGCCCAGACTAGAGTAATGACTGTATTAACAGAGAAAAGTGGATTAAATGAAAATGATATTGTGGAAATAGAACTGAATATACTTGATAACCAGTTAGATGTGAAGACATAAGGAAAATGGAAGAACCAAAAATGACCCCAAAGTGACAGATATAAGTTGACAAGAAAAATGTTAATACCTTAAAGAGAAATTGGAAAGTTTGGAGAAAAAGTTTTAGGAAGGAAGATGATTAATTCTGTTTTAGACATTTTGAAATTGAATAGAGATACACAAAAAAAGAAGTTGCTGAAGCAGGACAAGAATTCAAAGTAGACTGCTTAATGAACATAGATGCAAAAATCTTAAATAGGAGACTAGCAAAAAGATTCCAGCAAGTCATCACGAGAGTTATTCACTATGATCAGGTGGGATTTATATTAGGAATGCAAGGATGGTTCAGTATTAGGAAAACCATCAACATAATTAACCATATCAACAAGCAAACCAACAAAAATCACATGATTATTTCAATAGACGCAGAAAAAGCCTTTGATGAAATACAACACTCATTCCTATTGAAAACACTAGAAAGTATAGGAATGGAAGGGTCTTTCCAAAAAGTAATAAATAGTATCTATCTAAAACCATCAGCCAACATCATCTGCAATGGGGATAAACTAGAAGCCTTCCCAATAAGATCAGGAGTGAAACAAGGATGCCCATTATCACCTCTATTATTTAACATTGTACTAGAAACACTAGCAGTAGCAATTAGAGAAGAAAAAGAAATTGAAGGTATTAAAATTGGCAACGAGGAGACCAAGCTGTCACTCTTTGCTGATGATATGATGATCTACTTAAAGAATCCTAGAGAATCAACTAAAAAGCTAGTGGAAAAAATCAACTTTAACAAAGTTTCAGGATACAAAATAAACCCACATAAGTCATCAGCATTTCTATATATCTCTAACACATCTCAGCAGCAAGAATTAGAAGGAGAAATTCCATTTAAAATCACCCGAGACAATATAAAATATTTAGGAATCTATATGCCAAGACAAACCCAGGAACTATGTGAACATATCTACAAAACACTTTCCACACAATTAAAACTAGATCTAAACAATTGGAAAAACATTAACTTCTCATAGGTAGGATGAGCTGACATAATAAAAATTACCATCCTACCCAAACTTATTTACTTGTTTAGTGCCATACCCATTGAACTATCAAAAAACTTTTTTACTGAATTAGAAAAAAACATAACTAAGTTCATTTGGAAGAACAAAAGATCAAGGATATCCAGGGACACCATGAAAAGAAAATGCAAAGGAAGGGGGCCTTGCAGTACCAGATCTCAGACTATACTATAAAGTAGTGGTAGTCAAAACAATTTGGTACTGGCTAAGAGAAAGGAGGATCAGTGGAATAGACTTGGGGTAAGTGACCTCAGCAAGACAGTCTATGATAAACCCAAAGATCCCAGCTTTTGGAACAAAGATCCACTATTTGATAAAAACTGCTGAAAAAATGAGAAGACAGTGTGGGAGAGATCAGGTTTGGATCAACATCTCACACCCTACACCAAGATGAAATCAGAATGGGTGAATGACTTGAACATAAAGAGGGAAACTATAAGTAAATTAGGTGAACACAGAATAGTATACATGTCAGACCTTTGGGAAAGGAAAGATTTTAAAACCAAGCAAGAGTTAGAAAAAATTACAAAAAATCAAGCCATTCTCCAATTGACAAATGGGCAAGGGACATGAACAGGCAGTTCTCAGCCAAAGAAATCAAAAGTATTAACAAGCACATGAAGAAGTGTTCTACATCTCTTATAATCAGAGAGATGCAAATCAAAACAACTCTGAGGTATCACCTCACACCTAGCAGATTGGCTAACATGACAGCTATACAAAGTAATGAATGCTGGAGGGGATGTGGCAAAGTGGGGACATTAATTCATTGCTGGTGGAGTTGTGAATTGATCCAACCATTCTGGAGGGCAATTTGGAACTATGTCCAAAGGGTGATAAAAGATTGTTTGCCCTTTGATCCAGCCATAGCACTGCTGGGCTTGTACCCCAAAGAGATAATGGACAAAAAGACTTGTACAAGAATATTCATAGCTGCGCTCTTTGTGGTGGCCAAAAATTGGAAAATGAGGGGATGCCCATCAATTGGGGAATTGCTGAACAAATTGTGGTATATGTTGGTGATGGAATACTATTGTGCTAAAAAGAATAATAAAGTGGAGGAATTCCATGGAGACTGGAATAATCTCCAGGAAGTGATGCAGAGCGAAAGGAGCAGAACCAGGAGAACATTGTACACAGAAACAAATATATTGTGGTACAGTCGAATGTAATGGACTTCACCATTAGTGGCAAGGCAGTGATCCTGAACAACCTGGAGGGATCTATGAGAAAGAACACTATCTACATTCAGAGGAAACACTGTGGGGGCAGAAACACAGAAGCAAAACAACTGCTTGATTACATGGGTTGAGGGGAATATGATTGGGGATATAGACTAAATGATCATCCTAGTTCAAACATCAACAACATGAAAATAGGTTCTGGTCAAAGTCACATGAAATACCCAATGAAATTGTGTGTTGGCAATGAGAAGGGTGAGGGGAGGGGAGGGAGGGATAGAATGTGATTTTTGTAACCAAGGAAATAATGTGTAAAATTGACCAAATTAAAAAAAAAAGAATTCAAAGTAGAATTTAAGGCTGGATATTTAATTTGAGGTTGTCTATGTAGCATTACTAATTGAATCATTGGGGGCAAATAAGAAAGCCAAGGGGGAAAATATAGAGGGAAAAGAAAGACCTGGACAGTTTTGGAAGATGCTAGGTCATAGAAGTGGATGTCTCACAATTCATCAAATATAGAAAAACAAGAAGATCCAATTCCAAAGTCAAACTATACACAGATAATAACTGATCTTAGGCATTTAGCCTGCAGAAAAATTTCACCTATCTGTAAAATATGATTTGAGACAAATCATACTACTAGTGCTGCTATTAAAGCAAAAAGCACAAACAGGTAGCAAGTTTCAACAAGTCTAAAAGTCATAGTTTCCATAATGCCATACTCCATCTTTTCATTCATTCTCCTTCCTCTTGCATATTACAAGCAACCAATTTTCTCCTCTATATTTTATTTTAATCTTTTTGATTTTTTTGCATGTCTTCAGAAAATGAGTGGTTATCATTTTCTACTAGCAAATTGTGGAGACATTTGAAAATTATATCCACTCCGATTTTGTGATAGGTAGTAAATTTCCAATTTCAAGTTTACTGTCTATATACTCCTGTGGCAAATGTTTTGCCCATAATAAAGGACCTTTACAACTAACTGTTCATGCATTAGAAAACAAAGAAATGTACCAATTCAAGAAGTGTATTTGTTCCATTTAATAGTAGTGATAGGATTATAGATTTGAATCTAGAAGAGGCCTTAGAGGCTGTTGAATACAACTCCTTCTTTGTACAGATGAGGTAATAGAGGCCAAAAGAAGTTAAGTGAATTACCCAGGATCACAGAGCTAAAGGAAGAGGGAAGCTCAGCATTCCTGATCCTAAGGCACCATCCACTGGGCTACCTTACTGCCTAAAAAAGGTTGAGGCTCTTAGACCAAGACTACAGAACTCATCAAATTCAATTAAGAACAAACTTTTATTAAGGGCCTGCTATGTTCAAGACACTAGAAGATTTTGTAATATTGAAAAATTTATATTATACCAAATGTAATATGCTAAATGTAATATTTAGAAATTTGTTTGGAATTATAATATTAGTAAAAAATTGGTGTGGCCACCATTTATAAAATAACTAACCCTTAAATCACAAAGATGATAGTAGCTTTTAACAATTAAATTTTAATATAAATATAGTCTAAGAAAGAAATAAAGAGGGAAAGAAATAAAAACAATATGTCCTAGCCTACCAGCTCACAAGTGTCTTTCCCCTGAGCCATCAATCTCCAGAGAAAAAAGACCCAGTCTCCTTACAATCTTATTTTTATAGTCCTCCTTCTCCACATCATGTCCTTTCCCTCTGAGTTGGTCTACCACATCTCAGGAACCAATCAAAGTCTCTCTGACCAGTACCTGTGACCCCTAGTTCCTGGTCACTAATGGACTAGCTCAGAGGAGCAGAAAGTTCAAGATCCTGGGAGGAAGGGGTTCCCTTTATATGATTTTAAGAATAGAATTTGACCTGCACCTGTGATTTTATTGTTATTCAGAACTCACAGAGGAGGAACTTCATTCTTTCAATATAGATCAATCTCTTTTCTGTAGTGTATAATCTTAAAAGTGATGCCTAGAGCACTGAGAGATTAAGTGAACAACTCAGGGTTGTATAAAAAATATATATTAGAAGCAGAACTTGTGCCCAAGTGTTCCTGACTTCAAGACAGGTTTCTCTATCTGCTATGCTACCCTCAATTCTTTTAGAGGCTTTACCCTTCCAATGACTTTATGGAAATGATTCCTCATGCCTGGAAATCATTGCTTCCTTGCTTCTGCTTCTTGGAATTCCAAATTTCCTTTAAGACATAGCTCAGCTGCTTTCTCCACACAATGCCCATCTTGAACTCCTGTAAATGCTCTTTCCTTTTTAATACTTTGGTATTATTTTGTACAGACTTTGAATTCCATTTCTGTGTACATATCATCCTATCTTCTCATCTTCACTTCCCCATAGAATATAATCTTCCTGAGAAAACATTTCATTTTTGCCTTTCAGTCCTCAATGCCTCATCTTGTACTTTATACCTATTAAGTGCTTATCAGTGTTGTTGAATTTGGATTTTAATTCTACTGGTGCCATTCTTATCCAACTGACACTGGAGCTGTCAGGCTTCTTTTTTTTATCCAGTAATGTTTTATTTTTCCCACACATATAGAAACAATTCTTGGCATTTATTTTCTATCATTTTGAGTTCCACATTCTCTGCCCCTCCTCCCTGAGATGACAAGCAATTTTATATTGGTTATATATGTGTTATCATGCAAAATTTTTCTATGTTCCTCATGTTGTGAAGGAAGAAATTTTTTTTAAAGCCATGAAGAAAAGAAAGTGAAGAATGGTCTACTTTGATCTACATTCAGAGTCCATCAGTTCTCTCTCTAGAGATGGACACTGTTCACCAAAAGCCCTTTTGTATTGTCTCAGATCATCATTTTGCTGATGTTAAGTCTTTCTCAGTTGCATATTGTAGATGGAGAGTCAACCTTGGCATTAGGAATGAGGAAGACTTCAATTCAAATTCTGCTTCTGACACATACTAGCTTGTTAACCATGATCAAATCACTCAACCTCTGAGGGCCCTATGCATCTCTCTAAAATTATCATTGGGGGGGGGGGGGGCAGATGAGAAACTCAGTAGACTGAGAGCCAGGCCTAGAGATGGGAGGTCCTAGGTTCAAATCTGGCCTCCGACACTTCCCAGCTGTGTGACCCTGGGCAAGTCACTTAACCCCCATTACCTAGTCCTTACCACTCTTCTGCCTTGGAACCAATACACAGTATTAATTCAATGATGAAAGGCAAGGGTTTAAAAAAATAAATAAAATTATAATTTTTATTTTTCCGGATTATATGCCAATACAATTTTAATAATCATTTTCTGACATTTTGCAATCCATGTTATCTCCCTCCCTACCATTCCATCCTCCTCCCCAAGATAGAAAATGTAAGAGTGAAAATTAAGAAACTGGCTGTAAATTAATGTTTATTAAATCAAAAACAGTAGGAGGGAAAGATGGAAAAATAGGATAAAGATATATATTTGTCCTTCCTTATTGCTTCACTTAGCTTGTCATGAGGGCCTCCTAGTCACACTCACAGGGAAGACTAGTCAGCTCAAAAGCACAGAAGCGAAGAGGGCAAAAATCTGCTCTTGCCTCAGTTTATCAAACCTTGTCTCCACCCACTAACTCTCACATGTCATGTCTTGGGAGCCACCTATGGCTTTCTACTTTGCCTGAGCTGGTGATGGTGGGGCATTCCAGGGGAAATCGCCCTGCCCTCTGTCTCCAGATATCTTGACTCCCCATTGCTGCCCCATTCTACTCTTGTGAACCATCTCCCACAGTCCTCCCTTCTGGGCCAAATTCAAACTCACACCAGGTGCACGGAATCGAAAGCGGGAAGGATAAATTTCCGTTGCACACAGGTAATATAATATAGGCTGTACATGTGTGTTGTCATACAATCCAAATTTCCATGTTTTTCATGTTGTGAAATCTAAAACGTATAAACTGTAGGCAGTTGCCATTCGCACAAGCCTTCCCTCCACTTTAACTGATTAAATTACAAGTCTGAACAAAAAAAGTTGAACTTAACAAAAAAAGGTACTTGAAAGCATTAAAAATATCGATTTCTTTCCTAAAAATAAATCTGATAATTTACATTTTTTACTAAAGCTTACATGGAAGGCTTTATTTTGTAAAATAGTGGAAATCTAGCTCGATTTCATTCAACAATGATTTTTAAATAGAAATTGTAAATGCAAGCCAAAAAGATAAACCTCTCCATACAGACTATCTTTAACCACAGAACCAAGAAATTTATATTAGTCTCTCTCTTCCTCCCTTCTCTATAGATGGGAGAATCTAAAGCTATCAAAGAAATATAGTTCAAATTCCTGTTCTGATAGATGGTTGAGTAATGCAGGTCACTCCTCCACTTGGGCAACTGAAACTAGTAAAAGAAACACAAGGGAAAACAACCTGCCACCATCTCAACCTCACATCCAATTGAAAGGAAATTGTTTCTATTGAAATAATGCCTGAGAATTATGCATTTCTCTCCCAAATAAAATATATATTTATTCTTTCCTATAGTCTCAAGGTTAATTCATCCATGAATAGTTAGATGGGTCATATATCCTACTCCTAAACTTTTCTAAATGAGTCCACAAACATTTATTAGGCTCCTGCCATGTCCCAGAAACTCTTCTAAGTGCTGGGAATACAAAGCAAAAGCAAAATAGCCACCATCCTCATGGAGCTGAAAATCTAATTAATGGGGGAGAGACATGAATATATTTAGGAATATACAGAATACATACAGAATAAATACAGTGATGTGGGGAGGGAAAGTCCAAGTAGATATGAGGGGCTAATGAGGAAAAGCTTCATGAAGAAGGTGGCATGAGCCAAGGTTTGAGAGAAATCAAGGATTTCAAGACATGGAAATTAGTATATTACTACACTGCAAAGGCATGGAGAAAGGAGATGGAGTATTGTGCATGCAACAACAGCAAATAGATCCGTTTGATTGGACCATAGTGTGCATGGCGGGAGTAATGCTTCAGAAGACTGAAAAAGAAGGAAGGAGGACCAGTTTTTAAGAGATTTAAATGCCAAAGGGAATGTTTATATTTGATCCTCAAAGTAATAAGGAGCCACTGAAGTTTTTTGAGTGCAAGGGGTATGGGGAAAATAGACCTCCATTAAGTTCACTTTGGCATCTGCGTCAAGAATGGATTATAGAGGGGAGAGGCTTGGATCATGAAGACCCCAAACTGAAAGGGATCAAAAAATACATTAAATATTTACTTGAGTCCAAATTTATTTTTAAAAATCAAGCCATACACATAATTCTCTAAATGTACCATACTGCTTATAGTATCGTGCTATAAACTTTTAAATAAAAATTTAGCTTAATTCCATCTTAGTTTTCAGTGGTTTGTTTGTTTCTGATCCAGAGATATAATTTCATTACTGTGAGAAACTTCAAATGATGTAAGACAGCTCATCTGTTTTAGAAAGTTGCCTTTCTTAGAAAGTTGAAAGATTAAATAACTTGTCCATCATCCAATAGCCATTATGTTTCATAAGCAGGATTTGAACCCATTTCTTTCTGGCTCCAAGGATGATCCTTATCCATTATACCATTTAGTCTTTCTTTATTTTTATTGCATGAATAATAAATAGTAATAATAAAGCAATTCAGAAACTATTAATACTAATTCAATCACAATGTTAAATAGTTAAAGTGTCCTCCTTTCCTAGATTCATTACAGCTTTGGAGTGATTATGTTACTCTTTTCAAAACTAGCTTTCATCAGCTGGATTAAAGAGTTCTTCAGTTTCAAGAAACAAGATTTTGTTTCCACTAATGAACCACCTCATTAATGACAAATGGAACATGTTCCTTAAAATATGGTAACATCTCTCTCCCGTATTCCTTGAGTACAAGGCTCTGTAATGTATGTGCTGGTTGTCCAATTTAATATTAGGATATTTTTTGTTACTTTGAAGACTACTTCACAATGTTGCTGCCAGGTTTGGGATCCCAGGGGCATATCAGATCTCAGGGAGAGAGGAGGAAAGCTTCAGGGATTGCTTGGATTTCTCAATAAGCAATGTTTATTAAAAGAAATCTGTCATCTCTGGGTCTTGGATACCTTCAAAATAGATCTGTACCCCACTATACAAAACTAAAATTACCAGGGGACTGCCCCATCATTTGATTTTCAAACTTCGTGTGGAATTACATTAAATGATACTCCCTGAAGCTATCTTTCACACAAGCAAGCAAACTAGTCCCTCTCTCCTTTGGCTTTGTTTGTTAAGGAAGGATCCCCAAGACAATCAAGTATCTCATCTTGAGAGTGAGTCTCCAGGTACTGGGCTCTACCATAATGAAGTGTGTGCATGTTAGTCTGTAAGGGAGCAAGGAAGAAAGTTCCTGAAATAAGACCTTTGTATTTTAACAAAGAAGTATACAGGAAGGGGGTGGTGTTAATCATTTCCGTGTCTATTCAGAGGATTTAGAAGTTCTTATTTTGTGTCATGGCCCCCTTTAAAGTCTGGTGACATCTTTGGACCCTTTTATAGAATGTCTTTAAATGTATAAATAAAATATATAGCATTACAAAGGAAAGCAATAATGCTGAAATATAGTTAGCAAAATATTTTTTTAAAAAACAAATTCACAGACCCTCAGGTTAAGAACTTTTTGTGTAGTTTTATATTATCAAAGAATATTTATGAATTGAGGCTTATGGCCTTATAGGGCTTGTAGGAGTTTGGCTATCTCCCAAGTATTTCAGAAAACGTCATGGAAGAGATTCAATTCAATTCAGCAAGCATTTCTTAAATATTTACTATGTATTAGGAACTGACGCAGGCAGGCACTGTGTATACAACAACAAAGGCAAAATAGTCCCTTCCCATCCCCCTTCACATCCCCCAGGTAACTCACATTCTACAAAATAAAATAGCTTTTCTCAAAACCCAGGTTATCAATCAAATTCAGCCACTGAGAAAGAGTTTCCTAGGACACAATAAGAGATTTGATGATGAGGGTTAATCTAGTCCAACACTCAAGCAGTTTTAGAGTGTGCACATTTTAATAAGATGTGATGTAAATATCAGAGAAGCAGATGGCTGGTAAAATGCAAAAAAAAAAAAAACCCAACAACTATGATGGATGGAAGATGATTTATGAATACTGAACTCTGACCAAAAGCAAACACAGCTTGATTTGCAGTTTTCTACAGGTCTACTTGGACTATTCTAATACCAAGCAGATGATTTTATATCATGTCTTTTTTATTGTATTTTAAAAGAGCTTTGTAAAATAAAGCGTGACTCTCCACATTCTGTTGCATGCTATCATGCTAGTACTATCAAGATAAAGAAAGAACATTATCTCCTTCTTGATCATGCCAAGATTTTCTATGTTCCATGATTTAAGTCCTGCAAACAATCTATGATACCATGACTGCAGAAGTATTTAGAGGGTACCTTAATCACTTTGCTACACATTAATTCTATCCTACAGTCCATTCTGCCCCTCTTCCAAATTTAACCTATGATGATTTGTTTTGCAGCCTGGTCTTCTAGAGCCCCAGTTTTCACAGTAGGGCTTACTTAATCTCTACCAACAGATGGAGTATTTATCCTAGGATGTTATCCTTGGGAAAAATGTGTATCAGGAGCTGTGGGTATGTGATCCACCATAAATTAAGGTTTTCTCCATCTTATCCTGTTTGTACCTTGTAAGTGGTTCAAGTAAATGGGTCCTTTCCTTGGTTTTCTATGTATTCCCATCTGCAATTCAACAAATATGAAGTTCAACAAATGTCTATTAAATTTTTAAGTGCAAGGCACACAACTGAGTCAGCTCTCTGGTGTCATAATGCCTTTGTGGCCATCCAACTTATGTCTCCATCTCCTGCCTCCAGTCATCATCACCTTTTGAAGCCAGGCTACATTGCCCTGCCTCACAGGGTGCTGTTGTGGCTGCCAGACTTCCTGATATTAATTGCCTGTCTGGCTTTCAGTCTATTGATTACTACTGAGCACTAGCTTCTACTGGAAGCCTTCCTTGATCCTCCCTCCACCCCCAGATCCTAGAATTCTTTCATTCACTTTGTACATGTGCAGATTTCTCTCCTGTTATGATGTAAATTCCTTGAGTAGAATTTCATTTTTGCCTTTAGATTGACAATATTTAGTACCATAAAGTAAAAACTCAATAATGTTTATTGATTGATTACTAGATAGCTCTTTTCCTAGTCACTAGCTCCCAGACAGCATGTTTCACCACCTTGCCTGGACTTTATCCTATCACCTGCTTTCCGGATCTCCTCTAAAATGGATCCTAAGTCAGATCCCAGGTATACCAAACCATCCACCCTTTACTTCAACACTAAGTGCTTCCATGGGTCCACAGTTTCATAGATGTGTGTATTGTTATTGTTCAGTTATTTCAATTATGTCCAACTTTTGGGGATCCCATTTGGATCTTTTTTTTGGTAAAGGTACTGGAGTGGTTTGCTACTTCCTTCCCCAGATCATTTTATAGATGAGGAACTGAGGCAGAATTAAGTGACTTGCTCAGAATCAAACAGCTAGTAAATATCCAAAGCCAGATTTGAACCCAGGAAGATAAGTCTTCCTGACTCCCCGCCTAGAACTTTATCGGCTGAGCAATAAATGAACACTCCACTGATAAAAATAGAAATCTATTCATACCTTTTTATCCAATACAACTCTTGTCCACAGTTGCCTGTAAATCCTCTTTTGAGTATAAACCCAATGTGCTTAAAGCCATGCTGTATATGTACACATGCAAGCACTTGATCTGTCCTTTCAGTTGTTCATCCTTACCAAATTCCTGTTCCATTCATAAATATCTTGAAGGATATTTTTTTTATTTTACTCCTTCAAAATAGATCATCATTAGAAAAATAGTGCAGCCTACTGACAACCACCAAGCATTCTTACAGTTTGTTCACCCACAACTCTGGTTCTTTGAAGACTGAATTGTAAAACAATGTCAGTCAACAAGCACCATGGATTGCCATATTTCTCCATCTAGCCACATGATCAAGCAATTACAACTAAGGTTGATTCTGGACTCTTTTGGCTCTTTATTGTAGTAATTTCATCATGTCAATTAAGATTGTACATGAAATGGTGATAATTAACAACAAAATGTTTACTTTTTCCCCATTTTTAATATTTGAGGAATGAATGACTAGTTTTAAAAGGATCTGTTAAGAGTATTGCAATTATATGCATTATCCATTCATCTTTCATTTCTTCTAATTTAATTTGCTTTTTGACTTTTGCTCTGACTAGTCAACTATCTGATTGAACATAGATCTCTAATTCTATCACATCAATAACCAGTTGTTTCCTGTCTGGTAAGATTGTAATCAAACCCAGAGATGATTCAAATAGATCAGCAAAGACACTATTCTGGAAGGAACAAGTCCAGTCTAGAAGCAAAGTAATTCATTTATGCCTGACCTTCATGATGGGTATCTGGAGAGACAACGGGCATCCAAACTCTGTCATTCTGGGGTTGACTTTCCTTGATCACACATGTTTCTTCTAAATGTACCTCAGTACCATTTTAACTTAATTGTGTATATATCTTCTCCCAAACTGACTCTGTGAATTGGTAAGAGAGTGAACTCCAAGTTTTTTGAGAGAAAAGGTTATCTCATAACTTCTCTTCTTGCTATGATATTTGAATGAATACCTATGGGAAGCACAAACAGTAGCAGGGTTACTGCTAGAAATCAAAGTAAAAGTTATTCCTGTGGAGCCTCAACTTACAAGTGCAAGTCCAAGTCGAGGACTGAGCCCACAGGGAGTTTTGCACATGCATTAGACTTTAACATTTATTCCTGTGAAAATTAATATTATAAGATTTAATCCATTGTTCTAGACTATTGAGATCATTTACGTTCTTAACTCCACTATCCAGTGTTTGCTATTTCTCCTATTTTTGTGTTACCCTCAAATTTCAAAAGCATACTATCTATATAGTTTTTGATGAAAAAATAAATATCAAGAAGTCAAGGACTAATTCCTAGTATATTCCATTAGAGGGCATATTTATATCATTCATAAATATGTTAAATAGTACATACTCAAGAACAGATCCCTGGGGCCCCCTGTTAGAGAGATTCTTCCAAGATTCCATCAATTATTATTCTTTTATCAATCATTCATCCAGTAGTGAATTCATCTAAGATTATTATCTTCTAATTCATATTTTCTATCGTAACATAGGGAAAGTTCACAACAATCAGCAACCTAAGGATAAAATGGCTTGACTCCAGCAGCAACAAGTAGTTTGTCCAGGTTTCCAATATTTGATAGATTGAAAAATAACAGAGTTTTTCTTTATCCATTTTTAAATTATTAGTTTCTAAGCTGAACTATGATTTAATTACTTTAATCTGGAACCAAATAAAAGGGAGAAAGTATAAAAATCAACCCACAAAATATATTACTTCAAAATAGCCATGAGGGGGCATACCTTTAAACTGTGACCCAGAATACACTTTTTTTTTTGTTCTCAAAGTGATCAAAACCAGATAGAAAATAGTACTTCCTCAGAGCACTTGAGGAGACACATAAGACACTCTTGATAAGTTTACCATTTCCACTAATGATCCCACAGCTTTTCCCCTACACCCAAATCTGAGAAGAAAGTGAGAGAGAACATCTGGTTTCCCCAGCATCTCTCTACAAATCTCATAGCATCCGGATCTCAGTTCTCATCTCATATGGCACACATTATCCATGTTAACCTTCGGGAAATTCTTAGAGAAGTAAAAATAGTACTTTCTCTCGTTCTATCTCTAGTGCAGGGTAGGAATGCAAAAGAGCCCTAGAGGAGGAAGGGCTATTGGTTAGTGTAACCCCAATGGGGAAAACAGTTACCCAGACAACACCATTAGCAAAGCCCAAGTGTTGCAGCTGTTTGCTTGGCAGGGTATCAGCAGTGCTACTGACTCTGCAAATACTGCCAGTGATGTAAGGCTCCCGTCTTAAACAAACAGCTAGAGTGAAATGTGAGAAGGTGAAAAATATATGGCTGTAGCAAGATGTTTTTCCTTGTTTGGGGAACTGTATTCTTAGATGGTTATGTTATTCGTGGATCAATTTTTCCCCTAGGTCTTAGAAATGCTGCACATCTTTATAATCCTGTGCAAAACCAAGGAGTTGGCTTGCAAGTTAATTGAGCAAGGAGTATTACTCATGAGCTCAAAAGAACTCCTTATTCATAAAATTCTGTCTAGCAGCAACTTAAAGGAACCCCATTTTCACCCTTCTTCCTTGAAAAAAGGACTATACCTCGTCTGTCATAGGCACAACGAGAATCTACTCTGTTTGGGAAGATCTTCAGAGAAAGTCCACAACTTTCATCATAAACACATAAATGTATTCAAATAATTAACATTAAAGCCAGGCTTAAGGAAAATTATTACAAAATCAAATCTAAAAACTCAAAAACAGGATGTGATTATAAGGGGGCTGAAAGAAGAAAAATTAAGACTTGTTTGGAAGGGGGGAGAAAAGAAAGGAAATGGAAAAATAACTATGTTTAAAGCATGCAATATCTCATTTTGCTCTCACTTGAAAAAAGTAAACGGAAGAGTAAAAATGTACTAATCTCTTAATTGGCCCTTTCAGAGAAATCTTATTCTTGTTGCTCATTAAACAGATATTTTTTGAGCCCATATGCCTTCATAAATATGGGATCTGGACCACATTTCAGCTGTTTCACTCCTACTTGGATGTCATTCCAAAGTATTATCCCAAAATGTATCAGATAAGGCAGTCCTTAGATGAGCATTGTCTAGTTCTTTGAAATACTCTAACATATAGGAAAGGGGTTACTAGTCAAAGGAAATAAGTGAACCCTCTACCTATTTATGAAAAAAAAATAGGATCTGTAGTATAACAGGTAAATTGCTTAGTTTTCCCTTCACTCACCACTCCCAGATTCCAGATATTCTCTACTTGTAGAGTCAACTGGGTAAAGACAGCTGACTATTTCACATTTAAATTGCCAAAACATCTTAAGATTATGCTTCTATGTAAAGTAACTACATCTTCATCTCTTTTCTCTGTTGGAATGCAATTTCATCATCATACAGTGGCTACCAATTAGCTGCACCACAAATCCTCCTCAATGACACAGAGCAAAAGATAGAGAGGTCTAACCAGACACACTGAAAAAACAAAATGGATGAAAAACACATATGACCCAAATTATGATATGTGTGAATTTTAGTTTTTTATTTAAATCTGCTTAGTGTTTAGAAATTCTAGCAACCAGGAATGTATACACCCCCACTTAAGGATTAACTGTGAAGAGAAAGGCCTATGACTGACATGTGCTAGCAAGTGACAAATAAGAAACAACTGACAGACCCCTGGGCTGTCCTAAGTCAAGTTTAAGCTACCATTGGTACATGTGAGACACAGGAAGTGATGTAAAGAATGGTCTATATATTTCATGTGACTTCCTCTCTCTGGGGGTGCTTGCTGTGGCTCGTGCTCTTGCTCTCGCTAGTGTGGCTTGGAACATTGGTCTTTTTTCCACATTGGGAGCTCCCGTGGTGTGCTTGATGTCTTGGTGGTTTGGCGTTTGTGGCTTGCCGGTGAGGTGACTGGGAGAAGTTTTTAGTGTGCTTGGTGAGTGGTTTAGACTGATTCCTCTTTCCTTTACCTCCTAAAGCACTATCCTCCTAGGAGACCCCTCATCTTGGAGTAGGCCTCTTGGCTGGTAGCCGAGCTTGATTGAGAAGGGCCCTTGGCCTAGGCCTCTGAACTCCTGACTGACTCAGCCCGGGCTGGAGCAGTTTAAATTCTCTTTCCTCTCTCTCTCTCCTTCTTAATTTCTTCCCTATATTGTAATTAAACCACTATAAAAATCCCAAACTGACTTGAGTATTTTATTGGGATTGAATTAATCCCCGGTGATCACTAGTATAATATAGTCAGTCAATAAGCCCTAATTTTATCCCTAACATATGTAGGAATATGGACTGGCTACAAATTTAGTCCACTTAATGCATAAATCAGATCAGGACTACAAAAGAACAGTTAGCTGAGCCAAAAATTAGGTAAAAGAAGATGGAGCTGGATCACATTTGGGAAACTGTGCTTTATTTTCTATGTTCCCAAAATTGTTCACCACCACAAAAGTCTATCTCTTTAATACCAATATTCTCTCTATGATGCTTGATAGCGATAAATCATAGTTCCCAATAATCTCAAAAAAATCAAAATGACATATAAGCAAAATAATAATAGAAAGATAAAGTATAGGCATAGGCTATCACATCTTATCACTGAGAAATGATAAACAAGAAAATGTCAAGGATATGTGACAGGAAAAGGAGATGAGCCAGGGATGAAGTGAAAATTAGACAACACACGTATAGCTCAATATCTAAACTGGGGTTCTCAAAACTTAAAAATAATTAAAGGAATATCTTCAGCACAGTGGATATACTCTCTACTGAAGACTTATCAAATGACATGGATAAGAATTATATGAGATGAGGTGTGAAGGAGTTAGGGTTCTGCATGGATAAAGGAAGTATCCAAACCAATTACATGCAATCACTGATCCATCAAAGGATGAAGCTGCAGGGAGAAGACTTGATTTACTTCTCTGAACCACAAGTATGTGGCAGGCTTTGTGACTGAAAGGCCAAGAGTAAATATTAGCAGGCAAGGGCTGAGAACAAAGTCAGCTTAACGACACACTCAAAAGAACTGGGAGACCTTGTTTCTGTTTCCTTTCCACACTCCCTCCCTTTCACCACTCTCATGAGGACTACATATGTGTGCCAGTGTTTTGTCATACCTTTTTCATGAGAGTGCTGGATTGTAGTAAGAGGACCAGGTTTCAAAAGTAACAATTTCTTAATCTCCATAGCATTCATAGTAATCAGAGAAATTGGGTCCTCATGAGTATAGGTCCAGTTGTAATCAGAATGCAAGTGAAATACAGTTAGGCACCAGGCAAGTCCACAAAGTCAAAACAATAGGCAGTAAAAAAATTGAAATTTCTTTTTCATTTCAGGAACAGTAAAACTATAGATATAGAAATAGATCACAAGCACAAAAGAACACTGTAGCATGCCCCAGAGAACTAGAATTTAGACTAAAGTTTAAGCAAAGAGAAAAGAGGTAACCAAGAATTTTTCCTTCTAGGAAAATGCCTAAAATTATAGTCTGGGACAAATGATATTTGGGAGTGTGATAAAGCTTTGTTTTTCTTTTTCCAGTGGGGGAAAAACTGGTGGTGGGATGAGAAGGGGAGGGGAGGGGGGAAAAAAAGGTCATTGAAGTATTAGGTTTTGGGAAGGTTTTCTGTTTGTTTAGGAAAAGGGATCAGAAAGAATCAGACTGGTAGGACAGCTTTGAAAAATAAATGTTAAATGTATCATATGTTTAAAATAAAAGTTGGACATAGAGATCTTCCATGTCATGTGTATGGTGTATACAGAAATGCCCACTTTATTCTTGAATCTGCTAAGTTCAGAATTTTTAAAAAGGAGAAAGTGTGTGAGGAAACTCAGTTCATAGGTTCATAGTCTTAGAACCATAAGAGAGTTTAAAGATTGTCTAGTCCAACTCACTCATTTGGCAGATGAGGGAACCAAATGCTATGGAGATTAAGAAATTGTTACTTTTGAAACCTGGTCCTCTTACTACAATCCAGCACTCTCATGAAAAAGGTATGACAAAACACTGGCACACATATGTAGTCCTCATGAGAGTGGTGAAAGGGAGGGAGTGTGGAAAGGAAACAGAAACAAGTTCTGGACTTTCTGCCACTGTGTTTGAATAACCAACAGTGGGAATATCAAGAGAGAAGAAATTGTCAAGACTGACAGTTCGTGGGGGAAGGGGCAACTGGGAGTGGCAGTTGGATCTTGTGACTAGTACTTCCTTCCTGCCGGGCTTTCTTCCTTCCTGGTATGTTGGAGGTGGGAAGAGCTCATTCTGCCCAGTCTGAAGAGGAGTGCTTCTACTTGGTTCAGCCCGAAGACACAGGCCCAATCAGCTCTTAAAGTTAGAACTTTCCTTGGTTGCTTGCTGTCTACTGCTAAGTTTCTGAATTTGACAAAACTAACACAGATATAGAGCAGATGGCCGTGGGAGAAACCCTCCACCAGCCTGTGAGGCTAGGCCTCAGCTCCAAGCTGAGGAAGACTCCAACCTTACTTAGGAACATTCCTAGTCCCTCTTTCCTGATACCCCTCCAATCCAAACTGGTTATTAAACTTCATCTTATTTGAATTCACAGTCAGATAAGTGGACTATCTTTTCTGGGACATAGAGGGATCTGAACATCAGTTCAGTCATTCAACAACAAACAGTCCTTATCGGATGCCTGCTTCTGCCTCTCAGCAGGGGGCATATCTCTCCTTTGCCTCACCGAGCAATATTCCCTCTCTCCCCTCAACTCCTCCATACCCTGCTACAAACCTTCCTTATCCCCTGTTCTTCATATCCTCCCCATCTTTTCCCAATAAATATTACAGGTTTGGCAAAGGAGATGCTCACTCCAGTTTGCCATCTGGTAGATTCTTACTTTAATTTATTACTCTTTCAATCTTTGTGCTTTATAAATTCTATTTTTTCCACAGTGCTGAAGGACTCCAAGTACTTCACCCTCAAATTGTGGTTCTGGTAAAGAGGATAGATACTCTGAAAATCATTGTACATATGCTATAGCAATTCCTTAAACATCAAGCAAGGATAGCATTATATGATTTAAAAAATCTTAAGGGGTCTCTAATTCAATCCCTTTCTAGTGAAGAAGCAAAGCATTTTCAAAGTGTTTTGACATAATAATATATCAGTCTATCAAACCTGTCCCACTCTACCCCTCTGGTTTAGTTTTTTTTCACTTGGAAAGTGTTTTGTTATTGTTGTTGTTGTTTGATTTGAGGGTCTTTTTGTTGTTGTTCATCAATTTTCTAGTCTTCAGGGAGAGATAAAGAGAAAGGTTTGGAGGAAGAAAAAAAGATGTATTTCCAAGGCTTTGTATGAAGTTAGGTGTGTCAGATATCAAGTCAAGAGAATGTCACTACAACTGAGAGAAATATACTTAACCTCACATGTAAAAAAGAAGTGTTTGTGTCACATCTGCATTTCTTGATTAATAATAATAATAATAATAATTAACACTTATATAGCACTTGCTATGTGCTAGGCACTATGCTAAACACTTTACAATTATCTCATTTGATACTCCCAATAATCCTGGCAAGTAGGTGCTATTATTATCCCTATTTTACAGAGGAGGAAAATGAAATAAACAGAAATTAAATGACTTGCCCAGTCACACACATATCCAAGGCTACACCAAAACTCAGGTCTTCCTGACTCCAGGTCCACCCATTATACAATCCAGTTGCTCCTCCAGTAACTCTTTTTGCCCTAGAATAATCACTACTCCATCATATAGAAGCAGAAACCATTTTAAATAAAAAATAAAGAATCCCTTAAATGCTAAATCTGATGGTCTTTTCTTGACCTCTACAACAATTGACACTATTGATTACCTTTTCTACCTGAATTCTTTCCTCTATATTTTTTCATGGCACAGCTCTCTCTTGGTATGGTTCATATATATTTGCCCATTCCTCATTCTCCTTTACTGAAACATAATTTTTATCTTGCCCTCTTAGTGGAGTGGGAGTGGAGTGGGGAAGAGGAATAGCCAAATCTATATCCTGGGCCTTCTTTCTTCTCTTTCTACTCTCTTAGTGACATCATCAACTCCCATGGGTTTAATTATAACCTCTGTGTATCTTATTTACAGTTCTATATATCCAATCCCAGTTCTCTTTAAGCTCAAGTCCCAAATCCACCACTTCTAATTGTATATTTTGAACTGAAAGTCCTGTAAGCATCTCAAACTCAGCATGTCCAAAAGAGAAATCATTGTTTTCCACCACAAACTAATCCCTCTCTTAAACCTTCCATTACTCTCAGCAAACTACCATCTTTCCAGTTGCCCAGGTTCACAACCTTGAAGTCATCTTCACCTTAATTTATCCCATACATCCAATGGTTGTGCCAAATCCTGTTTTTCTACCACTAAAGCATCTCTCCTATGTGTCTCCCTTTTTTTTCACATAACTACCACCCTAGTTCAGACCTCTATTACCTCTTTCCTGGACAAATGAAATAGCCTCCTACTTATTCTCTCAGACTGATTTCTTCACACTACAAACCACCCTTCAACAGCAGCCAAAAATACAAGTTTTACCATGTCACCTCTAGTGAGAAGCCCCTTTGGCTCCATATTACCAAGGATAAAATATAAACTTCAGGCAAAAGTCTTCACAATCTGTTCTTTTTCTATCTTTCTAGACTTATTATATGTTACTTTGCTCTATACACTCTTATCTCCTATTGCCATGCTGTTTTTGGTTTTTTGTTGTCTTTCATGCTCAAAGAGGACAAAAATGGCATCACTATGTCAGAGATCAATTTACAATATGTCCAGCCATAGTTGATCTGACCAGTGTGAGCTTGGAAGGCTTTACCAAAGGTCAGCCACAAATAGCCTGTATGAACATTTGGGATGGAGATGTTTCTAAATTTGTGCATCTCACATTTTTTAAGCTGTGACAATTCTGCTTTGTTCATAGAATACAGCACCATCTTTGATATGGTTGCACCATGCTAGACAGTCCTGTGCCAGTGTCTTCAATGTCTGACAATCGATACCAAAGTTCTTCAGAAAAATCCTTAGTGTCCTTGGATTACTTCTTCTGACTCACTCCCTGTGATGGCTTGCCTTGAATGTGTTCTCTATAAAATAGTATTTTAAGCAAATGTGTGTTTGGCATTTGAATAATATGGCTAGCCCATTGGAGTTGCATTCTCTATAGGTAGAGTGTGAATATGTGGAAGTTCAGCTCAAGAAAGGTCCTGTGTCTAGTACCTTTTGTGGCTAGGTGATCTTCAGAGTCTTCCTAAGACAATTCAAATGGAAATGACTCCATTTTCTGCCACGGGGCTGATATAATGTCCAGGTTTCATAAGCATACAACAAAGAGGTCAGCACAACAGCTCTGGTAGACTTTCAGTTTAGTAGGCAGCCTAATATCTCTTCTTTCTCACATTTTCCTTCAGGGCCTCCCAAACACTGAGCTAGCTCTAGCAATGAATTTATCAACCTCATCATCTATGTGTACATCCCTGGAAAATATACTGCCAAGGAAAGTGAATTTATCCACAGCATTCAAATTTTCTCCATTTGCTGTAACTGACCATTTCACATATGGATGGCACAGTGCTATCTGGTGCAGAACCTCTGTTTTTTTGTACTGTACTGTCAGGCCAAAATTAGTACAAGTGGCAGAGAATCAGAGAATCAATCCATGCTCTGTTACAGCTCAAACTCAGAGGCTGTATTGAGTGTATAATCATCTGTGAACAGAAAGTTGTGCACCATCTCTCCCTCTAGTTTAGTCTTGGCCATGCTGTTGTGCTGGGTGCCTCATTTTCGTAATGCTCTCCTTCATCTCTATTTCATAGAATCTCTAGCATCCTTCAAAACTCAGCTTAAAACCACCTTCAGCCATAGGTCATTCTAGTTCCCCAAACTGCTAGGGCCTTCTCCAGGTTGCCTTCCATCAACTCTGTAAGTATCTTGTATTTACTTACTCATAAGCATGCCATTTCATCTCTAGTAAGTCCATGTCTTGAGGACAGGGCTTTTTGTGTTTTTCTTTGGGTCCGTAATTCCTAATACAGTATTTGAAATGTTTTGTTGTTTAGTCATTTAATTATTTCTGACTCTTCATGACCCCACAGACCATACCTTCCAACTATGTTAATAAAATAAAAGCCAGATGATCAATTGAAACCCCCCCCCATTTGTCCCAGTTCCCATTCTTTTTCTATTTTAACTTTCTGCAAATGTTATTTGAATTGCAGTGTGGTAATCTAATCTGTTTCCAAATAAACAAACCACAGAAATTTGTCATATTTTTTCTTATGGTTGCAAAGTAATAATGATAGCAATTAGCAAAGGCTTATTTTCATCAAATCCCTCTGAAAATTCATCAGATTCAACATCTAGTACAACCATCCACCACTACCATGTAACATTAATAGATTTGTATAGACCTTCATTTTACTAGTGATTTGTTTCAAAAATATGCCTTCCTGCCCCTACTTTAAAATTATATGAATGATGCAATATCCATTTTAAAGACATCCATTAGCATCTAGTGTAATTTATTTCAATCAAGCATAATAGTAGTTTAATGAGAAATTGGTGTAAGCTAGACAGTTCATATAACTGTCCCAATTAAATTAAACACGACACTGCAGAGCCTACTTGGAAGAGTGACAGGAAGAATGTTTTGTATCTTCTACATGATATTCAAAGTATTTTACAAGAATTCAAAGAGGTACACATGAAAAAATGCAGACAGCAAAAATATTCAAATAGCTCTTTATAACCAACCCACTAGAGGGAAAAGAAAACTTTGTAAGACTATTTTATCTCAGATTTGAAGTGTCCATGCAACTTACTAGGTCCATCTCCCCTAACCAACAAGGCTCTAGTTTTACTTACTCCTCCAGTTACGGAGTGATACTGGCAATAGTCAACTTCTCCTCCATGAAATAAACTATTAAGGCATTTAGTCATCTTTTGAGTAGCCATTACTAAGTTCTACAGCTCAGGAATTTAACCTACAAAGTAATCACAGAGAATAAAAACATTTATTTTTGAATACCATTAGTTCCTGATCTGTTCTCATAAAAGGAAATAAGGCAGCCAGGGATTCAAGGTCTAGTCTCAGGCTTCCATGGATCAGCATATGGCCCCCAATGCCATGTGCTTCTGCTATAAGTCACCATAAGACACTGGGGCAGCAGGGGGAAAAATTCAATCTTTTCCCAATCCTTGCCAGAAGTACAGAGGAAAAAGCAGAACCAGCAAACAAATTATTTCTCCCTCTTATGGACTAAAGAAGAGAGAGATTCCTTTGACAAGACTACATCAACCTAATTCTCAATTGCCAGGAGACAACTCTTGTAGCTGAGAACTAACTAGAGGAGTTCATTGAATCTTTCCTACATAGGACATGTGTTCATGATTTATCATTATCAAGCATCAAGTGGAGAACATTGGTCTTAAAGAGATGTACTTTTGTGCTAGAGTAGTTTGTGGATCATAGAAAAACAGCTCAGTTTCCTAAATGTGATCCAGCTCTATCATGGGTGCTCTTTCTGCTAAATCTCTATGCCTTGAAGCTGTGTCAGGTTAATTAAAACTCTTCAAATAGAACTGAAATTCTACTGATTACTTCTACTATACACATGGGGTTATTTGGAACAAAAATACTCAGTCATTTTATTTTCTTTTGTTTACATTTTAGTTTTTAAAAATTATGTTTACAGATGTCCTTTGACCACATACATATCTTATGGTTCTTCCTATCTTTACTTGCTTTACTAAAGACTTCATTAAAGTTTCCCAATGTAAAATCTAGAATCCTTTCTCTTGGTTGAGCTGTTACCTTGATCCCAATGGGAGAGTTTCTTCACTCTGTATTACATGGTACATACCAGTGATGACAAGCCTTTATTTACCTCCTTATCCAAGACAGGGGAGGGAGGAAGCACTCCCATTAGGCTGCTGGGCAGAGGGGTAGGGGAAGTAAGGAATGTCCTCAGGAGCATGGAGACAGGGAGGGGAGCAACTTCACCCCAAGTCCCTCTGGCTTTCTAGTAAAAAACTCTTGCAGGCAACTACAGGTAAGCCCACAGAGAGGGCTCTGGGTGCCCTTTTGGGTTTACCATCACTGATTATATACTATCCTATGTATACTTTCTGTGATTTTTATTTTGCTGCCAATTCAAATAAATGAATTTTCTTGGCTGTGTCATATATGTTTATTGTGGAATTGGTATTTGGTGGGAATAGGGTCAAATTGTATATAAAACTTGGGGTCCTATAAACATCAATCAGAAGTTAAGTTGAACTCACATTCCCTGGTCTAAGAATGTTGAATAGAATAGAAAGATATAATTCTAGCCCAATAGCCCCTCTTTCTGAATAGAGCAGAGTGGCAGTCTCTAGTTCCTGCCTGACTACTTCTCTTCCTGGAAGGGAATAAAATCTCCTCTGGAGAAAGTTAGGGGGGAGAAGAGACCAGAGATGTCTCTTCTGCTTCCCTTCAAGGCATACAAGCATGCTTTCATGCCTCATATGGGAGATAATCCTCAAAACATGTGGACTTCTGTATTACTTTTATCAGTGATACTTAATGAAAATATTTTCCTCACTCTACAATTTCTTCTTTATTCCCCTTCGTTGATTTTATACATGAAAAAAATATTTTTTTTAAAAAATTTGATGCAAAAGAAGCAGGCTCAACCTTTCAACTCAGTCTCTGCTAGCGAAGGGCTGCTCCCTTTGGATGGATGGACTCTCCCCCATGCTCTCTAGAGCCACTGACTCTGCCTGGGCCTCTACTGATAGATCTGTGCCCTCTGCAGCCTAGTTACATTCCACTACCATGGTGAAGCTTGGGAAAGCTGCTAAAAATCAAAGTGAGCCAATGAAAATGGATCCTCTCCCGCAGGAGATAGAAAACAGTGAGGATTAGTACATATCAGAAGATGAAGAAAAAAGCAAAGGAGAAGAGATTGCAGTCTCTCAGAAGAAAGGAAAGAAGAATGTGGCTACACCAGCTAAAAAAAGTACCACCAGGAAAAAAATCATTGTTATCACCCACCTTCCAAGAAAGCAGTCATGACTCCTGGTAAAAAGGCAACTGTGGTCCCTGCCAAGAAAGTGCTACCTCACCCAAAGCCATTATAATGTCTGACAAGAAAGGAATCACTAAAGGTAAAGCACCAGCCACTCCAGCTAAAATATTAGCACCAACCTTCCCACTAAAGGGATATGAAATGAGAATGCCAAGAAAGAGGTCAATAAATCTGTAAAGGAGGACAGCAAAGCTGAGGAAGCTAAAGAGACACCCAAAGTGACAAAAATGGAAGCAGTTCCTGCCAAACAAGACTCTGATGTTGAAAGGAAGAAGATAATAGTAATGAGGATGAAGAAGATGATGAATTTGAAGAAGATGCTATGGTACTACATTTGCCAAACAGAAGGCTATTTCTGTGAAAGCTGACCCTGGGAAAGCTGGGAAAGTCAAGGAATCAGAGGAAGAAAAGAATGAAGAGAAAGAGAAAGTTGAGAATGAAGAAGTGCTCATTAGTACCAAGGAAGAGGGAAAAGGAAATGGGCAAAAAGAAAATCCCCAAAGACAAGAAACAGAAATTGGAAACTAAATATCTACAAATTTCATTCTCCCCACTGGTCATATGAGCTTCAACAAAACTGCTTCTGAGCTAAAAAACTGGCATCACAGACTTCTTTGCAAAAACAAACAAACAAACAAACAAAAACAACCTTATAGTAGTGAACATCTGCATTGATGCCATCATAAAACTGGACTATGTAAAGTTTGAATGAGCTGAAGGCATGGGAAAAGTTCTGAAACTCAGTGGCACTAAATTGAAACTGGAAAAAGGCAGAGGAAAACAAGAAAGATAGAAATGCAATACTGTTTTTTAAGGATAATGTTTGTTAAGAATCTGCCTTAAAAAATAACTTAAAAAGAACTCAAGGAAGTATTTGAAAATGCTATTCAGGTTAGACTGCTCTGCATAAAAAATGGGATACCCAAAAGAATTACTTTTATTGAATTAAAGACAGAAGTAGTCATGTTTGAGGCCTTGGAAGAAAAACAAGGAACCAAGATTAATGGTCAAGTGTTCATTCTAGACTGTGCTGGAGAGAAAAAAAAAATGTTTTATGGAATGATTTGTATAAACTGATGAAGATGAAAGTAAGCAGAATCAAAATTATTTATACAGTACTATCAGTATTACAAATACACAAAATTTGGAAAATTTTAGGAAATCTGATAAATACAGTGACCAACTAAAGTTCCAGCAGACTCAGATGAAGCAAGATATTTTGTAGGAAATGGAACCACTATGACAATTTCTAAGAGGATGGTTTTGTCCAAGACAACTTCCACCTATTCTATCATTGTCAGGTTTATATCCTTATAATTCCTTATATTATAGTATCCACATGCACAAAATAAATTAATCATTATTACTAAACATATAATCAAATAAACCCACCAGTTGCCTCCTAAGGAACTAACTTCTTATATTTGTTGTTGCTTTGTTGTGTCTGACTCTTCCTGAGTCCTTTGGAGGCTTTCTTGACAAGATACTGAATTTATTTTCCTTTTTCTTTATCCATCATATTTCACAGATGGGGAAAAGAGGCAACCAGGATTAAATCATTGGCCTGATGTCACACAGCTAGTGTCTGAGACCAGATTTGAACTCAGGGAAATGAGTCTTCCTGACTCCTTCATTTCAATTCAGAAGCAATTGACAAGAACCTACTATATGCCAGCCACTGGATTGTGACCAAAGATACAAAAACAAAAATCTTACCCTCAAGGAAATTATATTCTATTGGAAGGAAACAACTGGTACATAGAAAAGTAAGTACAAAATATATGCATAACCAGGGCAGCTAGGTAGCTCAATGGATTAAAAAATCAGGATGGGAGGTCCTGGGTTCAAATTTGGCCAGAGTCTTCCTAGCTGTGTGACCCTGAACAAGTCACTTAATCCCCATTGACTAGCCCTTACCCCTCTTCTGCCTTGGGATACAGTATATAGATATAATATATAGTATTGAATCTATGATGGAAGAGAAGAGTTTAATATAGAGATGTGTATGTACATATATATACATAGCAATTTCTGTGAAATCTAATATCTATGGTAATTTGTAAAGAATAGAGTATATGTTAGAGGAGAAGATTCTAGAGGGAACAATGGATGAATAAGGTAGAGTATGATAGATAGGAAAGGAGTTTAGAAGGGAAGACTGGCATGGATAGATATGAGGAAGTCCTGTCCAGAGAAAGGATTTTCAATAACTCAATATTATCTTCTTCTAGCATTTATTTCATTATCAAATCCATCTTTCATAAACTATCTCAGATTTCTACCTTCTTCTTCCTTTACAAACAAACTTTCCAGGACTCTGACCAAGAATAATTTTTAGTTAATTGAATTACTTTCATGGTTTATGGACCCATCCATCTACATCACTTTTAAATGAGGTGACTTTAATAATTATGTTCATTTCTCACTATCTGGCAAGAGATTATAAATGTAAAAAGAAATTACAAAGAATGAAGTGACAGATTATATTATAAAAGAAACTCAGTTTTCCATGTCATATGCTGATTGATTGATATATCATTTTTTCAAGCATATGAACACTCAATATAATTTCTTCTAAACTTTCAAGAAATTGTTACAAAGTTTTAGAGGTGAGAGACATCATTTCTAGTTAAAATTTTGTAACAATTTCTTCATATCTCTCAGGTATTTTTCACATTCAACTTGCTTGATTTTCTTATTTCTACCTACTAGATTATAAGCTTCTTTAGGGGAGGAGTGTTTTATTTACCTTGGTATCCCTACTAAGATCTTAGCACAAAGTCTTACATAGATGATATGGACATACTGAAAACAAGGGAAAGAAAGACTTTATTGATCAGTTATGCTGCATTTGGAAGTCGACCATGTGGGGCAAGTACCTTGTAGCAACCACTTTAAGTTTTAGTGCACCATCCCCTCTTTCTGAGGTGATATAGAGAAGAATGTGCCCCCAATTTGGAGGGGGACAAAAGGGATATGGTTGTATTTCTTATTGTTTGTTCCTCTGTTCTCAGTAACTATCCTTTTGTAAAAAAAAAAAAACTAATTTATGTTAACAAAAGTTATATGTCATTAGTGATTCATATTGGGAAAATATGAAGACTTAGAGCAATAATACCTGGAAATCACCACAACCCCATCAAAGAAGTATGTCTTGAATCCTGAAGGAAAGATGTGGTCTTGCTCTGGGAAACAAACTTACCATTGAAAGTAGAAATTGAAATAAGGATCCCTAGAGTCTATGGAGAGCTGTCTTCTGGAGACCCAATTTACCAATGAGGATGGCATTTGGGATAAGGATTCCCAGAACTTGCATGGACTATACAATTGTACAATGTATGGGATTGACTCAAGGTAAAATTTCAAATAGGGTAAGAGAAAACTGAACAGGCAAAGTGATATCACAAGTCAATAGGAAATGGTGCCTCAGTATTATCTCTCAATTAAATTCTCTAGACAACTTCAAACATGAGCCTTTTATTAAACTTTTAATTTCCTTTTCTGTAAATTAAAGGGGGAATTTAGTTGTATATTATTTAACAGTCCTACCTATGCCATATTCCTAGTGTAGACCTCCCACACTAACTCTCTAGGCTGGCTCACTCCTCCCAGTTTGTCCTCATATCTTTGTTTCCCAGAGTAGGACCATCAATACACAGTTACATTCAAACTCTATCCACTATGCAACCTGTCATTTCAATCATGTCTGACAGTGATCCCATTTGTAGTTTTCTCAGCAAAGATACTTACTGGAGAGGTTTACCACTTCCTTCTCCAAATCATTTTACAGATGGAGAAACTGAGGCAAAAAGAGCTATGTGGCTTGCCCAAGATCACATAGCTAGTAAGTATCTCAGCCTACATTTGAACTCAGATCTTCCAGACTCCAGGCCAAGCATTATCCACTGCCCTATCTACATAGCGTATTCCATTATAACTCAGAATTCTGGAACTCAAATAATCTACCAGCCACAGTAGTCCTAATTGCAAGGATTACAGATATGCATCTCCATGTCTAGTGGGACACTGTATCCTAAACTACCATTTCCTTCATAATAATGATGACATAATAATCATCAAAAATGGGTACCACATAGGCAAATGTAGAAATGATGAATACATCACATCACACATCATACATCACAGCCCACACATAACTCTGGAGCACTTTCTCTCATCAATGCATCCAGTAACTGAGGAATAGTGAGCGAACTGACAGAAACCTGGAAAGGAGACAGACATGTGTATGGAAAGACCTCATGCTTAGTGTAACTCAACTCTAGAACTATCAACTTTGAGGTCCTAATTCTTAGCCAGGGCCTGTCCATGAAGGTTTCTTGATGAATCTAGATGCCTCCACTACTAAATTATAACGGTTCACATTAACCTCACTGGGCACAAAGCTTGAGCCAAATTAGTAGATTTTCTGGGTAATTTCTCTTATTCCCCACTTCCAAATAATGTATCTGCTCAACTGAACTTATTCCACAACAGGTAAAGTAATATTACACTTTTTTAGGAAAAGGTGGCCATCTTTACCTTAATGACGACAAAAGTTTCTCCTATTCTGCTCTTATAAAGGATTCTTCTTTTAGCAACAATTGGTGATGAGACAGAAAATTTAGCTCCTTTTCTTCTTTTCAAAATAAAATTGTAATTTTTGAGATTCTTGAGATTAGAGAATCTAATAATAATCTAGAGAAATTTAGAGTAGAGAATATTCTCTTTTCCTTATCCTTCTTAGTAGCAGACAGCAACAGCAGAGAGCAATTAGGTTCTTGTCCAACCAATCTTCCTAACACCAAGTAACAATATATAGAGAGAATTATGGTATGTCTTTAAGAGTTCTTTCTTAATTTAGACTCTAGATTCTCCCTGTGAATGAATTTATTTTAATGTATAGTTAGTAGCAAAATTCCCATTTTCTTTCTAAGCTGAAATAAATTACATTTGTTCCATAACCACATAAAACTTCTGCTATCCATATTTCCCTAGGTATTAACCTAAAAGTTATCTAATTCTTTATAGACTAGACACATAATACACTCTCCATTTACTCCAGAATTCTACAGCTTATCCCTTTCTCTGAGTCAGTTTTAACTTCAGTAAGTGCCTTGCTTTAAAAATCTGAACAGAAGTATGCCCCAGAAAAGGCAATTGTCAAGCAGACACATAGCTACTATTTTTTCTCAATCGTAGATTTGTGCCCCAGACAAGTGAACTGTCAAGGGTCACTTCCTTACTTTTAGATCAGTCATCTCCAAAGTGGAGACTAGAATTTCCTGGGGATCCTGGCTTCATAGAACAGGTATTTGATCAATGAATCAGAGAGTGGAGAGATCAAATCCCATTTGTCCCATGATAAGTAATCCCTGGGCTTTATCTCCAGCACAGTCACATCCACAGTTCATACATTAAAGCTCACTACTCTCCCATCATGCCCCTTTCCATAACTAGGCAAGATTCAAATCTTCCTTTAAGGCAGTTATAACCTAGCCCCATTGCAGCAATTACAAAGCTGTTATTAATAAAAATCATGCCCACCTTACATTTAGTGGCATACCCATCAGACAAAAAAAAAAATCCTGAAAGGAGTCTATAACCAAAAAAGTTTGGTATAACAAGTTTAAGAGTCAGAAAAACCTGGGTTCAAGGTCAACCACTGACACATTCTGGCTGTGGAATTTCTGGGCAAATTTCTTATGCCCTTAGTGACTCAGACAACTCTGTGACTATAAAATACAGAGCCAGTACTATACTAAAATTTATGCTAATTAAAAAAACAACAACTTTACATTTACAAGATGGAGGAGAGATCATGTAGCTAGAGAGTAGTTTTTTTTTTTCTGGAGAAAAAAAATCTTTGAACTTTATGGGATATAAATTTAAAAGGTGGAGGGGGGAAGCATTAGATAACCTACAAGGCTCCCACCATATATAAATTTATGATCCTTCCTCCCCAACCAGCCTGGTTCACAATCCACTTTCCTAGGAGCCTAGACACTTTCTCCTATATTGAATCTGATCTGTTTAGTCACACTAATCTGCTAGGGATTAAATCTGTTATCCTTCTAAGAAGTATTTGCATTTTAAAAGAAGGTGAACCATGAAGAGGATCTGATCACTGCTTGAATGTCTGTTTTCCATAAGGGAAACCCAGTATTCTATCCCTGAGCCACCAAGCTGCCCCACACTCTTCTTTACCTGCCTTCCTTTTTAAAAAAGGCTAATGCTCCTGAATCTGTAACCTATTCTCAAAGGCAATTTTCTCCTAAATCACTAAATCACTAATGGTCCCAAAGTATACTGTCCTCCATGTTTCCTTCCTCTGACAGTTGGGTGAAAGTGCAATGGTGTCAAATTCAAATAAAATAGGGGCCTCTAAATCATTCACAAAGATCCCTGCAAGAGCATAAGGATTTAGAAAAACACATATTAGCATTATTTGTGTTCTATTGTTTTTTTATTTATTTTAGTCAATATTTTCCAATTACATTTCAATCTGGTTATAGCTTCACTCAGTAGTGTGTCAGCCCAGGACATTTTTGACTCCTTTGGTTTAGAGAACACAGTATTGGACTCGAGTCAGGAAGACACAGGTTTGAATCCTTTCTAGCTCGGGGACACTGGGGAAGTCATGGGACCTTTGGGGATCTCCAGTTCCTCATCTGTAAAATGGGGGGGAATACTAATAGCACCTATTTTACAGGTTTGTTGTGATGATTCAATACCTGAAGTGTTTTTAAAACTTGAAGCATTATATCAATTCTGGCCATTATTGGGCTTTAGGGTAATCAGTATGGCTTCTCATTATATCTCGGGATTTTCTTGACTTAATTAGCATAACAATTTAGTAATTAAGTTGAACTTAATTACCAATAGTAACTTCTTTCTCTCTAAATTATTTTTACTTTTAGCACAATACTTCTGACCTCTTTAGATACTTTTTCCTCTTCATCCTTTCACTGAATTCAACTATTTGTACTCATCTGTTTGATTTTTCATGAATCCGGATGTCTCCCAGAAAGCAGGTATTTAGAGAATTCAAATTTAGAATTTATGTGGATAATAAGGAAATTTAGGGAAAGACAATCAGACAAAGCTAGAGAGATGGTCCAGTAAAATACTTTAATAGTCCAGTAAAAATGTCTTCAATGTCTTAAAAATGTCTTGGCTGGAAACAAAACCTCTAACATTAAGGAAGTTCTCTAAGATACTCCATGGCTCTAAAGTGCCATAAGCTTTGATATGTTGGTCCATCAACAAACACTTATTCAATGTTTATATGCACTAAGTACTATAATAGGCCCTGGGAATACAAAGAAAAAAGGGACACAATTCACGTCCTCAAGGAACTTGCATTAGAGATATAGACAAAATCAATAAAAGGTTATTTGCCAGGGGAGGCGCTAAAAGTCAGGGAGACCACAAAAAGCTTAGCCCAGAAAGCAGCTCTTGAGTTGATCTTTGAAAGAAACTAAAGATTCTCAGATGTGAAGGTGTGAATAAAGGGAATGCATTCCTGGTCGGACAGGCAGCCATGGCAAACTCAAAAAGAGTGGAAATAGATTCCCCTTAGGCTGGATATTAGGAATATATGCCAAATTATTTTATTCTCCAACTATGGTAGGCATTTGACTCTAACACTCATTGAACCTAAGAGCAACATAAATCAGTTATGATGCTCTTCCTTAGAGATTTTTGGGGAAAGGAAATCCAAAACAGAATTAAACCAACCGGAGAATTGAATCAACTTCACCAACTGCAAAAGATGACATTCAGGTAAAGTTAGAGAAATAGTTCCACAAAATACCTTATTTATAGCTTTCATGTTATATATGACAATACTTAGCATAAACGTTGCACCTTTGGTATTCTGCAGCATACATAACTGTGTATGAAGCAAATGTTGAACTTAATAAATGACCAAGGACGTTCTCTTTAAGCAAGACCTATTATCCACCAAAACTATGTAGGGGAAGAGAGAGTATTCTTCAGCAGAAAAGACATTTTCTTATAGTAATTCTTTTAGACAAAGTAGAGAACATGCCATATGAGAACATTTTCACCAGGCAAAATAAGAATTTTCCCAAAAGTCTATCTATACTTTGACCTACAACCAATTTTGACAATAAACGATATCTTACAAATGCCTTCTTTTTCACCTTTAAAACATATCCTGCAAACAACTGCCTATCTTTTCCCAGGGCCTAGACCTGAAAGCTGCCTTTAGAAGATCATCTAATTTATCTCTCTGACTTAACGGCAGGTCTGTACATAGGATAAACAGAATTTACCCTGTTTTTCAAAGCCTCCAGAGGAGGAAATAACACCACTCTGCTCTGTAATCCATCCAAATGTTTATTAGGTCTGTGTTAGGAAAATCTGCTTTGTATACAATATATATCCCACATTCGGCAGCTTAAGCTTATTTATTCTGTGATATCACAGTTTATCATGCAATACTTCCTAAATTATAATCATATGGTGCTGGAAAGGTCTAGTGACACATTTTCCTGTACTGAATCAGTCACTGTCTGGGCGAACACCAGGGCCATCCCTAGACAACACTGCAAAGTAAGAAAAGTTGAGCTTTCTTTTCCTGGGTACTCTCTGTTCTAGGTTTTTATGGCATGGCTCTCTCTTACTCTTCTGACCACTTGTAATTGTCTCTTGCTTGGTCTTGTGGGTTTTGAAAAAATATTGTGGTGGGGGGGACTTCATTTCCCAGTATTCTTTACTCTTCCCAGGGTCCCCTTGTCTTGATTCACTGTGTTGCTCCCTAGTGTGGGTTTGTTTATAAATTTTGCTGAAACTCAAGATGAGGGGCTTTGGGGCTTTTGCTTTAGCTCTAAGGCAGCAGGTGTGGGTCTCTGGCTCTTTGCTCTGCTCACTTGGCTGAAGAAACCCCTTTCTCTCTCATTTTGTTGTTATTAAATCCTATACATTTAAATTCTTGGAATATTCATTGATTTTTAGTCTCACAGTCTTCTCCTTTCCCTCTAGTCTCTCCCTGGGCAATCTCCTTAGCTCCCCTGGCTTCTACAATCATCTCTGCTGATGCCTCCCACATACAGCCCTAGACTATCTGCTGAGATGCAGGTCCACATCAACAACGGATTGACCATTTCAAACTGAATATCCCACATCCCAGACTCATCAGGCCCAAATTATTATGGCCATGTTCATTATCTTTCATCTAACACTACGCTTCATCTGGACTGCCCTATGACTACTGAGACCACAACAGTCTTTCCATTCATTGAGGTTCATAGCCTTGGTTTCCTCCTCCACAAACCAATCACTTGCCAAACCTTGTCCTATTTATTCCTACACTGTTCTTATCTCTGACTCCTCTCCACTGACACTACTCCAGGCTCTCATCGCTTCTCATTTGGATGATTACAGTAGCTTCTCAGTTGCTTTTCTGGCTTCAAGTCTCTCCCAATGCAATTCATGCTCCACAGATCTGGCATAGTGGTCTTCCTGAAGTACAAGGACACTGTCACACTGCTACCACTCTAGGCAAAACCCCCATGGAGCAGTTGGGTGGCTCAGTGGATTGAGAGCCAGACCTAGAGAGAAGTGGTCTTGGGTTC